>NC_143521.1:17852459-18472182 GCF_031878675.1 Megascapheus bottae | reverse complement strand
AAAGCTTAATTCTTTAGGGCCTGTGGCTTAACAGTTCTTGCGATACATAGCTGGTATGATTTTTAGGTACCATTTCTTTGTCAGTACCACGTTTGTGTTTGTTTTCAATATGTAGAACATCTTTGAAAATTTTCTGTAATGATGGTTTTGTTGCTATGTAATTTTGCAACTTTTCCTTGGAATGGAAGGTTTTTATTGTTCCCTCAGTAATGAATGAGAGCTTAGCTGAGTACAGTATTCTTGGTTGGTAGTTATTTGTCTTAAGGGCATGACATATATCCTTCCAATCTCTTCTTGCTTGCATGGTCTCTGCTGAGAAATCTATGGTTATTCTGATTGGTTTTCCTTTGTGGGTGATTGTTCTCTTCTGCCTGGCTGGTTTTAGGATCCTTTCTTTGGTCTCTATTGATCCTGTAAGGATTATAATGTGTTGGTGGGATGTCCTTTTCTGGTCAGGTCTGTTTGGGGTTCTAAAAGCTTCTTGTATCTGGATGGGCCTGTCCTTCTGGATATTTGGGGAGTTCCCTAAGATCATTCCATGAAGTATATTTCCAATACCATTGACCTCTTTCTCCACGCCCTCCTCAATACCAATTAGCCTTAAATTGGGCTTCCTAATTTTATCTTGAGCCTCCTGAAGCGTTCTCTCATATTTCCTATATTTGGTGTGACTCATTTTCTGTCCTTTATAACAACTTTTGCCCTTTTGAATGATGGTGCTGCCAGCACCACTTCTCAGGCTCCCATTAGTATGGCAGGGTCTTTGCCAGCAGTCAAGATGGCACTGCTCATGGCTGGTGGGGGAGGGATTCCTTCCCAATGCTATTCCGCAAGCCGAAATGGAAACGTCCACAGGGTTACTCACAAAATGCTAGATTTTCTGGTTCTGTGAAGCTGGCAGGTCCATGCCACGACTGGGTGAGGGCTCTGGGCTCGTGCAGGCTCTGTCTGGCTATGTCTGGAGCCGGCAAGTTTGCAATGCTGAGAAGCGCTGTCTGCTCAGGTGCTGGAAGGAGGCTTTGTCTCCACGGCTACTCTGAGAGGCTGGCATCACTCCATCCTGTCTTCTAGCACCAGTTTCCTGCCTTTTTCCTCTCTGGCTGAGATCCCTGTAGTGTTCCACAGTACTCTTAATATGTCTCATGTTTCAACACTATCAAGAAATCCCCTGATGAAAGTGGTGGTGGGGGAGAAACGCCACATGCATCAAGGTGCCTTTCGTAGATACTTGGGAAATCTTGTTTGGAGTACACATAAAGTTCTTTTCCACCATAATAACTGGTTTTGGGAAACATGATACAGAGGTAGGAAAAGTATGGAAGATTTAAAATACAGTGTCTGCCACAACAAGTAAGTTGATTGAAATAAGTTATTGTCCATACCTGCTCTGGTTCATTCACAAATTGATTGTGGAGGATAATATCAAGCAAGTCACTTATTAACTGCGTCAGTGGCTAAGTGTTTATGTTACGCTTTGCTATGTTGCTGACTGTGCAATGATTATCCACCTCTTACTACAAAATCCAGTATCAGGGGGTTGGGGGAGTGGGGAGAAATTCATTACAAGGAAGAAACATGTTACAGAGAGTCACATTTATTTAAAACATTTCTCAGCAAGAATTGGCCACAAACTGTAGATCATGTAAACAGAACAGCAACCCCACAGTTATTATTCATCAGAGTTTAATAAAGATAAAGCATGAAGAATCATTTCTAATGCTTACTTCCCTTTCAGTGTTCTTCATTCTTTTTTTTTCAAAAATATAATCTTTAAGGAGTTGTACATAGGTGTTACCTTTCAATAAAGGTTTACAAATACAATACATCTTTATCAATATCACCTTTTTTTATCTTTCTCACCTCTCTCCACCCCTTTTTGTTGATTGTGGGCCTGGGACACTGGGCCTGGGCACTGTCCCTGAGCTCTTCAGCATAAGCCTAGCCCTCTACCACTCTGAGCCACAGAGCCACTTCTGGTTTTGTGGTGGTCAACTGGAGATGAGTCTTACAGACTTTTGTGTCTGGGCTGGCTTTGAACAGTGATCCATATTTGGATTTCTTTCTTTCTTTTTTTTTTGCCAATCCTGGGCTTAATCTCAGGGCCTGAACACAGTCCTTCGACTTTCTCAAGGCTAGAGCTCTACCACTTGAGCCTCAGCACCACTTCCGGCTTTTTTTCTATGTATGTAGTACTGAGGAATGGAACCCAGGTCTTTGTGCATGCTAGGCAAGCACTCTATACCACTAGGCCAAACTCGCAGCCCCTATTATTTTGATTTTTTACTTCATTCTCCATTCCTTTATTCTCTTCATTCATCTTGCTGGCAGCTTGGGTGCCTAGTCTGAGGCTCACCTTGCGAATTCAATTTCTACCTACTCCATGAAATACAAAGAATGTTTATAAATATTGGTTTCACACTCCAATGTTCTGTTTTAATGTTCCTTCCACTTCCTTCTATTCTGTTTCCCTATGTAGTCTGATTAATAAGCAGCTGAAGATGGTATGTTGAAACTGAGTATGGTAAAACAAAATCAAACATGAAAACCACCTATTCGCGTGAGTGTATGCCTTCACAGATGCTGACATTATCTCCATTTTTAAAGAAGGAAATTAGAAGAAAGGGTAGTCAAATCTGTCTTAAAAGATACAGAGTTAGTGTGCTAACTGTAGTCCAACTGTTAGTGTCAGTGTTTTCCTTCAGTGAATGCCAAAAAGTGCTAAGATCAAGAACATGTGCCATGAGCAGAGGCATTTTATCTCTCCGCTTCCTGGCTGCCACACTATGAGCTGCTGTCTGGCATATACTCTTTATGGACATGGGCAGAAACTCCAGGAACTGTAAGCCTAAATGCCATTTTCCTTTCCTTAAATTAGTTATGTCAATGTGGCAGAGCCATAACAGAATTCATATATGCACATCAAATATTCTCACCTGTTCCTCACAGCATTGCTACATACTTTGGATAGATATGTACTAAAACGTTAACTCAAAAGAGTAGGGACTTTTCAACTACCAGTACTTGGACCATGGTAAGCACAGAAGAATGATTTCTTGGGCAATTCTTCCAGAAAACCCCATGTGCTTGCAACTTCTGTTTCCTCTACAGCTCCTCATTTGCCTCATCCTTTTTAGTCCAAGCTTCTAAGCTGTCTCTGGCACTGAAACATAGAAGATAGCCTAGGAAATGAAGCATTTTAGAGGATGGAAGTGGATTATGGCAAGACTTCCAAAGTCGGTACCCGCCAACTGCCCCCAAACAGACCTCACTTCAGTTTCTCTGGGCCCTTCTGCCAGCCATAGACAACCTGGGAGGTCACTCCTCAAAGGAGACCAACAGAAAACTACCAAAGAGCACATGGCTCAGCTCCAGTCACTTTTGACACTGTCTTTCCTCCTTCCACCCATTGCCTCAGAGAAGCGCTGCATAGCTAGAGGAGGTGGTTCAATTAATTGGTTTCAGGTGCAAGAGCAATAGCCATAGTGTGCACATGACAGCTCACTTCTGGGATAGAGAAACATACTTTTGAGCTGTTTATTAAATACCAATTGGAGGGCAAGCTAAAAAGTGGAATTTAACTGAGCCCCCCAGGGGTTGCCAGCACAGCGGAGCCCAAAGCGCAGGGAGCAGAAGGTCAAGCCACCAACTGGCGCCATCTGTAGGAGTGACTTCTATTGATAGTTGGGAAGTGAGCCGGTGCAGGGCCTCTTCCACAACAGATCATGGAGTGTCCATGAATACTGAGGGTCCCCAAGTTGAAGAAAGAATCCCCAAACTATCCACTTCCGGTGATCCTTTCTCTGTCATCAGGGAGGACTATTTGAGCAGGCCCTCCTGGTTTTATGATATTGGCAGATATCCAGTCTCCTTGTGTCTCCATAAAGGGGAAGACGGAGTCCCCATAAAAACTCCGGAGGATTACACTCTGTGCAGACCCTCCCTGGCTTATGAACACAGATAAACGTTCAGATATAATAGTTTAGAGGAACCCACAGAAAATCATCTGTGGGTGCTCCTGTTTTGGCCCTGGAGGATAAGAATTTGTGCAGACCCTCCTGGCTTCCAAACACTGGAATCTATCCAATGACTACAAGCCCCCACACAGGGGAGAATGCAGTCCCTGTAAGAACATCATCTTTTTTGCCACTGATGATGGAAATCTTCACAATCCCTCCGATTTACCAACACTGACAAATGTCCAAGTACTCTGAGTCTCCATAATGCGAGGAATCTGAGAATCCTGTTTTGACCCCAGAAAGCTGCACAGACCCTCCTGGGTTTCTGACGGATAATGTTAGAACTTAGTGTGCCCCTTTGTGGGGGAGGTCAGACCCAAGGCACTTCCCCATTTCTCAGGGTAGCACAATCTGCACCCGTTCTCCTCACTGACCAACCATTATGACAGTGGAACCACTGTGGACCCCCATCATCATCTGCTGTTCAGATCTCTGAGAGGAAGGATAATCTGGGAAGAACCTCATTCAAAATCGCTAAGAGCAACTGCATGCCCTCAATTCTTTGAGGATAGACCCCTCTGCCCAAAGCAGACAGGCTCTGGGGCTCCTATCTCTTCCCTTAAAGGACAGAGACATGCACAGATCCCTTGCAATGAGCACCTCCACCTTATGAACATACAAGGCGAAATCATGCAGGGCCAAGCTGTTGCACTCCAGGGTGCCAAGCCTGAAATAACAACAGGACCCATTAAACCCCAAAGAACCTCCTCAACCAAAAAGAAAGAACATATTACCGTGAGCCCTACAAAAGACTCCCAAAGCCCTAGGCTCTCAGAATTAGCAGTGAATCCCTCAGTTGAAGACCCAACTGTTGGGCTCCAATCTGCCAGGGCCAAATCTGCTGTTGATAAAGTTAAATTACAATAGCTTGCCTTAGCTTGCAAGTGCCTTCAGTGGTCAGTCAAGTCGAGGACAGAGCCTTTGGTAATGGGGCTGTCAGGAAATGGTGAGCATCCAGAGAGACTAAAGGAGGGAAGGGCAAAATGTGGTCAAAGGTCAGTAAAAATGGGGGATTTGGCATGAGTCCCCTCAAACAGGTACCCCTGGTGACAGGCAAAAGTTTGGCAACAGAGTGCCTGCACCAGGCCACCTCAAACACCAAGAAGGGGCATAAAGTGAAATGCTGCCCATTCATGCGCAGCTATGCTGAATTCGGAGCTAATTTCGATGACACAGCCAAACAGGCAAAACAGCATGAGGAGTCCTTGATGCCTATCACCTTGAATACACAAATACTCAAAAGGCCAGGTTTAAGCATTTTAAATATCGCACCGTCCCCCCAGATCGAAAGATTTCCAAGGCTTAAGGGCAGCATTGTTGGAAACATCACCACAAAAGCTAGTTCATCAGCAGACAATGTTAAATTAGGCAGGTCCGCCTCAGAGATCACTGCAAGGCTGAAGCTGGACCTGAGCCTCAGAGAGCAGAGAAGTCAGCCACTAGATGCCTGCTGGCTAGAGAAGCAGCTGAGGGGCTTCAGTGGTGCAAGGCTGACTCTCCCACCAATATTGTACACGAAACCTCAAGCATCCAAAAAGGATGGAAAGGAACAATGAGACCCCAGGCTGTTAAAGCCACTTTGGCAGTACAGGATGTAAATAAAGATGGGGTCCCCTTGCTCAGCAAGAGAATGCAAGGAACTAAGAGCCCTCTGAGGGCACAGCCATTGACATGCAGGCTGCTGGAACTCAGTCAACAGCACAGGTCACCACAATGGACAAGGCTAGTAAGAGCACCAAGACTACGAATCAAACTGTTGGTCCCCCCAAAGTAGTGGACCAAGCCCCTGGAGACCCACATGCCAGGTCTAATTCTTACCAAGAAGCCAAGCACACCAGGCCCTTAATGGCCACGAAAAATGTATGTCTCACCATTGATCTCCAGGACCAAACTACCGGAGTTCAGGATGCCAGGAGTAATTGGAAAACCACAGAAGCTAAACCACTTACAAATGACACAACTACAAAATTAGTGTGCCAAATCCCGCACCTTGGTCATGTTGCACTTCTGCCTGCCACAGTTAATCAAGAAGAATTTATGCAGCAGAGCGATGCCACCAGCAGGAATATGGCCAGGTGTGAGCTTGGAAATATAGAAATCAGTCTCAGTTGTGCTCATCTCCTAATGGAAAGACTACAACAACTATGTCTGTACACAGTGAGGGTCTATGCCCAACCCCTCACCCCTGTTCACATGCTTTAGCAGTCACCCCATTCCAAAGACATCCTTCAGGAGTGCCCCAGAAGGTATATGCAATCACCAAACTGGAAAGACAACAATAAATAGAGAAACCACCCAAATGGAAAGACAGTGAAGGCATAAAGGAAAATATATATGCTGGGGAAAGAAATTAGACCAACAGCTACAAGAAGAAACTCTGTTAAAGGCACTAATACATCTTGTATGAACATTTATGTAGAAAAAAGTATCTCCTGGGAAGTTTTTCAAGAACATAAAGAGGTAGAACCTTTAAGGTTTCTATAGCAGATCAGTTGCCAAAACTTCCTTGCACTGTTCAACTAATGGAGGTCCTGGCTATAGACATTCAGGATTCACAAGATGGGAAGGAATCAGTGTCTGAAGCATTTCCAAAGTCCTCCAGCCTACAGTGATAGAGGTGCTAAGAAATGGAATTTCTCAGTTTAGTTTCTTTAGCAGAGAAACTTCCTATAAAAAAAATAAAAAGTACTAGACACCATTCAGTTGAGCGACAATCAGATGAGAAAACCTAAGAGACCAAAACCACATGGGTTTGTCAAGGCAAATTCTTATGAAGATTTTTATGTCAGCATAGACAAGGAAAAACAACAGAAAACACATAAGCCAGTTTTAGCTGGATTGAAAAATCTAGGTAGAAATTGAAGGAGAAGCAAAATAAAATAACAACAACAAAAAAGGAATGATAATGAGGAAGAAAGTAGACGGGAAAGCTGATATGAGCTTATTACCCATGAGATGTTGCTCCCAGCACCAGACGCACGCGGAAGTAGCTAGAATCTTACTAGACTGCGATGGACATCTTAGCAAATAAAAACTTCTAGAAAATGTTAATTGAAATTTTTCTTCACTTGCAATTCCTAGGACACATGAAGTTCATTATACTTTCCCATACCAGGAACATTCAGGAAACATTGGTTCAAACTGCCAGACTAGGGCTCCTGACTCCACAAATGGCTGATCAGTGCTAATGGGACTGGGATGCCTTTGCCTGGGAATATGACAATGTCCCAGCACTGCTCCTGCATAGCCATGTATAATCAATTTTATGTGTTTCAGAAATCGTAAGTGATGAAAATGTTCAAATAAATTTCCATTTATTCACATATAAAACACATTTATCTAAAATCCAGTTCGAATTTTTCAGTGTGATTTCAGGTCCTACTTTTAGCAAATACATAGCTATAGCTATGCATAATTTATATGTGTGCTATATGTATATGCATTTGTACAACTTGAAGAAATTGTAAATAATGAAAAATGTCAAATTTCCCAAGTCTTCCTTAATTTGCATATGAAATGAGTTCATATAAAATGGGATACAAGGTACTATTTTCCTTCAGTGTGCTTTAGTTTCAGCATTCAAGTTTTTCATATGTACTTTGCTATGCATTTGAAAACATCTAAGAACTTCAAAATGTTTTCCTGAGAAAATTAGACTCATCAAATTTTCCTTCAATGCAATTTTAAACACTAGCTTTTACGTTCCTTTGCAATGTGTGATGTTGTTCTAAAATATATGAATAAAAAATTGAAATCCTACTTGTGAGAGTGGATGGCAGAGATGAGAGAACATGAGGAGAGATGGTGTGCAGGCGTGAGAATAGAAAGCCTGGTGGAGGACCTGGGATTGCATAGTAAATTTGATAACAAGCTGGAAAAAGGCACCGAAGATTCAGGGGTTTAAATGAAAACATAAGCAAAGAAACTGCGAATCCACTTTTCATTGCTGAGATAAACATCGCAGGAAACAGCTTAAGGGTGGTAAAGTTTGATCTGGCTCACTGTTTCAGACACTTATGGCAGGGAGGAGATGTGAGAGCAGAGAGAGAAAGAGGGAGGAGGAGAGGAAGGGAGGAAGGCTGTGAGGGAGGGACAAAAAAGGGGAGGATGATGGAGCATCCATTTTTCCTCTCATTTCCTTGGGGGCCCCAACCTATAATAGGATGGTGTTCCCCTCATTTGGGGCAGGTTTTCTCCACTTAGTTGCTCTTTGTTGGAAATAGCTACCTAGGTCTAGCCCTTAAGCGCTTTAATAATCTACCCACTTCTCCATTTCATCTACTTAACCCAATTAGCCATCACATTTCACCTCTTGGCAACTGTTTACCCACACACATCTCATTTAACCTGAAGCGACAGTTGACACCCATCCCCCTCCTCATAAGTTCATGGTTATTACAAGGCAGAATGTATTTAGTTCATAACCAAGAGTCCATACAGTTCACAGATCCATTACTGTCCAAACTGTCTTCTGAGATTCAGGACAAACTCTCAGTTGTGACACCCTGTGGAACCAAGAAAGTAAGTTAAATACTTACAATACACAAATGTACTGGAATAAAAATAACCTTTCCCAAAGTGAAGAGTTTTGATATAGGAAAAATGGTCTCACAGCAAGACTGAAAACATAGCAGGACAAGCATTAAACACAACAGCTGCACGTCCACAATTCAGAGCCTGTAGTAGAGTCATGTAACTTGCAAACATTCAGGGCAGCTGTGTTCCCAACACCCTGCCAGCTGTAAGTCTATGTGTTTGCTCTTTTCCTTCAACTCATACCACTCATTGTGGCTCCCCCTGACATGTTCCTAGAATCAATAACTTCCTGGATTCTCCAGTACATCTTCTGCTTCAACCTCACATCTTTTGAAACCTCTGTGGAAGCTGTTGTGTCTAACTCTCACACTGTCAATTCTTACATGACTGTAATGTGAGGCCAATGCCAAGATCAAGCAGTAGCTGGACCCTCTAGGACAGTGGTTTTAGCTGTCCCTAAGTTCCTGGATGGCCAGGCAAGGGACATACTTCCCTAAGCAGCATTCTAAACTTGCTCTGGAGACATGTTTTGTTTGTTTGTTTGTTTTATAATGAGTCAAAGCTTTTCAGGCTTGATCTTACCTATGAGTGCAATCTACTCATCTACTCATCCATGAGATGCCCTTCAGGTATCTTTCCTGCTGTCCTGGATTTCTTTTTAATTATATTAATCTATTAAAGCCACTATTCCTTGGTCCTAGTTATGCATATTTGCCTCTTTTTTAAATTTTACAATGTTTAGTATAAATTTGCTGAAAAGCACTTAGCCATAACCATGTCACAGTCCTCATGGTCGTTTGTCCTGAAATTTCCTCTGTCCTATTAACTAGTTTATCACCTCAGGACATGGGCAAAATATAAGCATATCTTTATTACACTGTAACATGTATGATGGCCTCTGATATAATTCCCAATATAGATCTCATGCTCATATGAGCCCTTATTTACAGTCTGCCTGTGCCATCAGTACTGTGGGTCTATAAGCCCAACAGAATTGTCCATTAAGCTCTACTTACGTCTGAAAGTCTTTTCTCCATAACATCCAAAAACTTCCCAAATTTCTCCCGCCATATATTTGCAGAGGCTTCTGACTCACATCATTTGGAATAGAAACAGCCAAAAGTCCACTTTCATTAACCATTTTGTAGGTTAGTAACTTCTTTTGGTCACTGTATCAAATACCTGGGGGAGGGGAAGAAAGGATTTAAACTTTGCTGATTTGAGATCACAGGTTTTTTTTTTGTTCTGGGTCCACAGGAACTCAGAACATCCATGTTCATTTTCTTTCTTCCATTATAATGTTTCTTCCCCTTTTATTCATTATTTGGCAATAAATTGCTTTGAAGTTTTTCTTTGTTATTCCCACTAGCACATGGTTAAAATACCATGGATGTACCTTCCAGTTGTTAATATATCATGATTCCTTTTTAAGGTCTTTTCCCACTGACGAAGTAATTCTGCCCCCTTTGAAAAGAGTTCTCTTCCCTCCCTGATTATTGCACTGAAATGTTTCAACTTTCACTGAGAGATTACAGAAAAGGGAAGGAAGCAGGAGGCTTCTTTTGTTGATATCACTTCCTCCTTTTAAAAGAATAAAATATTCCCTTCAAAGCTGATATGGATAAAACTCCATCACTTTTGTATGCCAAGACAGTCATCTGAGACAATATACCTGGTGCGCTCTCAATCATATGACAACAGTGTATGGTTCTATGTTCACACATCATTTCTGACTTTCTTAACAGATTAAAAATCTAGCTGTTCTGACTTCTTAACAGATTTACAATCTGGCTGGAGTTTTTTGAGCTTCTTTTGGAGAGTATGTTGTAAGTTACATAGGAAAGATGAAAGGCTAATAGGACTTAAGGAGTAGCTGTGGGACCTTGTGGATTTTCCCATATCAAGAAAGTGTGACCTTCATTTGGATCTCCTCCTGGAATACCACCTAGATGAGCAAGATTGAAAGAATCAATAAACTGGTGTCTTGCTTGTTACCTGACTGTGTACTGGTCTTCTCTTCAAATGTCCTTTCCAAAAACCTTCTTTATAATTGAATAACTGCTCGTGAGTGTTACAGTGTCCCAAAGACTCTCATGTAATTAAGATAAAAAGTGTAGTCGAAGAGAGCCATTCCCATTCCTGTTCATTTAGAGCTCTGTATGAAAGTTTTGTATTAAAGTATTACATTTAAATTTTGTTCACATTCTTATTTATTTAGAGTTCTGTATACGTTTTGTATTAAAGCAACACATTTAAATTTTGTTTACTAGCATCATAGTTGATTTTATGTTGGGTTAAGCATATTCAGGTTACAAAATAAATGCCTTTGCATATGATTTGTTCTCTTATCACTAATCTTCAAATTCTGGAATTACTAGTTATATTTTTCTAAGAGCACAAACAATTTTTACACTATTCCATTGTTTTTGAAAACTTTCCAAAGACTAGGGTTAATCTTTGGTATCAGAATTTCCAGGAAGTGAAGCTTTTTTAGAGATCAAAATACTTTGGAAAAAAATGTAAGCTTGCAATAAATTAATTTTTGACATGCTACTTGATCGGTTTTCTCATTTTGATCTCTTAACTTTTTTACTTTTACTGACAAAGGAAAATATTTTAATAATTCTAAGTTGAAAAGATGATTATTTCCTTTTCCATATACCTAGAGGTGGGTCCAATGACTCGTTAGTGTTCCATAATTTAAAAAATATTTACATAATTAGATGAGATGATCACATCTGTCACCTCGCTAGGTCTTTACCAACTTCCCTACTTGATATATACTTTCATGATTCTCTGATGTTAAAGAATATTCTTGCTACCAACTGAGAAAACTTTCATTATTTTATTCTTTTTTAGTTTTTGACTCTTTGGAACAGGTATCATAGAAGATCTCTTATCTGAACTCCTAAAAAGTATGGAATTTTAATTTTGAAATATAGTTATTCATATAGATGATAGGTTACAGTCATTTTCAAAGTAGTTATATGTCTATATGATGTTTTTTATATAAAATGTTATTACAAAACTATCTTAAAGATAGAGGACATTTTTATTTAATGAGAATAAGAAGTTTAGAACTTTTTTAACTTATGTAAGGTCAACTGAGTTGATCTCCAAAACAAAAATCCACCCCTTCTATAAGGCTGTGTTTATTTTGGAAAATAATCAAAGAAGTACCTTATTGTGATGTATGTGCTTATAAGCCAAATGACAGCTCACTGCTTCTCACACACTCAATAAAGAGACACAAGAAGTACCATTTCTGCCTCCCAGAATTTTAATAGAAGTCTGAACATAGCATGTTAGAGTCATAACTGCTAAAACAGGAGGAAATGATCTTTCCACATCTCTAGATTTTAAAATCAAGTCTATTTCCCCTTTTTTGTCTCTCCTTTCTAAGGCCAATGTGTCTACAAAATCAAGAGTGTCAGTTTAGAAGGTGGTATTTTACATTCACCTAATTTCTCAGTCTAGTGGACAAGTAGGGGCTACTCTTTCATGTTCCATAAATTTCTCTTTTCCATGTCAGTACAAAGGAATTGGGACCACTTGTGATTCCAACCAAAAGCAAGTTAAAAGACTAAGATCATCTAAATCAATAAAGAATTGTAGAAATTACAATTGATGCAGTTGAATGACTCCTTTAAATATATTTTGATGGTTACTCTGCAACCATATTTATTTTGCCAGTCCTGGGCCTTGAACTCAGGGCCTGAGCACTGACCTAGGGCTTTTCATCAAGGCTAGTGCTCTACCACTTGAGCCTTAGCACCACACTTCTGGCTTTTCTATATATGTGGTAGCAAGGAATTGAACCGGGGTCTTCATGCATGCTAGGCAAGCACTGTCCCACTAGGTCAAGCTCCTGGCCTCTCTGCAACCATATTTTAAAAGAAATGACACAAAATGATACAAAAAACCCAAGACATACAATGTAATCTTATCTCTAGGAATAAAGTCTGTATGATGACAAAATAGGACTAGTGTTCACTTTAATGCTGTTATCAGTTTCATAAGCTACCTATACTCAAATATACCTTTATAAGGTATTTTCAAAAAAACAGTAGTAATCTTGGCATGATATTACTGTACTTAGGTGAGCACCAAACTAAGAAAAAAATGCATAAAGCAAAGCAAGGATTCAGGATCACTTTAGCTATATCAATCCCAAGCAGCAGAGCGCAGAACGGGTACTTCCATACAGAGCAAGGGAGGAAAAGTGGAGGCCTGGCTTAACAATGCACCCCAGCCAGGGGCTGATTCAGGGAACCCCGCCAAATGACTCACTTCTCTGCCTCCACATTCCACGATGTCCCCTGCAGACTCAGACTCTAGGATCACCAGGAGTCAGACGGTTCTCTAAGAACCCCAGCACTAATTCCTCTCCAGGAGTCTCAAGTGACCAGTTCTCTGCCATAGCTCCAGCCCAGTCCAGTCCTATCAGATGCTGCTTCCTTTGAATCACATGCTATCACCAGAAACAGGGCTAGGAGGAGCCTTCAGAGGGGAAGAAGTTCACTAATAAGTTGAAACTTGACATACATATCAAAGAGGTCTTTATATACAAAAAATATCATAGAAGAATTACACAAATAGTTTTGCAAGTTTGCAAGTAGAACCTTTAAAACTTAATATCTGATAGTCTATAGACAAATACATCAATGATTTAGGAACAGACTTGAAATGTATCCTATTGGTCAAGGGAGGAAGCATAAATTGATAAGAATAGCAAAGGAAATATACAAAATTTGAGATAAATAACTGAGGAGTACAATTAAATCTTTCTGTGAAGGAACATCTATTAACTGGCTTGGTAGTAATAATAGTAGCAATGACATTTTCTGAACTAGTAATAGTAGTATTCAAATATTTTTAGTTGCTCTTGTAACTTCTTAGCTTGTAGAGTTACTTTATTTTTCTTTTTTCCACTCCTGAGCTCAGGGCCTGAGCACTGTCCTTGAGCTTTTTCAAGGCTAGAACTCTACCACTTGAGCCACAGCACCACTTCTGGCTTTTTTTTTTCTGTGCATGTGGTACGAAGGAATCAAACCTGGGTTTTCATACATGCTAGGCAAGCACTCTACTACTAGGCTAAATTCCCGACCCAAGTTACTTTTTTAAGTAAAATGAATAAAACATTCTAGAGCCAGTATTGAGGTTAGCCTAGATAGAATAAATAGACTGGAACAAAACAACAACAGCAGCTCATCTCTAAGTTCTAGTGATTTACAGACCTGGTGAGTATGTTGGCCCACCCAAGGGTCCTTAGAAAGCCTGCAAATTTTGTGTTACATAAAGGGACACACAGGCATGCTATTTTTTGGCTACTAAAGATCCAAATGCCTGTACTGATAGCTATAAATGACCTCTGATATAAATATTCAAAGTGATAGGAAAAAATTCCTCACCACTATTAGAATAGCTGCTTGCCCATATGTTACCCCTAAGTCATGGCTCAAGTGCTAGAAGCTCCAAAGTTCCACCTTTGCACTGCTATGATGGTCAAATCACCAAAAGAAGGAATTGCAAATCACATGCTAATTCTTAGGTCATTTACTGGAAGAAGACATGTCAGAGACTGTCTCAATCTCATTGGCTTTCAAAGCATGTCATACTCTTAACCTGATTTTCATAAAGTGGCAATCAAAGCAGTAGATATCCCATAAACAATATCAAATACTAAGGTATTTATCAGTGACATTTTTTACTTTTGTGTAAAAACAAAATTCCATAATCATCTAGGAAGAACATAATTGATTACCCAGAAAGGAACAGATAACTGACAATAGAAGCAAAACTGACAAGAAAATTTCATGTCTATACCCTCAAAAAAGGCAAAGAGAAATCTCAAGTAAAAAGCTTCAGAAATAAAAAATAGCTATTTTCCTTTACCTGGTGAGGGAGACCAGAGAAAGAGGAAAAGAGAGCAGTGAGAGAAGTTTGGAATGTATACAGAAAGAATTAGTGTAATGAGACTATGGAGTGATGGGATTGTTGAGAGAGGGTAGAGATAACCAAGGAACCTATTTTATTAGCTGCAGATATAAATGCAGATCTACTATAAAGAGTATCCCAGGTCGAAATATTTTGAAGTTATAAATGGTTTCATTAAATGGCAACTCATCGGTAGTACTACTGGAAGATAATTTTTTATGAAGATACCACATTCAAATGTATCCAAAAGTTCTTGTGTTCAAAATATTTAAAAATTAACTAAAAATAAATGTGTACCTCTTATTATGAACTTCTAAGATGTATTTAAAATCTTGAGCAGGATGAATATTTAAGAGCTAATCATGTGTCCAGATGCACTTACCTGCTCCAGCACCCCAGGTGGTACTGACTATTCATTCTCTTGCTTCATTGAACTTTCCAGCAAGAAGCTAACTTAGTGTCGCTACTGGAATCACAGGTTTCCCATGGAGGCCTTCTGTCATGAAATACCTTAATATCTGAAAGAGGAAAACAAATGGAAATCATTCCCTTATGCCTGGTTGATTTAGACATGAGTAGCCAGTATAGTTTGTCCTTTGTTCTGATTAATATTTGAAAAGTGTGACAGAAATGTTTGCAAACCTGCACGTATCATCAAGATGTCCAATGAGCAAGAGCAAGGGAAGAGGTGACATTGTCCAAAAAGAAATGTACTCTTTACCTGACTTACGTAACTGTAATATCACGTTTATAACAACAACAAAACATGGAGAAAAGGTGTCTACTGAAGTGAAACAGTGTCTCATACCTACTTATTAGGTTCTCTGAGGCTGAGATCTGGAAAATTGGGACTGAGAGTCTAAGTCAGTTTGAGGCAGAAAAGGCCCTGAGATTCCATCTCAAACCAGGAAAAAGCAGGACTAGAAGCATGACATTAACATTGTCCCTAAACTCCTTATGGCACTCACGTTAAAGAACAACCCAAGCTATACTTATGATACCACACATCATTTAATTAGCTTATGTCATGCAACATGTTTGTGTAAATAGCTACCTATATTTTATGTCTTCATAGATTTAAAATATTTTGCCTTTGACCATTAGTCTATTGTATTTACACTACAATGATTTTTATAGTTTACTACTAATGGATATTTGAAGTATTACTCGGGGTTTTTTTGGACATGTATCTAAACTATCATTAAATATTTCTATCTAAGATATAATTTTATTATATCTAAAATATAATTTTAACACTATAGTCACATGCCTTTTACAAGACACCTTAACAGAACAATCAATCTAAAGACTTATAAACTGACACACAAAATGACCCTTAGAAAAACATTTTAAGTTTCTTTTCAGGGAGAGAAAAATGGGGACAAAAACATGAGAAGGGGTATCAAGATTCAAGAAGTAATGTACACATTACCTGGCGAATGTAACTGTAACCCCTCTATACATTACCCGGACAATATAATTTTTTTAAAGTTTCTTTTCTATTCAAATATAAAAATTATGAGCCTTGGGGGAAAGAATTAAAAACTTCAGTTGTACAGGTGTTTTTTATTACTTCAAGTCCTGTACACTAACCATCTTGTAAATAGCAGTGTTTAAAACCAGTAAGTGGGCATTGCTGGCGGAATGGGAGTGTTGCATGAGATAGAAATGTTATCATCGTCACTCTTGGCTCCTGTGACTCCTTTTAAGCTATTTTCCTGAATTAGTCTCACCATCAGACTCCTTTGGTGCACAGTTCGGTACTATCTTTTGCTCCCTCTCTCCCTCTTCCCCTCCCTACTCTTCCCCTCTTCCTCCTACCCTCTCTCTGCTCCTGTCCCCTGTCTTTTTCTTCTGGCCCTGGGGCTGGGCTTGATCTGAGTGCGTGGATGCTATCTCTGAGCTTTTTGTGCTCATGAACTAGCACTCTACCGTTTCTGGCTTTTTTTTTTTTTTTTTGAAAGTTGATTCGAGCCTCCTGGACTTTTCTGGCTGGCTTTGAACCGTGAATCCTCAGATCTCAACCTCCTGAATAGCTAGGATGACAGGCGTGAGGTACTGCGCCCACCTGTGGTTACAGTCTCACCAGCAGAGCAGCAAACCGCGTCCGGTCTATTCAGTTTTTCCACGTCAAGGGCAAGTGTGTTGATGTCGGATGGCCAACCCAGATGCTCTATGGACAGGGCATTTTTGCGGCTGGTGTGCTGCTATTCCAGAGCTCTCGGAGGCTGGTGTGGCAGGAGTGGCTGTGTCCTGGGTGTCGTGGGAGAGGGGATGCGGGGCTGGGAGTGGGGGGCTCTCCAGTCCAGACAGACTCTGCCTTCCAGGTAGGCAGACACAGCTGAGCCGCAGCGCCACCGACTGAGGATGGAGATTCCGGTTGCCTTGGTCCTGCGGCTGGGGCTAAGAGAAGGAAGGCGCGGTGGTGTCCTGGTGATGCCCACTTCCTTCAGCGCCCAGTCTTTCCCTGGGTCTCCCCAGCGCCCTCTCCTCCACAGCCTGCGCGCTTCTCTGCCTTGTCTTCACAGGACACAATCCAAGAAACCATGACACTGTGCTCCTGCCTGGATGCCATGGCGCCGTCCGCAGAAACCGCCTTGAACCAACCGTTAAACTGACCTCTGTCTGGTCTTGGGCCACACTGACCTTTCTGACTCCCCGGGATTCCAGGCGCCCCCGGGAAACCTGTGCCAGTTCTGCCCTCAGCTTCAGCGGCTTGACTTGGCTTGAGCCACAGACATGGAAAGGGTGGGCTTTCTGTCTGGGCTGTGTCTGGGTTATTCTTTTTTTTTTTTTGAGTTTACTTAAAACCAATAAAAAAAAAAAAAACATTTTGCTTAGGTCTTTGTGTGGATACCTAAAAAATAGAATGACCACTTAGATTGATAAGTATATGAAATTGGAGGACATGGAAAAAAATATATTCCAGAGAGGCTAGAGCCAGTAAACTTCTACCAGTAGTGCATGAGTTCTTCGTGCTCCAGATTGTCACCACCACATGCTGTGGTCAGGAATCTTGATTTTAGTCATTTTCATAGACATCCATTACAATGTAACTGCTCTTTGATGTTGGAGAAGAAATTCTAATGGATGCCTGCAACTGTTTTTGCTATGCTTGCTTTTCTTGTTCATTCTTACTATACATTTAAGCAACATCAGCATATGCTTTTATTTTTTACCAAGCTAAGAACATTTTTTCTCCCTTTGGCTCAACCTAATTGTCAGCCATACGTGCTGAACTTCCAATAATAATCTGTTTTGTTTGTAATAATACCTCATTCTAATTTCTGTTTCTATGCCGAAAGGTCCTATCATCCTGTATCATTTAGATGACTGGACCTGAATAACTTCCAGAAATGCACTTGGACTTGTCATGGTTATTGATTTTCAATGTGGATTCCTAGGGAATTCAATAGAAAAAGAATGTCATTTGTCAGGATTTTCCCCCCTAGAAAACTGGCTAGGCATATAAAAGAAATTTATATGAATACTTACAATGTTCGCATCAAAATTAACTAAAATGTTTGAAGCATAAATATAAAATCTAAAAGGATATAATTTCTAGAAAAAAAAAGCATAAGAGAAAAAATTTCCAGCACTGAGCAAGGTCATAAATTCTCAGAACAGTAACAACAAATGTGAACTATAAAAGAAAGCAAAATGATATCTTAGGCTCCCTAAAATGTAAAGAAATAGGAAAGCTAAAACAAGACACAATGTTGGAAAAATCATTTTGCAATATGCCAGAAAAGTAGAGTTACCATACTGTTAATAACTGAATCTCAACAAACAAACAATAAAAACAAAGAGAAAATGAGTAAGAGCATTGACCAGAGAAGAGTAATAATCACATTAAGTGATGGCAAATATCAATATTCATCAGATAGATGCCAATTAAAATCCACAAGAGAGGACACTGCAAGAGTCACCCCTTATTTGTCATTTTGGCTTCTATCGATTCAGATTGCTATCATCAAATGACATCCAAATATATTACATGTGAATTCCAAATACAAGTAACACATGATGAAAATGTGTCTGTCCTTCTCCATTCTGTCGAGGACATAAGGCTCAGTAACACCACACACTCCAACTGTTCAGAAGTCAGTACCTCTCTGTTATTATATTGATTAACTACGTTGCTGTGCTGGTGTTTTGTGAACTCGTATTTTATGTAATACTGGGTCTCATGTGCAAAAGTAGTAATGTTATCTGTGCAGATCTGTGAAAAAAAACCCACACAATTCTTTGTCTAAGGCAGTATAGGGAAAGATAAAATATGAAGAATGAGATGTCCAGACTTCTTATTCTATTTTAATCATCCATTAGATATCCAAAGCTCATGTGAAGAGTAGTATTACTAGGCAACTATTATAATAGTTGATTTGCTTTTTCTCCTTCCAGTATGTGTACATGTGTATGCTGGGGATATTTGTCAGTGTATGTGTATCTATGTGTGTGTATCTATGTATATCTTTTAAATCGCAATATCAAAGATGAGGAAAAATCACAATATTAGGCTTTTTCAGATTTGCTTAGTTCACTGTGTATATGATCTCCAGTTACATTTTTCTCTAAGGACATTCATTTTATAAGTCTCAGTAATATTTCATTGTATATATATATATATGCCATCTTTTATTACCCATTCACTACTGTGCTTTACACTTCTATCAGGTGTGAGTTCAGTATATTAAAGAGAGTTTTAATTTCAATTACAAGTAAATAGCAACATCCATAATGCATATTTTTAAAATGGTACTTGAAGGGTTCTTGATCATTTTTTAAATGCTTTAAAGTAGCTTGAGTTAAAAAAAATTTACCATTTGCTGTTGAGAAGAAAGCTGTTCAACAGAGTTATTGCAATGATGGAAATGTTTTTACAAATATGGGCCATCTCATATAAAGACTACTAGAACCTGTGACTGTTAAGGTCTCAACATGTGATGAGTATAGCTCGAGAGCTGAATTTTTTAATTTAGTTTATAATAGCCTATAGATTGTGTTGCTATGCCTCCCAGTGTGTACAGGTACACATTCTCACTGTCTACTGATTTAATAATCCCTGCAATAATTTATTCAGCTAATTTTTAGTTAGAAGGAGAGTTAACTAAACTTACAGCTGAGTTTGTGTAGGATGTGAGGATATGTTGAACCATCAACATGCAGTAAGATAATTAACAGACATAGTTCTGACATACAAACAAGTTCTAGATCACTTAACTCTGAAAGAGGAAGGAGGAGGAGGAGGAGGAGGAGGAAGAGGAGGAGAAATAGGAGGAGGAGGAGGAAGAATAGGAGAAGGAGGAGGAAGAATAGGAGAAGGAAGAGGAGGGGGGAGAAGGAATAGGAGGAGGAGGAGAAGGAGGAGGAGGAGGAGGAGGAGGAGAAAAGACAAAGGAAATAAAACAAAATCAACATGCCATAAATGTAGCACTTAACTCTGAAAGAGGAAGGAGGAGGAATAGGAAGAGGAGGAGGAGGAGGAGGTATAGGAGGAGGAGGAGGAGGAGGAATAGGAGGAAGACAAGGAGGAGGAGGAGGAATAGGAGAAGGAGGAGGAAGAATAAGAGGAGGAGGGGATAGGAGAAGGAGGAGGAGGGGGAGGAGGAGAAGGAGGAGGAGGAGAAAAGACAAGGGAAATAAAGCAAAATCAACACACCAAAAATGTAACACTGCTTTGGGAATGATAAATATTTCTAAAAGGATTATTTCTTCATGCTTTGTTTCAAAATTAACTACCCGAAGTTGAAATTGTTTGAAATCAAAAGTGGTAGTAAAATATTACAGTATTTCAGCATCGTATGTAGCAAGAAACATTTCTTAGTGATGGGGATTGAAGTACTATCATTTTATAGGAATGTCAGATGCATTATCATTAAACTGGTCTGCCTGATTGCTGTCATCATCCACTACCATCTAAATCTCAATGAATAGAAATTGTAAATTTGTCATTTAGTCAGGTTGTCTAGATGTTATTCACCTGATGTTTTGCTAACTATAATCTCATGAGCTATATGGGCACAGAGGTTTTTCTTGAGTTTATATTATAAACTTATTATACCAGATTCCCATATGAGTTATTGTACTTCTCTAACCCCATGTTTTACTTGGTAAAATTAAGTAATGTTATGATTACTGGATTTGCTTCCTATTGTTGAGATAATTAATGAGATGATACATGTAAAATTCTTCATAAAAATCCTGAAATATGATAAATAGTTATTCCTCTTGATATTATCATTAGCTGTGCTTGCTAAACAGAACCAAATGCCTGATAGTGTGTTGATGCGGCTGGATTAGAGAATGTCCCCATCACTCATCACTCCCAATCTAGTGATGAAGAAAGAGACAAACCCCTAAACACCTAAATAAATAAGAGTTGTGTTTTTATTTTAAGAAAAATAAAAGACTTGAATCTTGAGACTGGATATAATAGAGAAAACTTTATCTTGAAAGGGTAAGTCTCTCTTAGGGAGGAGGATTGAATCCGAGCAGGCTTAGCACTCATGGATGGCATTCAGAAGTATACCACACTAGTTAGGATAACGGCTCTTATGGACCCTGAAGTTTAGTGGCTAAATGACATAGTAATTTATTTATTTTTTCAGTTAAGCAAGGAGCAGCTAGGCAGGCAAACTTTGTCCCACACAATTACACTGGCATCCTACCTAGCTGGAGGGGAAGCTCTGCCATCTTCCAGTGTTACTTCTTCAGTGTGTCCATCATTACTATTGCCAGCCAGATAGATGGTAGGAAAGAGAGCTGAACATGCAGGGGAAATGTCTCCAAATTGCACGGGTAGGTCAGCTGGATGTCCAGGCACACTTTTCTTGAGCTGTCTTGGAGACAGAGTGGAAGATGCAATAATAATGTGAATGGAAACAACTGCAGAGAATGAGGAAGAGTCATCAAAGGAACTTGAATGTGTTGTATGACCTGCCAGGCATGATAGACTGCTTTTGAGGTGGGGCATAGTCTAGAGGGTGACACTGATAGAAGGAAAAATGAAAATAGAATGCTAGAGAAAGCCTGATTTTAAAGAATTTGTAAGATGGGATAGTGTATTTTTTAAACTTTCGTAGTAATAGAGCATGGTGAACAATTTCTGAGACAGGTGATCTGGCTCTGAGTTTTAGGACGATCTCTGGCGACCCCATGGATAGTGAGAAGCAGCTGATCACAGCATATAGGACCGTGTGTCCTCTCTTGGGACATCTGTATTGTGAAGGACAACTGATTTACTCATGCAGGATACCCCAGTCATAAAATGGGGCAGACAGGCAGTTCCTAGTATTGTGTGAAGATCACATGAAATCTTAAAACCATACATAAGTGATCTTTCTGGCTTTCTCTCAAACCCAGACAAGGCATATAAACGTGTGCATACATCACACACACACACACACACACACACACACACACACACACACACACACACACACACATACACACACACCTTGGCTGTAATATTACATCATTCTGGATAGTTTTCTTTAAAATACACATGATAGAATTGGAAAATTGAATCCAGATGATTACATGAATAAGGAAGGTAAAATGCTTAGAACAATAGAGAAAGAACAGGCATATGTTGCGTTATGGGAAATAGCAATCCTTCATCACATGTGGGAAGGAAAGGAAAAGCCATGAAGAAAGGTTTGTCTGCCAGATGGTGAGGCCTGCAGCACTGTAGATGGGGTCAGCTAGCTGCTTGATTTACTGTCATCGTCTCCTTTCTTACTGCATAATGTATTTTCTTCTATAGAAGCTTTATAAATTATATAGTTTGCATAATAGCTCAGAAACAGTGATATAATTCAAAGAATAACTGAACCATAGAGTAGTAGAGTACATTAACACTAATACCTTATACCAGCATAGAAAAGACTTTTGCTTACATTAACTCATTTAATGCTCACTACCACTCTATAAGGTACCTATTATTTCCATTTTAAAATGAGTGATATAGCAAGTTCCCTCGGGCCACTTATGTAATTCCTAACTATTGCTGATGTATTGTCACCAATGAGAGAGAGAGAATGAGAGAACACAGAGAAACTGCCAGAGAGACAAAAAGACAGAGAATAATAAAATAGTAGAATTTAGACATTTTACATTTTATATCACCAGCTTAGCTTTCAACTAATAACTGAGTTATAGTCTAAAATTTTATTTGCAAGTTAATTGCTAATATTTGGAAAGTTCCCCCCTCCCTTTCATTGAAACACATTCTATTAAGCTCTTGGCTAGAGATACAATGTTACATAACAGTTCCAAGTAAAAGCCTGACCAAAGAGCATGAACTCCACAGGAAGGGAGGATGGACAACTGAACTCAAAAGTATGATCCATTTATCTCAAGAAAACCTAAAATGAAGAGTTACTGAGAAACTAGACAGGCCTTGAAAGCAAAAGATGTAGCTTGAAATAGGAAGTAGAAGCCTTTTGTTAAATAATACTGAGACAGAGAATTTAAGAACCTAGAGTCATGAGACTGGGAAGAGTCCAAGGGTCACATGACCTACTGGTTGGGTTAAGAGACAGGACAGAAAAAATAGATATGCTTTCAGAAAGCAAGAATCCTGTGTGTACAAATAGGTGTAGAAGGATTGGCTCAGAAAGCTGAGAAAAAAATTGAGAACAGTACATTAACTTGGTAAGTTAACAAACAACTAGAGTCTATTGGGAAATTCACTTATCCTTTAAGAGACTGGAAGCTTGGGATTCTTCTAAGAGTAAACATCACTGCAGAAGAGTAAATGAGCAAGAGGGGGACAGTCTAGGAGACTCCAATTAGCCACCAAAAGGCTGGAAGTGGAGTTATGGTTCAAGTATAGGCCTCAGAGAGAAAGAAAAAAAAACTCAGAGACAGTAGCCAGGCCTGGGGTTGAGGCCAAAGACACAAAAGAAAAAAAAAGAGAGAAGAAAAGGAAATGGAAGAAAGGAAAAGAAAAGAAGTAGAATAAATAAGGAAATTAGTGGAAGGAAGCAAAGAAAGTTTCATGGATGAATTCTGATCCAAAAAAATGCGTTGGAGCTTTAAATTAAATAATATCCTTCTCATAATTATATACTTCTAGAAATATATTGTAATAACTGATCTTAAATAATAGCATAAAAGTTTTAAACACAAAGATATGTATTTTTAAAATTCGTATTGTGAAGATGGTGGTACAGAGGGGTTATAGTTTCATGAATAAAGTAATGAGTACGTTTCTTTTTGAATAGTGTCACCCATCTGTCATTTTCTCCCCCAACTCCCATTTCTCTCTCCATCCAAGTTATAAAGTTCATTTTCAACAGAGTGTCTAGTGAGTATCACTGTCACATTGGTTCACTCTTTGTCCCACCGTTTCTGTGATTCCCATTCCGTTTTCCAAATCAAATAAACATATATATATATATATATATATATATATATATATATACACACAAGACAAGGGTACAGAAATCAAAAACAGTGTCAACCAGGAATAAACCAAAGGAAAGAGAAAAAGAATTCCAAACAGTACACTAAAAACAACAACAAAAACCTCTTAATAAAAGTCAGCTTATGGTAGAAACTTTTGCATACTCACATGCATGGTACACAACTCATAATTAGCCAAGTCAGAGAAGAAAAATGTGATATATATATATATACTATATTGTATTATATTATCTGTTTTACTCTATTGTGTATATAGGTGTACACATACCCACACAACATGCATACATAAAACTAGCAAGAAAGCATAAGACTTGTAGGACAATGAACTAAAGAAGTAGACATCTATTTCTAGGTGCTGGTGGCTCACACCTGTAATCCTGGCTACTCGGGAGGCTGAGAACTGAGGATCTCTGTTCAAAGCTAGCCCAGGCACAAAAGGTCTGTAAGTCTCTTATCTCCAATTAACCACCTGAAAACCAAAAATGGCGCTATGTCTCAAGTGGTAGAGCATTAGTCTTGAGTTGAAAAGCTCTGGGACAATGCCCAGGCCCAGATTTCAAGTCCCATGACTGACCAAAAAAAAAACAAAAAAGACAAGAAAGTAAAATAGAATTATTTAGATCCAGAAAAGGGGCCATGGGATGAACACTGGGGAAAGGGGAGGCTAATATATGGTTGTCAGTGTGAACAGCTTATTTACTCACTAAGGAGATTTGGCACTCAGAGAGAACAAGTGTGTTTCTTGTGATCACGACTAACCAGTTGCAAAGGCAAACATGGCCCAGGAAGAGCCCTGTAAGCCAGTGCTTCATATTATACAATCTTCTCTCCTGTAATAAGGAATTTTAGAAAGGCAGGATCCCTCATCTCATGGCGACAGGGATTGATATGGTTCAGGCTCTGGGAAGTGGGAGGAACTCAGAAGAGCCCAGGCATTCACTTCTTTTGCAGAGGAGCCAATGCATATGGCCAACATTCTCTTCTTTTCTCTGTAAATGACTTAACTGTGCTTCTGGCTGCAACACAGTTAAGTCATTTCCCCTCCTCTTCCATCATCTTTGCTCCCTGCAGCTGCTGGATCAGCTCCTCTTCTTCACTTATTCACTGGGCAGGCCCTTTGATACATCTAGGGCTGTAAGTTCATTGTCTCTACTCATTAAAGAATTTAAAGGTAGTTGGGCACCAGCAGATCGTGCTTGTAATCCTAGCTGTTCAGAAGGGTGAGGATCAAGGTTTGAAGTCAGTCTAGGCAGGAGACCTTATAAGGCTATCTTCAATTAACGGCTAAAAGCCAGAAATGAAGTTATAGCTTTAATGGCAGTGCACTAGCCTTGACCCAAATTGCTCAGGTACAGTGCTTAAACCCTGAATTCAGTCTTTAGGATTAGTATGTGCACTCACATGTGCAAACACACACACACACCACAGAGAGAGAGAGAGAGAGAGACAGACAGACAGACAGACAGAGACAGAGAGACAGAGACAGAGAGACAGAGAGGAGAGACAGATAGAAAGGTGCTTAAAGCAGACAGAACAAATTTACTAAAGAGAATAAAATAAAAGCCATGGAAACAAGGAATCTCTCCCTTCAGAAAGAGGCTCTAAAGAGGAAACTAAATGTTTTAAATTGTGCATTAAATAGTAAACATAAACATAAATGCCTTTAATGCTGGCATATTTCTATAAGTGTAAAAGTGCTAAAATTATAGACAATGATCATCCTTTAGCAATTCAATTCAAGATGGTATTTATCTTCTCAATTGCTTCCAAATTTTCTTGGAAGCATGGGAAACAGTATCACTATCTTATACTGATCCTATCTTATACTGATACTAGTTTATAGTGATAAAGTTTAAGACCTGTGTTTGACCATCTGGCTTCTTCTTCTGTGATTGCAGCTATTTTACTGAAATCCTTTGGGTCTTGGTTTCCTCGTCCATCAACATAGAATAGTAACCACACAACCATTCCACCTGCAAGGTAAGCCCATTCCTCCTGTAAACCTTAAACCCAATGTCAGCATTTGATAAGTCAGTGACTGCTGTGATATGAAAAGCTAGCCTCTGTGAAGAAAAAAACATTCTGTCTCTCCTGCTATTTTGGAAGCCTATAACAAGATGCCATGCTGGAGAATCAACTCCTTGGAGGGCTCATAAGCAAGGACGACGAATCTTGGCTTCAGAAATTTTGGAATACCTTGCCATAGAACCTGGGTCAGAAACAAGCCTAAGAGGTGGTTCTGGAGAGGGAGATGGTCTGATGTGGACACCCAGTGATTCAAGTGTCAGGAAATTCCAGCTGTAAAAGATATGGAGGTGATAGGTCTTGCCCTCTCTTGTGAGGAGTAAGTCCCATCACCAGAAGGTCAGGAAAGAAACAGAGCAGCCTGTCCTGGAACAGTCCTTGGCTTCCAGATCTTCCTTTGACTACACATGTGGCTGTCAGGTGAATCTGAGCATTGCAAGCCTCTGCTTTCAGAGCACTTACTTTCCATAGCCTCTCCCCCGACAGGGAGCTTATCTCTAGGGCAGGGCCTGAAAGCACTAACAGGCATCTGAACCTGCACCTCAGTATATGTTTGCTCCAATGGGTCTGAGGGCCATCAATAATGAGAAACATGTTAGGAAAACCAAGCTTCTGTTTCTCAAAAGAAGTTCAATTGGCCAGTAAATATCTGAAAAAAATAAAGAAGTTCAACATCTTCATTCATCTGATACAATTTTATCAAAATGAGGTAAATATTCCATCTCACTCTAATCCCAAAGGCAATCATTAAGACAACAAATGAACAAATGCTGGTAAGGATAAAGTAAGAAAATACACTGTTGATACACTGTTGATTTAAGTCAGTATAAATGAGCCCAGCCATATGGGACTCAGTACAGAATGTTCTCAAAATACAAAATAATAAAACTCTCATATAATTCTACCATAGCATTCCTGAGCATGTTTCCAGAGGAATCAAAGTCAGCATATGGCAGAAACATCTGTACACTCATGTGCATTGCACACAACTTATAATTAACCAAGTTATGGAGTCAGCCTAGCTGCCCACTGGCAGATGAACATAGAAGAAAAATGTGATATATTTACCATACTGTATTATATTATGTATTTTACTCTGTCATATATATGGGTATACATATACCTCACACACATACATATATAAAAAAAGAAATCATATAACATATAGGGCAATGAACTAAAGAACTAGAAACCGTCAAGTTCAGAAAATGATATTAAGCTAAGAAAAACAAGTATTTGATATTTTCCCTCACATATAGAATCAAAAATTTTAAAAAGATAGGAAAGTGAAGGAGGGAATATTTAGATCCAGAACAGGGACCCTGGGAGGACACTGAGGAAAAAGAGAGTAATACAAGGTTGTTATGTGAACAATAGTTTGTTATATAACTGCAGGAAATGCCATCATAAAGCCCAATGTATATAATAATAATAAAAATGAAAGAGTCTTAAAAGTATTAGATACTATTTTGCAGAGCCTACTCTAGGACAGCAAAATTCTCTAATGATAGGGCATAAACGACTTTACTCAATGATTGCAGTTCGAGCTTCTAATAAGTATAACCCACCAGAAAGAACTCTTAAGGATTAATAATATGGACTAGTTATATGGACTGTGAAGCATACATAGACCTTCCTGCAGAGACAGTGCAAGAAAGGAGCCAGGCAGAATGGTCACAAAAAAAATCAGAGAGCTGCTTTTTCCTGTTACCCTAAGGGTAACCTCATTTCCTCAATGAGTGGCAGGAATTAGGATTACATAAGCAATGATTATTTGAGTTCTTTTACTGTAAATAGGACAAGAATATTGAAGAGTAAGTACTTGCTGTGTTTTTTTCTTACTCTTTTGAGGATGGAATTAACATATTTCTAAGTCTTTATTATCCTGTCTAGAAGAGAGAATGTAGAGAAGTTTGGAAGGCACTAAAATAAAATAACTTTCATTTAAAAGGACAGAGGAAGTACTTTAATTAGAAAAAATGGACAAAAGATTTGAGGCATTGAGTGAACCAAGGCAAAGGGTTTTTGCTTGGTTGTTGATCAGTTCCTATTAAGCCTTTTTTCATATATTTTTTATTGTAATTAATAGAAGGGTTACATGATATTTGTCAGATAGATGGTGCATTAATTCCCATACATTGATACCCTTTCACATGTCTTGGTCCCCATTTCCCAGCCCCCCACCCGCACCCCTCATCTTATTTCCCCCACTTCCCTATTCAATTCCAAAAACCAAATACAAATATATCTGATATATCAGATAACAAAGTGAGATACTGTAACAATATGAGATAACCAAGGGACAGCAAAAGAGATGAGAGATAACATAGTACATTAAGGACAACAATCACTCATTATATGGCTTTTGTTTCTGTTTCTTTCTTCTTCCTTCCTTTCTCCTTCTTTCTTTATTTCTCTTTCTATCTTTCTTTCTTTCTTCCTCTATCTTTCTTTCTTTCTTCCTCCTTCTTTCTTTCTTTCTTTCTTTCTTTCTTTCTTTCTTTCTTTCTTTCTTTCTTTCTTTCTTTCTTTCTTTCTTTCTTTCTGCCATTCATAGGGCTTGAACTCATGACCTGGCTACTGTTCCTGAGCTCTTTCACTCAAGGCTCCTACTTTGAGCCACAGGACCACTTTCAGTTTTCTGGTGGATAGTTGAAGATATGAGTCTCACAGATTTTCCTGCCCCAGCTGACATTGAACCACGATCTTCAGATCTCAGCCTTTGAGTAGCTAGGATTACAGGCATGAGCCACCAGAACCTAGCCCTATTAAGCTTTCTGAGATTGACAATGAAGACAGATTTGGAGGAAGGGAATACTGCAGAGCTTTCGGGAGGTTGCTAAATGGAGTAGATTCATGCAAGTTTTGCTCTAACATAAACCATGTGATTCTTATGTGATTCTCATGTGACACAATATATAGATTCTGGTAATTACTATCACTACTTTTCAGCTGAAATACAGGAAAGTTTGGGACACTATTTACAAGGAAGTGGTATGGGCTTGCAGATTTTGTGCTTCCACCATGCTATGCTCTAGTAAAGGTTCTGGGTCCAAGAATAGCACTGGGATCAGCTCACACACAATATATTACATTAAGTCTACAGAACAACCTTGTAACTGCCACTAGTGACTGGATTCCTCATGCAGATAATAGGACTTACTATTATTCCATTCCACATGATATAATTGACTCTAATTATCATGAGAAAGTCAAGATCACTGGTATTTATGGAACTTATGATGCTTTCATGCCATAACAAGATAGTAAATAAGCAATTTCAACAGTATTGTCAGACAAGAGAAGACAATCACAAGCTTAAACTCTTGAGGGTTGAATCAGAATTACTTCATCAGGTAAATAAACCAAATTCATTTCAATTTCTGTTTTACTTTTTGTACTGGTCTGAGGACTTGAACTCAGATCCTAGGCATTGTCCCTGAGCTTTTACGCTTAAGGTTATCACTCTACCATTTGAGCCATAGTTTGGAGTAGTTAGAGATAAAAGTTTCATGAGCTTTCCTGCCTAGTCTGGTTTCAAACAATTGTCCTTAGATCTCAATCTCCTAAGCAGCTGAGCTTATAGTCATGAGCCCCCACTATCTGGCTTCATTTCAGTTTCTATAAAGAAAATGAAACTGGGCTTAGAGTTTGGCCTAGTGGTAGAGTGTTTGCCTGGCATGCACAAAGACACAGGTTTGATTCCTCAGTACCACATACATAGAAAAAAAGCAGGAAGTGGTGCTTTGGCTCAAGTGATAGAGCTCTAGCCTTGAGAAAGTCCAAGGACAGTCAGTGCTCAGGCCCTGCAAGGCCCAGGACTGGCAAAAAAAAAAGAAAAAGAAAATGAAACTGTAGAATATGTATGAAGATGATAAATATTGATATTGTCTAGGTGCCTGCTGTAGTACTGAAGGAAATAACCCGTTTATTGTCTCAGTAACCATAAAAACACTAGATTGGAGCCTCATTAAACTTGAATAATACATCAACTAGACCATTCTGATACCTAACTATTCAAATCACATACCCCTAACTTACCCCAGCTTCAGATTCAATTCCAGTGAAGAGCTCTCTGCAACTTCGGATCCTTGTTTGAGTAGCTGCCCATGTCTAGAGCAAGTATCTATCTGTCTGCATTCTACCTACTACCAGGCAGTGGGGATCTGTTTACTAATGTACAAGAAGAGACAAGAGTTAATATCTCCCAAATGGAGAAGATAAAAGCCTCACCCACTGGGCAAAGAGAATGATAGGTACATTCTCCAGACTCTAGGCAAACAAAAAAGGAAAGAAAACAAACAAGCAAGAAATGAGTAGGCAGGCAGGCAGGCAGAAAGGAAGGAAGGAAGGAAGGAAGGAAGGAAGGAAGGAAGGAAGGAAGGAAGGAAGGAAGGAAGGAAGAAAAGATAAAAGATGTCTATCAGGCAGTATGTGCCTTCCCAAAGGAAGAGACACCATGTTGCCTAAGTAGCAAGTCTTGAATCCACTTCTCCTTTCCTCCCATCGATGAACTACAAGGCCAAAGATCCTTGCCTCGGGTTCAAATATTCAGGATATGAAAATTAGGGCAATTCTTTTTCAAAAAAGCATAAGAATCATCTGCTGACAGAAATATTTTTCTGCATGTTCTATAGAGTATAAAAGCATGATTTTTTTCCTCTCATATTTTAATGAGCCATTTCAGGTTTTTCAGTTTGCATTTGTTTTAGTTTGCATTGGTCTTCACTTTTTGGAAGCAATTACCTTCAAACACCTGTTTTCCTTTAGTCTCAAAATGTTGAGAGTAGTCTCCATGTTCTTCTTACTTGCTGTGGCTTTGTGGTATAACAAAGTTAAGACACCACCATATTTCTGGGATACACTTAACACTTGTTCAAGAAGCTAAAGTTTTGTTTTGGTTTGTTTTTTTCCACTCCAAGTGGCCTATTTCCCGCCCCCACCCCAGGCCCTGTGGTTAGTTGCATTTAGTGAACTTTAGCTAGAATTTAAACATCAAAATATAGTCTGCCTTCAGAAAGCTCCAGACAGTGAGTCAGAGACCTTCATTCTTTTTATGATGCTTCTCATTGTGTTGAGAAACCTCTTATCCTTCTCAGCTAGTTTCTCAATCCAGAATTCTTTTATATCCTGGATTAAAGGAGCAGAGTTACTGATACTGAGAGCCTTTTAAAGAATCAGGAATGGGCCAAATTCTATCATCCTTTCTTGTGTTTAAAAATCTAAATTCCATCTATTAATTGTTATATTTTGATGTGGTTAGAAATATTATTAAGTACACAATAAGCAAATAACATTTTGTACTTTCATTTAGCAATTGGTATTTTGATATGGGGGCAGTTGGGGGGATATTAAGCTATTCCAATAAACCAGTGTATGTATACACAGGATATTCCCAGGAATTACAGAACGGTACAATGCTAGAACGCAAGCAGAAACATTTCTATATTAAATCTGCGGATGAAACTCAGAGGAGAAAAATATGAATGGGAGCAAAGGTCACATGTTGCTTTATAGTTTACTTCTTGCCCTGTTACTTTGTGGCAAGGGAGAGGACATACATGCTGGTGTGTGTGTGTGTGTGTGTGTGTGTGTGTGTGTGTGTGCGCGTGTGTGTGTGTGTGTGTGTGTGTATGCTAGGTTAGTATGTGTGCCATTTGAGTACAATTAAGAGGTATTCTGGAATAGAAAGGTAACCTCATCTACTTTCCTTTTGGGGATAGCATATAGTTTTACAAATGTGCTATAGAATTCTCTGGTAAGGATTTAGCTAATCTATGTGTCTCTGAGGATAAGCTATTACTATAACTATAAGGTCATGTGCAGCACGGGTGTAGAAAAGAAAAACATTTATTAGGTGAGTAGGGCAAGGCTCTACGTGGGAAATGCTGACATTCCAGAGAGTGGTGATAAATCTTTAGATCTCTAAGTTGCAGTGATGAGAGAGATGTCTGTCAGAAATCTCCTTAACAGTTCATTCAAGTCTTCCAAGTAAATCCTGTCCCTAACTAGAAAACAATGGGTTTTCTTAAAAGGAGCAGGAAGCCAGGAGCTCAAGACTCACAGCGGTAACCCTAGCTATTTGGGAGGCTCAGTTTAGGAATATAGAGGTTAGAGATCAGCAAGGACAGGAAAATATTTTTGAACCCTCCCCACCCCATGTCCATCTCAACAAACAAGTGGATTCAATGGTTCTCATCTGTTATGGTAGCTCCCAGAAAGCTTAACAGAGGGACATCATAACCCAGGCATATATCCTGCTGGAAACAGACTTGTTTCAAAACTAATAAGCAAACATTACAGCTGGAAGCATGGTTAGCAGAGTGCCAACTTATGGAGTACAAGGCCCTGAGCTCAAAATCCTAAGTAATTTTTTAAGAAAAGAAGTCTATATATCCTTCACGCGCACGCGCACACACACACACACACACACACACACACACACACACACACACACAGAGCGCCTGAGTGTTTGAGCTCACTGCCCCATTTCTCTCCTCTTAGTTACCTGTGTTTTTAGAACATATCTTTTATATTCCCTCCCTGGGGCTTGAACTTAGGGCCGGAGTGCTGTTCCTGAGTATCTTTGTGTAAGGCTACCACTTGAGCCACAGCGTGACTTGCAGCTTTTCTGCAAGTTTATTGGAGATAAGAGTAATCTCCTGGGCTTTCTTGCTTGAGTTGGCTTGGAGCTATGAGCCTCAAGCCTCAGCCCTCTGAGTGGCTAGGATAACAGGCATCATATTTACAACTATTTATAAACTATTACTCACGTCATCAAGAAATCAATGATTTACAAGAGAAATGAGACAGTTTGTTCAAAGTTACCTACAAAAGAGGAGGTTTTTGGAATAAAGGTAGAATTATTTATGAGGCAATCTCTAGACTGATAATAAAAACCTTCATTTTAAATAAAAAGTAGAATAGAAATGTAATTACAAATTCTTATAAGTTGTACTCTACAGTACCTTTTTTTTTCTTTTTTTTTTTCTTGCCAGTCCTATGCTTGAGCTCAGGGCCTGAGCACTGTCCTTGAGATTTTTTTTCTCAAGGCTAGAACTCTTCCACTTGAGCCACAGCACTACTTCTGGCTTTTTCTACGTATGTGATAATGAAAAATTAATTGAGCCTGGGTCTTCGTGCATGCTAGACAAGCAGTCTACCCCTGGGCCGAATTCCTGGCCCCTCTACAGTATCTTTTAAATTCAAGTCAAGCACTGCACTCCCTTGTCTGTGGTCTAGAGTATTTTTTGTAGGATAACTTAAAATTTTTCATTAACCTCTCATTTTTACATATTGTATTCATGGAATCTAACCATTAATTAATTAATTAGTTAATTAATTTTTTGCCAGTCCTGGGGCTCGAACTCAGAGCCTGCGCACAGTCCTTGGACACTTTTTGCTCAAGGTTAGTGCTCTGCCACTTGAGGCACAGAGCCACTTCCAGCTTTTTCTGAGTATGTGGTACCAGGGACTCGAACTCAGGGTTTGATGCATGCTAGGCGAGCACTCTACCACTAGGCTACACTCCCTGTCCCAGTAATTTATTTTATGGTTCTAGAATTTTGAAAGGGCTTGGGACTAGATAAGTACTCTACCATTTCAGTCAACCCTAGACCCAAAAGGTGATTTTCCTGGTTCCTTTAGTTCCTACATGTAACCATGAGTACTCTTATCTTCCTAGCTGAGCTAGCATCTTTAATCATGTAAAGGCAATAGTTTGGCCAGGAGTGTGGCCTAGTGGTAGAGTTCTTGCCTAGGAAGCACAAAGCCCTGGATTCGATTAGTCAGTACCACATACACAGAAAAAGTCAGAAGTGGTGCTGTGGCTCAAGTGGTAGAGTGCTAGCCTTGAGAAAGCTCAACGACAGTGCCAGGACCTGAGTTCAAGCCCCAGGACTGGCAAAGAAAAAAAAAAAAGCAATAGCCTTCTAAGTCCTTAAAGTCTATATCTATTCTTGACACACTTACCCGTGAGAGTCTTTCAAAATATTAAGTCAGCCTGCTCACTCTTCTGTCAGAATCCACCACCAGCTTCCTTCTTCCTCAGTTGAGGTCCAAGTGTTTAGAAAGGAATCACAAGGTCACAAGGTCACAAGCCTTTCGTGCTGTGGCTCCTGGTTACCTCTGTGGCCTTTTGGCAATGTTTTATGCCTGTTGAGCCTATCCAGCTGCCCCAGGTTCCTTAAATAACTATTCTTTGCCTTTACCATGGTCATGCTGCCATGTTATTCTGCCTGGAATTCAATCCTCCCATGAATCAACTTGACTTAAAACCACCCCCTAGACCGCAGAGTCATGCTCACATTTCCCATTCGCCATGAGAATCACTCCTGAAGCAGGCTCAGATGTTCTTTTCTTGCTTTTTAACATATCCTTCTTCGTTTTGAACATTTCCTTATTTTCTGGAGTAAGGAGAGCTTCTAGGCTGTTGAGCTTTCACTTCAAGTGCTTGCTAGCCTTCGTGAAAGGGTTGTGTGGACATTTGCTAACACTATGTGCCTACTGTTGGTCTTGAGGGGCGGCATGGAGAGGAAGGCGTTCACACCTCCACTCGCACCTGCTCTATAAAGAACTGAAATTCTGAACCCCAGGAGCCCTCGAGGCAACACAAGCTCCTTTAGGATTCAACTTGTTTTTATAAATATTTTATCGAATGAATTTAAAAATGATTGCATTCATGAGTGTTTCTTAAAATTGTGTCGTTTTCCTGACACTTCTTCTATGCCCTTTCATATATGAAGTCTTACTTTTGATTGTAATTTCCAGCTCTTCATAAGTGCTCAATAAATACTTGATTCTGGGATTGATTTGTTTTCTTATTTTTCACAAATGCAGATGAAAGATATTGAATGATAGACTATATCAGTACTGGTAAGTGGATATTTCAAGTGTAGCCAAAGACAGCTGGATGTGATGGCTCACACCTGTAATCCTAGCTACACAGGAGGTTGAAATCTGGGGATGGTGTTCAAAGCCAGCCCAGGCACTAAAGTCCATGAGATTCTTATCTCCAATTACCTGCTAGAAAACTGGAATTGTTGCTGTGGCTCAAGGGATAGGGTGGTAGTCTTGAGCTGAAAAGCTCAGGAATAGCGTTCACTCCCAGAGCTCAAGCCCCACTTCTGACAAAAAAAAAAAAAAGCGGCAAAGAAAAAGTTAAGTAAAAACCAAAGTAAAAGCTAAATACTAGTTCTCTAACAGAGCACATTTTTTAGTTTATTATGCTTTTCAGCATACTGACATTTTAATAAAGTAAATAAAGTGGAGGTAAATTATGGGAAAATGTATCTGATGTCATTCCTTTTTAATCTCCAGTTCCAACCAGTTCTAAGAAAACTACTTTTGTAATACAATGTTAATTTTTCCTGATTAAGTCTCCACAAAGTCCATAACCCTTAGGAAATCATGATTAAATACTAAATGATAATTTTAAAAACCCACAAGTCCAGTTGCTAAATTCTGAGGAGAATTTGTATTTGTAACATATGAGAATTATGCTAAGATAATTGTATTACACTCCTGATTTTCAAAACATTGATGCAATTTGTTGCTGCTGCGTTGCCATTTTTATTGTTTAGAGGCAAGGTTTCATATCATGTTCTAACTGTTGAGCCTCCACATGCTGGGATTACAAGCATGAGCCAACTACCATATCTGGTACCATATTGATGTAGTTTTATGAGAACGAAAATGTGTACAATTCCAAATTAATTTCTAGGATAGTTTTGGGAAATTGATGTATTTCTCATTCAAAAAGTGAGTATAAATTTAGGATTAGAGTTGCTTTGATGGCAAGCAGAAGGACAGGGTTACGAAAGAGCAATGAAGATTCAGTACTCTTGATGAGCATCTGGTCACAATGTTGATGCTCGGCATTCATGTGCCTTTGTGGGTTTGAGTCCAAGTATGACTAAAACAAAAAGCATCAGGCTTTAGCATATGTATGTATGTATATATATATATACATACATACATATATATACACACACAGTTATGATTACAAATAGGTAGGTTCATAATTATGTTATTAGTAACTTATGTTATCTGTTCTAATTGTTTACTGTTTTAATGTGCAATTTAGCTTCTGATGAGTTTCAAAAAATCAGATATGGGCCGGGAGTTTGGCCTAGTGGTAGAGTGCTTGCCCAGCATTCACAAAGACCAGGGTTCAATCCGGAAGTGGTGCTGAAGCTCACGTGGTAGAGCTCTAGCCTTGAGGAAGTCCAAGGACAGTGCTCAGGCCCTGAGCTCAAGCCCAGGACTGGCAAGAAAAGAAAGATCAGATATGTCAAAAGATCAAATATTACATTTGAATCTACTTTGAAATATTTCAAGGACAGCTAAGTTTTAATGAAATGGAAAAACAGGCACAGCTTAACTTTCTATAAATCATAGGAGAAATTTAAACATGGAGCTCTCTATCTAGCGCTACAAAGATAGCATAAAGACTTCATCTTGATGGTTGGCCATAAACACTTGGCCATATGTAACTAGCAACAGAACTTTAACTATTTCAGTGAAACAACAAGCTGAGCATAAGGCAAGTCAGTTGATTATAAGTTCTGATTGTCTATACTATAATTAGATTGACTAATTTTGCCCTCTACTACTTACCAGACAGAGGCAGAACACCATGCTGAAGATTACCAAATTCAACAATTCCATCTCATGATTCCTATTCATTCTTTTTTTTTCTTTTCCTTTGTGCCAGTACTAGAGATGGAACTCAGGGCCTGGACACTGTTCTTGAGAGTTATTCTGCTCAAAGCTATCACTCTACCACTATCAGCTATACTTCCAGCTTTTTTCCTAGGAATAAGAGTCTCAGAGACTTTCCTGCCTGGGCTAGCTTTGAATTGTGATCCTCAGATTTCAGCATGCTGAGTAGCCAGAATTGTAGGAATAGGCCATAAAGGCCTGGCTTGTTTCCTCTTTCTACATAGGAGAGACTACATAGCCAAATCTCATCTTTCTCATTTTTTCTCTTTCTTTCTTTCTTTCTTTCTTTCTTTCTTTCTTTCTTTCTTTCTTTCTTTTTCTTTCTTGCCCTCCCAGCCTCCCTCTCTCTTTCCCTTTCCTTCCTTCCTTCCTTCCTTCCTTCCTTCCTTCCTTCCTTCCTTCCTTCCTTCCTTTTCTTTCCTTTCTTTCCTTTCTTTCTTTCTTTCTTTCTTTCTTTCTTTCTTTCTTTCTTTCTTTCTTTCTTTCTTTCTTTTTCTTCTGCCTTTCTCTTTTCCTTTTTTCTTTCTTTCCTTCTTGCTCCTTCCTTCCTCTCTTCCTTCCTCTCTTCTTTCCTCCCTCCCTTCCTTTCACTTTCCTCTCTTTCTTTCTTTCAATGTCCTCTATCTCTCTCCTCTCTTTCTCTCTCTTCCTTTCTTCTCTCTTTCTTTCTCTCGCCCTTCCTCCCTCCCTCCCTCCCTTCCTTTCTCTCTCTCTTCTCTCTCTCTCTCTCTCTCTCTCTCTCTCTCTCTCTCTCTCTCTCTCTCTCTCTCTCTCTCTCTCTCTCTCTCTCTCTCTCTCTCTCTCTCCTCCCCCCCTCTGGCTGATCCCACAGTATTTAAGATGTTAAGCTCAAGTCTATCACTGACATATATTTTTAGCCCTTTTTAAAATTTATATAGGTCTATGGACATTCTCAAAAAATATAAACTCTAATTTTTTAGCAGAGGGGTTACAATTGTGTAAGTCAGGTAAGAAGTATGTTTCTTTTTGAACAGGGTAACCCTGTCCCTCATTTTCTCCCAGCTTCCCTCCTCATTTACCTGCCTACAAGTTGCTAGTTCATTTCCAACATAATGTCTAGTGAGTATTACTTCTGAGTTAGTTCACCCTTTGTCTCACTGATTCTGTGATTTCCCTCCTCCTCCCTAAATCTGATAAACTTAAATTCAAGACAACGGGCACAGAAATTCAAAATAGTGACAAAAGGGAATAAGCCAAAGGAAAAGGGGAAACTATAACTGTAAATAGTACAATAAAAAAACCCTTTTGTTTCCATTTCTTGGAGTTCATTTAGATAAACATCATTTTATGTGGTCATCCGCACATACTTATTGAGCCATTGTGATCCTCTCCTAAGAATATGCTCCTTTATTCTCACTGTGTGAATGTTTAGAGTGCTGTTTAATTAATCACTAATAATAATATGTCTCTTACTATCCATTGGATTTACTTGTAAATATATAGACACATTCTAGTTATTACAAATGAGGCAAAGCCTGCAGCCTATGTTTCATTGCATCTGGATTACTTCACTTCTAAATCTCTTATTTAAATATGTACTCAGAACATCCTACTAAATTCCATACTGCATCCCTCCAAAGTTGAGCTTGTGACTACCCTTCCCTCCATAAAAACAAACAAGCCAAAGGAAAGATTTATATAAATTATTAGTGCACTTAGAGTTAGTATTTGAATCTTAATTTAGAATAAAGTTGAGAAATGTCCATTTTCAACACATAGCAGAGCTATATGGGAATCTTTCCACTAAAGAACATATAAGTTCATTTATTTAATTGAATTATGAGTGAAAACAGTGGGGCACTAAAATGTAGCATTAAGAGTTACATTTTGCATGGTTTCCCTTGGTGGCAGATAAAATGTGCCTATGGATCTATAAGTATACAAAGTATACACATTGGGTGGTATGAAAACAGTTGCAAATGCATTAAGTGAATTACAATAAACTCTATGGAGAGCTTAAATAGTATAATTTTTTTAAGGACTAAGTAAAAAACCAACAAAAATCAGCACCAGAAAATGGATACTAGCCATAGTGGGTGGTGCCAGGGGAGAGAGGTAGACAATGAAGGGGTGGCATTGTGAAGAATACAGACAAGACTTCATTGTACATACAAAATTAAGAAATGGAAGGGTTAGGTAGAAGGGGGATGAGATTGATAAAGGGGGTAACACAGAGCAAGATGCATTGTATTCATATGCTGATTTGTTAAATGACACTTCCTTTACAACTACTTAAAGATAATAAAAATTAAATTAAATTTTAAAAAAGATTCTACCATGTTCCAGGTATAATGTCCTTCTATTTCATTTATTTCCCCCATACACACAGAGAGACAAAAAAGGAAACAAATATTATCCTGAAGTTAATTGCCCAAACCACATCATCAATAATGTCAACCTTCTAATTAGCTATTCTATCACTTACTAAATACTGTCTATCAGTTGCAGTCAGTTGCCAGGCATTTTTTCTAGCTTTGGATTTCTTATCTGGAGGGAGTTTTTCAGTGTCTTGGAGAGCACTTTTGAAGCACTATCTTAAGGCTTCCAGGATGCTAAAAAAAAAAAAACCATCATGAATGCCATGATCTTTCAAGACTGTTAACCTGGGCTGTTTTTATGACAGGATTTGACATGACTTATTTCCTATATATTTTTCCTCATATTCCAGGATAAACAGGACAGAGTTTTGAAACTTGAAACTTTTATGTCTAAAGGTAAAATTTTAAAAACCTAAATAATACTTTCTATATAAGAAGGAAAAGCTAAGTGTTCTTTTTCGTAGCCTACCCTGCAGATGACCAGGCTGTGTAAATAACAGAAGCATCAAATGCCAATAGGCTGATTTGTTTACTGATTTTACTCAGAATTACCTTGCAGAAAAATGTCTACATTCATGTAACAGCTTTATTTTCCCATTTTAAGAATGCAAGTGTTGCTTTTCTCACATTTCCAGTTAAATTAACAACTGATCACTAAGTAGACCACATACACATAATTAAATGATTGTTAGAGTGGATTTTTGCTGCAATCACTTGTTGCTGCTTCATTCTGTTTCTCATGAATGTAGAGCTGTGAAGAACATGGCTTTGGGGCCACCTTGTGACAAATCTAGAAATGTCTTACAGCTTAATCCTTATGATTTGACTTCTAGTTTCCCTTTCTAGATCATGTTTCTTTTCAAAAAATAATTTTTAAAAATTATACCATGTAATATTGGCTGATTTTTATGAATATAAGTTAATTTTACCACAAAATTATCAGTTACCCCTATGTACTAACCACTGTGATAAACCAACTGTATCTATATCTGTGTCTCTCTCTATGTGTATATATATAGTCATTATTTGTATCTCTATTTTTGCAGATGAGACAACAAATATCTAGAGAGAATAAGTCATTTCCCCAAGTTCCTGCAGAACTCAAGTAACATCTGAAGATTCTCAAAATATTTCATTTCAAAATGTGAAAACTTGCAGAACTGTCCTATGTAAAAGTACAAAAATATTAACAAAAAAGCAACATACTTAACATTCAGGGAATGTTTAAAGTTTTAAATTAGGTATTATTAGCAGATCCTGGATTGGAAACTGTTCTAATAGGAACATAAATAAGTCAGGCTATGTTATAAAAATCCTAGCTACCCAGAAGGCTGAGATCTGAGGCTAACAGTACAAAACCAGGCCAGGCAGGAAAGCCTGTGAGATTCCTATCTCCAATTAACGACCAAAAAAAGGTGGAAGTGGAGCTGAGGTAGAACTTTAAAAAAAGCCTAGGGACAAAACCCAAGTTCAAGTTCCAGGACTGACATACGTCCAACAAAGAAAGGAAGAAAATAAAGAAAGAATAAAAAGAGAAAATTATATGAGCTATTTATAAAGTTAAAACATTTAGGGTAAAGAAGTTATTACATTTACCCCACATGTAAATATTCCTAATTTCTTAGTGTGCCTTAAGCTACTACAATAACATTTCAGATACTAAGAAGTTTATAATAAACAGAAACTTATTTTTCATAACTATGGAAATGGAAAGCCAAGATGGAGGAATCACGCATGGTGAGTTCTTGAGGATTTTGTTGACAATTTACGCCATTGAGTATATGAATTCAGGCTACCAATTGCCGTGATAGTTGGATTAAAATTAAAAATTTGCAGGAAATTTTCTTTTGTTCTTTCCCTCAACTATGTTTAAGATAAAGACAAGCCAGGCACTGGTGGCCCATGCCAATAGTATCAGGAGACTGAGATTTGAAGATCACGGTTCAAAGCCAGCCTGAGAAGGAAAATCTGTGAGACTTCAATTAACCACTAGAATCTCCAATTAATCACCAGGAAACCAGAGGTGGAGCTGTGGCTCAAATAAGAAGACTTGAGTAGAAAAACTCTGGGACCATTATAGACAAAGCAAACAAACAACAGCAAAAAAAAAAAAAAATAGAGACAAATACAATTTGTAGTACCTAAAAGAGTTGGATCACACATGTTAAAAGTATAACATCTTAGTTCAGCTTTCATCAGAGTAAGTAAAAATACTAGAATTCATTCTTGACTTTTTTTCCCTACAGAATATTGATACTAAATGTTTGATAGATTTGCTAATTGGCCTGTTTTAATATTCTATTTCTCTCCTTTTAATCCCATCTTTATTTGATTCCAATCTCAAGTTTTCCTTAATAATTTCCTTAATAATTTATTGATGGATACAGAATCTAATGGCAAATTTCACAGCAATTGGAGAGCTGAGGTAGGATAATCACAATTTTGAAGTCAACACATGTGACATAGATCCTATCTTGAAACAATCAAAAATAATTTGTTGATGGAGCCAGGAACATTTGAAATAATATTTAATATTGTTCTTTAAAAATAGTTTCAAGTGCCAAAGCTTGTCTCTTTTGAGGGAAATAGATTTGTGCTTCAAACCCTAATTGTATGAATTTCCTTACATCCAGACAATATGGCAATATATACTATTAGACCCTTTGGAAATATTCTGTTATCTTTAGGACACGAAAAATATTTGTGAAGATTAGTAGCTTTGGTTATTGAAAACGATGACAAGGGGTGATCAAATGCAGCACTGGTATTCACTAGACATTATGTAGAAAATGAACTATACAGCTAGTGGGTTGGATACAAGGGGAAAGTTGGGAGAGGGGAAGGGGAGAGGTGACTTTGTCCAGAAAGAAATGTGCTCATTACTTGACTTACATAACTGCAACATCTCTGTATATCACCTTTATGATGAGAAGAAGAAGGAGGAGGAGGAGGAGGAGGAGAAGAAGAAGAAGAAGAAGAAGAAGAAGAAGAAGAAGAAGAAGAAGAAGAAGAAGAAGAAGAAGAAGAAGAGAGGAGGAGGAGGAGGAGGAGGAGGAGGAGGAGGAGGAGGAGGAGGAGGAGGAGGAGGAGGAGGAGGAGGGGCAACTCATTCAGACATTACTTTTAGTCTGTACTATGTAGATCACTTAGGCCAGTTCCCTATATCTGGAAGGAAGTAAACAAAAATGAGACTTTCTCTCAAGGCCAAGAATCTTGTCTGAGAGGACTGATTAACTTTACTTAATATGCATAATGAAAATGAAGAGAAGTCATATCTAAAGGATGGGTAATCTCCTTGAAGCTCCCTTTTCAGGGGAAGCTACCACATGGCTGTATTTTATACCTTGGTTAACCACAGTTTAATTTCATGACGCTATAGTAAAATAAACAGGAACAAGAAGCGGCAATGGGAACAATAAATTTCTCAAGTGTTAAAGATTCAAATGTCTAATACACCTATCTGCTCTCTGTCTGGTCCAATCTTTACCATGTCTGTATTGTGGCTTAGAATCTATATGACACGATTTATTTAGTCCAGCTGTCTTGAAAGCGGTGTAATAACAGCATTGAATGTGCAATGCACACATCCTGGTTAGTTTCAATTTTTATCTTCCATTTGAATGTCTTCATGGTTTTACTATCCAGTTTCTACCTGGATAAACTTAGCAGATTATTAAACTTTTTCAGCTTCAATTTGATCATTGGGAAAATGGAAATATGATCTAAACATAATCTTATTGTGAAGAGTTAATAAGAAGATATGGTATCACACACCATATAATCCAGCCCTTGGGAGGCTGATGCAGGAACATTGTGAATTCATAGCTAGTCTGGGTTATGCAGAAACTGTTGCAAGCAATAAAGTCAACTATCTAACACAATAAATAGTAAACAGACACTTTGGATCTTAGTATCTGAGGATTTTCTTTACTTCACACATGTATTATTTCTTTATATCTAGCTGGTAAACTGGTCATCATTTGTATGTTCTTTACTCTTCCATTGAGTGTCTAAGAAGAAAACCATGCTCAGTTCAGTCACTGAATGCTAAATAGTCTATATCAGCATTAGAAAGAATGCCTACACTCTGCAGTGCTTTTTCTAATGCTCAATGACGAGGATTTTAAACAAAAAGTTATCTGAGAAAATTAAGTATATAAAGCATTCAAATAGAATTTATGTCCTTTTAACATAAAAATTTTCAGAAAAGTTTTTAAATTTCATAATTTAGTTTGTGACTAACAAGCTCTCTATAAAAATTATATAGAAATAATCATATATAATATAAAATTAATAGAGCATCCATATGACATTTTTCTTCTATTTGGCTTTACACCATCCTCTATGACATCATACTGGTATTTCTAGGACATAAACTACAACTTAATCAACAAAGAAATCATCTTTAGAAAAAATTAATAGAAACCTGGACTATTTCATAGAGATGTCCTAAATTTTTAAAAATAGTTATTGCTGATAAAAGAAAAATTATAAGTAGAGGAACAGCATGCCAAAACAGTGTTTCTTTTGTATGAGATATATATATATATATTCTTTTTGTGATCTTTAGATTAAGTAGTTGTACAAATGGGTTGCTATTCAACAAAGCAATGGATGAATACAATATATTTTAATCAATGTTATCCCTTTCAACATTCTCACCCATCCCTCTGAACCTATTTTTTGCCTCACTTTTTAAAATTTTTGTAGAATATATATTTAATATATTGAATTACTTTATTTTATTTTATTGTCAAGGAACTGTATAGAGGGGTTACAGTTACATTCCTCAGATAATGGATACATTACTTCTCGAACCCTGATACCCCTTCTCATGTTTATATTGAATTCTTGACTGCATTCTCTCCCTCACTTCTCTCAGGAGATTCTAGGATTCATTAGAGAGCTTCAAAACAAAGAATAAATGAATCTTGTCTAGATCTTTATGAACAGAACACCGTGCAAAATTGTATGAGCTTTCTAGTTCAATGCTAATAGGCAATAATTATGAACTGTGTCCCTCAATGGAATACAATATTATTCATAAATCATAGACAGAATAAAATTCTATTGATCAAAAATATGCCTACCTTCTCCTAGTGTCCAGTGAGAAACTGCCAGACACAGTGGAGTAACAGCAAGCCAGGAAGTCATGTTTACCCAGAACCCTTTACAACCCTGTGTGGTTGATTCTAGATACTGATGCTGGTAGAGTCTTCCTGGGACATTCTATATTATTGCAACACTGTGTGTGGGTTTTCCTTCTCACATGTTCTTTTGGGAAATTTCACAAAATCTAGTACCCATTGTGCCCTTTGCACCTTGCACCTGAACGAGCCCTGATAGAAATCAACACTCTGGCCTTTTAGCTGATTTTCAGGAAGCTTAAATTTTAACTTGAGTTAGTATAATGACTGTCTTGCTAAATGTATCCCACTTTCAGTACTTTTTAAAATATTTCTAATATTAAGACATTTAATATCTTGAAATAATTTTAAATGTACAGAAAAAAAAACAATTAAAAGCTGTATAAGGAGTATAATATTCCCCAGGAAAAAGAAACTTTTCTTATACTTTAGTGGATAATTTATCAAACTAGAAATTTTAAATGATGACACAATGGTATGGACTTACTGAAATTATGGCGATGAGTGCACGATTCAGTCCCTAACACCGAGCGACTCTCCTTTGCTACTTTTGCTTTGTAAGAATAGTTTTAGTCACTGTGAATAACTAGAATGGTGGAAGATACTTTACTGTGGCTACAATTATGGAATATTTTCTTTCCCAGAACTTAAAGCAATATGAACATGCTCATTGGGGAAGCAAAGCAAATGTGTCCATTCCATTAGTACTTCATTCCTAATGTTTTTCCCTTTCATTTATTCTCTGAACATAACTTTTTTCCCACTGGCTAGATTATATTGGTTAACATTAGTGTTTGTTTTAATTTAATAAGTCTTACTCAATACATTATGTGCCAAGCACTGTGATGAGGGTTGTAATTCCTACAATGAGTAAAATACCCGCTTCCTTTGTGAATCTTGTAGTAGAGCAAGGCTATGGGCAGGTGAGTAAAGAACAGTTGCGGGAATTGTAAGTTAAGGTAATGCCAAGGTTCATAAAAGCATGAGAACACCATGTCTGGAAGAACTGAGTTAGAAATTCAGAAACAGAGTTCAGAGTTCAAGGCAAATATGAGTGGACAGAAGAGGGGAATTCCTTGGGAGACAAAAGCACTTACATCCATGTGTGCTGCCTTTGGCCATACAAAGCCTGCTGCAGAGGCTGCAGCATGAGGGGAGTCCCCGAATTAACTCGAAGGCCCCTTACTGGCTTTTCTTGTGAAAAGATGACTCCAAAATATTTGAAATTTCACTCAGTAGAGTTGCCAGTGTTTTACTTTTGAAAAAGTCCTTTGGCAAAACACATTGCATCTATCATTGTTAATCATCCTTACCATTATTCTTCCACCTACTGGTGAATATTCTTATACACTAAGGACTCAGAGGGAAAAAAGCAAGCAATTGTCAAGGCAATTAATGATTATACATTTACTACAATGTCCTGTCCCATACATTTAACATGATTAATTGTACCACCAACCTGGGAATCAAATGGTCTATGCAGGGAAGCAGAGACTAAAGCTAGTCATGGACTAAGCATCGCTGCGTAGCCAGTCAGGAGACTGACTTCACCAAGGCAAGAAATCAAACTGAGAGACTGCTGCTTTCCAACTACCCCTTTTCTTTCCTGGTCACACCAGAAACTGACACATGGACAATCAGAGGACTGAACTCGCCTTCCGTAGTCCCTGCCCCATGACTACACGCTCCTACTAGTGGATAAACAAACCACTGCCACATCCTACAATTGCCCTCTATAGGCATCAGACTAGCAGAACCATTCTTACTTCCCATATGCCTTTAAGTACATCTCCTTAATAGCACTTTTCCCCCTATCCTTTCTCCATTCCCCCATTTCTTCTTCTCTTTCTTCTCCCCTCTTTTCTTCTGAGCATTTCTTGTTGTAGTTTCTCATTACAAGTATATTTCAGTTCATAGAAAAGTATAAAAATGAAAACAGCCAGTCACCAGTGGCTCATGCCTCTACTCCTAGCTACCCAGGAGACTGACATATGAAGAGCACAGTAAGAAGCCAGCTCAAGCACAAAAGTCTGTAAGCCTCTTTTCTTCCATTTATTTTTATTGTAATTAATAGAAGGGTTACATTATATTCACCAGATAGAAGGTGCATTACTTCACATACATTGATACCCTTTCTCATGTCTTGGTCCCCATTTCCTTCCTGCCCCCACCCCTCATCTTATTTTCCCCCTTCCCTATCCTATTTCAAATAACCAAATATATATATATATATATATATATATAATATATCAGATAACAAGGTGAAATACTGTAACCATATGAGATAACCAAGGGACATCAAAAGAGATGAAAGGTAACATAGTACATTAAGAACAACAATCACTCATTATATGGCTTTTGTTTCTATATTCTGGAGGTGAGACTCTTATCTCAAACTATTCTGAAAAAGCCAGAAGTGGCTCTATGACTGAAGTGGTAGTATGCTAGGTTTGAGCAAAAGAAGCTCAGGGATAGTGCCCAGGTCCAGATTTCAAGCATCAGAGCCAGCACACATAGACACAGACACAGACACAGACACACACAAACACACACACACACACACACACACAAACACACACACACACACACACACACACACACACACATCGTCTGCCATCTCACCATCCAGAGATTAAGGCTATTATTATTAAGAAGTCTTTCCTTTTGATCTGGTCTCTTGTGTGTGTGAAAGAAAAAAATATGTCATTTACATTATCTTCATAATATCCTTAAGTATTCCTACTTACTGATTATCATGTTAATATTTCTATTTCTATGTGCCCCTGAGAATTGGTACAACATGTAACTTTACCTAGACTTTTTTTCTTATCTTTCTTAGTGAACGCTTTCTCCCTTGGTAACCCCACTGTGCTAAACCAAACTCCCTTTCTCTGCCTATTATTGTAGGAATTTCCTAAGTAATCTGACTTCAAGTTTTCTCCTCACTTCTGCCAAGTGAAATTGCTAAAAGGAAAACTTGGCGTGGTGCCAGTGGCTCTCATCTATAATCCTAGCTACTCAGGAGTCTGAGATCTGAGGATCACAGTTTGAAGCCACCCTGAGGAAGGGAAGTCTGTGACATTTATTTCCAATTAACCACCAAAAAGCTGGAAATGGAGCTGTATTCAAGTGTAGAATGCTAGCCTTGAGGCCAAAAGCTTAGCAACAATGCCCAAGCCCTGAGTTCAAGCCCAAGGACCAGCACACAGACACACACACACACACACACACACACACTTTCCATGTCTATTCATACCCTATTCTCTTCAACATATAGTTTTATGTCTTGGCCCTCATAACAATTCTTTTGTTGACCAAACTGAGCCTTTCCAGACCCTTTTTGGATTTACTAGACTCTGCTTCCACCCCTCAGCTTGAGTCACTTAATTTCTCGTATCTCTGGAGTCTCTGTTGATGGGAACGTCATATGGAATGCGCTTTCCTGCCGGGTATCATATAACCTGTTCAAGCTTTAGCATGTAGTCCAGACCACATCACTGCTCAGGCACTTCCTGAAAGTCCATTCATTCTTTCATCCACCATCTCCTCGTGTGGGCTTCCAAGCCAGGGTCTGCTCTGACCAGCCTGTGACCCCTCTGTTAACCCACTCTACCCACTCCATACTGAGCTCTTAGGCTTGTGCCTTGTAACCACAAACACTGAATTCCAAAGACTTCACATTTGGAGAACATTCAAGAAAAATCTACTGAAATAGAGTTGATGCTTTCAATCATTGTGGTTTTTCAGCAGAGGATGATTGAGTCCAAAGACAATTTTTACTCAGTTTTACTCTCAAATGCCTGATCCGTGACTCACTAAATCCTGAACACTGTCATTAATTGTCACAGCTCCAAAACTCAGTTCACTTTTGGAATTTCCCAAGGACTTGAAAATCTCCCTTTAAAACCCCTTGCCCTAAGCATTTCTAACCTGGCTACTCCCAGAGAAAAAGAGCAATGGAGTATACTGTAACTCTGTAGATAAATCAGAACATTTCCCACAATCAGTTTGCTTAAGGGAGCCACAAAATGGCATTTCATTTACAGAGTTGATGGAATAACACTTAAATGCAAGTTTCACAGAGCAGTCATTGGACTGATTTGGCTAGAGATTCAGGAAGATAGATAGGAATCAGTTATCACTCATTCAAATGTCCAAGTTAGTGTGAAAGAAAGAAAACTCACTTCACACTTAGGCTAGTGGAAGTGTTCCAAAAAAATCACTGTAGTGACATAGATGTGATTCACCACTTTGGCTGTACAAGCTAATCTTCTTACGTCTATCACTGTTACTAATTACTAGAACCAAAATTACTAACATCACAGTGAAGATTTTATATAATCTGAGCACTAATGCCAACCAGGTGGATCAGAACTTTAGCAGTTATCAGTGAGTCTTCCATGAAGCACATTAACCCTGTGTAGTACAACTTGTCAAACTTTTGGAGGGGTACTAACACTGCGTTCATTTTTTGCTTCAAATAAAATCTGCTGAAGTCTTAAGTTTTCATCCTGTTTGTTACCACTGCTTCCTTTCTCACTCTTATGCCATTTTTCTGACTTCTATATACTCCTCTTCAGGCTGGAAGACATTGGAGTAGCTGTAAGGATTTTTGAGATTTCTGTTAGGGGAAATTGAGTTAGGCTAAGTAAATTTGATCAAGTTTAATGACACATATTTTCTTGACTCACACTCATAGATGATTGATTTTACTCACCACCAGGTAGTGAGAAAAGCTTCTACAAATTCACTGTTATTAACAGTGCACAATGAAATGAGTTTGATATACACAGAACTGAAATCTAAGTTTGGGGAAATTCTTGCATTGATCAGAATTGAAAGTTCCAAGTAGAGAGTCAAGTTTCCATCAATGTTAGTTAAAATAAATTCCATGTCTAAAATACACTCAATAACACAGGGATATTGATTGCAAATGTTCTATATTTTTTCTTTCTTATTGGAATGATCATGTTTGATTAGCATGTGATCATGTTACAGAGGATGTAATAGAATATATGTGTTAAAAAGGAAAAAAGTGAGGCTAGGAGTTTGGCCTAGTGGTAGAGTGTTTGGCTACCATGCATGAAGACCCGGTACCACATACATAGCAAAAAGCCGGAAGTGATTCTGAGGCTCAAGTGGTAGAGCTCTAGGCTTGAGAAAGTCTAAGGACAGTGCTTAGGCCCTGAGCTCAAGCCCAGGACTGGTTAAAAAAAAGAAAAAAGAAAGAAAGAAAAAGAAAAAGAAAAAAGAAAAAAAGCATGCTGCCCTAGAGGCAACAGAGCAAATCAGAAATCAGTATGTAAAGTAGCACATTTTATGTATTTAGCTATGAATACTATTTAATATTTTATTGATAAATGTAATTTCATCATTTAATTTATATCAGTAGTGCACAAGAGCATTTCTTTCATTTATTTATTTGTATAGGGACTGCACTTTGAACTCATGGTCTTGTCATAATTTAGAAGCTGGCACTTTGAACTCTTGGTCTTGTTGTAATTAAGAAGCTGGCACTCTATCATTTGAGCTATTCTCCTAGTTCTGTATGCTTGAGTTATTTTTCAGGTAGGGCCTCACTTGAGACTTACCTTGCACCTCCTAATTATACCTCCCAGCTTATTGGTTGAATGTTTTCTTGCCAACTTTTTCCCCAAACTGTCTCAAGCCTCATGACCTCCAACCTCTGTTTAGCTATTATACATATGAACCACCATATCCTTCCAACAGCTGTTCTTTTTTTTAATAATGAGAATATATGCTGGGCAGTAACCCTAGAGGAAAAGATAAATTCATTCCATTCTTTGTATAGAAAATTGTCTTTAAAAATCAGTGTACAGCTGGGCACGGTGGCTCCCACCTGTAATACTAGCTACTCAGGAGGCTGAGATCTGAGAATCAAGGTTCAAAGCCAGTCCGGAAACCAACAGACCTGAGACTCTTATCTCCAATTAACCTGTAGAAAATGGGAATTGGGGCTTGGCTCAAGGGTGGTAGCCTGGAGCTGAAGAGCTCAGGGACAGCACCCAGGCCTGGTTCAAGCCCCATGACCCACAAAAAAAAAACCTAAATAAATAAAAATCAATGTACAAAATGAGCAAGGAGCCCTTAATTCACTCAGCACCAACAAAAAGAAATAAAAAAAAGAAAACATATGAATGACATTAAAAGTTCCAATGCTTACAACATAAAGTCTCTGTGATAAGTGCTCTGTGTGGCCCATTTGGTGTGGTGATGTTTTCTCTTATCTTAGACATTTACTGTGTAAGTTTGACTTGACTTAAAGTCTTACTAAAATGGCTCCACATTGTATTTATTTAAGTGCCTCAACTCTCTTAGTTAAATAATCATGAGCTTCTCAACATGACAAACAACACAAAGGCAGTTCTTTAACGAAGACATAACACTTTGCATGTGTGTTATATTTGTGTCATTGTTGTAAATTTGTACTTTGGTATTATTTACTTTCTTAAGCTAAAAGAATGTTCATTTTTGTGCCTGATTTTACATTTTTGTGTTTTCTCTTTTGGATAGACATCTGTGTTTTAAAGCTTACAAAACTTAGATTTGTTAATTTATGGTTTTTTATTTTAAGCTTCATGCATACATACTTTATTACTTCATGTTCCACAGAATGTCCTTTGTCCTCTTCCATGGACTCAGGGAAGAATGAGGCACCTAACAGCAGTAAAGAGCCAGACTACAGCCTGGTCTTTTCAGAATCTGAATTCTCACCTATACTAGACCTGCTTATTGTGTGGCCTTGCTGCTCTCTCTCTCTCAAGACAATAGAGGAAAGCAGAAAAAAAGAGCTAGAGACTAAATAGACATATTTTTGTATTTAATACAAAATACGTATAACTTATTTAATGACAATGAGGTGCCAAAGAAACTCAATTTTTTTTTGCCTGTCCTGGGGCTCACTTCTTTATGCTCAAGGCTAGCACTCTATCATGTGTGCCACAGCTCCACTTGAGCTTCTTCTGAGTAGCTTATTGGAAATAAGAGTCATACAGACATTTCTGCCTGTGTTGCCTTCAGATTACAATCAGATCTCAGCCTCCTGAGTCTCTAGGATTATAGGCATGAGAAACTGGTATCTGGGTAGAAACTCAATTTTGTTTCTTACATGAAAATTATCATAATTTTCACTAGACTAGATCTATTTAAACTGCAATTCTATATTTAATTTCAAATTCACTAACATGATTTCAGTCATAGTCGCTCCAATATTTGTAAAAATAATTGCAGTGACTTAAAAGCAGTTTAATAAGATGATGATTTGAAAAATATACTCTGAAAATGTCCACCTTGATCATTCCTCCTTTTCCCCCAAAATTGTTTTTAATTATTTGTTCCAAAGGAAAGGTATTTCAACATTCAAATTCAATTACTGCATGATAGTCTCATTCATAGCTAAAAGCAGAAGGCTGCCTGGCCAGTGGAAAGAGAACAGGGCCTGAGCTAAGAAAATGGCTCAAGGAGCTCGGAGTATAGCCTAGTGGTAGAGTGCTCGCCTAACATGCACAAAGACACGGGTTCTATTCCTAGGTACCACATACATAGAAAAAAGCCGGATGTGGTGCTGCGACTCAAGTGGTAGAGCTCTAGGCTGGAGAAAGTCCAAGGACAGTGCTCAGACTCTGAGCTCAAGCCCAGGATTGGCAAAAAAAAAAAAAAAAAAAAATGAAAGCAAGAAGAAAATGGCTCACTAGCAAAACTCCCCCCTACCAACATTGAGACCTTGAGTTCCTACCTCAGTACCACCATAAAGTTATGAGAGGAGAGAAAACGAAAAAATAAACCAGCACAGGGTAAATTGCAATGTTCTGTCAAAGGGGCCCAGTTCCTCCACTATCTGCCTGTGAACCAGGACAAGCTCTTTGATTCCTGTTGTCTCATCTATAAAGGACTAATTATCCAGCTCTGGGAGGTTAGTGTGAGACTTAAATTTGAACATAAAAGCAGTCAAGAGACTGCCTGACCCAGAACAAATTCTTGACATATATTTTATTTCTCTCTTTTCGCCTAACAATTGCTCTTTTCATTACTTTTCCATGGCTTAAAAAATAGCAATAATTCCTCACATTTTCAAAGCAATGATCAACTGTCATAACCACCTACCATTCATAAAGGAGATGTTCATAAATTCATCTGAAAAGAATCAACAATGGAACTGAGCCAGTGAGTCTATTCTCTAGACTAGACCAACAGGTACCCACTCCCTGTCATATGGCTTCCAAGAGATATATTTCAAACCCGTAGGGTAAGTTTTTGAAAGGGATAGTGTGTGAGGCCTGTGAATGAGTATTTTGACCTAGAACATTTCAACAAAATTGCTACAGGCAAAATTTGAAAAGATGAGAGGAAGTTGTTTCTAATTTCCTGCCCTCTTTCTTCTCCAAACTGGTTTCCATCCAAGAGGGTGGTGACTCACCCTCCTTGCTTTGGGCTTATTGCTTTTCTACAGTGATAGGAAATCTTGACTCCCAAGTAGTGATGGAGTAATGAAGGACATCCGATTCTAGGCATGCACGAGAAGGTAAAACGTATGTGTGTATATTTGTATATGTCTATATTTTAGAATATTAGATAATGTGTGTCTACCATGAATAATAGTCCCCATTTTCTGTGACTGAAACAAAATGCCAGATGCTGGCTTCTTAATGGTCGGTCCCATTACTTCTCAACACAACCACACTAAGGATCAAGTTTCAACACACAAATCCTCAGGACATTCATTCAAACTCTATCCAAAGCATTTCACCAAAGTGCTACAGTATCATGCAACCAGACAATCCAGGGCAAATGCGTTACTCCATGGTATGGAAAGTAGAAATATTAATTATTTACACCCAATAATATTATAGACACAACCTTTCTCGTTCACATATCACCTTCTCCAGGAGAAGTGTCAACAGTCAACTATTAAGAAATGTCAACAAAATGAATCTCTGGAGGAAAAGCTAAGCTGATTAGATTTACTCAGTGAGGAGAAGGTTTTGAAAAAAAATAATGGTGTCTGGGTGTTAGGGAACTAAGAAGAATATGTTTAAAATTACTCTGCCAAGGAAAGAAGTGAAAGGAAAAGTTGTTTAGGACTGATGAAGAAGAGAAGCGCATGTCTCAAGGGGAGCCTTGCTAACAAAGCTGCTATTTGATAAGTGAGGCATTGGCACAGATGAACAAAGCCATGGTCATGATAAACTGACATTTAAAGAGTTCCAGAAGGAAAAGAGAAATGAAATTTTATTTCTCTGAAAATACCTTCCTAGAACAGTGTTGCCAAGCTGTCACAATGGTCAATTCTCAAAGGAAAGCTCTAGGGAGTAAAACATTTTCTGTCACCTCAACTCTTATTGTATAACAAGAATATAGTCTGGTTACTATATATAATCTGGTGATTAGGACCATATGATGCTGTGACATCTATGTTTCACTGAAAATATGCTCAGGTGAGTGAGGCAATGTCATCTTTCCAATTGATTAATTCTTTCTCCATTATTTCAGCGAGGTTTACACAAACTGCAAATGTTGCTGTTAACTGTTGTTAAGGCATGCAATAGTCTCTTATCACTTAGGGAAAAGTTGATTGTGAGACTAAGTCAATGAAAATTCCCACTTACTGTCTGTTAGCAGCAATTCAGGAGACAGTAGAATGTTTACTCAGCTACAGAATATGAAGTGCGGAATAACCGAATACGCGACCCCAGAAGAGGAAATCCTTCACTCGATAACATTCCCTTCCTAGAGATTTCGTACAAAAAGAAGACAAAGAATACCTAAGAGTAAAGTCCTAAGAATCTTTGGCATATGATAGAAGCTTGAATGGTGAAGTCGGGAAAATAATGAGTAAATTAGAAAAGAAAAAAGTCTAGGGAAGCTGGTGTCACGTCTATAATCCTAGCTACTTGAAAGTAAAGACTGAGAGACCATAGTTTGAGTCCATCTGAGCATAGAAGTTCACGAGACTCCATCTGAACCAATTTATGGGCACAGTGGCTTATGCCTGTTATTTCAATCTACAGGGAAAATACAATGGCTGTGTAAAATGGCACATTCTTATAATTCCTAGTGACATAATGAAGAACAAAAAACAGTATCACAGCAGCCTAAGCTGAGGCTAAGCCAAAAACATGACACCAAAAAAAAAACAAAAACAAAAACATACTCTGCAGGTATGGATCAAGTGGTAGAAAACCACTTGATACTTGATATACATATATATGTATATACATACATATTTATAAATGCTTGTGCATGTTTACACACGTGCAGATATGCTGACATCTATATATGTCTGTATGTGTATATACATACATATAACTCCTGTGACACAAGAAGACAGTGGGGGTAGATGCCAGAGGCTATAATCATAGAAACCAAAGAACTACATTCATAGGCAGATCGTGTTTGTGCAGAGCTACAAGCAATAGTGTGTTGGTAAATGAGCTCCTCAAAACCAAGCATATTGCATAGTTTCAAAACGTTTGCTGATTACCGTAGTGTGGATTCTCTTACTGTGGTCAGATCCTTGGTAGCAGTTGTAATAAATCACCACAAATGTTCTTACCATTTGGCAACCAGCTCCTGTGGCCTGTGAGTAGTTGGCAGAGCACAGAATGGACAAGCGAGGCTGGGAAGAAACAGCTGGCTACAGACCCCTCCCAAAGCCCCTTGGGATGATGACTTTCCAATTTCTGAATAGTTACTTTTTCTTAGGGTTTTTGACTTGACTTTTTTCAGAGAAATGGTCCCTGTTTTTGGCTTTGGGAAGTTGATGTTCATATCCTCTTAGTCAGGAGGAAATTTTCAAATGCGAGCTTGGATCAAGCGAGGAGTTCAATTATTAAGCAATAGCTCCTCCACTTGAGCTCAGGACCTGAGCACTGTCCTTGGGTTTTCCTCAAGGCTAGAGCTCTACCCCTTGAACCACAGCAATACTTTCAAGGTTTTTTTGTTCTTTCTTTGTATATATGTAGTACCAAGAAATCAAATCTGGGTCAATGTGCATACTAGGCAAGTGCTCTTCCACTAGACCGATTCCTGGCTCTAGCAGTAGCACTTCTATTCTCAGGTTTAGATATGAAGTGTTCCTTCTGGCTGCTCCATGACAGAGGGTGGAAATAAATGGCAAGAAAAGCCAGTAAGACAGTTTCCTGAACTGACCTAGCTCTGGAGTCTCACAGTCCCAGCCTTGCATCTTAGACCTTGGCCCTTCTGGGAAATAAATGGTTCTTGGTCCCAGCTTTCAAGGAAACTGATATCATCCATTTAAAGAATAAACTAATATAATCTATATGCTAGACCAAAATAAAGCTAGGAAACATCTCATAGTAACAAGGAACCTTCAAGAATTACTTTCCATGGTGAAAACAAGATGATTGGGAGGGGGTGGAGGGAGGGAAAGTGGGAGAAAAGCATGGGAAGGGGTAATAATGTTCAAGAAGTAATGTACTCACTACTTGATGAATGTAACTGCAACCACTCTGTACATCACCCAAACAATAAAATAAAATCTTACAAAAAGAATTACTTTCCATGGTATACTTGCATATATTACATGTGCTGTAGGCCTGACATTCTTTTTTTGCCAATCCTATGGACTGAGCTCAGTGCCTGAACACTATCCTTGGGCTTTTCTCAAGGATAGAGCTCTATCACTTGAGCCACAGCACCACTTCCAACTTTTCTATGTATGAAATTCTGAGGAATTGAACCTGGGTCTTTGTGCATGCTAGGCAAGGACTCTATCACTAGGCCAAACTCCTGGCCCATAGGCCTGACTTTCCATAGGAGAGAGAAATAACATGACCTCCTGTCTGTTGGCACCCTGTTGGCCTTTGCAGCCATGGTCAGCTTCACCTCATCTTTGCTCCTCTGGGGAGACTAAAGACAGACAGACATACAGTTGTATACGATTACATCCAATGTAGCATACGCTATGAATGAGCAATCAGAATTGTGCAAGAAATTCATTTGACTAATATCTTAATCTGTCAAGTCATAAGACTGGCAAGTAGCTACAGCTCATGAAACAGCATTTCTTGAGTCAGTTTATGGCAGAAAGAAATGGCAGCTGAAGATTTATTGAAGACATCAGAAAGATGGTTTTTCATAAATTCATTGTAAATCTCAGACTTTCAAAAGTATATCCATAGACACATTTTTTCATATATTTTTTATTATAATTAATGGAAGGGTTACATGATATTTGTCAGATAGAAGGTGCATTAATTCACATACATTGATACCCTTTCACATGTCTTGGTCCCCATTTCCCCCCCACACCCCCACCCCTCATCTTGTTTTCCCCCCTTCCCTATCCAATTTCAAATAACCAAATACAAATATATCCGATATATCAGGTAACAAAGTGAGATACTGTAACAATATGAGATAACCAAGGGACAGCAAAAGAGATGAGAGATAACATAGCACCTTAAGGACAACAATCATTCATTATATGGCTTATGTTTCTATATCCTAGAGATCCTTTCATTTAGCGTCATATTATATGGCCTTATGTATCAAGGTTTTGCTCTATTGCAAATCTCTGCTAGTAGAGCCCAAGGTTTCTACTGATTATGACAAATGAGGGAAACCATTGAGCCTAAGTTCCTTTGAGTCTGGCTTACTTCACTTAATATGATTTTTTCTAAGTCTTTCCATTTCCTAACAAATGGGGCAATGTCGTTCTTTCTGACAGCAGCATAGAACTCCATTGTGTACAAATACCACATCTTATTGATCCATACATCAACTGAGGGACATCTAGGATGGTTCCATATCTTTGCTATGGTAAATAGTGCTGCAATGAACATTGTTGTGCTGGTGGATTTAGTATGTCCTTATTTCTGGATGATTGGGTAAATGCCAAGTAGTGGAATTGCTGGGTCATAGGGGAGCTCTATGTTTAGTCTTTTGAGGAACTGCCATACTGCTTTCCATAGTGGTTGAACGAGTTTGCACTCCCACCAACAGTGTGGTAGTGATCCCTCCTGGCCACATCCCCTCCAGCATCTGTTGTTATTAGTTTTTTTGATCCTGGCCATTCTAACTGGAGTGCTGTGGAATCTTAGAGTTGTTTTGATTTGCATTTTGTTTTATGACCAGAGATGTTGAGCATTTCTTCATGTGCATAGACACATTTTTAATAGTGCCGTTTTTTGTTTTTAACTTCGTGCTTTATTTTGATGCTCCTTTCTAGTTTATTTATTTTTCTTGAAAGATTTTGTTAACACTGATTTTTTACATCATATTTCAAATGTCATGTTTAACAAACAAGTATTCAGGAATGGAATATCTGTATGCAATCACTGGCACATATATTTTAGAACACAATTAAAATTAAGTTGAGAGTTTGTATGTCACAGATACATATCAATCTATATAACATGTCTAGAGAGTATGTATCCCATCATAGATTTTTATGTCTATGTAGTTACGTTTATATCTCCAAGACAATGTCCATAACCTTGGGTACCTGAATATTCAGTCATTGCTCTTGTATTGTTTGGATCTAATATCCACATATCAAGGACAACAGATGTCTTTTGTTCCTTCGGTCTTGACATATCTCAACATGATTTGCTTTAGTTTCAACCATTTTCCAGTGAATGCCATTATTTTATCTTGTCTGTTGGCTACATAGAATTCCATTATATGTATGTACCACATTTTTTTGTGTGTCCATTCAATTGGATTGGGGCATCTGGGCTACTGTGAAAAGTGCAGAGATGAACAGTCTAAGAGTACTTTGTGCTCCGCTTTCTCCCACATTCTGAAAGTGTACTACTAGGAAACAACAAAAGCTGTCAATCTGTTAATTAATGAGCAATTGGATGACTCTTTCTATTACATTTATTGAATAACTCCTATATGAGACATGATCACATTCCATTCAAAGCTGAATTGCTTTCTGATAAAATTTCAATATCTTAGAATACTTAAACAGTCTGGAGTAACCAAACCGTATCAAAACAAATGAATAAAATAGTTTTGGTTCTTAAAACCTGATTTGTGACTATCTCCTTTTACAAAAAATTCCAAGGTTTCTTTGAGGGACTAGTAATCCTAACAACAAATATTTATCTTTTACTCTGATGCCACATTAGATTACATTATATGTTTAAATAATATTTTATTAATTGTTCAAGGAATTATAACTGAAAATAAAACTTTTATTTCACCTTGAGTATGACTTTTCCATACTCAAATCTTAAGCACTGAAGCATTTTTAACCATATTCTAAGTTAAGAAATGACTTTTCTTGTTAAAATTATGAAAGAAATCTTAGAATCCTTAAGAAATTTACCCAAAGTAACATATCACAATATGTGAGAAATAGGAAAAAAACAGCTGGTTGCCTGATTTTTATGCACTTATCGTGTCATACAGGTAAATGACACATAAATGATTCCTTCATAGAACTATCAACAGATGAGCTTAGTCTGCAAGAGAATGATGAAGATTTGCTAATGATCCCAAGCAAAATAGAACTTCAGCTAGAGGGAAGCCACTCAGACTGTACTGAAGCCCAGGTCCATTGTGTTATTAAAGAATAATTTATTTGTCTTTGTATATGGAATGTATGTGAAGGGTGGGACAGATGTGTGATTCAGAAAGGAAAATCCTTTCTCCAAGAGCTTAACTTTTTTTTTTTTTTTTACCAATCCTGGTTTGAACTCAGGGCCTGAGCACTATCCTTGGGCTTTCTCAAGGCTAGAATTCTACCATTTGAGCTACAGCACCACTTCTGGCTTTTTTTTCTATGTATATGGTAACGAGAAATCGTGCATTCTAGGCAGGCACTCCACTACTAGGCCAAACTCCCAGCCCAGTCTAACTCTTTTTTAAGCTTTCCCTTCACTGTCACAAGAGTCATTTTGTTAAAATTCTAATTCAACAATAGCACTCAACTATAGACACACAGTAGAAATTTCTTTTGGTCCATTTTTTTTTTGCTATAAATAAGACTTCATTTATATTTCGTTTTCTGAACTTCAAAAGGCTGTACAAGAGGGTTACAATTTATCATGTCCATTTAAGTGGCTATTGCTTCTTGATCAGCATCACCCACTCCAATTCCATCTGTTCCCTCCCCAAAAGATGCAATTCCCACTTCTTACTTCCTCTCTCACATACGCAGGCTGCCTGTGCTGGAATTTCCCTTTTTCACTTACCTACCCCACCCCACACCCACTCTAGCTCTCTCTCCACAATCTGATTTCTGCTTCCCAATCTTCATATTTCTTACTTGTTGTTTGAAAGGTGTATTTATGGCATATGAATTGATTTCTTAATCTATGAAATGAGATGTTGGCTTCTGTTTTCGTGTATATGCGCACACGAATGCACAGTCTCAGTCTTGTTTTAGTTATAAAACTATATTTTTGTTTAATGTTGGTGACTATGAATACATGAAATTACCATATGAATACTGCTATTTTGTGTGATCATATACCATCTGATGGATTGTATAAGACATTTAATGGAAACATTGTGGAAAAAGAAAATAGAGAATGTTGACATGGACATATCCTAGTACTTCAATTGATTTTGTTTAAAATAATTACCACACTAGAAAGTGGAATATAATGGTCATGCATAATGGTTTTAATTGTTTTCTTTTGTGCCAGCCAGAAGAAACATCTATAGTTGAATATAATAATTAGTAGGTATGATCCAACTGAATAAAAGACCCATAGAAATTGTTCCAAGTCGACCAATGGTGGTGCCATGTTAATCTTATAGCTACTGAAGATGCCGTTGTGTTACTGTCCTATCAGCAAGAGCGTGCAACGCAAGCTCTGGTGAACTGGGAAAAGTCAGAGTTGCGCACACATTCACTGAAGCCCTCTGCTGTGCAAACTTTCAGGGATGTTGAAATCACAAAGGAATGTACTTCAGTTATTTTCTTTTCCCTGACTGGAAATTCTTGGCAGGTCCACAAATTAGCAACAGCTTTGATTCATGCAATAGAATCATTTAAGAGGACATTTTTGCTTCCAGAAAGTTTTCTTGTATTTTCTGTATCTGTGTTTTACATGGTTGTTTATATATTTAAGACAAAATGCCACAAACATTAAGAATACATTGTGATATAACCTTGTGGTTTAAAAATCTATTCTACGTAATTTTTCATACAAGTGATTATATAAATGCATACTATACGAAATAGTATTTCTATGTATAGATGTACGCATGTGTAATGGTGCTTGGCCCCGGGCTTGAATTCAGGTCCTGTGTGCTACTCTTGGGCTTTATTTGTTCAATACCAGCATTATTCCATTCAAGCCACTCTCAGCTTTTTGGTGGTTACTTAGAAATGATAGTTTCACAGACATTGCTGCCTGACCTGAGTTTAGATTATGATCTTGAGATTTCAGTCTGCTGAGTAGCTAGGATTTTAGGTGTGAGCCACCACCAGCTGTTATTCCATTATAGATGATAGATTATTCCATTATAGATTAAAGTCTCTGAGAGCTTCATGAGGTGAAATATTGTGTGTGCTTAAGGAATATCAGAAAAATGTAAGTGTCTAGTCTGTTTTCTGTCACTATAACAGGATACTACAGACTGAGTACTTTCTAATGAAAAGAAAGTATTTCTTACAGTTTTGAATGCTAGAAAGTTCAAGAATGTAGTGCTAGAATCAAACAAAAAACTTCCTTGGGTATACATTAGTAGAAGGGAAAACAAAACGTGATATACCGAGACAATTGGCTCAACTTTTCTTTTGTCAGGGACCTATTCCAGCTATAATCAACCTGCTTCTAAGATAACGACAAGTATCCATTCATAAAGGCAGCTGCTTCACGACCTTAATGCCCCCTTCCAGACACACCTCTCAACATGATGACAGTGGCAATTAAATTCCCAGCAAGAGAGCCAGATGCTATTGGCTTGTACCTGTAATCCTAGTTACTAAGGAAGCCTGGGCAGGTAATTCACTGAGAACCTTTAACTCCAAAAAAACTGAAAAAAAACATCCAAAAAACAGAATTGGAGCTTGGGCTCAAGTGGGAGTGCACTAGTTTTGAGCAAAAAAGGAAGCTCAGGGAGAGCATGCAGGCTCTGGGTTCAAGACCCAGGACAGAAAGAGAGAGAGAGAGAGAGAGAGAGAGAGAGAGAGAGAGAGAGAGAGAGAGAGAGAGAGAGAGAGGAGAGAGGGAGAGGGAGAGGGAGAGGGAGAGGGAGAGGGAGAGGGAGAGGGAGAGGGAGAGGGAGAGGGAGAGGGAGAGGGAGAGGGAGAGGGAGACAGAGAGAGAGAGAGAGAGAGAGACAGAGAGAGAGAGACAGAGAGAGAGAGACAGAGAGAGAGACAGAGAGAGAGACAGAGAGACAGAGAGAGACAGAGAGAGAGACAGAGACAGAGAGAGACAGAGACAGAGAGAGAGACAGAGACAGGGAGAGAGAGAGAAAGGGAGAGAGAGGAAGGAAGGAAGGAAGGAAGGAAGGAAGGAAGGAAGGAAGGAAGGAAGGAAGGAAGGAAGGAAGGAGGGAGGGAGGGAGGGAGGGAAGGAAGGAAGGAAAGAAGGAAGGAAAGAAGGAAGGAAAGAAGGAAGGAAAGAAGGAAGGAAAGAAAGAAGAAAGGAGTGTTAGCTCATGCTTGTAAATCCTAGCTACTCAGGAGGCTGAGATCCAAGGATCGTGGTTCAGAGCCAGCCCAAGCACTAAAGACTGTGAGACTCCTATCTCCAATTAACCACTAGAAAACAGGAAATGGTGCTCAAATGGTAGAGAAGTAGCCTTGAACTGAAGAGCTCAGGGACAATGCCTAGGCCCAGAGTCCAAGCCCCAGAAAGGAAAGAAAGAAAGAAAGAAAGAAAGAAAGAAAGAAAGAAAGAAAGAAAGAAAGAAAGAAAGAAAGAAAGAAAGAAAGGAAGGAAGGAAGGAAGGAAGAAAGAAAGAAAGAAAGAAAGAAAGAAAGAAAGAAAGAAAGATTCAGCTTGAGTTTGAAAGGAGGCATTCAATCTACAGCAGAGGACTCTGTGCTGCTAGAATTCTAGAGGTCATTAGTTGTTACATTTGTATGTGGTTTCTAAGATCAAAAGTATAGACTTTTAATAATAATAATAATAATACAGACTTTTAAAAAGCTTATAAAAATGACCCTCAAGTCTACTCCATAGACTTAAGAACATTTTTTTCTTTCTCATTGCTTCCTTTATTGTCTAGACAATGACTTGGTTTTACACCAATGATTTTTTTAATCAGACAGTCCTGGATTTGAATTTAACTTCACTTGTAAGACCTTGTAATTCATTTTCCTTCTCCATAAAATAAGACTCATGATGCTGATATTCTAGCATTCTCTGAGTGAAAGCAAGCTACTAAAGAACCACAGATATAAATATATATGTATATACATAGATATATACATATATGTGTGTGTGTATTTATATTTTTTTTCAGCAAGACCAGTATCCAAAGACATGGCAGGACAAGATGGAGAGGTTAACAATATTAAACCTAATACAAACTCCTGCAAAACTGTGAAACACTGTAATTCTCTGAACATACAAATTATCTAGTTATTGAAAAACTGTCTTAACTCTTTTTTAAATTAAAAAGTAATAAAAAAAAGAATAAGCACAGTATGGAACCAGATCAATTATTTCTTCACAGGTCAGATACCAGTACCTTTGTACTATGTACTCACTTTGAATGGATGAAGCAAAGGAGTCACTTGGTATAAACAGGGTCAGGCTGACAAGGTTAATTACTAACATGTTGATTATTCTGTCTTCCTGTATGTCATTTCAAAGCACCATAATCCCACCCTCATTGAACTATCTCTACAATCTGTTGTAACTATTTGTTTAGTTTCTTAATCTATTACTGCAGGGAACGCAGGACCTTTTTTATGCCCAAACCCATCTGAATATTTATAACATCTTTCCAGAGCCATACAAATTTTATCAGAGTTTATCACGAAATGTGATTATCCGCATAAGATGATAATCTTATGATGATATTGTAAATAGACATTTTTAATGTATAATATGTTCTATGTAAGTAAGGTTCCCTCATTTTCCTCTATACTATATTTAACTCCTTCTGGAGACTAAGAAGAAAGTACTGGCAGATTCAAGGTCCGATGAAGGAATCTTCCTGATTTGTGGATTCTTTTCTTCTTGAGTCCTTAGAGGAAGAGAAAAGGAAGTTCACAGAATCTCAGTTATATTCTTTCTTAAAACAAAGGTATTTTTATTGTCTGGAAGTAGTTGTACAAATGAGTTACCACTCATTGAAGCAATTTATGAATATGAGTCTTGGTCAGTGTCTTCTAGGAGCTGTGATCTCATCATGAGTACTGCACTGTAAGCACTTCATTCAAATCCAATTAACTACTGCTAAATGCTCCATCCCCTAATTCTGCAGATTAGAATTTAGTTCTTCAGACTATTACTTGACCTGTAATCCCAGCCAGTTAGGTAATAGAGATAGGAGGACAATACCAGAAGCCTTCCCTGGTAAAGTTAAGCACATGAGGGTCAAGAGGTCACCTGGCAAGCTCAGGGCCTTGAGTTCAATCCCTACTACATTTCCACTGCCCCCCCAAAAGACCCCACAATTCTGTATTTGATAAATATTTGCATAACACATAAAAGCAGGTGAATGGAGAAAGGAAATGTTGTTAAATACAATCATAAGATTCATGGTACAGCTAGGATATAGCTCAGTGGCAAAGTACTTGCCTATCAAATGCAACATCCTTGGGCCCATCCCCAGTACCTAAAAAGGAAAACATACATGCAAACATGAGAAAGGAAAAGATTCCATGTAGATGTGTGCAAATGGAACCAGGAAACTTGAAGTTGGGATAGATAGAGGATGGCGAATACGGGAAGGAATGACATTGACCAACATGTACTCCAAAACTAACAAGTGGAATGAAAACCCTATGAATCAACTACTTGCAGATAATTCAACATGAAAAAAGTACTTCTATTTTACAGATGTGAATACAGGTAATACTCATAGCAATCCGGTGATAAAGGCACTCCTATGAACTCCCATTCACTGAGGAGGGACACAAGCAAAGAGAAGCTGGTCAGTGTGTGAAGCTGAGACTTTTAGCCAAGTGTGTCTGTAGATCTGCACGTAGGGGCCACCTATTTCTGAGACAAGCAGCTTCTTCCTCCAGGGCCCTCTCATCTTTCCCCATGGGACTGCACAATTCTTCACAGTTGGCCTGAGTTCCCTGGAGTATCCCTGCAGTCACCTCAGAAGCTATAACTGAAACATTTGTTCATAACTCTTCAACATCAGCTGGACAGACTTACCAATGCTTTATTCTCAGAGAGCTAGAAAGTATATCAGTAATTGTCTACGAAGAAGGAGTCACTCCTGCAAGGTAGATAATGCAGATGGCATTTGTGCCTGCAATCTAGTATTATCTAGCTGACAAAGACACCGCTGGTGGCACTTACAAGGGTTGAACCGGTGGAGTTGCTTAGCTGCCTGTCTTCTACAGCTTTGTCAGTGCAGTGGACAGTACTACTAGAAAGGAAGCCTTTCCAGGCCCCTCATGGACTTTCCTGAATCCACAACACAGCCTCACATAGAACAGAGGGACTCAGCTCTTGGAACAGGTAGAGTTTGGGAAGTTCCAGAATTCAAGAGAGGGTGGCGCATGGGAGCTCTGTATTCCAAGATAAACACTGAGGGGTGGCCTGGGGGTTCCCCTTGCCATCTCCCATGACCCACAGCACCGGCTGACTTATTTGAGATGACCAAACATGGGGGAGGGGAGGGAGGCCTAGAGAGGGAGAAAAATAGAAGTGGGGGAGGGCAGCATTCTCACGTGCACTCTCGGATACCAGCTGTGTTTGTTTTTTCAAGTCGATTTATTTCAGAGACGAATGAAATCTACAAAACTGAAGAGAAAGAGGAGCCAGAGGCTGCTTCCCCCTCCTCCCCGTTACTCCACCAGGGCCAGCTCTAGTGAGGATTTCAGTGCAGCCCCACGTGCACGGGGGCCCAGGGTGTGGCGCCCCCTCTCCACCCCACTCCTGCGCTCTGGGGTCACCGAGTGCTCTTGACCCCCGCAGCGTCACAGGCTATCCACTCCTCTTGGAAGGATTGTGGGGCAGAATGCCAAAGTCTGTCATTGGCAACTTCCCCCTGAGTTTGCTGCCAAGTCGGGCAGGCGCCCCAACCAGGCCTCCCCACGGGCCGGGCGGTGTCTTCCTTCCCGGCTGTGGGAAGATCCAGAACTCCGGGAAATTCCCCAGCCCCACGAGCGAAGGCCTCCCCCACTAACCATGCATAAAAGGGGTTCCCTGTGCTCTGGGACACACAGATCCACTCGAGATCACCAGCACAGCTCCCCATCAGCTCTCCAGCTCCAGGCTCTGTTCTGCTCTCCAGCTCCAGGCTCTGTTCCCCGGCTCCTGCCTGCGCCATGGCCCACATCGCCTCCTCCTCCACCCGCGCTCCTGGGCTGTTCCTGGTCGCCCCGCTGCTGCTGCTCCTGCTGCTGTCTTGGAGTCATTGCTCTGCAGGTGAGATCCTCGCTCTGGGGTCCCTTGGAAAGATGGGGCTCGGTGAATAGCCAGTCCAGAGGCGGACTCACTAACCTGACCCCTCTCCTCCCCACAGGGGCGCCCCTGGCCAGTGAACTGCGCTGCCAGTGCCTGCACACCATGCAAGGAATTCACCTCAAGAATATCCAGAGTGTGAAGGTGATGGCCCCAGGCCCTCACTGCGTCCACACCGAAGTCATGTAAGTCTCACCTTGTCCCTGGGCTCCATTTCACCCGGACCCTCTCACGGCCCCGTTCTTGACCCCAGCCCCACCTCCCCCCTCACTCTTGCCCCTTCTTCTCCCTGCAGAGCCACTCTCAAGAATGGACACGAGGCTTGTCTCAACCCTGAAGCTCCTATGGTGAAGAAAATCATCCAGAAGATGCTGAGCAAGTGAGTGGTGCTTTCTATTTGCATGTGCGTCTGCAGTCGGGAGCCTCGTGCTCTCCCCAGCATCCGGAAATTTAGCAGGGAAACGCAGGGCTAGTGGCAGGACTAGAGAGCATGTGGTTATTGTCACAATTAAATTAAATCATTTATATACACTGATACCAAAACATATTTCCAGGGCCTTCTATCCTCCTCAGGTGAAATCCCCACTCAAGTGGGTCAAATGGTGTTCCTGAAAGTCTTACAGTACACGATGATGATGATAATGATGATGATGATGATAATGATGATGATGATGATGATGATGGTGATGATGATGATCTATTCATGAAAAGTGTTTACTTCTGTCCTTTATGGGCCTTAGTCTTGAAAAGCAGAATCCCTGGTTTGGGATAAGTTTGTCTCTCATCTTTCTGATAGAGAACAGAGCTCTGTGCAGTAAGACATTCCTGAATTCAAGGTTGAAACCTTTGCAGATGCAATAGAATCCCTTTGAATTCCAGCTGCAGATGCTGCAAGGAATTCACACAGCAAAAGGAGATGGTCCAATAGGGAAGATGAGTGTAGCCATTTCATAGGGTTGTGTGTAAGGCTTGCATGAGGTCCCACATGTACATTTTAGCCCAATATGTTGGACAGTGAGCAATTTTGATTCTTTCCAGGAAATAATATCACTGACTCTATACGGTCCACTTTTCCATTGATAAACACAATCAATCAGTGGCCTCAGTGCTCTGCTGCATGGGGGGGGGGGGTGGGTACCACTGAACAAAACTGTACCTGGGTGCAAAGCTGGTGAGAGATGCATGCACAAGTCCCTCTAGGATCAGGGGCTGGGGCAAGAAGTGTTTTCTTTCACACTTGTAACAATAATCTCCTGTATTTTTCCCCATCACAGAGGCAGCACCAACTGATGTAGAGAAAAACTGAGAAGACTGGGTGATTCCAGCATGTTGTGCCTAGCCTCAGGGGAGCTGAGAACAAAGAACAGCTGGTTTCTGGAAACTCCTGGAAAGGGCTTAATGCATGTGCATTATTTCTTATGGGAACATTATTTATTTGTGTTTTTATTTATTTATTTTTCAAAGCCTGTATTTTCATATTTCACATTACTATTTAAAACTTGGAATGTGCCTCATCATACATGGCTTAGTTCTGATTGCTGAACTTGAAGATGATGGGTTTTTAAATGTGCCATTATACTAATATTTATTGGAAAAATCATCAACTTCCATCAGTCATCATGCTGGATGGAAGTCTGGGGTCCGAGATTGGGATCCAAGCAATTAACATATGGGGGTGCATCTATTTTTTTTGTTTTTACTTTGGAAAACAGTTTTCCATTGTTATTTATTGAAGAGTTTGTATTATATGATCAACATTATGTTGAAACATCCCTTGGACATTTTATGTCTACCTTGTAGGGCATAGTGCCTTGTTTAATATGTTTTGTTCAGTGGTTCTCTTTGTCTTGCAACAGAGAAGTTACAGTGATTGTTACATCTTTACAGCTGATATGGAAATAAAAGTTTTATTAAACTATCATTTGAATATATACTGTTTTATTCAGTTTGGTCTCTGTAGTTATATTTAATCCCATGAGTGTTTGGAGTTGACTTTTCCCCTGAAAAATCCCTTATTTAAGAAGGAAGCTGATACCCTTAGAAACTATCCCTGCAAGCATCTTGATATTTCTAGTGTGAATGAAACACTGCTGTTTCTCACACAACTCAGTATGAGATGAATCTTTTGCTATATTGTGTAGATTAGTTTTGAATTCGTGAGACTTCCACATTAGCCTACTGAGATTATACGCATGCATTACCATGCACACTCCTAAGTAGTTCTTTACAAACTTCTAAATACTTACAAATGTTTTAAAAATGATTTCTGTTAAGTAGTCTGAGTAAATGAATTTTCACAAAATTATATAATTCCTTTCCTTTTAATGAGGCTAAGAGCAAAAGAAGGAAAAGTGGATTAAAAAATAAGGACTCACCTTAATGTACTGTGTTATCTCTCACCTCTTTTGCTGTCCCTTGGTTATCTCATATTGTTACAGTATTTACCTTGTTATCTGATATATTGTATATGTCTATATTTGGTTGTTTGAAATAGGATAGGGAAGGGGGGAAAACAAGATGAGGGGCAAGGGTAGTAAAGAAAGTGGGGACCAAGACATGAGAAAGGGTATCGATGTATGTGAAGTAATGCACCTTCTGGTGAATATAATGTAACCCTTCTATTAATTACAATAAAAATATATGAAAAAATAAGGTGATTTAATGCCAGCAACAATCAAGAGTCATGGAAATAATAACAGCTATAAAGTAAAATATATGTCAAATGACACATAATTAATGAATTTGGAGTCTAAAACAGTTTTTCATGTGTTAGAAAAGCAATTATAGAAAATTTTTATTGGAGTAAGAACAAATAATTTCTAGGCCAACCCTGACAACTGCAGGACTCAGAAACCTAAAGAAGGTTGTATTCCTAGCTACTCAGGAGGCTGACATCTGAGGATTGCAGTTCAATGCCCAACCAGATAGGAAAGTCCATGAGACTCTTTAATTAATCATAAAAAAACTCTGCAAGCACAGCTATGACACCCCAGAATCAGCATTTTAAAAATGTAGAGGAGGAGGTAAAGCAGAATAAAAGCAAAAAGGTCATGACTCATGATGAGGCACCTGCCTAGCATATGAGTTCCTGGAATTCAAACCCAAGAATTATGACTTTATGTTGTAGATGCTAGAAAGCTTAAAATTAAGAATTGAAGAGTTGACATCTTGAAGACTATGGTTTGAAGTCATGATGAGTAAAAATGTGTAGATTACCAAACCAGCAAAAAGATGGACTGGAGAAAATGTTTGAAGCGGTCAAGTGCCAGGAAGCAAGCACAAGCTCTGGGTTCAAACTCTGGTATCAGTAAACAAATAAACAAAAACCTGAAAGAATTGAATATGTTAAACCATGCAAAAACTAACTGAAAGAAATTGACCATTGATATGTCATACATTGTTAATAACTATCCATATTATGATTTATTAATTTATTTATTTTTGGCTTATGCAACTTTATTGAAGAAAAATAAATCAATTACTTAGTTGATCACTCATCCATTTACAATGTGCATCATTTATTCAGTGCTATATCAAACAGTGTATTGGAAGACAGATTAACTAACAGCTCCAAGCCTCCTAACGATTTAAATGAAAATTACAAAATGTTTGAGACCCTATTTCGGAATACAAAGGGTATTTGACTTCCAATTTCCAGTCTCTGTAGAACAAGAACAGGTCATTTCTTTATTGACATGCATAAAATACATCACATTTTCTGTACTGCTATGCTGCAAATTCAATATCAGTTCTCCAGACACATCAGTTATGAGCATAAAGTATATGATGTAAGCTCAAATCTCTAACATGGGAGGCTTAAACAAGAATGGATGCTGCTAGGATGTTTCCTTGATGTGACAACTGAGCATCCATCCCCCCTCCCCTTTCAGATGGCTTCTTCAGCATGTTAGAGCAGTGAGGAATGGTTTAGTCTCTTAACCAAGTTAAAAGTGAAGATATTGGCCACACAATACACATGCTCTATTTTTTAAAATTTTTTTGACTCTTGGGCAACTGTTCTCTTGTAACTACTTTAATTTCTAAAAGCAGTTATTGTCCAAAGCTGGAAGAACTTAAGTCCTTAAGTCTTCTCAGATGAGCATGTGAATGAATGGATGGAGGTAAACAAAATAAAATTAAAAAAAAAGAGAGATGAGATCTGATAGGGGAGCAGCTGGATAAGAAATCAATAAAGGAACCATAATTTAAAGTTTATTCCAGCTATAATGCAGGTTATTCTGACTTTAAGGTAGCAACACATGGCATACTTCTGAGTCCATTCCAGAGATATTCTGTTGTACTTACCTCTGTCTGTTTTATGGATCCCTGCAATCTCTGGCACTAAGTGTTCAGCTGGATTTGGATCTCATAGCACTGAACAAATGGATAAAAGAACTTAAAAATACTTAAAGCAGGACCCTACTGTAACCTTAGAATATCAAGACAAATGTTGCCATTACTGTTCATATTTGGATGATAAATTCTTGTTGTAAATGCAACCTTAGGTGGTTTGAAGGCGTAGTCTGGAGGGAAATGATTATCGAAAAGAATACCCCGCCTTGATATGGGCTGCCATTAGGTCCCATAATTGTGGCTTGCCAGTGAAACATATCATCCCCAACTGGACCTGCAGAATGTTGTGCTGGAGGGTCACGGGGCCAAATCACTTAAGTTCCTTATTATTCTGTTTCAGCGCCATAATCTGTGCTTTTCTCCTGGCTCTTCACTATCTCGGTGTGTGCTCAAAGGGTCCGGCCAAAACTCTTGATTATCCAGGCGTCGGGAGAAGGACTGGAGAAGGACTATCTCACACCAGCTCTGCCAGACACAGGTGCAGAGGGCCGGGTCTCCCCGGAGCAGCGCCTTAGCTGCCCACTCCACCCCCCACCATGCAGCAGCTGGTGCCTCCCTGGCCAGAACAAGATCTATTCATTGATTTCTTAATGAGGGTCTGATTTATCTATCAGAAGTCATGGAAATGAATGATCTCAGGGCTAAAGTAGACTAAGCCATTGATACAATTGACAAAATATTCTTAAGTGTTATAAAGTTAGCAATGTATTACTAGAATACATTGAGCAAAATGGAAAGATCAAAAATGAGTAATAGGCAAATCCACACATCAACCATTTGAACACATTCTTTCAATGCTTAATCAATGGGGTTAGAAAAACTTAGTAACACTGTGAATGACATAGCAAAACATCACCCAGGAAGGACTGACAAACATCTGCAGAAAATCAACTCAGCAATTGCACAAATCCAATCTGCTTTGACACTGCACGAAGAATTTTGTGAAAAGAGCTACAAATACACCATGTGCGTGCTGTTTCCTGTGGTTCATAACTCATCTCTCAACTTCCTAAATTTTACTTGACATCATGCTGTATCCATGCTCAGCAAAAACATCTGAGATGAAAACATTGCCAAGGTGGTGTCCTCATTGCATCTGACGTACTCTTTTGCAATTCTGGCATTTCTATACTTCTTCTTTTTTGTTTATGGTGTTTATTTTTAGTTTAATTCTTATTTCTATTGTGTTGAAGTAGTTTTAGAAATGGGATTTCAATTCATTACATGTGCAGTTTATGAATACAATGCATTTTGAGCCTATATTTTCTTTTTCTTTGTAGATCATGGGGCTTGAACTAGGCCTAGGTGCTATCCCTGAGCTCTTCAGCTCAAGGCTACCACACTACCCTTGAGCCAAGCCCCACTTCCTGGTTTCTAGAGGTTAATTGGAGCTAAGAGTTTCAGGTCCTTTTGTGCCTGGGATGACTTTGAACCTTGATCCTCAGATCTCAGCCTCCTGAGTAGCTAGGATTACAGGCACAAACCACCACACCCATCGATTCTATATTTTCTTGAATTATGCTTTATGAACAAAACAACAAAAATTAAATACCTAATAGTACCTTCACAAAATTTAGAACAGTGTGTGTGTGTGTGTGTGTGTGTGTGTGTGTGTGTGTGTCTGAGACCAGGACTGGAACATGGTGATTTTCATTCATTGGCTGTTGCTTGAACAACCCCAAAAACACAATTTTAAGAAAATAGGAGTATCAGTTTTATATTGAAATTTTTTTGCCAGTCCTGGCCTTGAGCTCAGGGCCTGAGTACTGTGCTTGGACTTTCTCAAGACTAGAGCTCTACTACTTGAGCCTCAGCACCACTTTTAGCTTTTTTTCTATGTATATAGTACTGAGGAATCGAATCCCGGTCTTCGTGCATGCTAGGCAAGCACTCTACCACTAGGCCAAACTCCTAACCCCTGAAATATGTTTTTTTTTTTTTTTTAAATACTCTTGGAGCTGGGGAGCTGGGTACTGGTGATTCACACTTATAATCCTAACTCCTCAGGAGACAAAAAGTTGTATGTGGAGCTGTGGCCAAAAGTGGTTGGTGGAGTACTAGAAGTGAGCAAAAAACTTTAGGGACAGCACTCAGGCCCTGAGTTCAAGTCTCATGACTAGAAAAAAAAGTTCTTGGAATAATTACATCTGCTATATTAGTCCTTAGCGTTAATTAAAATGAATTTAAGTAATTGTAGTCTGTTGAGGTAATCTGGATGTCCTTCCTGTAAGAGCTAAAGAAAAGGGCCAGGCCAGGTGTGCGTGCTCACAACAGTAATTCTACGTATTAAGGAGGCTGCCATCTGAGGATCTCATTTCAAAACCAGCCCAGGAGGAAACTCCATGAAATTCTTAGCTCCAATTAATCATGAGAAAATTGGAAGTAGTACTGTAGCTTAAAGTGGTAGAGAACTTGCCTTAAGCTGAAGACCTCAGGGACAGTGCCAGGCTCAGAGTTCAGCTTCATGACCAACAAAAAAGAAAAGAAAAGAAATAAAAAGGCAAAGGGTAAGGTGTAGTGGTGTAGAGGTGGGAACTTGTAATCCCAGCACTCGAGAAGCTGAAAAAGGAGAATTGTAGGTTAGAAGCAGACTCAAAGGACAGACTTGATGATAGTAAGACCCTCTCTCAAAAACAAGAACAGAAGCAAAAACCACCAATGACAAAAAATAGCTATGCCACAGACAGAAGTGTGAAGATTATATATCAAACACAATTTTCTTTTTTTGCATTACCCATGATTAGTCTTTTGAAAACCTATCATAGTCCCTTGTACATTGTACATTGTAAATACAATTATTTAAAATTTTATATTTAGTATCCCTCATTTTGGGTGCATAACTTGAATCAGTACTTTTCCAGACTTCTCACTCTCATTGTGGTAACCTAAGTTGCAGCATGTCAAAAATTACAGATAGACAAATAAATCGATCCTATTAAATTAAATATCATATTCCTGCCATAAAACAAACGACTATTGCTAGTGAAATAAAATACTGGAGACGTTAGAGCAGTTTGCTTCTTTTAAGCTTTGAGGAGCATGAATTTGAATTATAAGATAATACACGTTAAAATCAAACAACACCTAGTTCAACCACTCTGGAAAGCAGTGTGGAGGTTTCTTAAAGAATTGAAAATTGACCTTCCCTACGATCCCACCATACCACTTCTGGGCATCTACCCTGAACATCATAACCCAAGATATGATAAGGACACCTGCTTAGCTATGTTCTTCTCTGCACTATTCACAATAGCTAGGCGATGGAAACAACCCAAATGCCCTACTGCAGATGAATGAATACAGAAAATGTGGCATAAATATACAATGGAATTCTACATAGCCAACAGACAAGATGAAATAATGGCATTCGCAGGGAAGTGGATGAATCTAGAGCAAATCATGTTGAGTGAGACAAGTCAAGACCAAAGGAACAAAAGGCTCATGGTATCCTTAATATGTGGCTATTAAATCCAAAGAGTACAAAAGCAAGGACTCCATAATTGCATACCCAAAGCTATGGACATGGTATTGGAAATATAAACATAACTACATAGACATAAAAACCTATGACTCTATAGACATAATGTTTTATTTCATAAATTAATATGTATCTATGATATACAAACCCTTAGCCTAATTTTGATTGTGTTCTAAAAACTAAGTGCCAGTCATTATATAGAGAGATTCCCTTCTTAAATACTTGTTTGTTAAACACATCATTTGAAATATGATGTAAAAATCAATGTTAATAAATTCTTTAATGAAAAAAATCAAACAACACAGGGCTGGGAGTTTGGCCCAGTAGTAAAGTGCTTGCCTAGCATGCATGAAGTCCTGGATTAGAAAAAGCCAGAAGTGGTGCCGTGGCTCAGGTGACAAAGCACTAGTCTTAACCCAAGGACAGTGCCCAGGCCCTGTGTTCAATCTCCAGAACTGGCAAAAAAATAAAGCAATCCACCTGTTGTTATAAATCACAAACCACCTCCAAATAACATTTTTGTGTGTAATATTAATGTCATATCATCTAGAGTTTAAATTCTGAATTTCATTAACTAGGATAACTATGGGAATCACTTAAATTCACAATCCCTATTTTCTTACAAATTATAGTGTAAGAGAAAATATTGGCCATTACCTCACGGGAGCCATTTACATGATCAATTATTGATGAGTTAACTACTCATATACTTTCTACATTTTAGATTCACATTAGTTTCCATACCTTTAGCAAAAGCAATAACAAGTAATATCTTACTTTAAATTCTTGTTGTTTTTGTAGCAAGGCTGTACTAATGATCACTGGAAGGCAGTAAAGACAGGAATCTAGGTGTTTTTAAAGCTAATATTTATATGATCTATCCGTCTTCACATTTTGTACTTGAAATGACTAAAATTACAATTCAGAAAGAACTCACCAATTAAAAACAAATAGAAAATCAAACTCATCTTAAATGTCCACTTAAGAAAACAAAACATAAGAGACTTTTTTTTATATATTGGAGGATGGTTTTGACAGAAAGAAAAATCTTTCCCCTATGTATAAGAAGTTTATCTGTAAGTGAGTTTTGGTGTAAGTCCTATGGAGAAAAGTAATTTCTGCTGAGCGCTGGTGGCTCAAGCCATCGTGGATTGAAGCCATCTCTAGAAAGTTTATGAGACTTTTTTTTTGTGTCCCATTGAGCACCAAAACACTATAAAAGAATGTGGCATAAGTGGCACAGTAGGCTAGCCCAGAGCACAAAAGCTCTGAGACAGTATTCAGGCCAGACACATATCATTTCTATTGTGTTTATGTGTAATTATTTAGAGCATTAATAAGTAATAGCATTTTGCAAACAACATATTATTGTTTCTAACAATCTTTCAAGGTAGACACGTACCATTATGCCCAGTTGGAGACAAATAACAGGAGACATCAATAGGTAGAATGTCTTGTAGCAGTGATTGGGTCTGAGCAGCCTGAAGCAGAGTCCTGCACCTCTTTGCAGCCCTAAGTCATTCAGCTTCCTCTGTCTACCCTCCCACAAACCTCCCCACAGAAGGTCACCTCTTTCAGCTCTGTGTGTTCACAGGAAAGCACCTGCCACCTACCTGTAACCTAACCACATTACAGCAGAGACCAAAAAAGGAGCAGCTGAATGACAGAGGCACAAGTTAATAGTCTAATATGTTTTATTAGAAATCTAACAAAACGAGACATAACCACTCTGTTTCTCTAAGAAAAACAATCAACTCACCAAAAGGAGAAGGGCTTATACAAGGTGGAAGTTAGAAGATAATTTATTTTTCTCTTCAAAGCAAGTGGGATGAAATATCTACTTGGGTATTTCATGGGAATACTTTTTTTTAACCCTTAGCCATTGCAAAGGTCACTCCTGCAGTATCAGTCTCTCATATTCATGACATGTGGGAGCCCTCGGATAAAATTAAAATTGTATACCTCCGTACCCCTTCCTCAGTAGCTCCCGCACCCGGGCCAAGCTCTTGTGTCAAGGTCTTATCAGCACATTCATACCTCCAGAAGTGATTCTCATGGATTTACTCCAGTTATGGAAGTTCCAGAATTTCACAGAGAAAGGAAGCTATGTAAGATGACATCATTACGTCCTCGATAAAACAGGAAATTAAAAAAAAAAACTTTTGGTGGCTCTTTCCCTGAACTCTCCAGAAAAAAAAAAATGCAGGATACAAAATGATTTATCTGTACTTGTTAACTACCAGAAACAAAGCAAACATTCCTCTGAGCACTCTGAAATAGATACATTTCCACAGAGTGTGTCTATGCAGATGTAATAAAATGTCCCACCAGAAATATTTAGGAGTCTATGATCTACAGAAATGAGATTACCCCCCCCCAAAAAAAAACCCCAATCAACCCTAAACTCTTCCAGAGCTAATGACAGGTCCTTAGACTGTCAAGTGTCCTCTGATGACACGAACCCCTACAGTTAGTCTCAGGACACACTGTCACCTTAGCCCATCAGTTCCTCTTGGGGGGGGAGGGGTAGAGGGTTTGGAGTAGAAAGCCAACATCTCAGAGTCACCACTTCCGTCAGAGTTTGGCAGGAGGGCAACAGAGCACGTCACTCATGTCACTCACGGTGCCCTCTACCAGCTCCCTCTCAATCAGGGCGGGGTCGGTGGCTTTCTTGCTTCCTTCCGCACCCCGGGGAAACACCATGACTCCTGGAATTTCCCACTCACCATGCATAAAAGGGGTTCCCTGTCGTCCGGGGAGACACAGATCCATCCGAGATCACCGCAGCTCCCAGCCCAGCTCTCCAGCAGCAACAGCCTCTTCCACACTCCTCTAGCTCAGCTCCAGAATGGCTCGCTCCTCCTCTGCCCGCGCTCCCCAGCTCCTCACAGTCGCAGCGCTGCTGCTGCTGCTCCTGCTGGCCAGGAGTCAGTGCACTGCAGGTGGGGCTCTCCCTCTGGGATCCCCCCTGGAGGGACGAGGCTGGGCGGGGGGCCCAGCTCCTGGACAGCACCCAGCTAACCCTCACTCTTCTCCTCCCTACAGGGGCGCCCCTGGCCAGTGAACTGCGCTGCCAGTGCCTGCACACCTTGCAAGGAATTCACCCCAAGAATATTCAGAGCTTGAAGGTGACACTCCCCGGACCCCACTGTGACCAAACCGAAGTCATGTAAGTTCTTCCCCACCCTCTAGAACTACTGAGTCCCTGAGACTCTTTCCATCTCCCCACCCTTGACCCCAACCCCGACCCCCCATCTCATTCTGCCCCCCCCACTCTTCTCTCTGCAGAGCCACCCTCAAAAATGGACAAGAAGTTTGTCTCAACCCTGAATCCCCCCTGGTGAAGAAAATGATCCAGAAGTTGCTGAACAAGTGAGTGGTGGTATCTATTTGCACGTGGGACTGCAGTAATGGAAAGGCATGTTGGCCTCTGAAAATGGTTCAGAGCTAGTTTCAGGACTTGCGACCATAAATATTTTTCACAATTCACCTGGCTTATTGAGATCATGAATGTACTATAGTGCCAGAAAGACAGTTTTAGTATCCTCTTCCCTATGCCTAAGCCTCCACTTAAGTGGGCAAATGGTTCTATGAAACAGCAGGTGTATTTGACCAGGAATGCAAGCCTTCTACCTATTAGAGTGCAATATTTAACCTCCTTTTCTTAGGAGCCTCAGATCTGAAAAGTGCAACCTCTTTGTTTGAGGCCAGTGTTCCTCTAAATCGTTCTGATGAGAATCAGGGTTTTGTATTGAGACTCCTCTGAATTCAAATCTGTGTTTTACCTCTAACTTTCCCTGTCATTCAGTGGGAAAGTAATAATAGGTCGTGGTGTTTACTTGGAATCTTCAGTGAGGTCACATCTCACTGTGCAATACCTGTACAATATTGTTGGGGATGTTTGATGCCAATAAAACTCATCTTCCTACTTTGGCCCCCAAACTCATCTTCCTACTTACAGAGCATCCAGAGCCTGGTGGTTTGGCTCTGTAGGGGTAGGTAGAGCTAGTGATGGCTACATGTGGAAATGTAGGTGGGAGAAAATGGCTGCTCCATCTGTTTGGGAATATCTATTAACAACAACCATTTCCTCATCAGAGAGGCAACACGGAATGATTTGGAATGAAGGTGGCAACTCCTCTGCTTCCGCTCAACATCCAACAACAAAAAAAAATCACATGGAAGAGAGAGAAGCAAGCTCTACCTGGAAATGATAGCTACCCTGTTTGTGACTGATATGTGTATTTATGAGAGCTTTTCTGTTTATTTATATATGTATTTATTTATTTGATTGATGCTTTTGTTGTCATATTTATTGTAATATTTAAAGACATGAATGTGTTTGGTGACACACTGTAGGGTTTGTTATGTATCATAGATGGTCCTTTCTTTCATTTCAATGTTCAATCAAGTCGTTCAGTCCTGACTGTTGTTTAATTGGAGAGTGAGGGGTTTTATTTTTACTTGTTATTTCTTTGGAAGTGACGGATTTGAAATGTTAATTCATTAGAGTTTTGGAGGGGAGGATTGGGTAGTAGATGGAAGTGAACCCTTGTGGTGTAGTCTGAAGATCAGCAGAGAAAGAGCCAGATGGATGTGATTAGGTCACTGTCAAGTTAGGAGGACCAGTGTGTGTGTGTGTGTGTGTGTGTGGTAATTATTTAGAATAATAATAAATTGTTCCTTATTGTAATATTTTCCCAGTATGTGGTCAATGTTTCTGATGCTGAAGTTTTAAGAACTCTGATGTTCAGTTTGCCCCTTGGACATTTTATGTCTTCTTTGTAAGGCACAATGCCTTCCATAGCAATAATTACTTATTCTCTTCCATGTCTTGGAGTTGAGATATTTATTAATGTATTGTTTTGAATAATGTTAAAAATAAAGCTGTTCACACAAAAAAATCATGCATTGCTTGAAGAAAATTATTGTGTATGTTTCAATTCTTTTTTCCTATGGGATACCAGGTGTCAGGAACCTAAAGCAGACTTTACATCATAATAGCGACTGCCACTTGCCGGCACTTCCCTTATTTCTCTCAAAAAGATGTATTTCATGTCTTGGGATTTTTTTTTCTCCCAAAGTTTGAGTGGGCTCTACTTTAAGAAACCTTATTTTACATAATGTGTTAAGCATATTTTTTCTCCTATTTAATTCTAGAATTTGAATCTTTTTGAAATTTTAATAGCTATTTTCAAAGAGGCTCTCGTCAATTATTTTGAGAAATATTTTCCAATTACATTTGCCACTGGATTCTGCTTTCTCTTAATGAAGTTGAGTGCTAAAGTGAATTCTGCTCCAGGACATTACTTCAAAATAGTTATAACAGTACTAGTAACAAGCAGGAAAAAGATCTATGTACGTAAGGCACCAGCTGAAGAGGCTTTCATCTTCTAACCTTCAGGGACTACCAGCAACCACTGAATTTATTGTGGTCTTAATAGTTTTCACAAGGGCAGTATTTTAGGTGCGGTGGAAGCCTGTCCATTTGAACTTACATTGCCTAGCAGAAACCCTGGGCCTCCCTAACAGAAGCCAAGGCTGCCATCTCATGGTAGGAAATGATCTGAATTGTGTAAAAAATGCCCTCTAATCCAGAACAGGAGAAAAATCGGTCACAGGCAGGAAGAGGAGGGGGAATATGGAATTAAGTTTTAAAGTGTGGGGAGTAGAAATTGTCTCAGGCCTTATCACTTAGGGCCTGCAAAGAAAAAAAGAAGATGTGGCCAGTTCACGAGGTGATTAAGAGCATAAGCTACAAGGGACTGAATGGATGAGGGAGATTCTAGTGTTAACACCTTATAAGTGATCTGAAGGTCAAGTTTCATGATACATGTAAACTGTAACCTTTCATAAAAGAAATACAATGCTAGGCATCAGCGGCTCATGTCTGTCCTATAATCTTGTCTCATCAGGATGCTGAGATCTGAGGCTCATGGTTTAAAGCCAGCCCAGGCAGAAAAGTCCCCATGAGATTCTTCTCTCCAATTAACCACTCAAAAATTGGAAGTGAAACTGTGGTTCAAAGTGATAGAGCACTAGCCTTGAGCAAAAGAGATCAGGGACAGCGTTCAAGTCCCATGAACAAAAAGAGAGAAAGAGATATATTACTACATTACTACTTCTAATTTGCATTCATCACTAGTATTTTTTCTACTTTCTTATCCTCAAGGGTTATAAAGATGATATACAGAGGGTTGCAGTCACATGAGTCAGGTAAGGAGTACATTTCTTTGGGGCACTGTCACCCCTTCCCTGGCTCTCTCCCATCCCCACCCACAAGTTGTATAGTTCATTTTCGAGAATTGTTTTCTTTAAAGAGACACCAACATTTTCTGAGGAAAACCTTTAAATGATGATGAACTGCAAATATCCTTGAGCCTTCCAAAGTGTATAGTTCCACCTCCAGGAAATACTATAACAAAGAGTTCATATCTTTATTGACGAATGAAGTGCTCTGTCCTTTTCATCTTTTCCAATAAAAACAAACTGAAGAAAGTGGAAGGTCTACTTCCTTATTGACTCGTACTACATTGACTTCTACCCTTCTTCCACAGGGAGGGAGAGAGACTGGTACACTGCCAATCCAGAGAGGCCTGGAAAAAGAAGCCAAAACACCACCCCAAACAACAACACTTTTCTGCTCTCTGTTCATAGTTCTTCTTTCCTTCAGCCCATTGGGACCTTTCATTAACAACAAAAGAACAAGTCCAAGAGACATGTCTGTCTACTTTAAGCGAGACATAAAATCTGAAGTTAAAGAAAGATATAATGCCTTCAATTTATCAAGCTCCAAATTCCACAGAGGAAAAGAAATAAATCTAATTACTTAGAAAATCCTCAGCACAAAGATCTGCATAATCATCACTGCAATCAAGTCTAGGGCTTTTATTTACTACATGGAAGGAGCTCTGATATCTAATGGTCCTTTCTTTTATGTTAATGTAAAGTTTATCTTAAGTGCAGGATTAGGAAGCAGTTGATATTTTGTACTTTCTTTGTGAGCATCACTCTCAAGATTTGAATGTTAATCCAATACTAGAACTTACCAAATTGATTCCAAGCATTAAACAATTTTGTGATGGACTGTGTTTATCTTCACTAAGAGTTTCAGCATACTTACCTCATACAGTTGATAAGAGCTAAGAGTTGCAATACTTCAACATGGTTTACTTCTCCCAAATTCATTGAAAATACCTAGTTTATACGTGAGATTTTTCTGCCACTTTTCTCCTTCTTTTTCTCTGTCCCTAACCTTTCCCTCCTTCTTTCCATTTGTTTTTCCTCTCCTTCTTTCTTTCCTTTCTTTTTTTTTTTGCCAGTCCTGGGCTTGGGTTCAGGGGCATGAGAGCTGTCCTTGGGCTTTCCCAAGGCGAGCTCTACCACCTGAGCCTGAGCACCACTTCTGGCTTTTATCTATGTACGTGGTACTGAGGAATTGAACCCTGGTCTTCATGCAAGCTAGGCAAGCACTCTACCACTAGGCCAAACTCCCAGTCCCTTTCCTCTCTTTCTTGTTGTTTTATTGCTTTACTTATTTTTTCCAGTAGGATACTATCGCTTTGCTTGTGGCCAGCCTCTGGTCTCATTCCTTCCATCTACTCCTTTCATCTAACTAGGATTCCAGGGACATCACACCACATCCATCTGTTTTTTGGCTGAGATGATGCTTTACTAACTTTTTGCTCTAAATGGCCTTGAACTTCTATCATTCCGATCTCATTTTCCTTCCTGAGTAGCTGGAACTGCAGGATGATACCATCATACCTGCCTGATACTTAGTGTTTCTTGCTGTGACTGAAATAACTGAAAAGAAACTGTGTAAGTAGAAAAATAAGGAGAAAATAAAGGCCATTTACATTTTTTTTGTCATGGGGCTTGAACTCTGGACCTGGACCCTGTCCCTGAGCTCTTCTGCTCAAGGCTAACATTCTACCACTTGAGGCACAGTGCCTCTTCTGGTTTCTGGTGGTTAATTAGAGATAGGAGTTTCAGGGATTTTTGTGCCCTGGCTGTCTTTGTACCTCGATCCTCAGATATCAGATATCATCTAAATAGCTAGGATTAGAGGCATGAGCCACTGGTGCCCAGGTTTACATTGTTGTTTATAGAGGTAATATACTTAACAAATTTCACTAGATTATGAATATAGGAGTCTGAGGCCTAGGGCATTCTTGTATTGTGCAGAACAAAAAAAAAATCTCACTCTTTAAGGCTCCCATTCTAGAAACTGTCAGAAATCTTCTTTTTAAAGAAAGGCAATCTGATATGGTAACATGAATAAAGCATTAAGTAGAATGTAGAAATCAATTTTGAATCCATGAGCTTCTACAATTAAAGCACTACCATGTTAATCAATGACAGCGTGTGGAAAATCCCAAATTATTCCTAAGTCTTATGAACTTGAATAGAAGATATTAAAAAGATGTCACTGGGTGCTAGTGGTTCATACCTGTAATCCTAGCTATTTAGATGACTAAGACCAGAAAGATCCTGATTTGACACCAGCCCAGGCAAAAAAGTCTGTATGATTTTATGTCCAATTAACTAGCAAAAAGCCAGAGGAGAAACTGTGGCCCAAGAAATACAAGGCTCTGACTGGTTCCACAAAACAAAACAAAAGACAACAACAACCAAAAAAAAACAAACCCCGAAACTCATGCAACATGACTTTTCAGATATAAAGTTTCTTTAATTGCACAGGCTAGCACAATGGTGAGAGATTATGTAACACACGTTGCATTAAGATATAAGCATATGTTTTATATGAACTATATAAAAATAATATAAATCATTTTATACATACACATATCTATTATATGCACATATATATGCACACATATTTTGGCACATACTTTTAGGAAGTAACAAAATAGCGATGTGCCTTTCCCACTTCAAGACATGACCATTAAATGAGTACTAGACACATTCTCTTACACTTTCCCAGCTCTCATTCTGCTCTCTTTTTGTCACATTCCCCAGCTTTCACTCTGTTTTTGAATTCCCTGTCCACAATTTCTTATTTATTTCTGTAGTTTTACCACTTGTGGCAGAGATTCTAAACAATTCTTTACTTTTGCTTGATTTTGACCCCTGATCAAATGAGAAAATGTTACAGAAATTTGACTTAATTCAGTCAGGTATGGGTTTATGGAATCCACTGAAGGCTGATCCATTTTGACAGAACTTACAAGTCTCCATTCTTTTTGTCAGTTATCATTCCATTTTACAACAACTCTAATGCTGATTTATCTGATCCAAAGTTGGATGGATATTTGAGTAGCTTATACCTTTGTACTGGTTTCCTATTACATCCTCAAGGATAAATACATAGAAGTAGAATTAAGTAGTAGCATACAGTTTTCCAAGTGGTTGTACTAATTTACCTTGGCCAAAAGCAATTCATAGATGGTCCTCTACCGCCACCTTCTGGCCATCCTTTAGAAGTCCTATCAGAATTTTCCAGTTGTTACCAAAGGACTTAGTAAGTTATTGTATGGGATTTTTCATGTCCATTTTCATTTTTACATATGGAGTTGAGACTTTTCACAAGCTTATGAATTATTTTTCCTTGATCCAAAGTGCTTCATGCTTTAACTTTAGAGCCATTGAGAATGCTAATTCAAAGCTAGAGAGATAACATAAACTTATAAAAGGTCTGTTTTATGTAGCGTGATAACGTTCCTTCTACTCTAACGTGTGTGTGTGTGTGTGTGTGTGTGTGTGTGTGTGTGTGGTTAATTGAGCTAGCTTGGAACCACAATCCTCATATATCAGCCTCCTGAGTAGCTAGGATAACAGACATACTCCACCAGCACACACCTAGTACCTGCTCTAATCTTTGTGGGATATAAGCAATCTGAAATAATCTGCCATTTATGACGCACTTATTTTCTTATTGTTCATGCTCTCAGCATCTGTTGGGAAGTAACTTTCAAATAACCTATCTGCATGTACTGTCTGCCCTAACTGGATGTGGTTAACTTTTACTTACTCTTTCACCAGTAGTTCATACATTACTACTGCCAAGAGACCTTTCCTGAGTCTCTCAAGTATTATTTAGCTAATAGGGGGGGGCGGTCATGACAACCATCATTTTATTTTGACTATATGCTGCTAGTGAATCGCACCAAGAAAGGAGAAAGGAACTGACTTACCCAAGGTTAGATAACTTGCTAATGGCAGTGACAAGGCATGGTGCCAGGATGGTTATCTTTATTTCTTTCCTTTATTTCCTCGTCAGGAACTCACCCTGGTTATACCCAGCCCCTGCGGAATGCTAACACATAAAATCACCAGAAAAAATTAAGGCCTCTGTATAGGCCTGGGTGTGGTGCATTTCTTCTCCCTAACTAATTAGCCCACTTAAACATCCTGACTGCTGTTCCCTGCCAGCTCTGTCAGCCTCTGTCACAGGAAAATCCAGTGCTGTGATCTTAATCTGGGCTGATGTCTGTTTGTTGAGCCTTCTTTTTGTTGCCAATGTTGGCATTTAAACACTATAATTTAGTTGACTCTCCCTAGAGTTCACCTGAAAAACTCTTCCTTCCTTCCTTCCTTCCTTCCTTCCTTCCTTCCTTCCTTCCTCCCTCCCTCCCTCCCTCCCTCCCTTCCTTCCTTCCTTCCTTCCTTTTGTTCCTCCCTCCCTTCCTTCCTTCCTTCCTTCCCTTCCTTCCTTCCCTCCCTCCCTCCCTCGCTTCTTCTTCTTCCTCTTTCTTTCTTTGCTTTTTGTTGTCAATACCAGGGCTTCAACTCTGGTCCTGGCTGCTGTTCTGAGCTCTTTTGCTCAAGGCTACCACTCTACAACTCAAGCCACAGCTTCACTTCCAGTTTCTTGGGATTTTCAGACTTTTCTTTGCTGGTCTGGGTTTAAGCCACAATCCTCAGACCTCAGCCTCCTGAGTAGTTAGGATAACCTTCCTTCCTTCTTCCTTAGGCAATTGCTTTGATTCTGGTTTTCAGTTGAACCACTGAGGCAACTTTATATTGAATCTCTCCACTCTCTTCTCTCTCTTCCAGTCAGTCCTCTTTACTGCAAAGTAACTGCTCTGAAACACAGATCCTACGGGTCACAAGAATGACCTGTGCAAGAGTTCTCAAGGACTCCTTAATATGGGTAGCCAATATACCATTGAGCTTTCGTGGAGTGTGAGTTAGCTTGGGGTATCATAACAAAATAACACTGAATGAATGAGCAAAGAAGAGAAATCGGTTTTCACACTAGTATAGGACTTGCAAAATCAAGGTGTTGGCTGCACTGGCATCTTCTAGAGCCTGTCGTCTCCTTTATTTGCAGATGAACATGTCATTTCCCTGTGTCTCCATATTTTCTCTCTGCTTTCAACATTTTTAGACGGCTCCTCCTATTGTTACACCACAGTGCTCTATTATAAATGGAGATTTTACTAGCATCATTTCTAATATTTTGGGAATATTTGTTGGCAGAACACTGCTTTCACCACTGTATTTGTTCTTTAATTAATTTGAGCTTTATCTTTTATTTATTCTTTAGCTAAGTTTTCACAGAATGATCAGAAGCCATCTGCCCTTTTAGAGATGGGATCCAGAGCAGAATTTCCCTACCTTCCTCAGAAAGAAGGAATTAGGCATGGGCTCCCATCCAGTGACTCCCTTCTTCAGAAGCCCCACTAGCTCAGCCTTTATGAAAGTGGGCTATCAGCTGGTGAAGTTGATTTGACTCATCTTCTCATGCTTTCTTATCACCCTTCAATTCTGCCTTTGACTTCATATGGGACTAATTTGACCTTTTCTTGTTTCAGTTTTGCTTTCTATTTTCCGTGTGGAGAGGGATTTCCTTTTTTTTGTAAAACATATTTTATTTAAAGTTCAAAAAAATCTAAAATGGATGTTTCATGTGCTTTCAGCAAAGCCTCTAGCTGATGTTATCCATTTGCCAGTGTATAAATTTAAGTCTGTAGCAAGTGCTGAGTAAATAGCTATGAAACTTAATTTAAGAAGGAGCCAAGATGTCAGAGGAGAAGCAAGCAACACGTTCCAGTCTCTGAAGTTTGAAGGATACCCTGAGTCCAATATTGGACAGGCAGAGACCCAGAGACTATAGTTACTGGAACAAAGGATGCAAAAGTACAGATTAACACTCAGTCGAAGGGCCTGTGTGGTGCAGCACAGGAAGGGTGCAGGGTAACAGAAAAGGAGAAAACTGACACAGAAGCACATGCTGAACAGAAAGATAGTATGAACTTAGCAAATGGACAGTGCCTTGAGAAGTGCTCTGTGCTTTGGTATTGTAATGGCGGCTTTCTGAGAAGGTGGTGCCTATACTTTCTTCTTTGGTAAACATCATCTCCTAGATTGTGTTCTTCCCCCTACAGCTTTCAGCAAATATTGCTAGGCTATCCCAGCCAGCATTTACTTTCTAGGCCAGTATAGTCCTAGGAGAATGCCACATAAGCAAGTGCATTAAAAACAGGCATGGCAGGATTCTGTTCAGAGACACAGAATAAAGTAGGCTCTTTCAAAGTTATACCTACTGAATAGAGGACATCCCCCCTTAATGGGACAGATTTGTAGGAGGAAGTGAATACCCATTCTTCCCTGAAGGACAGCCTACTAAAGATAAACATTCCCTTCCTTTTCTTTCTCTTCTCATGAGCATGAATCCTGTGGCTCTTGCTCCTCCCCTGCTTGTTTGGTTACACTGATGCTCTACCATCTGAGCCATGTATCCAGCCTGATCTTTTTTCTGGTTAACTAGAGATGGAGTAAGTTAAAATTTCTCTGTGCAGCTGACCAGGATCCCCAGATATCAGCCTTCTGCAAAGCCAGGACCATCGACATGTACCCCTGGCACCCAATCCTTTTTCCTCTTTATCTTCTTGTTCTGAATTTGCTTCTTTTTAATCATTTAGTTATTGTTTTTTTAAAACATTCAATTACACAAGCATTTAGAACTCCAGAAAATCTTCTGTCGCATTATAGTTAAAGTGCCAGAACAGAGAATGAATATTGAAAGCCTTAAGAGAGTAGTGACAACTCACTAATTAAGGCCAACTCATTTTTAAAACTACAGATTTTTCAGCATAAATTGTTAAGTGCCAGAAGGTAATAGAACAAAAAAAATATACTTCAATTTCTGAAATAAAATAACTGTCAGCTAGGATAACTATAGTTAGCAGTTATCCTTAAAAACTGAAAGATAAGCTGGGCGCGGTGGCTCACACCAGTAATCCTAGCTATTTAGAAGGCTGAGATCTGAAGATCTTGGTTCCAAACTAGACCTGGCACTGCAGTCCAATTAACCACCAGAAAACTGGAAGTGGCGCTTTGGCTAAAGGAATAGGGCAGTAGCTTTGAGCTGAAGAGCTCAGGGAGAGCACCCAGGCCCAGAGTTCAAGCCCCACAACCAACAAAAACAAAATTGAAAGTTAAAGAAAATTTCCAAAATATGCTAAATGAATGTATGACCACAAATTCACCATTGCAGAAAATGCTACAAGGAAACTTACCACAGAAGACAAAGATGTACAACACAGAAAAGACAAAAAGGTACAGCAGAGAAATGAGTAAAACACACTCCAAGATTAGCTAAGCAACTAAGAGTTAAGAAAGAGTCAACCATTAGGAAAATAACAGGAATTAATTCATACCTTTCCATTAAAACCTTGATTATAAGTGGTTTCATTTTTCCAAATGAAAGTCTGGCTGATTGGGATTTGCTGTTTGCAAGAAACAATACTGTCCCCCTTTCCTGGCAAAGACATACACAGACTGAAAATAAAAAGGCAGAAAATGATAAAGGAATTCAGAAGCAGATATGAATAGTTACATACACAATTAAAAGCTGACTGAAATACAGAATTATTTAGAACAGTCAAACTATGTCACTACATATTATTAAACAATACCTCAAGAACATATAACAAGTATAACTATATGTATACTAAGTGCTGATGTGCCCAACTTCATAGAACAAACATTATTGGAGATAAAGGGTCAGATAAGTCCTATACAATAATAGTGGGTGACTGAAATAACCAGCTTTCACCAATAGATAGGTCATCTTGACAAAAAAATCAGCAAAGAAACTTCAGATTTAAACTGCATTATATATTAAATAGGGTAGGCAGATATCTATACAATATTTCATCCAACAACCTCAGGAAACACATGCCCTTTTAGTAGTTCAGAGATCTTTCTCCAAAAGAGATACTCCATATTTTAGAAAACAAAGCAAGTCATCAATTAGAAAAGTAATATTTTGCATCTTATCTCATAATGAAATGAAATTATAAATCAACAAGAGAAACTAAAGAAATTATACAAACACATGTGAATTAATCTGTATACTTTTGGATGATCAGTGGGTCATTGAGAGATGGGGAGAGATTAAAAATGTCTACATTCAAATGAAAATGGAAACAAAATATATCTTCATTTGTGGAACATAGAAAAAGATTTTAAAAGAAAAATTTGTAGTGAGCATTGTCATTAAAAAAAAATCAGAGCTCTCAAATAACCTGTCAATGTCTCAGGAAAACTTGAGGCCAAATCCAAAACTAGTAGGAGATAACTCAGAGCTGGAAGTAATAAAATAAAATCTAAAACAACAATATCAATAAAATAGTGTTTTGGAAGGATTTATAAGACTGACAAGCTCTTAAATTAGTTAAAAGAAACATAGAGAAGAGCCAGTTCAAGACTTAGAGATAGAAAAGGAGAAATTGCCCCTAATTTTACAGAAATTCAGAAGAGATTAGATTTAGATATTATTTGGAATGAATGGATGAATTTCTAGACACATGATTTGGAATAAATAGATACATTTCTAGACATATATGATCTATTAAAATTGAACCAAGATGCTTGGTACCTGTGGCTCAAGCCTATAATCTTAGCTACTCAGGAGGCCAAGATCTGAGTATTGCATTTCAAAGCCAGCCTGGGCACAAAAGTCTGTGAGACTCTTATCTTCAATTAACTACCAGAAAACCAGGAATGGAGCTGTGGCTCAAAGTGGTAGAGCTGAACTGCTCAGAGACAGTGACAGGCCCAGAGTTCAAGCCCCATGATGAAAAAATATGGATCAAGAAAATATATTTATATGCAATGAAAGCTATAATAAAGAATCCACTATATATTAGCAAGTGAGATCTGGTTATTAGGTCTGCTTACTACTACTACTGAATTATTGGATTTGTTTCTTTTAGACTTTTTTTAGCTGACAGAGCTAAGAAAAATGTATGCATACTAGCTCCTGAATATTTACCCATCTCTCTCTATATATGTGTATACTTCTCTATTAACTTCTTTATGTCTCTATTATAATAACCATTCAAAACTATTGAACTGGGTCCGGGAGTTTGGCCTAGTGGTTGAGTGCTTGCCTAGCATGCACGAAGACCCGGGTTCGATTCCTCGGTACCACATATATAGAAAAAAGCCAGAAGTGGTGCTGAGGCTCAAGTGGTAGAGCTCTAGCCTTGAGAAAGTCCAAGGACAGTGCTCAGGCCCTGAGCTCAAGCCCAGGAATGGCAAAAAAACAAACAAACAACAAAAAAAAAACTATTGAACTTCATCCATATGAATACCGATCTCTCCTCTTCTCTGCAGATTTCTTGCAGATAGTTTTTATCATTCACCATACATTTAACTATTTTATTCCAGTACATATACACTATCAGAACTGTTCACTTGGACCCAACTTTATTATTAAAGATAGGAATTCAATATCGAGGTAGAGTTTCTTAGTTTTAAAGATTCCACTCAGTTTTAAGGTTTCTTAGGTCATTTCTTTGGTCCTATCCCTTTCAGTGTGGTTTGTTCACCCTGGAAAAACAGATACTCTTGTCATAGACAGTCTATATTCTTTTCTGAAAACCAGAATCCTTCTACATGAATTTAAAAAATATATACATTAAGTTTTATTCTTACTGCTCTAAGTTCTAAAGCTTTTTGCATATGTGTCAAATCAGATATTAATGATTATACTATTATACAGAATGATTTCACTCCTAAAAATCTGCTAACCTTCCTTTACCTAGGAAACCTTGGGAACCTTTTTCCTAAGACTTTGCCAACCATTTATCTTAAAAAAAATTTCTGTCTTATTTCTTTATAGAATTTGAAATAATTGGAATAATACTTTATGCTTTTATCAGGTGTGTGTGTGTGTGTGTGTGTGTGTGTGTGTGTGTGTGTGTGTGTGTGTGTATAGGTTCTGGGGACTGAATTCCAAACATGCGTATTGTCCCTGAGCTTTTTTTCTCTACTACTTCAGCCACAACTCTGCTTCCAGCCCCACCCTACCGCTTTTTTTGTTGGGGGGGATTGTTAATCAGGAATAAGAGTTCCACAGACTTTCCTGCTTGGCTGGTTTTGAACCATAACCTTCAGAACCTCTTGAGTAGCTAGGATTATTGGCATGAGCCACTGGCTTATGGCTAAGCTGCTTTTACTTATTAATATTACAGGTTTTCTTTTCTGTTGCTGTTGTTGTTTTTCAGTTCATTTAGATAGGTTACCCTGTAGTCCAAGGTAGCCAGTCTCAAAATCAACACTTTCGTGCCGATTTCTGAGTGTAGAGACTGTAAATTTGAACTTATCACACTTGGCTTAACAATCATTTAAAGCTCGTGCATACTTTTTATGGCTTGTTCCTATTGCTAATAAATGCTATCTCACTCCATTTATGTGGTTATAAAACAATCTGTTTACCCACTACTTACTTTTAAGAAAAAGGACCTAACTGAAGGAATGAGGTCATTGGGGATGTGCCCTTAAAGGAGACATTGAGACACAAGCCCCTTTCTATCTCACTTTTTACTTCCTATCTACCAGACTCAACAGTATTCCATAATGTGGTCCTTGTGGACTGTGCGACCAAAGGCCCAGAGCAACAGTGCCACCTAATAAGGGACTGGACTCGCTGAAACCTGAGCAAAAACAAACGTTTCCTCCTTTAAGTTGATTATCTCAGGTATTCTTTTTCTGATGATGGAAAACTGAATAACTCAGGGACAAATTCATTGTTTAATTCCCACCAACAATGATTAGAGTACCGGCTGCTCCATGTTGTCTACATTTGTTATTATCAGTTTGGGGGAGGCGTTAGAAGTTCTAATAGCCATGTCTGCTGTTTCATGGTTGTCTTAATTTGCATTTCATAAATGGCAACTTTTTAAAAATGCTTTGGCATTTGTATAGCTCTATTGCAAGTATCCATTAAGATAGATGTCTAATTTTGGCTTGTGTTTTTATTGGTGGTGTTTAAGGATTTGCTCATATGTTTTTGAAGCAAATTCTTGAGTAACATTTTTACACACATTTTCTCCTAGTGTTGTCTCTGGCTTGCCTTTTTTTTTTTTGCCAGTTCTGGGCTTGACTCAGGGCCTGAGCACTGTCCTTGGGCTTTCCTAAAGGCTAGTGTTCTACTCTGAGCCATCACACCACTTCTGGCTTTCTCTATGTATGTGGTACCGAGGAATCGAACCCGGGTCTTTGTGCATGCTAGGTAGGCAATCTACCTCTAGGCCAAACTCCCGGTCCCTGGCTTACTTTTTCATTCTGTTAAAACTGTCATTTTGCACAACAGCAGTTAAAACTTCCTTTTTTAAAAAAACAGATTATAATGTAGATATGTTTTTTTCTAAAACACCTGACTGATGAGATTCTCTCCCTTTGTCTCTCATGACGCTTCTGTGCATCTGTTTTCCTTATTAACAGCTAGACACAAACTGTGGTATTCCATTTCTAACAGTCTGGGTATGTTAGAAAACAAGTTTTCTCAGTCAAGAGCATCTGTGAAAGAGATTATGACTAACCTTGGAAAACATATGATTTCTTGTTAACTTGGCAGTTGATTTTGCTGGTGACTGTAGTCTCTCTTAGTTTGCACAATGAATTAACATTTTGATTTTTTTTTCAGGTTTTTTTTTTCCCCCTCACCCAGAGAACAATATTTTCCTTCCTCAATACAAGTTCATGGCACAAAGAAGAGTTCCCAGGCTAAGTCAACTTGATTAAAGACACCCCCACCTCCCCAGGGAGGTGGGGGGGGGGAGAAGCCAGCCATCTTCCAAAAAAGTGGAAGCGAACTGTGAAGTTATGGAAATCCTAGGGTCCAATCTCGTTCAGTGGCCTTCCCCTCCTCCACCCGGTGACCTCTTTGTTTCTCCCAGAGTTTCCTTCTCAAGGGCACACAAAGGGAAGGGGAAGCCGAGGCCTCTGTTGCACAGCTCTGCAACTCCAGGTGGCGCTTCCCGTAACCATGGAGATGGCCGGAGCGGGGGGTGTGGCTGCGGGAAAGTGAGGCTCCGCCGGCCTAGACCTCGTTAGGGGACCAGCACAGGGGAGGTGGCGCCGCAGGGGAGGTGCGGAGGGGCGGGGCCGGCCTCTAGCTCCGCCCTCCAGCGCGGCCCCGCCCCGCGTGGCTCTCCTGGACCGGCCGGTGGGCGGCGCCCTGAGCTCTGCCAAGCCGGCTGGGACGGAGCCGGCCTCCCGCCGATCAGCGGCGGCGGCTGCGGCTGCGGTAGAGGTCAGGCCTGCCGGCGGCGTCCGCAACCATGGCGGTGCGGGCTCACGGCCTCCTGCTGTTCCATGGTCGCCTGGGCCGCGGACTTGCTCTGAGCGGGAGCGCGGCACCGCCCGGGAGGTTCCCGGGGGCGGCAGGACGCGCGCTCCGGGGCTTTCGTCGCAGCCGAGTGAGGTACGTGCGCTGAGAGGATTGGCCCTGGGGTGCGGGCGGCTGCTGGCTGGCACGGGCGCGCGTGGGAACGGAGAGGGCGCACGGGAAGCAGGGCGCGCGGGGACGCGGAGGCCAGGTGGGAGTGAGCCAGCGATGGCCGTGAACTTGGCCTGCCCGACCCGGGAACATGGCTGTGCCAGGCTCCGGGCTGGCAGCAGGTGCGCGCGAGTGCGCCGGGAGGCCTCAGGGGCCCCTTCGAGGCCCTCGGGAAAGTCGTGGCGTCCGCGTGTTCGGACCCTGAGTTGAGTTGGTTTGGGCTCCTGTGGTGTGTGCGTTTCTGGTTCTCCCGAGGTCTTTCACACCTCTGGGCTTGGGTGCTGGCTGGTTCCGTGCGAATGCACAGTGATGCCCGGGAATGCTTCACCCTTCCTGCCCCATCTATTCTGCCTCATCTCCTCTACCAGTCGTTGTTGGGAGTCCCTTAGCCCAGAGTCCACAAGAACTTCTGTTTTTAAAACTTCCAAGGCTTCCACAGGTGAGATTTCACGGCTGCATTTTAGGTGGCTGGCGATTTTGTCTTTTAGTGTCTTTTATTCCCCAGTGCCCATTTGGAAGAAAGCAACCCAGAATGTGTCAACGTAGACACTGTTCATCTACATTCACTCCTCCTTGTACACATTTACCTGTTAGCCTTGAGACACTAAAATTATATTCATCTCTGCAAGATTTTCTTGGGACATGATTTAGAGTGACGAGGGCTCCACAAAGGGTATGTGAGAAATTTACAGGAATTCAAAATTCTGATGGTGTAAACTGTAGTAGTGTAGTGCAGATATATTTGCAGAGTGGCCATGGGGTTTGATATTAACAGCTAGCTCTATTCCCTAGTCAGAGCACATTCTGACATTCTGTAGGATTTTATTTGTCTTATAGAGATGAAGGAATTATCTATTATTGCCACTCTACGTTATGTAGATTATTGTTAGGTCAGTTTCACTTGTTTTAGCACTTCTATTCAGGGTGAAGATGATCTTTTTCAAGTTGTACAAGTTGATTCATTTCCCTTCCTCTGCTTGATGTAAACAGTTGCCAGTCTCACTGTGACCCTTGTCCACTGCATGGAAGTTACAAGCAGCAATTGCAGCTCAGACATTTGGTTACAACCACATGCTTCATACACAGCCGCTCATTGCAAAGTCATATAAGTTAGGGCTGGCGTGGTTTCTGGAGTTTAAATATAGGATGGCCTCTTTATAAGTCAAAATGTTTGACTTCAGTGATTTTGGAAATACATTTTTCAAAAAGATGATAAAAGTTACTACTTTGCATCTGGTTAATTTTCCTCCCGCTGGATACAGATTATAACTATATAAGAGAAACTGTTTCTGAGAACTTATTATTATTAATTTTTTTTGCTAGTCCTGGGCTTGAATTCAGGGCCTGAGCACTATCCTTGAGCACTTTTGCTCAAGGCTAGCCTTCTCCCACTTGAGCCACAGCACCACTTCCAGCTTTTGCTGTGTATGTGGTACTGAGGAATTGAACCCAAGGCTTCATGCATGCTAGGCAAGCGCTCTACCACTTGGTCAAACTCCTAACCCTAATAGCTTACTTTTTTTTTTTTTAAGATAGCTCTAATTAGGATAAGGTGGCATCAAATACCATATCTGCAGGTGAGGCTGGCTTCAAGGTGTGGGCCACCTAGTGGGACTGGGAGGAAACCGGACAGTGTGTTGATGCTTATTGGTGTCTCTTTTCTCTTCTAGGACCAGCAGAGAGAAGAGATTCCATCTTCCAGAGGTCGCCACTGTCTGACTCCCCTCTTGTCCCCATCCTCAGCCACCTTTTTAAAAATATACGATGACATATTAGTTGTAGTCTAGTTCCTAACTGTGAATGCTATTTAAATTAAGCATCATCTCTATTGGCAGGAAATTCAGGCCTTAGTATTATTATTTTTAATTGAAAAGTGTCCTCAAGTTTGAACAGATTTATGTCACCAATTTCTGAGCCATTAAAAATATTTTTAGTGTCTTTTTCATTTTCTGATGAATTAGACACCTGTAGAGCATATTAAATACTTTTTAAATGGCAAGTTTTTTTTAAAAAAAAGATAAGTACAGTTTCAAGAAATTTTATTTAATGGAGATCAGGAATTACAAAATTTTAAGATTTACCTTCTAATGATTATCCTTTTAAAATGTGCAGTAAATCTCCTGGTTTATCCATGGAAGTAAATACTGTAAATTGAGGAAATTAAAGTCAAGACATGAAGTCCTTCTTCAGTTTATTTCTTGAACTACTAAGCTGAAAGGCCGAGAAAATTCTTAGTGGTTAAATTTTTCCCACTTCATTGGGCTGTGTGAAGAGTTCACAAATGAGAATGGCCTTGGGTGATAAACATTCTGCAAGTCTGGCCAGTGGTTTTTAGTGTATATTCTCTTTGGGTCGAGGTGTTGCAAAACTTGTATATCAATGCTAGCCTCAGAGCAGATATCCTGCAACACGGATACTTTCCCCAACCTGCTTTAGCTCATTCTACCTGAAAAGCTCATCTTTAAAACTACATGGAATCCCATGTGTTTCCATTTTTATTCTGCAGCTCAACAATTTCTTGTCATTTGTTGGATTCTCTTTTTTTCTACATCTACAAATGCTTTATTCCTTTTAGCATCTGTACAATTTTGAGTGCTTGCCTTTGATAGACTCTCACCTTTCCTTTTTTTTTTATATATGTCATAGGGATTGAACTCTGGGCCTAGGCACTGTCTCTGAGCTCTTCAGCTCAAAGCTACTGCCCTACCCCTTGAGCCATAGCCCCTCTTAGACTCACCTTTCTTTATGTCTCATTGCCAATTGCTATATAATTTTTGCAGCTAGACTAGCTTTAAAGAAATACAAATTTGGAGCTACTAACCTATAATATTTTATTTAAATGTTCATGTCTTATAAAATGGGTAGTCTAAAATTAAAAAAAATTATCAATAATACTGCTAAATCTAAGATTCTCCCTACTAGTACTTATTCAATACCTCTCTCTCTATAGTCAAGTTATTGTTTTCATCCTCATATGAAGCTTGAAGGACCCAAGCTCCAAATGGGAACCACGTAAAACTTCATTTTTCTATAAACTGATTTTGTTCAAGTTAGAATTAGTCCTAAAGACTAGTAAAGACAGCTTTTCAAAATCATATTATTTTGTTTGGAAAAAATAGTTCTTTAAATCTAAAAATAGAAACTGTACTATTCAGCTTCTAAAAGAAGTGATATTTAATACCTAGCTGGCTAAGTAGTTATACCATTTTAAATTTAGAAACTAAAGGTGTCGCGTTTGGCATCTCATGTTTTAGTTTTATCATCTCACCCCATGAATCAATTATTCAGCTATGTTATACTTGAAACCTTTTCTGACTGACATGGATCAGAGGATACTTTTTGATTTTTCAGATTATTTGAAGTTGTTTTATTCTTTTGTGTCAATATCTTAATGGGAAGATAGAGAAAAAACAACCCACCACCAAAACAATGAACCTAGAGCCAGTGTGGTGGTACATGTAAAATCCCAACATTTATGAGGCTGTATTCAGGAGTACTTTGAGAATCAGAACATCCTGGGTGGGACCATATCTGAGAAGATCAAAACCAAGTAACCAGTCAAATTACAAGCAACAAAAACACCAAAACACCAGAGGTAATCTTTAATGGCCATGTGGTTTTACAAGAAGTCACAGGGAACTCAATGGAGGTCTTTAAAATAGTTTTAGAACTATGTTGTTGGCAAGTTTAGAACTATGTTGTTGGCAGGTATTCATAAAGATAAGAGCTTAGGTGAAATTTAAACCAAGAGGAATAAATTGAGCAACTAATGAGATTTTTCTTTATGTAGAGGAAAACTCTAGTTAGTGTGGACATATGCAAATCATTACGGAAGTGTCAAGACATGTAATTGCTCCACTCACCTTTACATTCCCTTTCTTGCATTTTCCCTTAATTTGTACATAATATTAAATCAATTGCCATGACTTACCTAACTCAGTGGCTGTTTTCTTTTATATCTTGTTATTTTGCAAACTGTAAATTAATTTTCTCTCAGACTTAGGTCCTTCTCTGATCAACATCCTAGCAATCCCTCTTGTTTACTTAATAATCAGAACTGTAAGTCAGTTTCTCTGACCATTCTTAGTAAACTGTGCCCTCACTTGAATCTCTGGGTGGCCTTGAATAAAAACACCATCCAGAGATTCAGGAGAGGTCATAGCTTAAAATAGATATTCTGTTTCCTCCCCCACTTTTTCTATTTTTAATTTTGCAGTGAATATTATTTTGCTTTTAAGTAATTCAGTTTTTATTGAAAAATAAATTCTTGGGGCTGGGAATGTGGCTTAGTGGTAAATGCTTGCCTAGAATTCATGAAGCTCTGAGTTCAATTCCTTGGTACCACATCCACAGAAAAAGCCAGAAGTGGTGATGTGGCTCAAGTGTTAGAGAACCAGCCTTGAGCAAAAGTGGACAAAGACAGTGCCCAGGCCCTGAGTTAAAGCCTCAGGACTGGCAAAACAAAAAACAAAACAAAACAAAAGGAAAAGAAAGAAAGCAAGCAAACAATAAACAAAGAAGAATTCTTAGGGTCACCTAGGAGCTCTTTCTCATTGTTAAGCACTTTGATAAGACTTTTCAAATACAGTAGGTGTTTGTTCAAATAACTTCAACAGCAATTGAAAGAAGTAGCTTTCACTGCCCTATTCATAACTAAAGGACTGGGGAATTGGGGCTTAGATAAAAGAAAAACTTTCCCCAGGTTAACACAACCAATAATAATAAAGGCAGCTCTGCATGACTCTGCTGTACAAGTAATTTATGATTGTTGACTTATCTTGCTGCTGCTTTTTTCTGACTAGGAAAATAATCCTGTAGGATATATGTGAGTAAAGAAAAATAATTTTGCTTATAACTCTTAGAAACAAAACCTTGTTATAGTCCCTGTATGTGGAGTATACTTAACCTAGGTTTCATACGTGGGCAAGAATCCATTAATGTCCTTGCATGGGAGGTCAAAGTCATTAACATCTAATCAGCACTTTTTCCCACTGTAAATGTTGGCCACAGATCATAAAAGTACCATCAGTACTTATAAAATAATCTATGAAAAGCACATACTAATTGTCAGTTAGTGCTGATTATACAAAATGGCATTTTTTCTCACAAATACTTTGATAGTATGATAGTTTCAGTTAGGTATTTGATATTAAGTAGTCATCACTAGATTCTATTCTTTGATGTTTTCAAAAATGTATTTGATTGTACCCTATTATTAGAACTGGCTTCCCTTTGAATACTGTATTTGATAATGCATATCTGTGATTTACATATTAGAATCCTTTGTCAGTCAACACAATGAATAACAATAAAATAAGGAGAAGACCTTGTTTAATTATTACTGACATGCAAATATATTTTTCTTTTGAGAAAATTACTTTAAAATATTATTCAGGTGTATAATGTAGGGTTTTTTTTTTAAGAATTTGAGTTTAATGAGCATTCAGTGGTATAGCTTAACCTATTCTCTAGCATTAGTGACAGGTTTTATTCCATGTATAACTTTTCTTGAAAATTGTTAATTCAGAACTTAAATGCTCAGAATGTGCCAGGTGACATAGAGCAGTTAAAGTACGCAGAGTAATGTTGTTGTTCTAACAATTATGTTTGGAGTTTTCTTTCTACATCCTAACTTCTGCTTGTCATCACTTGGTGAGTCCCCTGTGTTTTCACTTAGTACTATTCTTTGTGTGGCTTAGCTCTGCCTTATTCTAAAATGACTGTGGCCCTACGCTCCAGTAGTTAGATTCCCAACCTAGTCCAGTTGGATGCAGTGTTTTATCTTAATTCCATACGAAAAAAAGCCTGTTGTCAAATAAGATCCTATTTACAAGTCTGTGTTTAGGAACTGAACATATCTTCTTTTTGGGGGGCGGGGGGACACATATGAACAAGAACTCTTAAAATTCACATAGAATCATCAAAAGTTTGAGTAGCCACAGCAGTCTGGGAAATGAACAAAGATGATGGCTTTGTACCGCCTAATCTCCAAGAATAAAACTAAGCTATGGTACTCAAAGCTGTGGTACTGGTATTAATACAGACATATGGGTACGTGGAGCAAAGACTCCTGAAATGAGCCAGTTTGGTTTAGTTATACTTATATAGGTGACGAGTATGGAGAAAGGATACAATAAAGACAATCTTCAATAAGTAGCTCTGGGAAAACTAGATAGTGCACATGGGAAATGAAGGCAGGACTGAATTTGAGGCCAGCCTGTAATGGCTGGTGATAACTTGTTTCACCTACAATAACTACAAAACTCCAAAGGAAACAATAACAAAACAGGTCTAAAATGCTGCATGATCTCCATGGAGCTATCACATGCTATTGCATGGAACTTCCAGGAATGGGAGAGTAGGAACAGGAAATGGGAAATGCTGGCGGAAGGGTAAAAGGCTTGTTAGACTGCATGGAGAAAATCTGGAGCAGTGGAGCAGAGCAGTGACTAGAGTTACTCATAATGTATTGCATCCTGGAACAATTTTGTGGTTAGTAGATTAAATTTTTTTTATAGTGCTGGCAACAACAAAAAGGTTAGGGTATGACATGGTACACGTTTACTTAGCTGGAGTTATCCATTTACTTTAGAATACGTATATATGTAAAGATCATCCTGTTTGAGGCCAAAGATGTGCATAGTTTGGTCACTCAAGCTTGGAGAAAAAATTAAAAAACTGAATTACACAATAAAATTACTACTGAAATACTATTATTTACTCAATATGTCTACTACTACTAATCCAATAGGGGAAAAAATCCTAAAAGGAAGGAAGTAAACTATTAAGTATTAAGTAAACTATTAAGGATATGGCCAATAAGCACATGAAAATGTGATGAATGCCAACATTCACTAAGGGAAAACTATTATGATACCCTTATCTACATACAATAGGATGTCTGAGGCTTGAAGACTGATATTGCAAGTATATGATAGATGATAGAGTGACTAGTTTTTTTTCCTGTCAATCATCTGTTTGAACTCAGGGCCTGGGCACTGTCCCTGTGCTCTTTTTCTCAAGGCTTGTGCTCTATATCTTTGAGCATTGTCCTTGGACTTTCTCAAGGCTAGCACACTACCACTTGAGCCTCAGCACCACTTCTGGCTTTTTGCTATGTATGTGGGGTACCGAGGAATCGAACCCAGGTCTTCATGCATGCTAGGCAAGCACTCTACCACTAGTCCAAACTCCTGCCCCTAGAGATAAGAGTCTTGGGATATTTATGCCCAAGCTGGCTTCAAACCGCAATCCTCATATCTTCAAACTGCAAGCCTCCTGAGTAACAAGGAATCCAGATGTAATCCTGGGCCCCAGCCTACTATATTTATTTTATATACTGATTGTAAGAATGTAAAAAGGATATAAATACTTTGAACAGCAATTTGATAGCTTTTCACAAACATAAATATGAACAACTGGTATGTGCAACATGAGTGAATCTTATTTATGTTGAGAGAAAAATTGCTGGACAAAAGAGTATATAACATGATTCCATTTTAATAAAATGAAAATGAAAAACAAGGCATTAAAATGAAAATGGATGAGGGATATGTTACATTTTCTTGATTGTGGAGGAAGTCTCCCAGGAATACACATACATTAAAATATGAATTTTGTTATATACATATATGCTTACTAAATCTAGTGGAAAAATAGAAGGGTAGAGTAGGATCAATACATTGAAACGTCCATAACTTCCCCTGTCAAATCTCTTAATTTTAATAAGAAGTGTAGGGAAAATGAGAACCAAGTTAGTATTGACAGGTCTAGTTGCAATTATATTGTCTACACATTTATTTGCTCAGGTAATGATTATAAATTATAATTGTTTGACACACTGTTGTTTTACACCAGAGAAGTGTTTTACAAGCATTCGCAATGCCCAAGAATCTCCTGTGGAAATGGTTGGACAAGCAGATGCCTGGGTTTTATCAACTTGTGTTTCTGAATTACAGTTGTGGTTGTAGCATCTGGGAATCTGTAAGTTTAGCCAATTCCCCAGGCAATGTTCACACATATATGCACAGACGAACACTTGGGGATCCCTTCCTGACAAGACATTATATGAGCCCTGGCTAAATGCCATGGACTATGCCAGGTTGAAATGGGACACTTGATTTACATCCAACTAATACACACAATCCTTTCAGAGTGGGCAGTTAGCTGCTTTGGAAGGTAAAGCAAATGTGCATTTTGTGTGTTGGCTGATGACTATAAAGTTAGAAGTATGCAGATAGTAGAGAGACTTCATTTCTTAAGGGCCTCTTTGCCTCCTTTTCCCCCTTTCTCCACTTCCTTCTTCACAATCTTTACTGGCTTATTTTTGGTGTTTTGTGGACTTGAGTTTTATATGATAGGATTTTCAATAGTTGCAGGTAGCAGGGAAGGAGCAATATTACTTTATCAAGTACCTTTAAATAAACTCACAGCAAGAACATAAACCACCGTTTAAATCAGACATCATGGAGAAGAAAGTCATCTTACAACACTTTGTTCCTTATTTTTCTAGAGATAATTTCTGTCATCTGTCAAAATGTAACACTCCTTACCTTAAGGACTTACAAATTGCTAAGGAATAATGTTCTATAAAGCGTTTTTATATTAGACATAATTCTCTGGTACAGAACAACCAACCATCTGCTTTCTGACGAGGTACCTTGCATAATAACAAACCTGTCAAGACTCACAGTTTTGGTCAGGGAGTTGTTCTGGGGTTGTGGAACAAAATGATTCCTGAGTAAAGTTAAGAGTTTTATGAAGCTCAGGATTTCAGGATCTTTTGTGGGATATGCTAACCATGTGGGAACTGATTTAGCTTCACAAGATTGTAGGGCTAGAAATACACAATATGGAATGCATCTTGAAGCGAAATATTAGGTTGAACTATGCTGATCTTCCACTTCAGAAGAAATATCAGCATTTGCAATATATCCAGAGTTCTAGTGAAGATCTTGAAGATGGGGTTTGATTCAATATGCACACACATATATGAATGAAAACTGTTAGGGAGCTATGCTGCCTGGTGTTTTAGTCCATTTGGACTGGGTAACGGTATACTGCAGACTGATGGCCAATAGACAGCAAAATGTAGGTAACACAGCTCTGGAGGCTGAATTCCAAAATCAAGATGATGGGTCATTTAGTACGTGGTAAATGGTCACTTCTTGATCCATGGATGGTCATCTTCTTTGTCTTCAAATGGATGGCGTTCTCATGAGTGAGTTATGAGGGCCCTGTTCTCATTCCTGGGGATTCCCCAAAGCCCTACTTTAAAATCGTATTGAATTGGGCAAGGGGACAGGGGTGGAGGACATTAGTTTTTAGAAACTCAATTATAAGGCAGAACAAAATGGAGTAGGAATCCTTACAAATTTGTAGCTGTATTTGTGAATCTGAAGAATGCATGTCAAGAAAAATGGGGGGGGGGATTACGTGTTCTTTGTTTATTAGCATCCATCCATTGTATGTGGGATTTCCACTTCAACATTTGAAAATGCACATACATTGTACCGGATCAGACTCCCCTTCCATTACCCTCACACCCCCTTCTTCCCACACCTATCTACACAGTTTCATTGTTCCAGCGTGTTCATAAAATATTTGACCATCTTCACACTTCCTTACCCTGTCTGTCTGCCCTCCTTGCTCCCGTTAGTACTCTCATCCCAGGTACATGCAGATTAACTGTTGTTGGGAAGGCTTTCCCTATAGGATTTTGCACATGTTTTATAGAATGATCTCGTGTGGGGTTTTTTTTGTGAGTCTGTTGGTTCCTGGACTTTTCTTTGTTGGTAGATTATTACTGCTTTAATCTCATTTCCTATTTTTATTTCTATTTAAGTACTTAAGAACTCTTGATTCAATTTTGGTTATCTATAAATATATTCATTTCTCTTAGATGTTCTATGTTGAGTATAGATTTCCGAAGTCTGCTGTCATGCTGTCTGAATTTTAATTGTATTTGTTGTGAAAAGCCCATTTTCATTTCCAAGCTTATTTATTCAAGACATTTCACTCATCCTTTTAGTCAAATTGTGTTTTTTTATCTTTTTGTTTCCTTGATTCTTTTTAATGAATTTACTGTTATTATAAAGGTGATGTACAGAAGGATTACAATTACATGAGTCAGGTAATAAGTATAATTTCTTTCATACAGTGTCTTCTGTTACCTAATTATCTCTTAGATTGATATCCCTGGCTGTTACCCTCATCTTTGTTATTTCTTTCCATCTGCTGATTTTGAGTTTGGCTAGTTCTTTTTTTTCTAGGAGCTTGAGGTATATTACTAGGGAATTTATTTGAGATTTCTGTTTATATTTTAATGTAGGCATGTATAGCTGTACACTTCCTTCTTAGCACTGCCTTTTCTGCATCCTAAATGTTCTAGTAAGTTGTGTTTTTATTTGTTTTGAATTCTAGGAACTTTTGCATTTCCCCCCTTATTTAATTAATCACCCACTTATCATTGAACAGTGATGAGTCTCTATGGACCTGAATGTTTTCTGTAGTTTATTTTCTAGTTTAATTCCACAATGGTATGATAGAATTCAGTGGATGTTTTGTATTGTGGTGGTGCTTTTGTATAGAAATATTCCATGGTGACCAAGAAGGGTTTGTATTGTGCAGATGCTGGATGAAATACTCTACAGATATCTAACCATTGGTCCATGACACTGTTAAAGTTTGGATTTTCTTTGTTAATTTTTTGTACAGATTACTTATCTGTTGGTGAAAGTGGGGTATTGTAGTATCCTACTATCATTGTGTAGGTGATTATGTGTGTTTTTAGGTCCAGTAGTACAATTCTTGTACAAGTTGGATGCAACGTTAAATAAACTTTGTTAATGTTCATAAGGAATTCACAAAATCATTTTATTTAGTATTCAGTATTCCTTATTGTGTTTTTAGCATTGCACTGATGGTTCTGTTGTCCACAGACATGAAGCCATTATCATCTCAGGCACTGAAATGGCCAAAGGAATCCAGAAAGAAATACAACGAGAGGTGGAGTCATGGGTTGCCCTTGGGAACAGACGGCCGCACCTCAGTATTATTTTGGTGGGAGACAACCCAGCAAGTCACACATATGTGAGAAATAAGATAAGAGCTGCTACTGATATAGGTGGGTATGTGTTTCAGTTGCCATTGTTATTAAGTATGTCCAAGTAAAATAAATACAAATCATAATTACTAATTAAATTTTCTTTTAATAATGTGTCATTAGATTATTCAGTTACTAAAGTTTATGTTAATTTATTTCTGTATTTTTATGGATCTCTTATAAAATTAGTTCATGTAACTTTGTATCTTAGGGGAAATGTAAGGTAACTATTTTGTATTTAAAGGGCCTGTATTCATTATATTTGCTTTTATCAAATAATAGACTGTGATAGTTTACTCTGTCTCAGTTGGCCTCACAGTGTTGTGGTAATAGTATTTCTACTCTCCTCAGATCTAGAAAGAGTAGGTTATCATAAGTTAGTGCAAGTTGTCACTCGCCAAAGAACACATGTGAATCACAAACAATGATCTGTATCAGCTGATGGCTCACACCTGTAATCCTGGCTACTCTAGAGGCTGAGATCTGAGGATTGTTGTTCAGCAGCCTGGGAAGAGAAACAGGAGGTGGAGCTGTAGCTCAAGTAGTAGTGTGCTTCTTCTTGAGCAAAAAAGCTCAGGTACAGCACCTAGGCCCTGAGTTCTAGAACATGTGTGTGTGTGCGCACACACACACACACTCACACACACACACACAAATTATTTATATGGTTTGAGGAATCCCCCCTTGAAGTGTATGGAACATCTCATTTGCAGAGGGCCTTTGCTTCCAGTGGAGCAAGGACTGCGGAGATTAATCATGTACTCTGTAGGACACCTCTAATGAAAAGCTACAGTGAAAAAACTGTTCATTTTTCTCCCAGGAATCTGTAGCGAACTCATTCTAAAGCCAAAGGATGTGTCACAGGAAGAACTTTTGGATGTAACTGATCAGTTGAACATGGACCCAAGAGTCAGTGGAATATTAGTTCAGTTACCACTTCCAGGTATGTAATATTCTTCTATAGATCTGGGTAGAAAAGGGGCACTTGCAACATAGCTATTATACTAACAGTACATGACAATTAGTGACTATAAGGACAATTTCTGAATGATCGCTGCTTCTATTGATGGAAAACTATGAGGAAACACGCTTCTGAGCCAGCCCATGCAGGAAAGCCCATGAGACTCTTATATCCAATTTACTACCAAAAGAGCCAGAAGTAGAGCTGTGGCTCAAATGGTAGAATGCTCACCTTAAGCAAAAGAACCTCAGTGACAGTGCCCAAGCCAAGAGTTCAAACCCCAGGACTGGCAACAAAAATTAAGATACTAGCTCTAAAGATTGGATATAACAAAGGTAAAAATCATGAAATGCATGTGGGCAGCAGCTTTGAATACTGTGATACCACAAATAGCTGGTGCAAGCAGCGCAATGGCTCAAGCTCCAAGACCAACAAAAAATTAATATTATCTTTCCAAATGATCATATTTACCAATATTTGTGGCTACATTAGGTTTAACTGTTCTGGGAAAATCTAATTTTTATCTATAGAATTTTACCCCTCAAAGTGCAGACTTATTTGTGTGACTGTGCTATCAACTAAACACTAGATGGCAGTGATGGTCCACTTCTACTAGGTATTAAAGCTTGGTGCCTGTGATATTTACTAAATAAGCATGGAGGCAAAGCACCCATGCTAAATGTCTAGATGCTCAGAGAAAGGGCAGCTGCTGTGTAACTTAAAGGACTGCTTTCTATGTCTGCAAATGATAATGATTTACATTTATTATACTAAGCACTAACTGTATCAGGCACTTTATTAATTCTTTGAATGCTTCCAAAAATTCTGGAATTGGAGCTATTATTATATACATTTCTCTGAGAAGTCTTTGAGGTCCAGAGAAGTTAAGCAACTTTCTCAAGGTCACAGAGTTTCTGAGTAATTGAGCTGGGATTTGAATCCATTAAACCCCACTGCCAACATTCTTAATCCTAGTTCATCATGCTCACCAGCACATCAACATTAGTAACTAATGTGAATGAAGCGCATATGCTCATGTTAAGCCTTATTCTGCTCTGAGAAGCAGTGTAATATGATGAAGTTTAATAGGCAGACTGTGGAGTGGGAAGGTCAGGGTTTGGAATCAGCTCTGCTATTTTCTATCAGGTAATGTGGTCAATTCACTTAACCTCTTTGTATCTCAGTCTTCCTGTTTACAAAATAGAGACGGTAATTCCTACCAAGTACAAAGATTTGAGAATTAAATAAAACACCTAGTAAGCTGGGAGCTGGTGGCTCACTCCTATAATAGTACCTACTCAGGATTGAGGTTCAAAGCCAGCCTGAGCAGAAAAGACCATGAAATGTTGATCTCCAATTAACCAGCAGAAAAGATAGAAATGGAACTGTGCCAAGTGGTAGAGCACTAGCTTGAGCAAGAAAATTCAGGAATAATGTCCAGGCCTTCAGTTCAAACTCCAGGAGACACACACACACACACACACACACACACACACACACACACACACAATATATATATATATATAGTTATAGTTAAGAAATATGGAATCCAAATTACTATGTGATTAGAAATCTGAGCTTATTTTTCATAGTTTGGGCAATGTCTTGAGTAAAAAGAAATCCCAAACTTGAATTAAATTTTAGTATCTGAAGAGAGTTTACATAAAAATGAAACAATGTATTAACAATGGCTTGCACTTGATGTGAATGAGCATTGTAGCCCCTTTGATGGTTCTGGGTGTATTACTGGCAAGGCTCCTGCTCATGTGTGAAGCTATGTAACTTTGGTCAGAGTTGGAATTAGCCAGGAACTAGCCCATTCACTCGGGTTGCCCTGCACTGGTCCTAACACTTGGGAAGAATAAAAAGACCATAGGTAGCTATTTCTGATTCCTGGCTTCACTGAGCATAGATTCTATATCACTAAGCTATCATTTTGTTAAGATGAGAGAGCTCTTTGTTCATGAATGTATCTCACCAGGACACATCTTATTTGTTGTTTTTATTTAGCTATCTCCTTTAAACTGATGCAACATTCAAAGTTGATTCATTTGTGTAATATATATCTGTAATTAGAGTAAAAAATGGAAATCCAATCTTTTCAAATTGGGATCCAATGGCATCCCTTTCAAACTATGGTATTGAAAAGGAAAGTATAATTATCTCCAAGCCCAAAGAACATTGGGATTTTGCTGTACACATTTGTTGTATTTTGGGAGTTAGTGGAGGTAAATTGTGTTCAAAGCCTTTATGTATAATTGAATGCTCCACACTTACCAACAGTGTGTGTGTGTGTGTGTGTGTGTGTGTGTGTGCGTGCGTGCGTGTGTGTGTGTGTGTGTGTGCTTATTTATTTGTGGTTTACAGTTAAGGAATCTACTGAAGGCTGGACCAATCATTTCATTCTCTCCCCAGAAGAGCCAATCAGAGAATTCTTACACTCATACTTCTGGTGCCTGCTCTTCTTCATTCAAATTTTTCTAAGAAGTCTTATTCATTTGGAAACATAATTAAGTAGAATGGGAAGATTTACCTCTACCTTTTTGTAAACTGTTTTGAAATAGTTCCCTTTTGCTATCTAGTTTCAAACATTCAAGGATCAGTTCTTTCTGGTTTATGTAAGGGAATGGGAAGAGAATGAGAAGAAGCATAGAATTCAAATAATATATCTTAAGGGGGCCAGGTCAGAGAGTTTGAGTTCACCAAACAGATTCAACAAAATTAAAACATGCTTATAGTAGTGGGCAGAAAAACATGGATATTGATTTAATCTCTAAGTGTAGAGATAGGCATATAAAATAGTCTAGAATTCAGTTCTTTATTTGGAGGTAAAATCTTGCTTATAACTGTTTTTCAGTTATCATATTTATGTATATGGGACACTAGCCACACTTCATTCACTTGTTAGTCATGGGGCTTGAACTTGTGGCTCTGTCCTTTAGCAGTTTTGTTTTTGTTTTTGTTTGCTCAAGACTAGTGCTCTAGCTCTTTGAGCTACAGCTCCACTGCTGGTGGTAAATTGGAAATAAGAGTCTCATAGACTTTCCTGCTGAGGATGGCTTTGAACCCTGATCCTCACATCTCAGTTTCTTCCCTAGTTAGGATGACAGGTGTGAGCCACTATGTGAATGCTAAGCAAGCACTCTAACACTAGTCCTGTTTCAGTTTTTGATGTGACTTGATTATCTCTGATTATCTAATAGAAACAAAGTGACCCTTAAAATTTTCTCTATCCGGCTTTACAACTTAAAAACATTAAAAACAAATTATTGTAAGATATTTTTGAGGGGTAGGTTGTGGCGGGAACAGGCTTTTTGAACAAAGGAAACCGGGAAGGTAATTCTTCAAAAAGTGCCATGTAATATATCACCACAACCACATGATGGCAGCATTTAACAAGCAATCTTTTTTTAAATTAAATTTATTATTATTATTATTATTTTTTTTTTTTATGTAGGTCCTCGGACTTGAATTCAGGGCCTGGCCATTGTCCTTGAGGTGTTTTTGTTGTTGTTTGTTCTTTAACTCAAGACTAGCATTCTATCATCTGAGCCACAGCTCCACTTCTGGTTTTTTTGCTGGTTAATTGGAGATAAGAGTCTCACGGACATCCCTGTCTAGGCAGGCTTCTAACCTTGATCCTTGATCCTTGTATCTGTCTCCTGAGTAGCTAGGATTACAGACAGAGCAACTGGTACCAGGCTAAAAGTGTGTGTGTGTGTGTGTGTGTGTGTGTGTGTGTGTGTGTGTGTGTGTGTGTCTTGTGTATGCTTGTGCTGGGATTTGAACTCAGAGCCTGGGCACTATTCCTGTGCTCTTTTGCCCAACACTATCCCTCTACCACATGAGCCACAACTCCATTTCTGGCATTTAAAATTGGAGATAATTCTCTCATGGGCTTTCCTGCCAAGACTAGCTTTGAACTGGGATCCTCAGACCTCAGCCTCTTGAGTAACTGGGATTAAAGATGTGAGACATTAGTGCCTGACAGCATTTTTTAAAAATAAAGATTAACAACTGTTTATATAGTTAGCAGAGGAAATCACTGAGACACAATTTACCTATTAGTGGGATTGGTTGATCTCTGTAACCACTTGTCTCTTATTCTTCAGGTTCTGGTGGAAATCATCCTAATATTTTTTTAAAGAAATTGGTTTGTTTTTGTTTTTGCTATTGTTGTTGGCTGTACTAGAGTTTGCATTCAGGGTCTTACACTTGCCAGGTAGACACTTTGCCTCTTGAGCAAAGTCTCCTAACCCTTTTTTGCCTTTCAGATAAGATATTGCTGAAGTTAGCCTCAGACAATATTCTCCTCCTCATGCCTTCTCCAGAGCTGGGTTATACACCTTGCTTGTTGGTGGGGCTGGTGGTCACTGTCCTTGAGCAAGAGTCACTTCATCACTTTTCTGTCTCCTTACCCACCATGGTGAAGCAGCTGGTTCAGGATACTGGACATGTGGCAGACACCTGATGCAAAGTTTCTCTCTTGAAACTTTGATGTACAACACAGAGTATTACTGCTTTAAGAAGAGTGAACAGCTGGGCACTGGTGGCTCACCCCTGTAATCCTACCTACTCAGTAAGCTGAGATCTGACCATCATGGTTGAAAGCCAGCCTGGGCCGAAAAGTCCCCATGAAACTCTTATCTCCAATTAACCACTTAAAAAAAAAAAACAGAAGTGGCTAAGTGGTAGAAGGCTATCCTTGAGTAAAAGAGCCCAGGGACAGTGCCCAGGCCCTGAGTTCAGGCCCCAAGATACCTCCCCCCCACCAAAAAAGAAAGAGAGAAAGAAAAGAAAGAAAGGAAGAAAGAAAGAGAGAAAGAGTGAACAAAGCTTCCACAGTCTATCTTCCAAAAATACTATGACTAGACTATTTTCATATTTTAGTATAATTTTACATCACATTTTTGAGTACGACTCCTAGAAATTAATCAACCCATTGAGAAGGAAAAGTGTAGTAGTGGGATTAGATTCTAGTGGAAAACATTTTGTCTGTTGGCTCATGTAGCCTCCTGCTAGACAAAGAGGATCCTCCATGGGTATTTGCAAAGGGACTTGAAGAGTTAAGTTTCAAGGACCGGAAAATACATATGTTAATGAAGCAGACTTTAATTTATTTTAAAAAATGACTTTATGGGTTTTTTTTTTTAAATTTTTGAACTCCCCCTGCACCAAAATGAATCTTTCACTTATAATTTATATTGGAGGATATGACATGGTGACATGTAGATGCAGAGGTATCAGCAAATGAAGATTTGAATGAAACTATTTTATTTGCAGTCATTTTTTGTTTTGTTTTGTTTTAAGTATTCCTGGGCAATCCAGCACACAGCAAACTTGCTTTCTTCAAAGTGTTTACTACAAACCTATTAGTGGAATTGTTTTCTCTTGGAGAAAAGTGGATTTAAAGCCCTTCAACAGACAAGGTTCTTGAGGCAAAGACAACATGTGGTTGCTCTCAGATCTCAACTATTCTATCCACACATTCATCCCTTTTACTAGTCCATCTATTTCTAATTCTCCCACAGCATGTGCTCTAGCTACAGCTACATATAGCTGTCAGTCAAAAGCAATGTGGCTTCCTGTTTTGATGGTGAAAAGAGAATAATGATATTACATCTTCTTGGAGCACAATCAGAAGCGATCTTCTCCAGGTTTCTAAAAGAGCAGTCATTTTAAGATGACACCAATTTCATTTACTACTCTTCAGGCCACATGGATGAACGAACAATATGCAATGGAATTGCCCCAGAGAAAGATGTAGATGGATTTCATGTCATTAATATTGGAAGACTGTGCCTTGACCAGCATGCACTCCTACCCGCCACTGCCAGTGCTGTGTGGGAAATAATACAAAGAACAGGTGAGTTCTGAGATGAGAGCGTTTGTGCATTGCCCTGCTGAACTAGCTATTGAGGGACAGATAAGGGTAAGCCATAAAACTTCAGGCGTCTGTGGAAAGGCATGAAACTATACTAGAAATCTATGGCTGATCTAGAATAAAAGAAAAAAAGAGTACCAAGAGTCAAGGCTGAGATTAAAAGTAGTGCTTGTCTCTGCAAATTTCTCCACAGATCATGTATTTTGTTGAAAATTGTTCCAAAACATTCAATATTTTTCTTTCTAAAATAATGTGTGGATCGTATAGGACCTATTTACTGACCCAGGCTTTTTCCCAAAAGTTAATGCCATCTTCGCACATACCATAAATGTTTAATCCAAGGAACCTGAGTTTGGGTGATTTTTTTTTTCCTGCCTGACCACTGTCATGGCCATTAGTAGAAGCATCTTCTAATCAGCTGTCTCCAAGTAGAACATTTCTGAGAGAAAGCAGATAGTAAAAGTAACCATCTTGGAATGTTAGTGCCTCCATAAACTATTTAGTTCTCTTTTTTTTTCCTTTTGGGAGAAACTGAGTCCCAGGGAAGCAAAGAATCTACAGGCTTTGTCTTTCCCATGTTCCTAAGTCTCCAAGTTGTCCTGTTTCTTTCCTGTGCAGTAAAGTGCACGAGCTTTGTGAAAAATTCCCCCCTCACCATTTCATTTTATCCCAAGTTTTATCTTGCTCCAAGTTTCATTGCCAATTAAGCTTGACATTATTGCTGCACTTGGCATCTTTAATAATTTCAAGGCTCTACACTTCCAGCAATTCATGGGAATGTTAATATTTAAAAGTAATTGACTGGTAACCTAATGATATTTGTGGTTTGGGAATGAGAACATAATCAGGGAGGAGATGACAAACCCAAGAAGCATAAAAAAGAAATAATTAAAACTGGGGCGTATTAGCAGCAAGCCACAAAATCCAAATTTTCTTAGTACTTTTCAGCTGACCGTGCACATATTTCATTTGGTTGCTTAGGTTGTATATTTCAGTGGAATTCTGTGTTTTATTTTTTTGAAGGAATTGAAACTTTTGGCAAAAATGTGGTTGTGGCTGGAAGATCCAAGAATGTAGGCATGCCCATTGCCATGCTTCTGCACACGGATGGAGAGCACGAGCGGCCTGGAGGTAGGACACCTGGGGCTTTTCTTTTCCATGACTTGGTTGGTTGTGGGGCTTGAACTCTGGGCCTGGGCACTGTCCCTGAGCTCTTTAGCTCAGGTCTAGAGTTTTATCCCTGGAGTCACAGAGCCACTTCTAGTTTCCTGGTGGTTAATTCGAGATAAGAGTCTCATGGACTTTCCTTCCTGGGCTGGCTTTGAACAGTCATCCTCAGATCTCAACTTCCTGAGTAGCTAGGATTACAAGTGTGAGCCGCCAGTGCCTGGTTTCACCTGGGGCTTTCCATGGAGATGCTGCAGTCCCTTCACCCATCATGGGAAAGCTTTTGGTTATAGGACTTTGTATACTTGTGGGTTAATGCCATTAAAGGTATCTGTTATTCCTTATCTAATGGTGTGATGAACTTGAAAGTGAGTACAGAAGTTAAGGAACAATGTGACACTGTTAATTCTATTTTTGTAGATATATAGCCTTCTTTCCTTCTATTCTTTTTTCCTCTCTCCCCTCTCTCTCTCTGATTCTGTCTCTCTGTCTCTGTCTCCCTCTCTACCTCCCTCCCTCCTTCCCTGTCTTTCTTTTCTTCTTCTTTTCTTTTCTTTCTTCCTTCCTTCCTTCCTTCCTTCCTTCCTTCCTTCCTTCCTTTCTTCCTTTCTTCCTTTCTTCCTTTCTGTGCTGGCACTAGAAATAGAACTCAGGGCTTCATGCTCTTGCTTAGCTTTTTTTTCCTCAAGGCTGGCACTTTATCATGGCAGAGCAACAGTTCTACTTCTGGCTTTTATTATTGATTAATTGGAGATAACAGTCTCATAGACTTTCCTGTCGAGGCTGGTTTTGAACTTTAAGCCTCAGATCTCAGCCTCCTAAGTAGCTAGGATGTATTGCTGGGCTATACATGCTTTCTTTAAATAATTAACTATGTAAGCAGTAAGAAGGCAAAAGAAAAAAAAACCCACAAATCCATGAGATGCATGAAAATCATATGCTCAAGGAAATTCTGGAGACTGGTCAGTTAGATGTAGAACTCCAAAAACTAACAAGGTCATAGTACAAAGTAATAAGTCAGCTAGTTAGCTCACTTCACAGACAGAATGGGCTGTTAGCTTACTATAAAGAATTGGTGATGGGCTACTGAAGTACAAGGAGTCTTGAGGGATGCCCTAAGTCAGTAAGAAACCCCAGCAGCTGCAGAAGTGTTTGAGAACCCAAGCCAGGAGCCTGCCATCTCCTGGCCAGGTCCTGGGCTGGCATCGTCATCTGTCCAGTGGCTGGATCCTGAGCAGCAGCCAGTGGGCAGGGAGTAGGAATGGCAGTATTACATTGGTTTCTTTAAGTCCCAAATAAGTGAACAGAAATCTATATGAGTTTATTTTTGTTGGTTTTGGAATTTGAACTCTGGGGCTGAGTGCTGTCCCTGAGCTATTTCAGCTCAAGGCTACTGCCCTACCCTTTGAGCCACAGTCCCACTTCCAGTTTTCTGGTGATTAATTGAAGAGTCTCATGGACATTTTAGTGTCTGGCTGGCTTTGAACTATGATCCTCAGATCTTAGCCTCTTGAGTAGCTAGGATTATAGGCATGAGCCACTGCACCTAGCTGTAGGATTTTTTTTTAATATTCCTTCATTTCAGGCCTTACTTACATAATGAATGCATCTGAAGTGAATTTTGGAAAAAAATCCCTATGGAAAAATAAGCCTTCTGTGAATTTGTCTAATGATGAGTACAAAGGCTTTTAAATATTATTTTCCTGCTTATGTCTAAGGTTTTATACGTAGCCAGGAATGAACATATGTATGTGAATTGTAGCAAATGGGGCCTGTAGTAGGACATAGGTAACTTCACAAAGGTTTAGGTGTGAGGGCTTGGGAAGGCCACACTGCTGGCAGGACTGTTTATTTGTTTGTTGGTCATGGGGCTTAAACTCTGGACCTGGACACTGTCCCTGAGCTCTTCAGTTCAAGGCTAGCACTTTACCACTTTGATCCACAGTGCCATTTCTGGTTTTCTGGTGTCTAATTGGAGATAAGAGTCTCATGGACTTCGCTGCGCTGGTTGGCTTTGAACTGTGATCCTCAGATCTCAGCCTCCTAAGGTGCTAGGATAACAGGCATGAGCCACCAGCATCTGGCCAACAGGACTATTTTGGGGACATTCATCTCCACAGTAGCACTCCTGGTTTCACTGCTGTTTTTAGTTCATGGTGTGGCTATGGGTCTGTCTTTCAGGGTATCATAAAGACAGTGATTCCTATTTGCCTTTATGTGATGGGCATCTCACTCTCTCCTGACTTTTCCTTTCACAACTGGTGCCTGCTAACTTGATCCACATCTCCAGTTCTGTCTTTTTTCTTATCAGTTGTAGATAAGAATGCCTTAGCTTTATCTGTTTGGGGTGGCTTTGAACTGTGATTCTCAGTTCTCAGCCTCCTGAGTTACAATTAGAGACATGTGACACCCATGTAATAGGTTTTATGTTAAGCTGAAAAATTAAGCAGGAATTTTTACCTAGGTAGACCATGTTTTATTCATAGAAATTTCGTCCAAGAGTCACTTAGGTATTTTTTTCTTTTATGTTTGACATATTGTGATCACAGCTAAGTAAATCTTCTAAACAACATTCTGCAGTCCATACTGTGCTCAGAGCTTTCACCGAAGCTGTCCTACTTGCGCTTGATCATTCTTGTATATATTAATATTATCCTTTGCAGCGACAGGAGATGAGCATTAGAACATGGGAGAACTTGTCCAAGGCCTCATGAAGAAGTGAGGGCTCCATGTCTGGGAGCTCAAGATAACTGTGGAGTTAGTAGCCTAGACCTGAATTTAGGGGCTGGCACTACCAAGCCATGTGACCTTGCTGAGGTCATTCAACCTTCGTAGGCCTCCACTGACCTATCTGTAAAATGTAACTAAAATCCATGTCCCTCATTGGTTATTGTGAGAATTAAATAAGATGGAGGTGTGAAGCAATAATTAAAGTGTGTGGAAAGTACTGCCGTGGCTGGTATACATACTTAACATAAGTAAGAGTAAGCTGGACATTTACCTATGACTGTTGCTATTTTTTTTTGCCAGTCTTGGGGCTTGAACTCAGGGCCTATGCACTGTCCTTGGACATTCTTAAGGCTAGCGCTCTACTACTTCAACCACAGCACCACTTCCAACTTTTTCTGTATATTTGTTTCACATGAATTAAACCCAGGGCTTGGAGCATGCTAGGCAAGCATTCTACCACTAGGCTATGCTCCTGGCCTGACTATTGTTATTATTTCTATTATGAAAACTTTTCTTTGGTCAGTCCTGGTTTTTAACTAAGTGCTTTATGCTTGAAGTCTGCCTCCAGTGTGTTTTGCTTTAGTTATTTTTTGATATAGGCTCTCACTCTTTGCTGGCCTGGACTGTGCTGACAGATCTGAACCACACACCTGTTGAGATGGGGGTCTCTCAAGCATTTTGGCTGGGCCAGCCTGGAAGCCACGATCCTCATAATCCAGGAGGATTACAGATGTGAGATATCAGCAATCAGTTATTGTTTTAAATATTAAGATAGAGGTAATAACCTATCACCATGCTATCCATAAAGGATACAGGATATAATTAACTGAAGTTAATTATAATTATACACACAAATGCACACACTATAAATAGAAGGATAGATAGATACTTATAGATATACGGATAGATACTACGTTTTACCTTAATTAAAAATTATTTTTGGATTTAAAAATGTGCTTATTTTCTTCATTTTTATTTTTTTGAGAGTTTACAAGAAACTCAGGGTTTATGAAAGCTCACAGAAGCCTTCATAAGCAAAATCACATAGGACCAGGAAGGCGGCCTAATAGAAGGGTGCCTGCCTAGCATGCATGAAGCCCTGGCATACAAGTCAGAAGTGGTGCTGTGGCTCAAGTGGTATAGTGCTAGCCTTGAGAAAGCTCAGAGATAGTGCCCAGACCGAGAGTTCAAGCCCAAAGACTGGCAAAATAGTAGCATCTCATAGAAGTGTGACACTGTAAATAATACTTTATAATGTACATTTTCTTTTAATCAGCATACCATACTCTAATTTTTTGTTCTTCAAATGCAATTTTATATTAGAGAAGGCGATGTTATAAACATCCATTTCTGTAATTCATCACATATAGTTTCTTTATATATCATATGCCCTCACAGAGGCATCTTTAGTCATGAAGAAGAAAACTATGGATGCATGGGATCAGCGACTGCTGAGTAGAAAATTTTAGGGTGAAATATATTACTTGAGAAATATTTCATACTTCATATAATGAAATATTTTCACTTGAATGGATCAAACTTGCTTACATCTCTAATCCTATCAACTCAGAAGGCTGAGATGTAAGGCTCATAGTTCAAAGCCAGCCCTGACAGAAACGTCTTGAGACTCCATCTCCAATTGACCAGCAAAAAGCAAGGATGGAGGCTTGTCTCAAGTGGTGAGTTCAAATATTGCTACTGTGGGTTTAATTAATGAGATTGATTACAAGCCAACAGTCAAATTGACCTTTGTTTTGTGCTACCAAAATGCCTTTATACATACATAATCTGAAAGGTAAGAGCCTAGGCTAAAATAATACCAGAGCGTTAGTGCTGTGGGTGATGTTTCATTTGTTGCGTATTTAACAGATATATGATGACACTGTTGACAAGTGCATTGTGGAGCGCTGTGGACTGAAGGTCTGGAACACGTGGGGAAGCAAGTATGCCACACGTGGAACATGGCATGCCTGATGGCCAGTAATTGCATTCCACGCTCGCCATGCATTGTTAGCTAATGGACATAATGAAGTGGATTAAATGCACATTTGTTTCTCTTGTGCTTGTTCTAATGGCATTCACCACATTGAGTATTCAGAACCCTAGTGATTCATTTTTGTCTTAAAGCCAAAGACAATTATACACTAAGAGAAAAACCACCATCCTGCAATTTAGCCTCATTATTATGTGTTTACCCCAGCTAACTTTTAATTTGGACATAAAGGAAAAGGATTCCAGCTGTTTTGTAAGAAAAACAAATCTTTTAATTCACTGTGGGCTTTAAATCTCTCCAGAGGAGGGAGATGGTGCTGAAAAATTGAACAGTAAGGTTCTGTTCTTCTGTGACACAAGGATGGAAGTTGGGCTGCGGACAGGTCAGGCAGGCTGTGTGGAGGACTTAATATTCAGCCTCTGAGTGCTTTATGGAGAGTGGCATGGATGGTTATCTCCTGCTACAGCTGTAATCCTGGTGGTTGTGATAGTTACATTATCAACATTGAGTGGGGAAATAAAACTATTCATGAGCAAGCATTTTATTTGCTTAGGGAAGCCCATGTCTGATTTAAATAAGAAAAGAGATTGATACTGATAGTATAAAGACTCTCTCTCTCTCTCTCTCTCTCTCTCTCTCTCTCTCTCTCTCTCTCTCTCTCTCTCTCTCTCTCTCTCTCCCTCCCTCCCTCCCTCCCTCCCTCCCTCCCTCTTCTCTGTCAGTTGTGGAGCTTGAACTCAGAGACAGCCCTGTCCCTGAGCCTCTTCGTGCGGAAGACTAGCACTCTACCACTTGAGCCATGGCCCCACTTCCTGTTTTTGAGTGGTTAATTGGAGAAAAGGGACTTTTCTGCCCAGGCTGGCTTTGAACCACAGTCCTCAGATCTTGGCCTCTTGAGTAGCTAAGATGACAGGCATGAGTCTTCTTATGAGTCCTGCTAATTTTTTTTTTACATGGTTTGAGGATTATTGTCACCAGTATATTTATTTATTTATTGACAGTACTTGGATTTTGAACTCAGGCTTTGTAAACTCAGGGCCCTAAGTATACTCCACTTGAGCCACATTGGCTTTCCATTTGTTTTTCAGATTAAGATCTTGCGTTTGCATGGTTTTTTGCTCAGAGCTGGCCTCTGACAATGATCTTCCTCTCTCTAGCTCTTACCTAGCTAGGATTACAGATATGTTTTACCACACCTGGTTAGTTTCTTGAAATAAGGTCTCACTAGCTTTTACTTGATTAGGCCTCAAATCATGATTCTCCCATCTCCACCCCCTGAATAACCTTCTGTACAGCTGGGATTACAGGCATGTGTCCGTGTGCCCAACTCTTTCTAAATGTTTCTCTATGTAACCTAATTTACCTTCTTTCACAGTGAAAACTGAGTACCACTGTTTTTAGTACAGTGTTTTGGTTTTTAGCTTTACTGTGAGGGAGAACCTCTCCTGTCTCTTTAAAACTCGGTTGTTTCATTGTTTTGGTGGTGTTTATCTTTAGTGACACTGAGGTTTGGATTCAGGGCCTTGCACTTACTAAGAAACTGTCTACCGCTTATCTCCACCTCCAGCCCTTCTGCTTGATTTACATTTTAGGTCAGATCTTGTATTTTGAACTTTTTGCCTGGGTCAGCCTTGGATCTTTACCTTCTTATCTCTATGCCTCTTGTATAGTAGCTGAAATTGCAGCTGGGAATCACCATGCCTGGCTTCTGTGAGACAGAGTCTCTCTAACATTTTTGGCTATGTTTGCCACTGTGATCCTTCAGTTTTGTCTCCCAAGAAATTGTGATTACAGGTGTGAGCCACTGCACCCAATTTAAAAACCAAAGTGGATTGATGGCCAAGATATTATGGCTATTTGTTGCCAGCAGAGGAATTAAAAATGCAATTTTATTTAAAATTCTTTGAGTAGGTTCCAAAGTGGGGTGTGTGTGTGTGTGTGTGTGTGTGTGTGTGTGTACACACACGAGCGTGTGTGCACCTGCTATCACATACACATGTGTGCATTCTGGTACTGGTACCAGAACTAAGAGTCTGGATACTGTCCCTCCACTTTTTTTTTCCTTCCAGGCTGGTACTCTACCACTTGTGCCACAGCTTCATTTTCATCTTTTTGTTAGTTAATTTGAGGTAAAAATCGTACAGACTTTCCTACATAGGTTGGCTTGGAACTGTGATTCTCAGCTACTTGAGTACCTAGGATTTCAGGCACGAGCCACTGGCGCCCGGCTCCCCAGTACATATTTTCATTGTTCTGCAGGGAAACTTCTCTAACTAGGTCCCTTAGAGTGGCCGTGGCATCACAGAAGTGGTGTGACTGCTGGTGTGTTTCCGAAGGGCCAGTAGTCCTCTGATTTTGCTTCTCAGCGTGGTGGTGTTCTTGATTGCATTCACCTGGCATTCTTCCAGTCTTTCCTGTGTGTGGAAAATGAAAGACTTACTCCCCTTTTCCCATGCTGACAGTGCATGTGTTCAGGTTGCAGCTTTGGAATGTGTGGCTTCTCCAAGCTGTGACCCTGCCTGTGATTTACATTTGCATGTAGTTTTCTTCATCACAGGTATTTGATCTTCAAGAGATACCCACCCTCAGTGGAAAACCAGAGAAATGAGGACAATGGAATGCTTTTCCTTGTGAGAATTGACTCTGGATGTGTGTATGTGTGTGTATGTCTGTGTCTGTGTTTGTGTCTATGCTAGGAGCATTATCTTCCACCTACAGGAGGCAGTAGCACAGCAGTGGATGCTCGAAGCTTCTTAGCGTGATGTGATTTGAGTAGTGTGTGTGATTCGCTCTGCCCAGTGGAAGGTTGAGCCAAACTCCTTGGGGTTTCAGAGAAGTCAAATAGCAACAACATTTAGGGATGCAGGAATCATGCACTGGATCAGAGTTCCAAGGACGAAATACCTATTCTTATGGACACGGAACAGAGGGAGAGATTGATTGTCAAAGCAGAGCAGGAAGATGGCAGGTCTACAGTCTGCTGGTCCTCCAGTCCCCACCCCCCCATTAGAAGTACCCATAATAAGATGGAGAATAGTATATGTTATAGTGCTCCATGCTGAATAGTTTATCAAATTAAAGCTTACACTTTGCGACGCTGATTTTGTAGCAAAGAATATGTTTGTACTCTTATTTTATAAACTGATCAGTAAATGCATACTTTTCCTTCTCAACACTCAAGTTAGCCCCTTAGTATCAGGGAAACATTTGGAAACATAGATATTCTCATCAGACAATTAGCATTATGATACTGTTGAAAGTAACATTAAACCTTAATTTAAAATATCCAACAAGGGGGCTGGGAATGTAGCTTAGTGGTAGACTGTTTGCCTAGCATGCATGAAGCCCTGGGTTTGATTGTCAGTAACACATAAATAGAAAAATCCAAAAGTGGCACTGTGGCTCAAGTGGTAGAGAGCTGACCTTGAGCAAAAGTTGTTCAGGGACAGTGCTCAGGCCCTACGTTCAAGCCCCAGACCTGATATAAATGAATAAATGAATAAATAAATAAATTCAGCAAGTCCCAGTTTTTCTTTTCTGTGTCCATGTCCTTAGAATCCTAGCTCTTTGTTTACTTAGCAGCATGAAGCATCCTGTATCTAATGTGTAGAAGCCTCATCATTTAAGGCAGTGCTATAAGCAGGATATAACAGTCTGCTTCAGCCTGCCTCCTTAGACATTTTGCTGATTACTCTCTTTAGCTTCATCTCCCTATTAACTGTGTCTAACTCAGATATCCTGCCCTCCATGTCTCCTTGCACGCATGTGTCCTGTGCCTTTGCATGGAATCTCATCTCCCTTTCACTATGCAGCCCAACTCTGCATACTAAATAGGCAGCTGTCATAATAATTACCCATAGCAATTGGTTTCTAATTATAATTATATATGACATTTACATTCCTTGTGGGATCTACCTCTGTTGCTCATATAATGATATACTTTTATTCTCTGACTCCTGAAACTGTACTTAAAATGAAGAATCCGATATGCATAGGCAACATGCAGTGTGGAAAACACACTGCAAATGGAGTTAGTGAAGAAAGTGGGGAAAGAAGGCAAGGGACTAACACAAAGCCAAAGCTGAGTCATAAATCACTAAGTCTTCACTGTCAAGAGCACTGCTAGAGTTGAATTGGTAGCTATTGAATTTATTTAATTGAGACAAAAGTATAGTTGGTATACTGGGTCAATAATTTCATCCTGAAAGATTATAACCAAGAAAAGAAGATTAGTTACATAAGTAAGTGCCTTTACTATAAAAAATGAACACATGCTCAGAAAAGAAAGCATCTTTTGGATTTTGGAACTTAACAGTAACTCTTCCTGAGGATTCTTATGGAAAGTAAGCAGTATGATGGATTGGATAAAATTCAGATTCACAACATGCTTTTGGGGGTGGAAGGGTGGTTATTGGTCTTAGAACTTGAGTTCATGTCCTGGGTGCTGTCCTTGAGTTTTTTTGCTCAAGGTATCTCTCTACCACTTGAGGTATAGCTCCACTTCTGGCTTTTGAAATTTGGGGCTGGGGGGGGGATAATTGGAAATAAAAGTCTCAAGGACTTTCCTGCCTGCAGCCTGGGAATGAACTGCAATCCTCAGACCTCAGTGTCCTGAGTAGCTAGGATTATAGGTGTGCTTTTTAAGTTGACAAGATGGCTCCATTATATAGTACTATTTTTTTATTATTTAAGTACAGATTAATGCTACCACTATTTGAATCTGAGACATAGATATTTCTGTTCATTCTCTGCTTCTTGGTCAGTATCCTTTTTTCAGCTTCTAAAATGGTGGTTTCCACATCTACCTACTCTCTACAACTATCAGGAGACCTAAAAACAAAAATAGTTGCCTAAGTGCAGCACAAACAAAATCAAATCAAGCTCTAGAAGTTGCAACTGAGCAGTACTTTTAGAACAGGTCCTATTGTAATTCTAATACAACCAAGGGTAAGTCCTTAGGGGGACGGCCTAAAACATTTGTATGAGACCAGTACTTAACTGCAGTACTTGGAGCCCCATCACTATTAAGTACAATTTGTCTCCTACACTCTAGACCTTACATCCATCCAATAACTCCATTTGCCTGACTAATAAGAATTTCAAATTTATTACATACACAGTAACTCCTAACTTTACTCTGAAGACTTCATCTGCTACTGTTTGTGCCTGCAACGGGGCCTAAGCAGCAAAGACTTGCTTTCCTGGGAGGCTCTGCTGGAAGGTAGTACTTGAGGAAGTGAGGCCTACTGGGAGGTCTAGGTTGCTCAGAAATGCTCTAGAAGGGGAAGGTGTCATTTCAGTCTCTTCCTCTTTCTCTTTCACCTCCAGTCCATAAAGTGAGTGCTTTTGTTCAGTCCCCCAAGATTGCCATGATGCAAAAACCAAGCAAGACTGAAATCTCCAGAACTGCGAGCAATAGAAGTCTTTTATATTTGTAAGTTATCTCAAGTATGGAAAACTGAGGAGCCACTCTCTTAATACGTGACTCCATCAGGTCACTCCATTCATTCTTGCATTCCAGAGCAGTGGCTGCTATGACTTGTCAGTTCTGGTTACCCCAGAGAGAAGCTGAGGCGATAGAAAGAATGAGATGCAGCAAGCCAGAGGATTACAGGAAATTACTGGGGGATCAGACCTCAGAGAAGGAATGTCAAGAATGTTTACACTGCCAAGCCGGATGTGTTGTTACAAAGAAAGCTAGATGTTAGGAGCAAGCACAGAGGTGTTAACTTGCAATGGTCAGAGGTAGAGGCCACTGAGTTATCATTTAAGCATATTTGTTTATGGCATTTTGATTCACCATCCTTTGCCAGTCTACTGAATGGCAGGCCAAAAGCATGGCCAGGGTTATTTGATGGTATAGTTATATAATGATCATTGATCATTGTGTGACTCTGATAGATCAAGTCTAAATCGAACTGTAGTGGTCATCACTAATTTAGGCAGACTAATTCATGAACCTCGAGGTGTTGATTTAAGTATCCTTAGCTTTATTTTACAAATTCAATATTTTTGCTGGACAAGTTTGGGGACACCAACATTTCAAAGATTAGAGAAAGGATCTATATTGTTGAACAATACATTTAAGAGTGACAGATTTTTCCTTCTTTTTTCTAGAAGAAAATCTTGGCAACAGAATGCTAATTGTGGGTCTAGGGTAGGCTGTCCATTTCTGACATTTTTGTACCTTCCTGTGTGAGCCAACTACTTTCTAACCTCAGCTGTTCTTCCAGTTTAAGAACTAGCAAATATCAGCTTCTAAATCCCAAGCAAGAAATGTTAGTTGGATCAACTTTTACATACAGACTTAGCTTAAGGAGGTGAGTAATCTCAATGCACCATTTCACAGCTATGTTGTAAAGATTGTGGTTCATTCTAGCCCAGGAAGACTATTCCAAGATGTCTAAGGCCAAAAGGGCTGGGGACTGATTGAAATATTACAGCACCCGCCTGATAAGTACAGGGTCCTGGGTTTAATCCTCAATACTGGCAAAAATAAATGTCTGACCTATTTTCAGGGTTTGACATACTACATTCAAGCATATATATATATATAGATATATACACACACAAGTATGTATAAATACATAATATTTTTACATTAAAAATTCTTCATAGGTCATGAGTTGAAAACTGAATTAATTCAGCACATATATTTATAGTTGAAACTTGAATTTTTGTTTTATAAATGATATTTATTTTATTAATTACATAGTTCTTATTTTATTTTAATTTCAATCACCACTACTACCCATCTTTTTAAATTTTTTGCGACTAGAGTCTCACAATATAGACCGGTCTAGATTTCAAGTGGTGATGCTCCTGCCCCTACTTCCCCATTGCTGGCATGTGCTACTAGCACCCAGCTTACCCCTTTGCTTTTTAATGTACACCTCTTTGTCTTATTAAGGTTGAACTTATCTTTTCTGTCATTTTCCTGCTGGGTGGTTGCCCACATTCCATTTTAAACATTTCCAGACATTTCTGAATCTCAATAACTTTCTATAGATGTGTCATAAATATCAAATATAATCATCAGAGTAGATAATAAATATTATAGATATTTAATTTTTGAGGGAATTTGAAAAAATGTTCTTTAAAATAAATGACTGTGTTTTTTTCTTTTTTTCCATATGTTTTATTTTAATTAATAGAAGGGTTACATTATATTTGCCAGATAGAAGGTGCATGAATTCACATACATTGATACCCTTTCTCATGTCTTGGTCCCCATTTCCCTCCCCCAACCCTGACCCCTCATCTTGTTTTCCCCCCTTCCCTATCCAATTTCAAATAATCAAATACAAATATATCAGATAACAAAGTGATATACTATAACAATATGAGATTACCAAGGGATAGCAAAAGAGATGAGAGATAACATAGTACATTAAGGACAACAGTCACTCATTATATGGCTTTTCTTTCTATATCCTAGAGGTCCTTTCATTTAGCATCATGCTATATGGCCTTATGTATCAAGGTTTTGCTCTATTGCAAATCTCTGCTATGAGAGCCCAAGGTTTCTACTGATTATGACAAATGAGGGAAACCATTGAGCCTAAGTTCCTTTGAGTCTGGCTTACTTCACTTAATATGATTTTTTCTAAGCCTTTCCATTTCCTAACAAATGGGGCAATGTCATTCTTTCTGTCAGCAGCATAGAATTCCATTGTGTACAAATACCACATCTTGTTGATCTACTCATCAACTGAGGGACATCTGGGTTGGTTCCATATCTTTGCTATGGTAAATAGTGCTGCAATGAACATCGTTGTGCTAGTGGATTTAGTATGTCCTTGTTTCTGGACAATTGGGTAAATACCTATTAGTAGAATTGCTGGGTCATAGGGGAGCTCTTTTGAGGATCTGCCATACTGCTTTCCATAGTGGTTGAATGAGTTTGCACTCCCACCACCAGTGTAGTAGTGATCCCTCCTGGCCACATCCCCTCCAGCATCTGTTGTTATTAGATTTCTTGATCCTGGCTATTCTAACTGGAGTGAGGTGGAATCTTAGAGTTGTTTTGATTTGCATTTCTTTTATGACCAGAGATGTTGAGCATTTCTTCATGTGTCTATAGGCCATTTTTGTTTCTTCTTCAGAGAAGACTCTCTTTAAGTCTTTGGCCCATCTTTTAATGGGATGGTTGTTACTGTGGAGATTAGTTTTGGAGTGATTCAATTTTTTGAGTTGTTGATATATTTTAGATATGAGGCCTTTGTCTGTTGTTTGGTTGGTGAAGATCTTCTCCCACTCTGTAGGCTTCCTAATTAATTTACTAGCTATGTCCTTTGCCATACAAAAGCTCTGCAGTTTAATGCAGTCCCACTTATCCAGCCTTTCTCTGATTTGTTGTGATTTTTGGTCCTTATTAAGAAAGTTTCGACCTGTGTCAAGGAGGCCTAGTGTATCTCCTATTCCTTCTTGTAAACTTTTCAGTGTGTCGGCTTTTACCTGGAGGTATTTGAACCATTTGGAGTGAATTCTAGTGCAGGGTGACAGAGAAGGACCCAATTTTACTTTTCTGTAGGTGCTTAACCAGTTCTGCCAGCACCACTTGTTGAAGAGGCTGTCTTTCTTCCATTCTATTTTTTATCTCCCTTATCAAAATTAGGTGGCCATGTGTCTGTGGTTTAATATCTGGGTCCTCAGTTCTATTCCATTTGTCTTCAGGCCTGTTCTTGTGCCAGTACCAAGCTGTTTTGATAATTATAGCTCTGTAATAGAGTCTAAAGTTTGGTATTGAAATTCCTCCTACACTGTTCTTTCTGCTAAGAAGAGTTTTTGCTATATGGGGTCTTTTATTATTCCATATGAAATTTTGGATAACCTCTTCTATTTCTTTAAAGAATGACATTGGGATATTGATATTGATATTGAATCTGTAGATAGCCCTTGGCAAGATTGTCATTTTCACGATGTTGATTCTTCCCATCTAGGAGCATGGGAGGTTTTTCCATTTCCTTAGTACTGCTTTAATTTCCTTTTTCAGGGTTTTAAAGTTTTCATCAAAAAGGTCCTTTACATTCTTAGTGAAAATAATTCCTAGGGTCTTTATTTCTTTGAGGCTATTGCAAAAGGAGTTGCTTTCCTGATTGTTGCCACATTCCTCTCACTGTTGGCATAGAGGAAGGCAGTTGATTTTTGAGGATTAATTTTATACCCTGCTACTCTTCCAAAGTTTTGAATCAGCTCAAGCTGCTTGGGAGTGGAGTCTATAGGATTCTTTAAATACAGAATCATGTCATCTTCAAAGAGGGAAAGTTTTACTTCCTCTTTCCTATTTGGGTCCTCTTTATGCTTGCTTCTTGCCTTATTGCACTGGCTAGAAATTCTAATACTATGTTAAAGAGGAGTGGAGAGAGTGGGCATCCTTGTCTTGTTCCTGATTTTAGAGGGAATGGCTTTAGCTTTTTGCCATTAAGTATAATACTAGCTGTGGGTTTGTGATACACAGCCTTTATTATACTGAGGAATGTTCCATGGATTCCTAGTTTCTCCAGAGCTTTTAACAAAAAGGGTGTTGGATCTTGTCAAATACCTTTTCTGCATGTATTGAGACTATCATGTGATTTTTGTCCTTGCTCCTGTTGATGTGTTGAATTATATTAATTGATTTGCGTATGTTGTACCAGCTTTGCCTCCCTGTGATGAGTCCAGTTTGATCATACTGTATAATTTTTTTGATGGGTTGTTGTAGACGGTTGGCCAGTATTTTGTTGAGAAGTTTTGCATCGATGTTCATCAAAGAAATAGGTCTATAGTTCTCTTTCTTTGATGAGTCTCTGTCTGGTTTGGGGATGAGGGTGATACTGGCTTCATAGAATGAGTTTGGTAAAAAGCCTTCGTTTTCAATTTCATTGAAGAGCTTGAGGAGTATTGGTGTGAGCACTGCTTTGAAGACCTTATAGAATTCAGCTGTGAATCCATCTGGCCCTGGGCTTTTCTTGGATGGAAGGTCTCTTATTGCCATTTCTATTTCAGTGCTTGAAATAGGCCTGTGTAGTTGGGTTAGTTGTTCTTCATTCAGTGTGGGTATGTTAATATTGGCAAGGAATTCATCCATTTCTTCTAGATTCTCAAATTTTTTGGCATAAAGGTTTGAGAAGTATTCCCTCATGATATTCTGGATCTTGGTAATTTCTGTTGTGATATTACCATTTTCGTCTGTGATTTTGTTTATTTCGATATGCTCTCTTCTTTTTTTTGGTAAGATTTGCTAAGGGTCTATCAATTTTGTTAATTTTTTCAAAGAACCAACTCCTTGTTTTGTTGATTCTTTCTATAGTTTTTTTGGACTCCAATTCATTTAATTCTGCTTTGATATTAATAATTTGCTTCCTTCTACTGGGATTAGGGTTGGTTTGTTGCTCTTTTTCCAGGAGCATAAGGTGAAACATTAAAATATTGGTTTGCCATATTTCCAATTTGTTATTGTAGGCACTCAGAGCCATAAATTTTCCTCTGAATAGTGCCTTTGCCATGTGCCAAAGGAGCTGGTATTTTGTGTGCTCCTTTTTGTTAAATTTCATAAACTGTTGGATTTCTGTTGTCATCTCTTCGATGACCCATTGGCGATTCAACAATGTGTTGTTCAATATCTATGAGTTACAGGGTTTTCGTTGGTGGAGATGGGTGTTCAGTTCCAATTTGATGCCCTTGTGATCTGAAAGAGTGCAAGGAATAATTTCAGTGTTTCTGAATCTGTCCAGGTTTTTTTGATGCCCTAAAATGTGATCTATTTTGGAAAATGTTCTATGTGCTCCTGAACAAAAATGTATATTGTGTTGTTGCTGGGTGGAATAATCTGCAGATGTCTGTTAGATCTAGGTGGTCTATACAGTTGTTCAATTCTAAGGTTTCTCTGTTGAGTTTTTGCCTTGTTGATCTGTCCATAGGTGAGAGTGGTGTGTTAAAGTCACCAACAATTACTGTGTTTCGATGTATGTATGGTTTCAGTGAAAGTAAAGTTTGCTTGATGAATTTCGAAGCTCCGGGATTAGGTGTGTAGATATTTAGGATGGTTATGTCCTCCTGGAGGAAAGATCCCTTTAGTAGTATGTAGTAACCTTCTTTGTCTTTCCTCACTAATTTTAGTTTGAAGGTCTATTTTATCTGATATGAGGATGCCAACTCCAGCCTGTTTATGGGGGCTGTTAGCTTGATAAAGTTTATTCCAACCTCTCACTTTCAAAAAATGTTTTTTGGAGTAAGATGTGTCTCTTAAAGACAGCAGAATGATGGATCTTGCTTTGTGATCCAACTAGATAGTCTGTGTCATTTATTTGAAGAGTTAAGTCCATTGATATTGAGAGTCAGGATTGAGAAATATTTATTAGTTCCTACCATTTTTACATGCTTTAATTAGGGTCTGTGTCTTAATAGTTCTTGTGGTACTTAGATGGTATGAGTTTTAGGTACCATTTCTTTCTCTGTATTACATTTGTGTTGGTTTTCTATGTGTAGAACATCTTTGAGAATTTTCTGTAATGTGGATTTGGTTGCTATATACTGTTGAAGTTTTTCCCTGGAATGGAATGTTTTTATTGTTTCCTCAGTTATGAATGAGAGCTTAGCTGGGTACAGTATTCTTGGTTGGTAGTTATTTGACTTCAGGGTATGACATATATCCTTCCAATCTCTTCTTGCTTGCGTGGTCTCTGCTGAGAAATCTGGGGTTATTCTGATTGGTTTGCCTTTATAAGTGATTGTTCTTTTCTCCCTGGCTGCTTTTAGGATCCTTTCTTTGGTCTTTATTGATCCAGTTCGGATTATAATGTGGCGGTAGGATGTCCTTTTCTGGTCAGGTCTGTTTGGGGTTCTAAAAGCTTCTTGTATGTGGATGGGCCTGCCCTTTTGGCTATTTGGGAAGTTCTCTGAGATGATTCCCTGAAGTATATTTCCAATACCATTGACCTCTTTCTCCAGACCCTGCTCAATACCAATTAGCCTTAAATTAGGCTTCCTAATTGTATCTTGGACCTCCTGTAGCGTTTTCTCATATTTCCTAGATTTGAATTGACTCATTTTCTGTTCTTTCTCTATAACAACTAAATTATCTTCAACCCCAGAAATTCTTCTGCATTGTCTAACCTGCTATCAAAGCTTTCTACTTTATTCTTCATCTCTCTTGCTTCTAATTGCTTATTTTTGGTGCCTTGATTCCCTTGATTTCCATTTGAGTAGTTAGCTCAGCAGCTTTATTCTCTTTGGACATTTGTTGGAGTTTGGTCACTTTTTGTTTGTGGATTCTATGAATTCGTCCATTTTTCTTTGAAAAACCTTTATTATGGCCTCCTTTATGGCTTCCCCTTTTTCACATATCACCTTGTTTATGGTTTCCTCTTGTTTAACTATGGCTTCCTCCTTTATCTCTTTCTTTATGTTTCCACACTTTTTGTTAATGGCGTTTATCAATTGCATTTATATAGCATTTGGAAGACTCTCCTCTAGATTTGCCACTGACTGCTCCATTCCCTGTTTATGTTGGGTGGGAGATGCTATTCCTTGATTTGACATTTTTCTTGAGTTTCTTGTTCTGCCCATTTGAAAATGGGAGCAAGGTTAATACTAAACAAGATTATAATTTTTCAGATATAACCAACCATCTATTGGCTGACAATAGATGTTTGCTTTTTTAGATTGGTAATATCACTCTCTCTTTCTTTTTGTGCACTTAAATACAAATCTAATACAACCACAGATCACCGATTTATGCCCAAAACAATAAGCCCCTCAATCCAATCTGTATTGTATTTAAGTCCTTCTGGACCTAGAGTATAATTGAACACCTAGATACACAGCATTGCTCAATAACCATCAAATGTAGATCCATGCATTATAAGAGTTGAAGGATGAACAGAGGACCAGAGATAGAGAAATAGTATGAAAGATGATAAAGGAGGTAGGAAAAGAATAATGCAGGAGTGTAAGATTATTATAGTAATGAAGAAAAGGTATCGTGTAAGGATAACTGACCTAAGGTAACAGACAGGTGGATTATTTGAGTAGAAAGTTTAGATGAACTTAGATAAAACTTATGAACATAAGAAGAGTAATAAGAAGAATATATAGAGAAAAGTGTGAGGTAGATATAGAAAAAAGAAACAAAGCAACAAAAAAATAAAACTGAATACACACACACATACACACACACAAACACAAAAGAAAAGGTGGGGGAGATTCCTCACTATTGTGAGTTCTTACTCAAGAGATACTAGGGTTGAGAAACAGCATTGTAAAAAGCAGGTGGCTGTATCAATATGGATATCATTTTTATTCAGACTGTACCCAGAGCTGTCACTGTGTTTCTAGGAATGACCACAGTGACAGAAGGAATGCGGGAAAAAAGAGGGAAAAAAAAAAGGAATGAATCATAACATTAGAAAAAAAGGTGTAGGTAAAATGGCAAAGAGAAAAATAAGAACACCTAAAAATGTAAATGAAAATGGGTAGAAGAACAAAAAAAAGTTTTTTTGGGGGGAGGGGAGGATAGGAAACTTGTGTCTCCATTAAATTCGGGATCTAAACACTTCACAAAGTCTTTTTCTCTTGTGATTTGGCTTTGCGGTTTTTCGGATCAGATTGCTTGAATGATAAAACAAAGCTGAAAGATCAGCGGGTGGCTTTGTTTACCAGGCCTGTCTCCAGCGGAGGGGATGGACTTCAGCAGAGCTGGGGCCAGATTTCTGTCTAAGGGATCTCTGGGAAATCCTTTGCCAGTTAGAACGATGGTGCTATTAGCAACACCTCTCAGGCTCCAATTGCTTTGGCCGGGTCTTTGCCAGCAGTCAAGATGGCGCTGTGCTCAGCTTGTGGGGGAGGGGCTCCCTCCCACGTCTGTTCCACGAGCAGAAGTGGAGACTTCTCCTCGGAGGTACTCACAAATTGTTGGATTCTCAGGTTCCATGAAGCTGGCAGGTCCGTGTACAGCCTGGTGTCGGCTCTGGGCGGGCCTCCACACTGTCTTCTCGCTTTTTTCCTCTCTGACTGAGATCTCTGTGGTGCTAAAGCTTCCTTAGGATGAATTTTTTATAAAGAACTGACCTCTATGCTGCCAGAATTTGAATCTTGGCTCAGTACGGCTCACACTGAACCGCTGCCATCTTCCATCGATCTCCTCTGTATTTGTGTGTTTTTCTTTCAATCATATACATGGTCAGTTACATTCTGTTTTGTTCCTTTAATATTTAGATATATTTTTTTCAATAATTGTGACATCATGTAATATTCTAAACTCTCTATTTCTTTTTATGGTGCAAATATTTTTTGTATGGTTCTAAATTCTCCATTCCTTTGATACCAGACTTGAATAAAACCATTGATAACATGATTTGATTTCTTCCAGACCACATTAATTTTTTTTAGTTAATATTTGTCCATAAATGATCTTTTAGAGTGATTTTTTTAGGTCAAACAAAGCTTTATTCCATGCCTAACATTGAGAATTATACTGGCCAGCCAGGGCTGTCTCTAGAATGTGTGAGAGAGAGAGAGCCACCCACCTAATCTCACAGGCTAGTTTTATAGGTCACCGGCCATGTGATTGGGTTTGGCCATATTCAGGTGGCCAATAGAATCTCAACATACTTGAGTGATCACCAATATGACCACTGATACTTTAGTTACTTCATGGTTGCTGTTTGAACTGACCTTTATGCCTTTAAATTATTATTATTAATTAATTAATTAATTAATTTATTTGTTTACCATGGGGCCTGAACTTGGCCTGGGCACTATCCTTGAGCTCTTCAGCAGAAGGCTACCCCTGGCCCAGGGCGTTTTCTCTGAGCCTTTCGCCTCCAGGCTACCTCCCTACCCTTGAGCCAAGACCCACTTCCCGTTTTCTAGAGGTTAATTGGGGGTAAGAGTCCCAGGTCCTTTTGTACCTGAGCTGGCTTTGAACCTTGATCCTCAGATCTCAGCCTCCTAACTAGATGGGATTATAAGCATGAGCCACTGCGCCTGGCTCCTTTAAATTATTATTATTATTATTATTATTATTGTTATTATTGTTATTTTTTGCCAGTCTTGGGCTTGAGCTCAGGGCCTGAGCACTGTCCTTGGACTTTCTCAAGGCTAGAGCTCCAACAGTTGAGCCACAGCACCACTTCTGGCTTTTTTCTATGTATGCGTACCAAGGAATCGAACCCAGGTCTTTGTGCATGCTAGGCAAGCACTCTACCATTAGGCCAAACTCCCCAACCTCCTTTAAATTATTTCAATATTCATACTACTGTTTATTCAGCTTTGAAATTATATTTTTATTTCCATTATTATATATTGGTAAATTTTCTCTTCCCTTTCCATTTTAATTTTCTAGATGTATTGTTTCTATGTAGGCAATGCAAAATAGCATTTGCATTTATTAATCTGTTTCCAGATGGACTTTCCTAGGATTGGCCTTATATGGAACCTTTCATTTATGCTTCCTAAAATTATTTTTTTTCAACTACTGTCATTGTTTTTATTGGATCTGCTATTTGTAGGATAGTTCTATGATTAGGAAGGAGGTGCAGGCAGCCTTCTCAACCACTTGGCCTCTCTCTCCCTGTTTATTGGACTGACTCTGTCATTCTGCATTGCCTCATATGTGCCTAAGAGTGCATCTCTGTCATTGTACCCATACTTCTGCTACAGTGAAGAAGTTACGCTTGTCACATTTTGGATGTAATTTCTTCACCCTCAACAATTACCACTCTCACCTGTCATTTTAACAAGTCTACAGTTGCTGACCATCGTGTTATTTTTGGATGCTTTTTGCTTCTTTCAGCTCTGTGTGATATCTGCTAATGGCCATTTTTGGCAACCCTTGTTTGAAGTCTTCGGAGAAAATATGTTCTAATTGTACTAACGATGAGATTGTGCAGATCTTGTTGCTGTTATTCTTCATCTTTCCCACCCTCTCCCTTTGTTAGTCTTGGGGCTTAGACTCAGGGTCTTGGGCACTGTCCTCAAGCTTTTTCAAGGAGCCACAGCACTACTTCTGGCTTTTTCTGTGTATGTGGTACTGAGGAATCAAACCCAGGGAATCATGAATGTTAAGCAAGCACTCTACCAGTAGGCCACGCTCCTAGCCCTTTGTTGTTATTAAATGGGCAGCACCTGAATATTCTCCCTGAGAACAGTGTCTCATCCAGACCCGCTGTCACTGGAAGCCCTTCCTCTTTACTCTTCCTTCTTTCCTTGACTCATGTTTTAACCATTGGGATACCCCACACTGCTTATATGTCTATTTATCCCAAACTAAGCTCCATAGCTGAACTTTTCTTTATTTAATTAATAATGTTTTTTATTGTAAAGGTGGTATACAGAGGGGTTACAGTTACATAAGTCAGTAATTGAGTACATTGTATTGTACAATACATTAAGTACATTTATTTTGAACAATGTCACTTCTCTCATTTTCTCCCAGTTTTCCCTCCTGACTCACTCCAAACAGTTCATTTTCAGTATAGTGTCTAGTGAATATCATGGCTGCATTTATTTTCCCTTTGTCCCACCATTTCTGTGCTCTTCCTTACTTTACCCAAATCAGATAACCTTACATGCAAGACAAATGGTGCAGGAAAAAAAAAAAACAGTGACAAAGTGTCACACTAAAGTAAAATAAAACACAAAAAGTAAAATAAAAGAAAAACCACTTTTCCATTTGTTGGAGTTCATTTCAGTAAGCATCATTTTATATGATTATATGCACATAGTTATTGAACTATTGTTGATTCTGTCCTAAGAATATACTCCTTTGGTGTCACTTTCTAATTTATCATGTCCAAGTGTTAATTATTGTCTTTTACTATCCATTGTATTCTATTGTAGATTTATAGGAAACTCATCTGACCTGTTTTTGTGTCCGGCTTACTTTGCTTAATATGATTTTTTTCCATGTCTTTCCAATTCCTTGTAAATAGACCAATGTCGTTCTTTCTGATGGAAGCATAGCATTCCATTGTGTATATAATACCACATTTTCTTGATCCATTCATCCATCAAGGGGCATTTGGGTTAATTCCATATCTTGACTCTAATAATTAATACTGCAATGAACATGATTGTGCTGGTTACTTTAGTGTGGGCTGGTTGGTGGTCAATTGGATAAATGCCTAGGAGTTTAGCTAGTCATAAGGAAGCTTTATATTTAGTCTTTTGAGGAACCTCCATACTGCTTTCCAGTTTAAACTCCCACCAACAGTATTGTAGCACATAAATGAACTTTTCATACAAAAAATTCCTCTTACATGGTGGTCCTTTTCACTATTTCCCAAATTGTTTATTTTAAAGTTGTTTTCCCATCGTCCTTTTCTTTTAGCTTTCCATGTCCCTTCCTTCCTTTCCTGGTTAATATATTCATGCTCATGCTGGAAGTCCTAAACAATATTTTACATTCTCTATAAGCCTTTCTTTATCACCTCACTGTGATGAAACTAATAGCTTATCTGTGCACCCATAATTTCTGCCCAATACTTATTTTGTTACAGTATTTGTCTTTAGCAAGTCAACATATTATTCTCAGACAGATGTATTAATCAATTAATACATTTTCAAATATTAAATTTTAAAAGATTTATACTCCTCCTTTAACTATCAGAATGTATACTCATTGGACCGCCTTTGCTTTTTCCATGCATCTAATTGAAATGCAAAATATTTTGTTTCATCTAGATTTAGTGACTTGGTGACATTAAGGAAATTTTTCTTTTTTGTTGTTTTCTTTCCTTTCCTTTCCTTTCCTTTTCTTTTCTTTTCTTTTTTGCTGGTCCTGGGTCTTAGGCTCAGGGCTTGGATGCTGTCTCTGAATGTCTACATGCTCAAGGCTAGCACTCTACCCCTTTACCCACACCATCACTTCTGACTTTTTTTCTGAGTAGTTTATTGATGATAAGAATCTTAAGAACTTTCTTCCCCAGGCTGGCTTTGAACCATTATCTTCAGATCTCAACCTCCTGAGTAGCTGGGGTTACAAGAGCGAGCCACCAGTCCCTGGCAACACTTTTCCTATTCTTAAGCAGTAACCCAAATTTCTCTGACTTTAGAACATTCATAAAAATTGGAAACAGACAGTAGACACTGATGGGAATTATTCTTTGTTACAGGTGATGCAACTGTGACAATTGCCCACAGATACACACCCAGAGAACAGCTAAAAGTCCATACCAAGCTAGCAGATATTATCGTAGTAGCAGCAGGTAAGTCCTTATGACTGTTATTTGATGGAATGTCACCAGAAGAGCGACTCCCACCCTAATTGCTAACACAACAGAAAGGACCATGTAGGGGATAGAAATATAGGTATGTGTATGACTAACTTCTGTGGAATGGAGTCTGTCTTCTTGCAGCCATCAATCACATTTGTCCACAATGCTTATGTTAGAATTGGCCACTTCCTTGTAGAAAACACAGTCTGTGGGATGATAGGTGAAACACGAGAGCAAGTGTGCACTTTACCAGTGGCTTTGACAAATATGATCAAGTAAAATTCATAGGAAAAGTCATAAGGGATTATGGATATGGGCAATAAAGAAAGAAATATGTACTTCCAAGGTGTTTGTGAAGATAGAAAGTCTATGGGAGAAGGGATGGGAAAACATTCTGCTATACTGGCCACACATTACAGCACAAGATAACTTGTGTTTTGGAGCCAGACTTTAAGGAGAAAGTAGATGGACTAGGCCATGTCCAAAGTAGGGCATCTTGGAAAATACTTTCATATTAGGTGATATATAAAGTATGATCTTGTAAACTAAAGGTATTTGGTATGGAAGGAAGAATGGATGACATATTTGGGTAATGGGGTAGTGCTATGTTTCTTTTTTTTTTTTTTGAGGAACCACCATACTACTTCCTAAAGTGATTGAAAAGCCTACAGTCCCACCCACAGTGCAATAGATTCCCTTTTGACCTTATCCTCAACAGAATTTGTTATTGGTAGTTTTCTGGAGAGTGGCCATTCTAACTAGGGTGAGTTAGAATCTTGTTTTGATTTCCATTTCCTTTATGGCCATGTGTCTGTTGCATGTGTCTATTGGCCATTTTTGTTTCTTCTTCTGAGGAGTCTCTAAGTCTTTAACCCATTTATTAATTGAGTTGTTGTTTCTTTAATGGTTTATTTTTTGTACCTTATAGAATTTTTCTTTATTTGGAAACCAAAGCATAATATTAGATGCTAATTTTCCATTGCTTACACCATAACCCTCAGCACTGTCTTTTTTCCTTATAGATTCTCCCTTCTGTATTGTGCTTCAGAGCTTCTTTTCATTTTTTTACATGGATAGATTTTTTTAAAAATAATTTCTTATTGTGATTAATAGAAGGGTTACATTATAATCACCTGATAGAAGGTGCATAACTTCACAAACATTGATACCCTTTCTCATGACATGGTATTGTAGGGATGATGTATCAAGGGGTTACAGTTACATTCACCAAGTAGTGGTTACATTACTTCTTGAACATTGCTACCCATTCCCATGTTTTTCTCTAACTTTCCCTCTCACTCCTCCTAATCATCTTGTTTTCCCCTTCCCTTCCAATTTCAAATAAAGAAAAAAAATGTATATACTATATACCAAGTACCAAAGTGAGATACAATAACAACATGAGTTAATCCAAAAGGGGGAAAAAGAAAGGAAATAACTCCACATAGTACAATTAAAAAAATAATCACATAGATAAAATTCTTGTTTCCATATTCTGGAGTTCATTTCACTTAGCCTCATCCTATATGGCCATATGTACATAGCTTTTGAGCTATTGTGATCCTCTACTAGGAGAGTACTAGATGTGCTCTAATTATTACAAATGAGGGAGACCATTGAGCCTGTGTTTCTTTGGGTCTGGCTTACTTCACTTAATATGATTTTTTTCAAGTCTTTTCACTTCATTACAAATGGGTGACATCATTCATTCTAATAGCAGCATAGAATTCCCTTGTGTATAAATGTCACATATTCTTGATTCATTCATCTACTGACGGGCATCTGAATTAGTTCCATATCTTATCTATGGTAAATAATGCTGCAATAAACATCGTTGAGCTAGTGGATTTAGTATGTCCTTGTTTCTGGACATTTGGGTAAATGCCCAGGAGTGGGATTGCTGGGTCATCGGGAGCTCTAAGTTTAGTCTTTTGAGGAATGACCATACTGCTTTCCAGAGTGGTTGAACAAGTTTATACTCCCACCAATAGCATTGCAGCATTCTCTTCTGGCCACATCCCTCCAAGAATCTGTTGTTATTAGATTTCTTGATAATAGCCATTCTAGCTGGAGTGAGGTAGAATCTCAAAGTTGTTTTGATTTGCATTTCTTTTATGGCCAGAGATGTCAAGCATTTCTTCATGTGTCTATTGATTATTCTTTCCTCTTCAGAGAGGTCTCTGTTTAAGTCTTTAGCCCACCTTTTAATGGGATGGTTTCTTGAGGATTTGCTTTTGAGATTCAATTTTTGAGCTGTAGGTATATTTTAGATATGAGGCCCTTGTCTGTTGTATGGCTAGTAAAGATCTTTTCCCACTCCACTGGCTATTTAACTTGTTAGCTATGTCCTTTGCCCTACAGAAGCTCAACAGTTTAATGCAGTCCCATTGGTCTAAACTTTCTTTAATTTGTTGTGTTTCTGGGCCTTTATCAGGAAAGTTTCTGCCTATGCCAGGAAGCTCTAGTATATCTCCTATTCCTTCCTGTAAAGTTTTGAGGGTATCTGCTTTTACCTCAAGGTCTTTGATCCATTTAGAATTAATTCTGGTGCAGGGTGACACATAAGGATCTAACTTTAGTTTTCTACAGATGTTTAACCAATTCTGCCAGCAACATTTGTTGAATAGGCTGTCTTTCTTCTATCCTACTTTTTGGCTCCCTTATTGAAGAGTAGGTAGCCATATGTCTGGGGGCTAATTTCTGGGTATTCAGTTCTATTCCATTGGTCCTCAGGCCTGTTCTTATGTTACTACCACACTGTTTTTATTACTATAGCACTGTAATAGTGTTTGGTATTGATATTTCTCCAGCACTGTTCTTTCTGCTAAGGATTTTTTTTTGCTATATGGGTTCTTTTATTATTCTATATGGATTTTTGGACTGATTCCTCTATTTCATTATAGTATGACATTGGGATATTGATGGCTATTGCATTGAATTTGGACATAGCCTTTGGCAGGATTGCCATTTTCACAGTATTAATCCTCCCAATCCAGGAGCATGAGAGGTTTTTACACTTCCTTATTTCTGATAAAATTTTCTTTTTCAGAGTTTTTAAAGTTTTCATCATAAAGGTCCTTTTCTTCCTTGGTTAATTCCTAAGTATTTTAATTTTTTGAGGCTATTGCAAAAGGATTTGCTTACTTGGTTTCAGCTTCACTCCTTCATTTCTGGCATATAGGAAAGCCATTGATTTTTGAGGGTTAATTTTATACCCTACTACTTTGCCAAAGTTTCTGATCAGCTCAAGTAACTAGAAGTGCAGTCTTACTTTGAGTTCTTTAAAAACAGAATCATGTCCTCTGCAAAGAGGTTTAATTCCTTTTTCTCTATTTGGATCCTTTTCAAGGTTGCTTCTTGCCTTATTGTTCTAGATAGGAGTTCCAATACTATATTAAAGAGGAGGGGAGAGAGCAGACATCCTTGTTTTGTTTCTGATTTTAGAGGAAATGGCTGTAGTTTTTTGCCATTAAGTATAATGCTAGCTGTAGGTTTGTTATACACAGCCTTTATTATACTGAGGAATGTTTCATGGATTCCTAATTTCTCTAGACATTTTAGCATAAAGGGGTGTTAGGTGTTATATCTTATGCGTTCTCTGCAGCTAATGAAATAATCATGTGGTTCTTGTCCTTGCTTCTGTTAATGTGTTGAATTTATATTGACTTGTATTTATATGGAACCAGCTTTCCATCCCTGTGATGAATCCTGTTTAATCATAGTGTATAATTTTTGATGAGTTGTTGAAGTTGATTGGCTTATTGAGAAGTTTTGCACCGATGTTCATCAAACAATGAGTCTATAGTTCTCTTTTATTGATGGGTCACTGTCTGGTTTTGAGATGAAGATTATGCTGGCTTCATAGGATAAGTTTGATAAAGAAATTCCGTTTTCAATTTCATTGAAGAGTTTGAGGAGTATTGATCTGAGTTCTGTTTTGAAGCATTTATAGAATTCAGCTGTGAATCTATTAGATTCTGGGCTTTTCTTGGATGGGAGACTTCTTATTGCCATTTCAATTTCATTACGTGAAATGGGTCTGTTCTATTGGTTTAGATCTTCTTGGTTTAGTTTGGATATATCAATATTTGCTAGAAATTCGATCATTTTTTCCAGATTCTCAAATTTGTTGGCATAAAAGTTTGAAAAGTATTCCCTTACAATATTCTGAGTATTGGTAATTTGTGTCATCATATTTTGATTCTTGCTCCTGATTTTGTTTATTTGGGTAAGATTTGCTAAGGGTCTGTTAATTTTGTTAAGTTTTTCAAAGAACCAACTCCTTATTTTGTTGATTCTTTCTATTTTTTGAACTCTAAATTATTTAATTCTAATAATTCTTTGTTTCCTTCTACTGGATTTAGGATTAGGTTTTTTTTCTCTTTTTCCAGGAGCTTAAGGTACATCATTAAATTGTTGGTTTGAGAATTCTCCAATTTGTTAATGTAGGCTCTCAGAGCTATACATTTTCCTCTGAGTACTGCCTTTGCTGTATCCCAAAGGATCTGCTATTTTGTGTGCTCCTTTTTGTTAAATACCATAAACTGTTGAATTTCTGTTCCGATCTCTTCAGTGACCCGCTGGTGATTAAACAATGCATTGTTTAATCTACATGACTTACAGGGTTTTCTTGGTGGAGATTGGTGTGGAGTTCTCATTTTATGTCATTGTGGTCTGAGAGAATGCAGTGAATAATTTCAGTATTTCTGAATTTGCACAGATTTACTTTGTGTCCTAAAATGTGATCTGTTTTGGAAAATGTCCCATGTGCCACTGAAAAGGACATATATTCCAGTGTTGGTTGGTGGAATAATCTGCAAATGTCTGTTAGGCCTAATTGGTCTATGCAATTGTTCAGTTCTGTGGTTTATCTGTTGAGCTTTGGCCTTGTTGATCTATCCAGAGGTGACAATGGTGTGTTACAGTCACCAACAATCACTGTGTTTCGATCTATGTATGGTTTAATGAAACTAAAGTTTGCTTGATAAAGTTCGGTGCTCCAGGATTAGGAGTGTAGATATTCAGGATGGTTATATTCTCCTGAAGGACAGATCCCTGTATTAGTATGTAATAACCTTCTTTGTCTCTTCTCACTAATTTTAATTTGAAGTCTATTTTTATCTGACATAAGGATGGCAACTCTGGCCTGTTTATGGGGGCCCTTTGCTTAATATACTTTATTAGAGCCTCTCACTTTTAGAGTGTTTGTTTTGGGGGGCAAGATGTGTCTCTTGAAGAGAGCAGAAAGATGAACTTTGCTTTCTTATCCAACTAAGTAAGTCTGTGTTCTTTAATTGAAGAGTGAAGTCCATTGATATTGAAAATTAGGATTGAAAGGTGTTTGTTAGTTCCTGCCATTTCATCTATTTCTTTCTTTATTTCTTTTTTGCCAGTCCTGGGGCTTAAACTCAGGACCTGAGCACTGTCTTTGGGCTTTCTCAAGGCTAGTTCTCTACCACTTGAGCCACAGCCCCACTTTGGGGTTTTTCTATGTATGTAGTACCAAATAGAATGCGGGTCTTTGTGCTAGGTGAGCACTCTTACCACTAGGCCAAACTCCTGGCCCCATTTCATCTACTTTAAGGACTGTGTCTTGTCAATTCACACTATAATTACCTGGTATTCTGTTTAGGTGCTGTTTCTTTGTCAATATCATGTCTGTGGTGATTTTTGATGTGTAAAATATCCCTGAGAATTTTCAGTAATGTTGATTTGGTCAATATATACTGTTTTAATTTTTCCTTATTGTGGAAGGTTTTTATTTTTCCCTCAGCTGTAAATCAAAGCTTAGCTAGGTACAGTATTCTTGGTTGGTAGTTATTTGTCTTCAGGGCATGACATACATCATTCCAGGGTCTTCTTGCTTGCTTGGTCTCTGGTGAGAAATCTGTGCTTATTCTGATTGATTTTCCTTTGTAGGTGAGTGTTCTCTTCTCCGTGGCTGCTTTAAGGATCCTTTCCTTGGTCTCTGTTGATCCTGTAATAGACTATAATGTGGTGGTAGAATGTCCTGTTCTTGTCTGGTATGCTTGGGGTTCCAAGAGCTTCTTGTTTCTGGATGGGCCTGTCCCTCTGGATATCAGACTCCAGTGCCTTTGCCTTGGTGATGCTGCTCTGGGGATTGGCAACTGCTGATGCAGTCACCACCACTGCCACCTCTGCCACCGCTGGTGTGGGCTCAAAACTGTCTTCTTAAGCAGGCTGCCTGACTTTTTCCTCTCTGGCTGAAATCTCTGTACTGTTAGAACTCACTTGGTGCAACTCCTTAGCCTTGAACTTTCTGCTACAATGCTAAAACTGATATCTTGACTAGAGCTCAGATAGGCTCAACCTGAACTTCTGCCATCTCAATGGTTTATTTTTTGAGGGCTTAATTTTTTGAGCTTAAAGTATATTTTGGATACTAGGCTCTTGTCTGATATATAGCTGGTAAAAATCTCCCATTCTGTAGGCTTTCTAATTAGTTTGTTACCTCTGTCCTTTACCATTCATACCATTCATCAGAAACTTTTAAGTTTAATGCAATCACATTTATAAAATCTTTCTGTGATTTGTTGTGGTTCTGGATTATTACCTAGAAAGTTTTTTTTAACCTATATCTCAGAGCCCAAGTGTTTCCCTTAATCCTTCCTGTAATTTCATTGTTTCAGGCCTTACACTGACGTCTTTTATCCATTTTGAGTTGATGCTGGTGCAAGGCGATGACCCAACAATTCCATTTTTAAGCATTTATCTAATAGAACACAAACAAGGTTATAGTAAAACTACCAACACAACCATGTTCACTGCAGCACTATTTACCATAGCCAAGACAGGAAATCAGCATAGAAGACCCCTTCAATGAGAAAATAGATCAAGAAAATGTGGTATATATGCACAATGGAATTCTATTCATCCATCAGAAAGAATGACACTGTACTGTCTGGAAGGAAATGGAAATAAATGGGAAAAATTACATTAAGTTATATAAGCCAAAATTAGAAAAACAACAGGTTGTGCGATTTTCCTCATTTGTGTATGTTTGTATGTATGTATATATGTATGAATGTATTGTGAATGGACCTATAAGTCTATAAGTAAACACACTAGGTGGTATGCAACTGGTTATAAATGAATGAATTAAAATATAATAGACTGGAGAGCCCAAATGGTATAATTGTTTTGAAAAACTAAGTCAAAGTCCCACAACATAAGTTCTAGGAAATGGGTACTTGCAAGAAGGAAGGATGGGGCAAAGGGGAGGAAGTAGAAGAATGAGGAGGGGGAAAGAGGAGAGAATCCAGGCAAGAATTCATTGTATGTGTCACAAAATTTAAGAATATAAAGGAAGGAGTGAAGAGTGGAGGAGATTGAAGATATCGAAGGGATGACACAGATCAAGATGCATTGTATACACACACTGCTTTGTTAATAGCAAAAAAAATCCAACACAGCATAAAAATTTAAGAGACATAAGAGAGGGGGTGGGTTGGGAGGAGGTTAGTAAGAATATTGCAAGGGATGACACTGATCAAGATACACTGTTTTTTGTTTTTTTTAAATAAAACCTGTTTTTCTGATTGGACATTCCTTTGAACAACTACTTAAAGATAAGAATAGTCAAAAAGAGCTGGGCAACAGGGACTCATGCCTGTAATCCTAGCTACCCAGGAAGCTGAGGTCTTAGGATGAGAATTTGAAGCCAGCCTGGGTAGCCTGAGTCTCTTATTTACAATTAATAACAGAAAAAGCCAGAAGTGACAATGTGACTCAAGTGGTACAGTGTTAGTCTTGAGCAAAAGGAGCTCAAGAGCAGTGCCCAGGCCCAGAGTTTAAACCCCAGGACCAGCAAAAGCAATTTTAAAACAGAAAAGGAATTAATGAGAGCCTTTACTAAGTTTTGTTTGTAAATGAAAGGTCATTGGTAATTGTACATCTTAAATTTAAATTGGTGAATGTTTGTAATCTACAAATGGAGAGGTATGGAAAATTGTTTCATGAGAGAATGATAGTTTAGTTTGAATCAAATTAAGTTCAGTTTCTTACTCTTGCATAGATCTTTTTCTGAAGCATAGAATGTACCTGAAAACACAGGAACAGTGGTTTCCTTCTCATGGAGAAAAATAGAAAAATAGAAATGCCAGAAGCCATCAGTAAGCTAATATACCAAAATTAGAGAGGAGAAGCTACATTCAGGTGATAATCAGATGCAAACTTTTGAACTAGATTGACAGCAGTAAGACGTATTTAGAAAGATAATATACTTTTGTTTGGTGCCAGTCCTGCAGCTTGAACTCAGGACTTGGGCCTTTTCCACGAGCTCTCTTTGCCCAAGGCTAGTTATCTACCACTTGATCCACAGCTCTGCTTTGACCTTTTGGTGATTAAGTGGAGATATATGTCACAGACTTTCTTGCCTGGCTTGGCCTTGAACTTCGATCCTCAGATCCTGAGTAGCTAGGATTATAGGTATGAAACACCATTACCTGGCTGATAATATGCCTCAGACCACAGATCTATATGAAGTAAAATGCTGCTGCAGCAGTATTCCTGGGGAGATAGATGTTCTACTGATGGCTCAAAAATACTTGTACTCACAAACAAGACTCAATTAGTTGAGTAGAGAGTTAAGTGGTTATCTTTGTCTATCTCTAATTTTAAATAGAGTGAAACAACTTAGATCATATTTTAAAAGTATTTAATCCTGAGATTAACAGTTTGTAAAGCACATGTTCTTTATCAATTCATTCAAAATTTGTCAGACTTCACTCATACTCATGTTTTGTCTTCATCATGACAAATCACCAACGTATGCTCACAATTCTCTTGCAAGGTCCACTGATATTCTCTAGTGACACACTCAACCTTAATGTCATAAGTTTTGATGCTTGCAATGTATAGTTTTCCTATATATTCTTTTTAAGAGGCATAAATTGGTATTTGTATAAAGTGTGTGTGTGGTGTGTGTGTGTGTGTGTGTGTGTGTGTGTGTGTGTGTGTGTGTATCTCATTAAAAACAGGGAAGGACAAGGAAAATAAAAGGAAGGAAGGAAACAGAAGAATCAAGTTCATTATTAACAAAATAGGAGCCAGAAGGTATACGAGCCTTTGTGTATGAGAGTTGAGCCTGCTTTTCACCTTTATCCCATTAGGAGTTCAAACACATGTTTTAGATAAAGCAAATTGGCCATCACAATCCTAATCCTGGCCAGAAAATATTTTGAGGAAAAAGAAATCCTGTTCCTTGCCTTGTGTTCTACTTGTGATGCCTCTTATTAGATACAATGGTATGGTGAATGCTGACTATCACTCTGTGATCATCCTGATGAAGGAAATATTTGATTAATATAAAATTTCAGGGAAAAATTAAGACTCTATGAGAAATAATTGAAATATTACTGCATTTTAGTTTCATTATTGATCACCTGGAGAATGTAAGGATAAATCATATAGGTCTTTGTTTACTCTAGTGAAATAGCAGAGGAAAATATGTGTTAATATAAAACCCATATATCAAAACAATAGGAATAAATTATTACCCAAATGACCACATCACCAAGTATGTGTGGGAAATGAACAAGTGCAATTAGCAGTGGATACTAGAGAGGTAGATAGTGATCTAATGGCACAGATAGGTGGAACTGGGAGGGATGGATTACTGCAATAACTAGAAAGTCAGCATATATGGAAGCAGTCCCATCTGGGAGAAGTCAAGAAGTGTAAAAGGAGGAGGAGATTCATAATCTTTGAGAGATGATAGTGGAGATTGTGGTGATGAAATCTGGAAAAGTAAAAGAAGAAATAGTTATGTGAAGTTCCTAAGGCATGAGTAACATTAATTTACACAAATAAGAATCTTCCCTCCTGTTTATTACTCCTCTTATACTTTTAACTATCACTTTTTAGAAATCTATCCTTCTAAGAGAAATTTAGACTCCATTTATAGCTCAGATCTGAAAACTAGGTCCTTTAAGACTATATATTTTGAGCTAAAATTGTGAAGTCTACAGAAAGCCTCCATGTGGAGTTCACAGAGAGAAGTAATTGGTTTCAAGGGCATCAATGAACTGTACTTACAGCACTTAATTCTTATTGTCTTCTTCCCAAGACTGCAACAGGGAGAAGCAGTACTAATGATTTTCTTTTCCTTTTTTTTTTTTTTAGCGTGGAAGGTGAGTACTTAGCATGGAGGGAGCCACACAGAGAGGCAGCAAATTCCTATGTGCTACATTGACTTTGAGATTATAAGATCTTAATTTGTAAAAGAACTTTTTCAAATTGATAAATATTTATCTAATAGAATTGTACTGGTGGTACTTTTATTTATATCACATACCATTCTTTTTAATAACTACTAAACAGTCCTAGTTTGTCATTGTAATGAAGTTAATAAACCTGTAAGTGTGAAACATTGGTTCATAAAAGAGTAGTTTTCAGCCTCAAGTGTGTACATGGGTTGATTGAGTACAGATGTTAAGATTATGGAGTTATGAGAAGGTACAGAAAGAATGAAGAGATGATTGTTGGCATTTAAAGCACACAGCTGAATGAAAAGAAGTTGTCAAATCAGCTTTGCAGAAGGTGAATGACAGCAAGGGTCGGCTAGGTTTAACAGGACCTCCAGATTACATCAGTAGAGCCTTGGACTCTGCTTCATCTCTGCTTCAGGGCTATCTTAAGTTTTTAAAAATTCTTAGAATCTTAATTATCCAGGCAGATCAGACCTTGTCAACCAGACCTTCCACACACATGGATAAACTTGGGAACTAAGTTCATTCTGGAAAGTCTATATCAGTACTCTCTTCATAGCCTCTGAAAATGGGTAATCAGTCACTTTTGTTTACTAAGCAATCCCCTCCAGCATGAGGTATGAACCTCACAGTAGCAACTAGCATGTCTTTTACAACGCTTTTAATGACAGACACAGTAATATAAAAGAGGATAAATGGTCACAGTCCTATGGAGTAGGCTGCAATATTCACATACTCATTATAAAATAGAGTGACCAACTAACTTCATTTCTCCACTTGTCCCATCATGCTGTCAAGATTTAGACACACTCCCATCCGATGTCATTCCATTTCCCTCTGATGAATTTCCCACTTCTTGGAGCAGGATTAGTAATTTCCAAAATACCAGGACAGTGAGAAATCTCAAGGGGCGGGGCTTGGAAATAGCCTGTTCCACCATTACAGCTCATGCAAATGGGGAGTAGAACTTGTTCACGACCAGCCCAGGGTGCTTCCTGTATAGATGCCAACACATCTCATGGCTTTTCAAATCCTACTGTCCAGCCCATATCCTGTTTCACATCCTCTCTTTAGAGCTCCTTCCACCCTTATTAAGGTTATCTGCTATTTTCAGTGCTATAGGGTAGTATAAATACTCAGGCTGTGTTAAGGTAAGAATTCTAATGTTTAAACTTGAACTACTCCTTATTAGTTGGATTGAAGTAAGGTAATGTCTGGTGCCATTTAGGCCACATGGTTGATGGTAGAGTCTGGCATCTTATCTTCATTGTGGGGGAAGGTGACACTCTGGCCTCCCAGGTGATGGGCTTGCCTGAATCCCTGAATCCAGAGATGGCCATTTAGCTGATAGGTTACTAAACCTGTCAGCCAAGTGCCTGGACTGGGAGACTCCTGTGACCCTGCCCCCCTGACCTGACTCTATTTAGGGCTGGACTAGCCCAGCTGCCATTATGCCATGCTATGCCATGTTCAAGTCCCATCTCCTGTCTCCTGGCTCTTCTCTGGTCATCATCTGGCTGCTGGTCTTTGAGATAGGAGTCCCCATGCAATTGCCAGACCTTCAATAAAGACTCCAAGATTTGGCCTCTCAACATATGGCTTCTCTGTTTTCTCATGTTGAAACAGGATGACCTGTTCAGTCATCCCACCCCTCAGAATCTCAGTCTCTTCACTGATAGACTGTGGAACCATCACCTTCCATAGTGTGTCCAAGCTGCCTGGTCTATGTAAGCAGCAAAGTTCAGTGCCTACTCTCTGATACACAGTAGTTGTCATGTACCTTTGATGTGGTCTGCCAATCCCTCATTGACCATTGCCTGTGAATATTTAAACAATAATTTAGAAATAGCAACTCCACTGATTATTTATTATAAATCAACATAGCTGATGAGTATACCTTTTTGATTACTTTTACAATTAATGAAGTGCTAGCATTGATTCATAAACAAGTTAATCTAGAGCTGGGAGTGTGGCCTAATGGTAGAGTGCTTGTGTAGCATGCAGAAGTCCTGGATTCCCTTCCTTGGCACCACATACACAGAAAAAGGCAGAAGTGGTGCTATAGGTCAAGTGGTAGAGCTCTTGCCTTGAGAAATCTCAAAGACAATGTCAAGGCCCTGAGTTCAAGCCCCAGAAGTGGCAAAGAAAAAAAATAAGTTAATCTAAGAAGAGATTTGTACATCAGAGACAGACTTCATAAAAGTTTTGCTTTTATTTGAGACATGTGTTTTCTTAGGACAGTATCAATCTGTGTTCATAGCTGTGTCTTCTATTTGTTACCTGAACAAATCCCTTGTTGCTTCTCTCTTGCAGAATAACCTGAATTTGTCAAGGGATTGGTTAGATTGAGTCACTTTATTGAAGGAGACATTTCTTTCATTTATATCTTGACTCCTTTTCCCAGTTTTCCTTCCCAGTTTATTCTCTTTCTACCCACTCTTCCCTCTCCACACCATTCTAGTTTCATGATACATACTTGGAGTCTAAATGACCAGCTAGACAAAGAATTTCTGATCTCCAACAAGTTTTGCAAATAGAATAGAGGCTAGATTCTTGAATTTCTCTCCTCTCTGTACAGAAACAAAAAAAAACAAACAGAAAGGGCAAAGAAAAGCCAGAAATTCTTTCCCTGCCTAAAAACCAATGCTAAGGATATTTTTTTTTTTTACCAGTCGTGGGCTTGAGCTCAGGGCCTAAGCACTGTCCTTGGACTTTCTCAAGGCTAGAGCTCTACCACTTGAGCCTCAAAACCACTTCCGGCTTTTCTATGTATGTGGTACTGAGGAATCGAACCTGGGTCATTGTGCATGCTAGGCAAGCACTCTACCACTAGGCCAAACTCCCGGCCCCCAATGCTAAGGATTTTATGTTTAGTTTTCCCTATCTTATTTTCTATGTTCATCAATCTGTTTAAACCATTCTTTTATCCATAACTACTATTTGTATTCTAAAGCTCTTCAGCGTGTATTGATTAAGAAGTCAGATAGCATATGCTGTCAGAAAGAACGTCACCCCAGTTGTAAGGAAATGGAAAGATCGAGAAAAAAATCATATTAAGTGACGTAAGCCAGACTCAAAGGAACATAGGCTCAATGGTTTCCCTCATTTGTCATAACCAGTAGAAACCTTGGGCTCTCCTAGCAGAGATTTGCAATAGAGCAAAGCCTAAATACATAAGGCCATATAGTATGACACTAAATGAAAGACCTCCAGGATATAGAAACAAAAGCCATAAATTGAGTGATTGTTGTCCTCAATATACTATGTTATCTCTCATCTCTTTTGCTATCCCTTGGTTATCTCACATGTTTACAGTATTTTACCTTGTTATCTGATATAATATTGTGTATATGTTTATTTTGTTATTTGAAATAAGGATAGGGAAGGGGGAAAACAAGATGAGGGGCGGGGTTGGGAGTAGGGAAATAGGGGCCAAGACATGAGAAAGGATATCCATGTTTGTAAAGTAATACACTGTCTAGTGAATATAATGTAACGCTTCTAGTAATTACAATAAAAATATATGAAAAAATAAAAATTAAAAAAGAAGTCAGATAGTATAGTTATTTGGAGATTTTATACTGAGGGTCCTGGCATCCTTTAAATATTGGTGGTACAACATCATGATCAACTTGCATTTTATAAAGACCTCTAGCAGAGATGATTGTGATTCTAAACTAATAAGAGCTGATGAAACTAAGAAGGGGAAACAGGAAGACTAGGAGGGTAATGGCTTTCAGGCCTGGATAAGTGGTGCTACCATTAACAAGTAAAGGCAAAAGAATGGAAGAGATACAGATGAGTGGGTGGGAAATGAATTTCATTTGTATTTGTTGAGTTTGAGATACTTTTGGTATAGTTAAGGTATTCTGGTGGAAAAGTCTACAAGATTCTTGAATTTTTGTGACTTTGGGATTTAGAAGAGAGCTCTAGTCTTAAGTGACAGGTTTGGACGTCATTAGGAGTGATAATGGGTATAAAATTTTACATGTACTTTGAATAGTTCTGTTCTAGCAAATCACACACTGTTGCGAGGTATGGCAGCTTCTATCACATTTTCTTATTCCTCTGCATAACCAGTGCCAATAAAAGATGACTCCATGTCTGTTTCATTTGTGCAAGGAGAATGCATGGTATTTTCTGAAACAGAGTATCTACTTTAAGGTCTCTGTGCTTTGCTTTCATAAGGGACCCCAATAAAAGCTGCCTGCATGATAATGAAGATGAGACATAAGGCATTTTTTTCTACCATACTTTCAATAGACTCACTATCTTTCTAGGTTTATCAGTTTTTTCATAGATATTACTATGTATGAAGCTATTATCAATTTGTGGTTTATAGTTATAAGAAAGATGTTTAATGGCACCTATGTCATAAAATATGTCAAAATACTGTGCAAAATGTGAAATTATGCCAACACAGGATAATTCCTCACTTTAGGATCATATTGTTAATTTATAACTTGTACCAGTCCTGGGGCTTGAAGTCAGGACCTGAGCACATACCTCTGATATTTTTTTTCTGAGATGTAGCACTCTACTACTTGAGCCACAGTTCCAGTTCAAGTCTTTTTGGTAGTTTTTGTCCAGGCTATCTTTGAACCACCATTCTCAGATCTCAGCCTCCTGAGTAGCTTGGATTATAGTCATGAGCCTCTTATGCTTGGTTGTCTTTGTATTTCTTTACCTTGTAAAGAACTTCGCCCATTGGAATAGACAACGTACTGAGGGATGCATCAACATCCTTCTTTAGAAGTCTTTAGAAGATAAGATTCTTCATAGTGGCTAATGATCTCTTTAGAACACTTCCAGTCTTAGATTCTCATGAATGCCTTATTTGGAGCTACTCCACTTCATGAAGGTAAAATATGGCATTACATCAGCACTACTGAGTCAGAGATTGCACCTGCAGAGCTCAAAGTAAAGGGAGGGAGGAGAAAGAGCAACAACCAAGAAATGATGCCTGTCTGCCTGTAGTGAAAGGACTAGAATATGCTGTTGCTTTACTTTCTGATGTGGATAGAAGTAGGAGCCATTCTGAGGGTGAACTCATTGTTTCTATGGTGCATGTGTGGTATTGCTGAATGCTTCTTCTACACTTGTGTTGACTGGCAGAAAGTGAAATCATTTCATGAGATCTGTAGTCCATCATTCTTAATCATGGCATTGTCTGAGCATCACCACAGATGTAGCAAAAGCTAGGAAAATAGAAAAAAATTGCTTGCATCGCAGTTTATACAGAGGCGGTGTTTGAAATGTGCCGTGGAGAGTCTGTAAATCTGGTTACCTGCTCTAGGTGTGGCTTTGGTGCCGAAGGCAAGCAATGCACAGGAAGAAATCATTGTGTTGGCATTTATAGTCCCTCCGCAGGTATCTTCCTGTGAAGGTTCTTTCTTTGTACTCATTTCTAGTCAGGAAGAGGTTCTTGGCCTTAGCTCTTCATCTTTAACTGTATTTCTACCAGATGTATTTTAAAAAGGTTTAAGTTTGTTACAAAACCTAAGGATTAACACTTACCATACAGGAGTGTGGGAAGTCTTTACAAATGAGGTTGGAAGGAATTCAAATAAGTCGGTTCTTCTCTGAGCATGCAGATTGCAGGCAATTTACTCTTAGTAGTTTAGGAATACATGCCTTATGAATTAAGATAATAATCAATAGCAAAGATCAGACATTGTATTGTTTGAAAAACCAGATGCATTGCAATAATGTTTCTGTTGAGTTTCTATGGTGTCTGTGTGTTTCATCATTTGTACTTATATGTTTTGACAGTACTCAGATTTGAACTTGGAGCTTTTCACTTGCTAAGCAGTGTTCTACTGTGTGAGCCATGGCTCCAACCCTTTATTTTCTGGTTATCTTTGAGATGTGGTTATGCTTCTTACCTGGATGGCTGGTATTGCAAATCTCCTATCTATTCTTCCTGCTATGATAGTTGCTTGCTACTCTTTCCAGCTTTTTCTGTTGAGATGGAAGTCTCAACAGTTTTGTTGGTTTGTTTTTCTTTTTTGTCTCAGCTGTTCTGGATTTGCAATCCTACAGATCTCAGTCTCCCACATAGGTGAAATGACACTGGTCTGTCATGTCCCATATTCCCAAAATTGTTGATTTGGGGTATTACTAATAAGTTCTTACCTGGGCTGTCTTGGATCCATGCTTTACCTGGTCTGTGCCACCCATGTAGGAAACACACACAGATACATAGGCACACACACATCCTCAATGGATATGTTATAATATTATATGTCTGCTCATAAAAGCAGGTCAGGATCTTTCTAAAGGTAATGTGACTAACCCTGTCAGAATGAGAAATGATTCCTCCATGTATGCTAAGATTAGCCTTCATTTCGAGAAAAATCCATTAAGGTGTCACCCCTTAATGTACTTATTTTGAATAAAAAGTCATTTAAGTGGCTTTATCCTCCTCTTCTTAATGATATGTTTTATGACTGTGAGCTAGGCATCTGGTATGTTTTTCTTATCCCCACATAGCACATAGTTCCTCAAAGACACTGCTCTGTCACTTTTAGACTCTTTTCAACACTGTATGTCTTGTACACCTACAAGGAAGATATCATAGGAAAGACTGGTAGTAAGTATCAAATGCAGGAGTATAGGAGCTCAGGGATAGCCCCTAGGGCCCAGAGTTCAAGACCCAGAACTTGGAAGGGGTAAAATATATTCACAGAAATGATTTCAATTCCATATTAAAATTAACCTTTTACTTTTCAAGAAATTTGGAAGTTTGATGCAGAATGAAACAAAAGAACCTCCAATGTAGTATAAAGTATCATTAAATTGCTATTTTTTAGTATTCAGTTATCACATGATATCCTAATTTCTTCAAATGGTTTTTCCCCTACAGCATGCAAGATATTGTGTGCTTTAAAATAATATACCATTCTTCTCACCTCAAATGGATACCACTGTAGCCAGAAATCTTTGATCTTCATATTTTTCCTAGATATGCTAGAGCATAGTGGGTTTATATAGAATTCTTTTTCAAAATAAGGCATAAGTGTTTCTTCCCCATATTTTTCCCTTTGAAGGGAAAGATACTTTATAATTTTTATTTCCTGTGACTTAGATTCGACAAGAGTGTGGAAGTAGATTACAATATAAATAACACTTAGATCTATTTGGTCTCCTTTTTTAAATTTAATTTTATTTATTTATTTATTTTTATTTATTTTTTTGCTAGTCTTGGGCTTGAGCTTAGGCCTGAGTACTGTCCTTGGACTTTCTCAAGGCTAGAGCTCTACCACTTGAGCCTCAGCACCACTTCCAGCTTTTTTCTATGTATGTGGTACTGAGGAATCGAACCCGGGTCTTCATGCATGCTAGGCAAGCACTTTAACCACTAGGCCAAACTTCTGGCCCCTAAAATTTAATTTTATTGTCAGGGTGATACACACAGGGCTTAGTAGTGAGTACATTTCTTATGGAACATTTTTCTTTACTATCATCAAAGATTAAACCCATCATGTGGAGTTTCATCATGGCTGTTTCTCCAGATTATTGAGTAAAACTAGTGATGGTTTATTCAAGAATTCAGTATGGCAGAAAACTACTGTTTCTGACATTTTTTATCAGTATAAAACATTATGCATTGTAGTGTGATCACTTAGCTCTGAACTAGCCTTTCTCCAGTCATCATCTCGAACTTTTCCCTCAACATATATCCCTGTATTCCATAGTTCATAGGTCTTTTTAGTTTCATTACATCTTTCAATTCCTTTGGAAATCCATGCTTTTAGATAAACTCACAGTGGCATTTAATTTTAGAATTGTGATGTTATTTTGGCTGGATGACTAGTCTGTTGGTGAGAATGGGGTGTTAAAGTAACCCACTTTTATTGTGTTGGATCTCTTTTTGTTTTCATGGCCAGTAAGGTTTTCTTTATGAAATTGGATGAGTTGATGTTGAGTGTATATATGTCTGTAATTGTTATCTCCTCCCACTGGGTTGTGCACTTTATCAATATGAAGTGACCTTCTTTGTGCCTTTAGACTAATTTTTGTTTGATATCTATTTTGTCAGATATGAGTATACCTAGTCCTTCCATTTGTTTGGAAGATTCTTTCATCTTCCTTAACATTTAAATCTGTTTGTTTTTCACTTAAGTGTTTTTTTTTTCTGGTAGGCAACAAATATCATCTTGTTTGTTAATCTGGTCTGCCAATGTGTGTGCCCTTGATTGAAAAATTGTTGTTATTGGAAGGTATGTAGTATAAAACTAGTTTGATTAGTTTTATGGTGCTAGATTATTATTTATTTGATTTTCTTGTCAAGTGCGATTTATTCTTTCCTATTTCCATACTTACTTGTATCTTTCCTGTTTGTGTATAGGATTTCTTTAAAAATCTTCTGCAGTGATGATTTAGTGGTTGTGAGTTGCTCTAGTCATTGTTTATCACAGAGTAGTTTTCTTTCTCTTTTTGTTATTTGATGTACTGAGCCTTTAATTTCCAGTGTTTCAATTTGATTTTTTTCAGAATTTCTACTTATTTATTTAACTTCTCCATGTCTTCCATTGTATTCTTACATTCATTCATCTGTTTGAACTTTTTGTGTAATTTCCTCAGGTATTGAATTATGCTTTCTTTTCTTTGATCATGAAGACATTAGAAAATAAAATTAAAAGCCAACATCCAGGCTGGGAGTTTGGCCTAGTGGTAGAGTGTCTGTCAGTCATGGAGCTTGAACTCTGGGCCTGGGCACTGTCCCTGAGCTCCTAGCTCAAGGCTACCACTCTACCCCTTGAGTCACAGTCCCACTTCTGGTTCTGTCTTTAATTACTTTTATTTTTAATTATCTTTAGATAGTTGTATAAAGGAATTGTATTTTAATAAAGCAACATTCTAATTTTGAACTAGATAATTTTTTTATTATACCTAAAACATATGGTTTTTTTAATACCTAAAACAAAAGCAAACATAGGTACAATCTTAAAAGCTTTTAAACAGCAAAGAAGCAACTGCAAAAAGAAAAGGCAAGCTGTGGAATAGGCAAAACAATTTGTAAACCACATGGGTTATAGAAGTGTTCATATGTAAAACACTTACAGGAACTCTACAAACTTAATAGCAAAAACAACAGCACAAGATTAGTTTATTATTTATAAATAGCAAAAACACATGTACAGCCAGATTTTAAAAGTCATCATAGCACCTAATCAGACATTTTTACTCAAAAGATACCCAATGGCCACAACAACTATCTGAAAAGCTCAGCAACACTAATCATTAGGGAAATGGAAATCAAACCCACAGTGAGCCATCACATCAAACTTTTGATTATTATGGCTATTATGAAAATAAAAATTGAAGCACTCCACAAACACAACAAACAGTATCGGTGATAGTTTAAGAAGAAAGTCTTGTTCTGTTAGTTGGAATGTAAACTGGTACAGTGCAGTTACTATGGAAATTGGTGAGGAGAGTAAATTAAAAATAGAAGTACTGAATGATCCAGCAGACTAACTTGTGGATGAATAGCCAAAGGAGTTGAAATCAGCATCTGCCCCTGTTTATTGGAGCATCATTCATAACAGTCAAGACATGGAAGTAACTTGAATATTCATGGACTGGTGACTAGATCAACAAAAATGTGTTGGGTTTATACAATATAGCTGTGCATTCAGGTACAACACAGTACAATTCATCTTTAAAAAGAAGAAAATTTACCATTTGTGACCATACAGACAAGCTTGAATGAAAATGCACCAAGTGAAATTGAACAAACATAGAGGCCCAAATCATACATGATCCCACTTCAATGAAGAAATGAAAGCAGTCAAACCTACAGAAACAGGGGGATGGCAGTTTTCAGGGCTGGTATAAGAGAAGCTGTTTGAATGATGTAAAGTTCCACTTACATATATTGAATAATAATTTCTAGAGAACCACTACAATGGTGCAGTGCCATCATTAATGTTAAGGGGAGCAGAGACTGGCACCATCCTGAATGGCTAAGAGTTCCCTGCCCCATTGTGGAAGGTCAACAATGGTAAAGCAGCCCAGCCACCTTTGCCCTTCTAGGGAGGGGCAACCTTATCCCCACCCCCCCATGAGAAGGGGTATCCGCTTGGGGGGGGGGCGCTTGCTTTGTGTGGAGACCTGCCCAATTTGGGCGCCAATACCAAGTAAGGTGATAGGTAAATTCAAACACTAGGCTGTAACCCTATTGGCTGCCTGCATGTGGCTGGAGCTGACTGTGGTCCCTCTGTGTATGTAACGATTCCATTGGCCACAAGTGTGTGGCCAGGTTCCTCTGCATGGGTTTTGCCCTTAAAAATCCAGTGTGAGAGCCGCTGGAGCCGCTTGGGGCCACAGTGTCAGCTCCCAAGTCTGCACTGTGTCCCTGGCCAGTCAGTTCACCATCTATATCCCCAATAAATTCGCCTTTTTATGAGACTATCTCTGTGTGGTAGACTCTGGTGGGACATGGAATCCCCACCTGGAGGGGTATGGAATCCCCTCCTCCTGACCCCATAGCAATTAACAATAAAACATTGCTAAGAGGTTACATATTATGTGTTCTTAATCATACTAAATTAAATAAACTGAAATGAAAATTTAAAGATGGTAGGATGAATTTTCGTAGGATATGTGATTTTGGTGATGGTTTCATCCATGTATACTATTTTCCGTTCTGTCTCACTCCTTGACACATTAACCATGCTTGTATAATAGGCTATTTCTTAGAAAAAAATGACTTGTTGCCAGTGGATTGTTTCATGACTTAGTCTACTTATTTTGGTTGTTGCTGTTGTAAATAGACAACCAAGGCTAGGTACTCCATAAAGGTTTATTTAGATCACGGATTTTTCACATTGAAAGTCCATATTCAGGCAGCCCATCTCTTTGTACTCCGGTAGAATCTTATGTCAGAACACATGTCAAAGTATGTCTGTCCATGCATGTCACTACATGTCTTATGTCAGAGTGAGGTTGTATGTACAAAGTACCACATGGTAACATAAGAAAACAGATCCAAGGGATAGGTTTTCTTTTTTTCTAAGGACTTAATTCCTCAGGGCAGTTAATTTTCAAGTGCAGTTGCCCCAGTGGGCCTGTCTTCCACTAGACCAGAACCCTTCAAGGTTATCATCCTGGAGATCCAACTTCCTATACAGGAACCTTTAGGAGACACATTCAAACCACAGTACACAATCTTATTGACTTTTTCATTAATTTTTGAAATTTACATTGTATTGGAATGAAAGCTTAATTTACTTCAACTTTTATTTTCTCCGAGGTTGTATCTAAATATGGAGACAAGGTGGGGGACATTTAGGTTTCAGTAATGTGTTTCTAAATAAACACTTGTAAGGTAATGGTCATCGCATCTAGTCCTTGTCTAGTGGCATTTGCTCTGCATCTGCAGACTATGTAGAAGTATTCTTTTATTGCAATTTCTATGGCCAATTGGTTGAATCAACTGGGTATACAGGAAATGCTGAAAATGGCTAAGTCATAATTTTCTTCCCACCTATTTAATTACTTGTACTATTTTTTATAATCCTCTATGCAGGTTGTAAGGAAAATGTCGTTTTTTTGTTTTTGGATAGCCTCAACCAAATACTAGAATTTTGCCAACTCTTAAGGCACAACCTAGGTCTATTGGGTCATATTCCCTTCTCTAGAAACTCCTGAAGTTGAAGATTTTATCTTTTTTTCTACAACTCCCCTGACTCCCTATTTATACTTTTCCATTTTTCTACTTTAGGCCCTTCTGTGCTGACTCTTGAAAGTTTACAGATAAGGGGTACATTCTTTCTTGTCTTTTCTTACATCACTGTCAGGAGTCAATGAGCACAGAATATGTTGAAGAAAATAGAGGGGTAAGGAAAGGCCTAAGACTCATACAAAGGGAATAACTGAGATCATAGAAGACACGTTGTGTTTCTAGAATATCAGGCTATTTACTCCGTAATGTCCAAATTCCATATATATCTAAATATAAATCTCTAAATATTTGTGTTGTTTGGTATAAGGAGTAAGATTTGGCTACTTGGAATTAGAAGAGAGACAAATGCAGTTGAATCTCTCATACTCATTGGCTTCAAGGCTTAAACTTACAAAGTACTCCTACGCAGTGTTAACTGCAAAGAAGTTCTGTTCCCACTTGATCAAATATGGCACCGATCAGAAACTTGCTGGCCCTGACTCTGCAAGACACATAGCACCTGGCAGATACTGGACCAGAAGTTTGGAAGCATTCAGATATCGTTATTGGCGCAAGCATTATGCTCTTGGCAGGTGCCTTGTCTATAAAGTTGCTGTAAAGGAATCAAAGAAACTTACAAAGAAAACAAAACAGAAAAAAATTAAAAGGAAAAGATGTTCTGTGGGGTCACTGCCCCCCAGATTCATTAGTTTGTAAATGGTTTCAGTGAAGTTTTAGATTTTTTCAGATCCTATTTGAGAACTGTAAAATGCTTGCTTGCTTGCTTTCTTCTTTTCTTTTTTTCCTTCTCTCTTCCCTCCTTCCTTCCTTCCTTCCTTCCTTCCTTCCTTCCTTCCTTCCTTTCGTTCTTTTGTCAGTCAGGGTGCGTGAACTCTGGGCCTCGGTGTTGTCCCTGAGCTCTTCAATGCAAGGCTACCACCCTACCCCTTGAGCCACAGCGCCACTTGTTTTCTGGTGGCTTTGAACTGTGATCCTCAGATCTCAGCTTCCTGAGTAGCTAGGATTACACATGTGAGCCACCAAGCCCGGCAAAACACATGATTTCTTTCTTTCTTTCTTTTTTTTTTTTTTTTTTTTTTACCAGTCCTGGGCTTGGGCTCAGGGCCTGAGCACTGTCCTTGGACTTTCTCAAGGCTTAGCACTCTACCACTTGAGCCTCAGCACCACTTCCAGTTTTTTTTCAATGTATGCGGTACGAAGGAATCGAACCCGGGTCTTTGTGCATGCTAAGCAAGCACTCTACCACTAGGCCAAACTCCTGGCCCACATGATTTCTTCATCTAAGTAGCAGAAGACTTCCAGAAAAAGATACTCTTACTGTGGGCTCTGAGTAGCTAAGATGCATCTAACCATTATCACTATCCCCAAATCAAATAATGAAAAAAGAAGTTTCTCTAATTGAGATAGAAACGTACACATCCCCACAAATTTTATCATAGCTTCCTCTTTTTCTGTATGCAGCAGAGTAATATCCAGCTGAAGGAGTGGCCCACCTGAGAAAGCATTTCCATGGAAGGTATTGCTCTTGCATCTGAACCAGAGCTCTGCTCTTGTTCCCAGCCTCACCTCTGACTCACCATTGTGAAACTAAGAAATCATTTAGCTTCTCAGCACCTCAAAATCTCTCTTCTGTGAATGAGGATAATGGGTAAACCTTCTCTTGCTTCACTGAATTGTGAAGCTTAATTAGGGAATGTTTGTACAGCCCTTTGAACTCTACTAATTAAAGTGTTGTGTAAATACAGGGCTTCCTTTTATCAGGCTGCCTTTACTGAGCCATTTCATAAAGACTTAAAGATGACTAGGAGAGAAGCCTTCATAGAAAAGAGGCTAGTTTAAAAAAATATGTGACTATAATTCTAAAATGATATTAATATTATTTTGGTGCTCTAATTTGTAAGACTAAGTACACAGCCTCTCACTTATTCAAGAGGTAATAGTTACGTCTTTATATTAAGGAAAACTTAGTTTATAAAATATGGAGGAACTCTCTAGGCTTTAGATGTAGCTATCATTTTTAAATGTGACATTGCTCAGTACTAAGACAACAGTGCTAAATTGCTTTATGTGTTCCAAATGAGGAATAGCATACTGTATTTGCATTGCCTGATTAAAAAGCAGTAACCTGTGAGAGTGTGATTCTGTGTAACTCATTTATGTATTACTTATCAAAGAGATTTAACTCAGAGTAATCTTAAATACCGATTTTTTTTTACTGTTTTCAACTGAGCACAATTCACTTTAAAATTATTATCTAAAATATCAGTAAAATTCATCATGAAACAATTTTTCTTTTTCTTTTTGTTTGTTTATACGTTATGGAACGTGTAAAGAGAGGCACAAAATAAAATGGCAAAGAGTGAAAAACTGAGGCAGTGATACTCACTAGACACTGTTGAAAATGAACTATCCAACTGTGGGTTGGGGTGGAAGGGAAATATTGGGAGAGAGGGAAGGAATGGGTGACAATGTTAAAAAAAGAAATGTGCTATTTACCTTTCTTATGTAACTGCAACCCTTCTTCATATCACCTTTATAACAATGATTAAAATATTTAAAACATTCATCATGAATAATAGGTCTTTTTTTTCTTCCAGAAATAAATTCATAGAAAAATTAACTGGTTTGGGGGAACACACACATTTATTTTCATAAACTTTGAACTTTCATACATAACTATACTTGTAAGGTAATAAATTTTAATGATATTGTAAGTTGTATAGCAATTTGATTTCATGTTGGTAATTGATTGAGAATTTAGAGTAATGTTACTTTGTTGAAAAATGTGGACAACTGATTAAGAGTTCTAAACATTTCTAAATAACAACATGTGAATTTGCAGCAGCAGATACTTACAAAAACTTTAATAGTTTGCTTATTACATTTAATGTTACTCATAACCTATGTACTTCAGTAATATATCTGCAAAGAGACAACAAAATTCATTTGAATAGTTAAAACCTAAAAATTCAAGCTGGGTTGATGGCTCATGCCTATAATCCTAATTACTCTGAAAACTGTGATCTGAGATTTGTGGTTTGAAGGTAGCCCAGGCAGGAAAGTTTGTAAGACTCTATTATCTTCAATTAACCAGAAAAAGAAGCCAAAAGTGGAGCTGTGACTCAAGGTACCAGCCTTGAGATGAAGAGCTAAGGGACAGGCACTGAATTCAAACCCCAGTATCTACACAAAAATACATTTTTTTTCTGAAATGTATGTTTTACTTTAGGCCTTTATCAACATGATAAGAGAAGTAATTGAAACTTTAGTTTTCTCTGGTCCTTGGCAAACTCTTTCAATACGAGGGTGCCTTGGTAACACTTAGGTCCTAACAGTTAATGGAATATAGTTGATATTTACAGAAGATAGTTGAGAACTTATCATTTTTATCTAAGGAGACACTAAAGGATTACAGTAGCAAAACTCTATTGTAAAATAGAATTCAAGTGTGCCATTAGAAGGAAGCAGGAAGTGAATATTGTATTTGTACTTTTAAGAATAAAATTATATCTTCAACTCCTGGAGATATTTGACTGGGAGAAGAAATGTTTTAAGAATCATTTGATTCTTTAATAGTTCAAGGCTATAGCTTGTGTTTAAAGGTACATCATATAAATTTAAAATGATGATTACATGTATTAATCTAAACCTGGAAAGGTTTAGTCCCAATTTTTCTGTCAATGTCATCAAAATAGTACTTGAAAAGAAAACCCTCTGACATTTCTTTGTGAGCTTCAATTTGAGCTTTGTTTGAATGAAAAAGTGCAAGTAAGTGTAATACAATGCCTATAAAAATATAGAAGGATATAAATAAAAAGGATTTTAAGAGACCATTAAGATGCTATCCTGATGATTTCACTTTTAGAGTGTAAAATTTGAAGGTGGAGTATGACAGAACGGGAGAGATGGCACTCCTCGTCTGGGTCCAGATATGAGGGATATCTGTGGTTTTAGCCACTCACATCCTTTGTGCTGTGTTTACTCTCTGATATTGAATAGGAATAGGCTAACCCTTCCTAAGTCAATCAGATGGTTATCTCTTAACATTGTGTGAAATTGCTACTTGCAAATATAAGATGAAAAGAGAAAAAAGGAACACTCGTTTTATTTTCTTTAAAGCAGCTTCATTCTCACCCTCCCAAGAGCTTTTCTGTTCAGAATATCTGCCAATTTATGTATAAATGGACTCCATTTAGTGCTGAATGATGGACCATATCTAACTGTTTTATCTGTAAGGCTGTGTACTTATTTGTGAATTTTATTCTCTGTCTCTGTCTCTTTGTCTCTCTGTCTCTGTATCTCTGTCTCTCTCTGTCTCTATATCTCTGTATCTCTCTCTGTCTCTCTCTGTGTCTCTGTCTCTGTCTCTGTCTCTGTCTCTCTCTCTGTCTCTCTGTCTCTCTCTCTCGCTCTCTCTCTCTCTCTCTCTCTCTCTCTCTCTCTCTCTCTCTCTCTTTCTCTCTCTCTGTGCATTCTGTGGTCCTTTCAATATGTCTATCTCTTTGGGGCCTTTCCTCATTCTATTTTTCTTGTGTATTAACATATTTCTGGCTTAAGACCATTCAGAAACAGTAAATGAAAAATTGGGGATTCATTGCATCACAATTGACTTGTGAATGCCATCAAAAGCAAAACAGATGGCCTCTTTTGGAATAGTCCAATGAACTGATCCTTTCTTTGCTTGTACATCTCATTCTTATTTTGTGTTTGAAACGTGATTTTGGAGACAGTTTCTCAAAGACTTCAATTACCTGCAGCTTTGTAAATTCTTCTAATTCCTTATATAAGTTGGAGTCTTTGAATTCTGTCTTCTCATCAAATTCTTTGGCAGCTCAGTATATGGACTAATAGACATGTGGGAATTACTATGGTTTAGACATGGTTTAAATGTCCCCCAGAGGACCATACATTGAAAGCTTGGTCTCTACAAAGTATCGTAGTATTGGGAAGTGATGGAACTTTTAAGAAGTGGAGGCAGGGAGAGCTCAATGGACTTAGGCCATCTAAAGAGGTAATAGTATGTTTCATGTGACATCTTGATATATTGGAGAGTCACTATAAAAGAAGCAAGCCTAATCCCCATCACTCTCTCTGGCTTCTTGTTTGAGATGTGCTCCTAAGTATACACAAACATCGTCTCAGGCAATCAGAGCCTTCTGCCTAGTCGTCCTGCATTCCTCACCACAGCCTCGAACAGTCCCGTGTTAAGGCCTCTGGACATCAACTCCCCGTGGCTTGGGCAGTTGTGCATAGGATCCTCGAGGCTCTGTGGCCCATTGCAGGGAAACAGCAGACACATTGGACCCCAGAGGTGTGTGCTGGAATGAACATCCAGTCATAGGGGCCATGTTGTGTCCCCTTACTTCTCCTCTTAGCAGGAATTCTTATGCTTTTTTCTTAAATCCATCTTTGCCATTTTACTTCTCTCTGTGTGTCAGTGGACTCTTTCTTCAAGACCATAGAGACACAATACCCAAGCAAGTGGTGGAAATTTTCAGTATTACTTTTCCATCTGTACCTACCCTCCTTGCTGTTAGTTCCTCACTAGAAGCCATGCCTCCTGCTCAGTCTTAGACTTTAAACTTCTCATATTGTGACTTAAACAATCTTCTTTTAAGTTGTAAGTACCCTGCCTCTGATACATCACTGTAAGGATGAAATGTTAACATAAGAAAACTGACTATGATTCTATTGAAAATTCTATTTTTTACTACATTTGGAATTTTTTCAGGTCCTAGGACTTGAACTCAGGGCCTGGACACTGTCCCTAGGTTTCTTTTGCTCAAGGCTAGCATTCTCCCACTTGAGCCACAGCTCCACATGTGGCCTTTTCCTGTACATATGATACTGAAAAATGGAACCCAGGGCTTCATGCATGCTAGGCAATCATTCTATCACTAAGTCACCTTCCCAGCCCCATACATTTGGGAATTTTTAATGCTAGATTGTAGTTTATAATGAGACTAATTCTTAGAATCATCAGTAAGGAGTTTTCTGCTCCTTTATGAAGTTATTGTCCTTGAGGGATTTATGTAAATAAGTCAGAAAGAAATAAAGAAAGTCTGGGAGGTGATGAGTGGGAGGATAACAGCCATCATGTCCTGGTGAAGACATGGAAGAATGTAAAAACATTTATTTTTTTTTTAAGAATTACTATCTAGAAATAGTTGTTCAAGGAGTTTTCAATTGAACATGTTTGTACTGCTTTTATTTTTGTCCTGGCCTAGAATCTTTTTGTTGTTGTTGGTGGTAGTTGAGGGGCTTAAACTCTGGCCCTGGGCCCTGTCCCTGAGCTCTTCAGCTCAAGGCTAGCCCTCTCCCACTTTGAGCCACAGCACCACTTTCAGTTTCAAGAGTGTCATGGAGTTTTGTGCCAAGTCTGGCTTTGAACTGTGATCCTCACATTTCAGCCTTCCAACTACCTAGAGTTACAGGTATGATCCACCGGCACCCAGTTGCCTAGAATCTTTTATGGGTACAGTTTTAGAGTCAGAAGACCTTTAGCTATTTCTTTAAACTTATTAAAATACAGATTATTTGATGTTTAGAATCCACATTTGAGAGATATATTCATCCTTTGTCTCTACTTCACTTCACATAACATAAATGAAGACATGGGCAGTGAAACCAGTAGATACCAAGTTGGAAATGAAGTATACAACTTTGTGGGAAGGGAAGTCAGGGGGTAAAAACTGGGAGAGAATGAGGGAAAGGATGCACACTCATTACTTGATTCATCTACCTGCAACCCTTTGGTCTATCACCTTTACAATGAAAAATTAAAGGAAACTTCATAGGAATAGCTAACAACCAAAAAGAATAATAAATGATGAAATGGGAAGATAATAACAATTTAATTTTTTCTTATTTATTTATTTTATTTTTATAAGGTAGTTATGGTGGATTTTATTTTCTTATTCTTTCCTTATTTCATGATTTAATTTTAATTAAATTAAGGTATAGTGAGACAAAATATAAATGGAATTCAGGCATCATATTTTATATCTAATATTAGAAATATTTTAAGTCTTGATGAGATTAATACTTATTAACACATTTTATCTGTGTATCTGGAGAATCTGAAACTTTCAGACATTATCTAAAGCCTTTACATTGGACACATAAATGATAGTATCAGAAAAATAGTATGTTTAAAATTTTCCCATTTGGTAATTTTTTTAAAATTTTAATATATAGAGGGGTTACAGTTATATTCACCAGATAAAAGGTACATTACTTCTCACACATTGATACCCCTTCTCATGTTTTCCCCCTCCTATTTCAAATAAACAAGTAAACATATTTAATATAACAGGTAACAAAGTGGGATACTGTAACAATATTTTCTTTGGAATTAAACTATTGCTCACATTTCCTTCTACGTTTATTTTAAGGTTGTAGAATTTTTATTGTGGTCTGATAGTATGTGGGACATTATAGTAATTAAAAGAACTTTGCCATTATTGCAGTAGTTTGAATTAAATAACTATTACATAAATATTTTTGTAGATTTCCTTGCAGCTAAGTGTGGTGGCTTACATTTGTACTCCTAGCCCTCTTGAACCTGAGGCAGGAGGATTATAAGTTTGAAACCCTATCTTAAAAAATAAAAAATACAGATGGGGTGGGGGGAAGGAAATGGGGACCAAGACATGAGAAATGGTATCAGTGTATGTGAAGTAATGTACCCTCTATCTGGTAAATATAATGTAACCCTTCTATCAATTACAATAAAAATATATGGAAAAAAGAATATCAGGAAAATAGAACTGAAAAAAATAAAAAAACACCTGAAACTATAGTCACTATATATTTTCCTTTCTTGATTTTCTTTTTTGAAAGTTCTAGGGTTGTACTCGGTGTCTCATACACGCCAAAAAACTCAACAATAACCACATCCTCAGACCTATATTTTCTTTCTCTCTTAGATGCCTAAAAGACTAAGCAGAGCTTTAAACACTCTTTAGTTCAACAGTATTAACACTAAAGTTGATTTTAAAAAATGAAGATCTTTATCAGAGGATTGCAAAGCAAGGAAAAATTTCATCTCTAATATTGTTGCCAAGAAGGAACTTATCAGTAGCTATATCTGTATTAGCATTGACCATTTGTTACTACCACTAAAATGCATGTGACACAAAGGGACATTTATATCATGTTTTGGAGTGCTAGAATGCAACATCTGACAACACAATAGGTAAGCTTTTCCTGAACATATAACAGTGTGTACAAGTGAGTAAATCACCTTCAGACACAAGAGGAAATACTGTGATAAAGATAACCACAAATCCGTGATTCACCAACCAGTGACAAGTGGGCTCTATTTTCTCTTGAATCTGAGTAGATTATGTAACTGCTTGACCAATGAAATATGACAGAAGAGACATGCTAGCCTTAAAAGACTGGTAAGTTCTAAATACTGTCATTAAACACTCACTCTTGGAAGCCAGCTGCTAGGCTGCAAGAATTGCAAGCTATAGAAAGAATGCATATATGTATTGCTCTAGTGGAATGTTCTAGCTTGGTTTCCAGTCAACAAAAATCATCTGCAGCCATGTGACTGAACCATTTTGGACCCAAATTGGTCATGTCTTTAGAGGGCTTTAGGCTCTGATACTATTTGACTCTAGTTATTTTATTTACTTGTTTATTTGTTTATTATAAACATTAAGTAATTGTGCAAAGCAGTTATCATTTAACAGAGCAGTTTATGAATATAATATATCTTGATCACTGTCACCTTTCAATCTTCTCACCCATCTCTCCCCTACCTAGTCCTCCCTCGTTCTTAATGTTGGAGATTGTACATTGAATTCTTGTCTGCATTTCCCTTTTGTATTTATATAAAAGATCCCAAGCCAGTTCTATCTCAAACAGCTCAGGCCCCACACAACCATGGAATATAATAATAAATTGTTATCTTAATCTGCTAAATTTGAGGATGGCTTAATAAACACTCATTTAAAGCTGAATGAGCTACTAACTGTTGCAATTGAAACAAATTTGAAAACATTTATAGGGATTAGATGATACCATAAAATCTCTATAGATCTACTTTTGCAACTATAATGGAGCAATAGAGAGAATTTATGATACCTTGCATATTTCTGAGTCATATGAGTGCAAGGAATCAATATGATATGAAAAAGCAAAGTGAACACTTTATTCTTAGAATTGATGAGATGATGCAATGTAGATGACACTTTACTGTTAACCATAGCTATAGAGAATATGAATTTATTTTATTTGTTTATAATAAACTCAAGCTTGAGCAAGGTCCCAGAACTTTTGTTATGCTCAAGAATTAGCTCACATCCACTTGAGCCATACCACTTCTTCCAACCTTTTCTAAGTAGTTAGACAACAAGAGTCTCATGGACTTTCCTCCCTGAGCAAGCTTTGAATTTCAGTCATCAGATCTCATCCTTCTGGGTAGTTAGGATTACAGGCATGAGCCACAGGCTCCCAGGAAGAATATAAATTATCCCAATTTTAGTTCCTTTCTTTTTTCTGCCTCCACTTTTCATGTTGCTTTCAGTCTATTCCACTTGACATCAGCAGAAGACCAATGTGAGTCTAAAACTTCTCATGCATTGCAGAAAGATGCTGCCCAAGGAGGTATTCAAATAGATACAAGAAGGTCAGGTAAACCATCTTTAAGTAGAGAGTAGCTCCAGGCAGGATTTCTTCCATCCACCAAAGCCTGCATCCCACTTCAGTCATCATTGATCTGCTTTGATGAGAAATGGGAAGAGTGAAATAGTCTCTTCTTTACAACACAGTACCTTTATCTGTTTTTTAAATCTACAGTCACGAAGCAGTAGATGTATAAACTCTTGTGAACTCACAGATCAGGAAGTAAGATTCAGGGTGTTTTCTGATTTTTATTTTCAGGCATTCCAAAGTTGATTACAGCTGACATGGTTAAAGAAGATGCTGCTGTGATTGATGTGGGCATCAACTGTGTTCAAGATCCTGTGACAGGGAAGACAAAATTAGTGGGAGATGTGGACTTTGAAGGTAAGAAATCAAATCTCTTTTGGTAATTGAAGAGAAAAGAATGAGTCAAACTTATATGCTTTGATAATAGAAATTTTCTATCTAGTGAGGATATTATTAAGGTATTAATCAACATTTTCTTCTGTAGGAAATGTTTAATCATGCTTATATCAACCAACCCCATTTCTTTTTTTCATGTACTTTTATTGTAATTAATAGAAGGGTTACATTATATTCACCAGATGGAAGGTGCATTACTTCACAAACATTGATAACCTTTCTCATGTCTTGGTCCCCATTTCCCTCCCACCACCCCTGCCCCTCATCTTATTTTCCCCCCTTCCCTATACATACATACATACGCATACATACAATATATCAGATAACAAGGTGAAATACTGTAACTATATGGGATAGGCAAGGGACAGCAAAAGACATGAGAGATAACGTAGTACATTAAGGACAACAATCACTCATTATATGGCTTTTGTTTCCCTATCCTGGAGGTCCTTACATTTAGTGTCATACTATTTGGCCTACTGCCTCTAGATTTTGTTCTATTGTAAATCTCTGCTAGGAGAGCCCAGTGGAAACCATTGAGCCTATGTTCATTTGAGTCTGGCTTACTTCACTTAATATGATTTCTTTCCATTTCCTTACAAATGGGGCAATGTCGTTCTTTCTGACAGCAGCATAAAATTCCATTGTGTATAAATACCACATCTTGTTGATCCACTCATCAGCTCAGGGGCATCTGGTTTGGTTCCATATCTTTGCTATTGTAAATAGTGCTGCAATGAACATCTTTGTGCTAGTGGATTAGTATGTCCTTGTTTCTGGATAATTGGGTAAATGCCAAGTAGTGGAATTGCTGGGTCATAGGGGAGTTCTATGTTTAGGCTTATGAGGAACTGCCATACTGCTTTCCATAGTGGTTGAACAAGTTTGCACTCCCACCAACAGTGTAGTAGTGTTCCCTCCTGGCCACATCCCCTCCAGCATCTGTTGTTATTAGATTTCTTGATCCTGGCCATTCTAACTGGAGTGAGGTGGAATCTTAGAGTTGTTTTGATTTGCATTTCTTTTATGACCAGAGATGTTGAGCATTTCTTCATGTGTCCATAGGCCATTCTTATTTCTTCTACAGAGAAGACTCTCTTTAAGTCTTTGGCCCATTTTTTAATGGGATGATTGTTTCTTCCGAGGTAAGTTTTGGAGAGGTTCAATTTTTTGAGCTGTATATATTTTAGATATGAGGCCTTTGTCCTTGTCCGTTGTATGGTTAGTGAAGATCTTCTCCCACTCTGTAGGCTTTCTAATTAGTTTGCTAGCTATGTCCTTTGCCATACAGAAGCTCTGCAGTTTAATGCAGTCCCACTTATCCAGACTTTCTCTGATTTGTTGTGTTTCTGGGTCCTTATTAAGAAAGTTTCGACCTGTGCCAAGGAGACCTAATGTATCTCCTATTCCTTCTTGTAAAGTTTTCAGAGTGTCGGCTTTTACCTCCAGGTCTTTGATCCATTTGGAGTTAATCCTGGTGCAGGGTGACAAAGAAGGATCCAACTTATTTTTCTGCAGGTGCTTAACCAGTTCTGCCAGCACCACTTGTTGAAGAGGCTGTCTTTCTTCCATTCTATTTTTTATCTCCCTTATCAAAATTAGGTGGCCATAGGTCTGTGGGTTAATATCTAGGTCCTCATTTCTATTCCATTGGTCTTCAGGCCTATTCTTGTGCCAGTACCAAGCTGTTTTGGTCACTATAGCTCTGTAATAGAGTCTAAAGTTTGGTATTGAAATTCCTCCTGCACTGTTCTTTCTGCTGAGAATAGTTTTTTATTGTTCCATATGAAATTTTGGATTGCCTCTTCTATTTCTTTAAAGAATGACATTGGGATATTGATGGATCTTGTGTTGAATTTGTAGATAACCCTTGGCAAGATTGCCATTTTCACTATGTTAATTCTTCCAATCCAGGAGCATGGGAGGTTTTTGCATTTCCTCAGTTCTGCTTTAATTTCCTTTTTCAGGGTTTTAAAGTTTTTATTGAAAAGGTCCATTACATTCTTAGTTAAGTTAATTCCTAGGTACTTTATTTTCTTTGAGTGTATTGCATAAAGTAGTTGCTTTCCTGATTGTTGCCTCATTCCTTTCATTGTTGGCATAGAGGAAGGCAGTTGATTTTTGAGGGTTAATTTTATACCCTGCTACCTTGCAAAAGTTTTGAATCAGCTCAAGCAGTTTGGGAGTGGAGTCTATAGAGTTCTTTAAATACAGAATCATGTCATCTTCACAGTGGGAAAGTTTCACTTCCTCTTTCCCTATTTGGGTCCCCTTTATGCTTGCTTCTTGCCTTATTGCTCTGGGTAAGAATTCTAATACTATGTTAAAGAGGAGAGAGTGGGCATCCTTGTCTCATTCCTGATTTTAGAGGGAATGGCTTTAGCTTTTCTCCATTAAGTATAATTCTAGCTGTGGGTTTGTCATGCACAGCCTTTATTATACTGAGGAATGTTCCATGGATTCCTAGTTTCTCCAGAGCTTTTAGCATAAAGGGGTGTTGGATCTTGTCAAATGCCTTTTCTGCATCTGTTGAGACAATCATGTGATTTTTGTCCTTGCTCCTGTTGATGTGTTGAATTATATTGATTTGCTTATGTTGAACCAGCTTTGCACCCTGTGGTGAATCCTGTTTGATCACAATGTATATTTTTTTGATGAGTTGCTGAAGATGATCGGCCAGTATTTTGTTGAGAAGTTTTGCATCAATATTCATCAAAGAAATGGGTCTATAGTTCTCTTTCTTTGATGAATCTCTGTCTGATTTTGGGATGAGGATTATAGTGGCTTCGTAGAATGAGTTTGGCAAAGAGCCTTCGTTTTCAATTTCTTTGAAGAGCTTGAGGAGTATTGGTGTGAGCTCTGCTTTGAAGACCTTATAGAATTCAGCTGTGAATCCATCTGGCCCTGGGCTTTTCTTGGATGGAAGGTCTCTTATTGCCATTTCTATTTCAGTGGTTGAAATAGGTCTGTTTAGTTTGCTTAGGTCTTCTTATCCAAACCCATTTTTTCCTTCCTTTTTCCCCTTCTTCCCTCTTTTCCTTCAATTATCTCTCTGTTCCTTCTAGCCTCTTTTCTCCTTTTCTCCCTCTCTCTGTCTTCCCTCTCTTTCTCTCTCTCCATTGCTTTTTATCCTCCCTTTCTGCCAAATGTGCCATTAATCTTAGGTTTTAAGGTCAAACATCTTAGAACAATTCTCTGTCTCTCTGTCTCTGTCTCTGTTTCTCTGTCTCTGTCTCTGTTTCTCTCTCTGTATACATGCTAAATTCTTATGCAATAACCCATTTTTGTATTTAAGCAGTAAGTGATTTGAATGTCTCAACTCAAATGCGTAAAGCTGTATTTCAATTTCTAGTCTGGGTCATTTTTTTTTTGTTTTGCACTTGCATTTTATTTCTCGATAAGATTATTGCAAAATCACCACACACTTATAATACCTTGGTGCAGGAGATGCTGGTGGCATGAGAGATACCCAGCTGAAGGCAAAAAACCCCAGGAGACTTTGCAGTAATAACCTTGACAGTGTTTGTGGGGCAGGCTTATTCAGCAATCCACCACAGTTTTTAAGACTTCTCTCATGGATATTTCAGTGGTCTCAGATCCTGTCCTTGCCTTCCTATTTTTAATCAATGATGGTTTTTTTGCTCATAAAAACACCTGAAAACATTTATTCAAACTGAGTAATTTTGGAGTGGGCATATATGATTATTAGTTTACATGCTAGTATATGCTAATATGTTAGCATATATTATGCTAATATATTCATCTTTACAGCTCAACTTGGTGAATATCCAAAATTGTAGTTCTTTGTTAAGTAAGTATACAAGAAAGAGGAATGTGACAATAGGAGAAAAGTATAAGATAAATGAGCAGAATTTACTGGCCAGAAAAACTGACCAGGTTACTTCAGAGAGAGAACTATTGGTGTCTTCCTATGCCTAACTGATACATTAAGCTTTACATAGATAAACATGCATGGGAACAAAATGTTATCTACAAATAGTCAGCACTGTGTATAATTTCAGGCATCTCCGGGCATGTTGGAATGTATGCATAGAGATAAATGAGAAAAGATTATTTTCTGTTAGTGGTCCTTTTCCAAATATTGTTGGGTCTATCTTGTATGTTCAACAGAGTGTTACCAAATGATCATGTAAAAGGCATAGATACTTCTGGAAGGAAATCCCAAGATTCAAGTTTGTTGATCCTCTAATGACTCTAGATAGCAGTTTAATAGTCTGATTATCAGGTTTCTTGGCTGTGCTGCTGGTGAATGGAGCCAAAGCTCGAAGGAAGATCACACTCTATAAATAAGGCCTTTCCGGTGATGCCATGACTCAGTCATCCATAGAAGCTGGCAAGTGATAAGTTTTGACAAGTTGCTCTTCAGGCTGTTCCTCAGTACTTAACCTGGGGTGAGGGATGGTCCCCCAGCCCAAAGGGAGGGACTTGAACTTGGATTATGCTACAAAACTCCTGGGTAGCACTGGGCTGCAAATTGCCACAGGGAAAGTGTGGCTGCTTAGTGAGTATCGGTGAAAGTTTCACTATAACTGCTGCCAAGATAAACAAAACGGATGTTGGTAGAATCAAATGCTGAAGTTAATTGTCCTACAGAGAAGTCTGGCTCATTAATAAAGGAAACTGGGCCACCCACTTAAAGCAGATGGCATTGATGAGAATGATTTGTTGCTATACATAAATGAACAAAGTCCATGTGACAAAAAGAATGATGGTGTCCTAAAGGAAGTGATGCTTTGGTGAGCTCCACACGAAACCAATTTTTGTAGATAACTCATGATTCTGAAAGGGCAAGACAAAAGTTTAGAAGCCAGTGCAAATGGAGAAATTAACAAATGATGGAAGAGACACTTTTTCATGAGGCTCAGTCAAGCACTAGTCAAGCTGTTCTTAATCAGGCTTTTACAAAGAAACAAGACACTAGTTCTCAATGCTCTTAACATCTTAAAATATGCTATGCTTAATAAATATATAGGTTTGGGAGGCACTAGAGATTGATCTCAGAGCCTGCAGGCAATTCTACCTCCTGAGCCACACTTCCAGTCCTTTCAAAATTAATTTTAAGAGGTCTCACATATTACCTGGGCTGGCCAAGACTGTGATCCTCCTCTTCATGCTTTTCTGCATTCCACGGATGACTGGCATGAACCACTACCCCTACACAGTTAAGATGGAACTGTGTGAGGATGGCCTCAAACAGTGATTCCCCTGAGCTCTGTCTCCCAAGCAGCTAGGATTGCAGGCTTGGACCAATCGCACCCAATAATTTCATCATTATTTTCGATTCCTTGTGGATTTACAAGTCAGGGTAAAAGAGAGTTATCTTTTTGATTTTTTAAAGATCATTAAATAATCATCTTTAAAAAGATAAGCCGAATGGTGGCTCACACTTATGATCCTAGCTACTTAGGAGGCCAAGAGCTGAGGATCGAGGTTCAAATCCAGCCAGGGCAGGAAAGTAAACTAGCCAGAAAAGGCCAGAAGTGGTTCTGTGCTGTGACTCAAGGGACAGAGTGCTAGCCTCGAGCAAAAGAATCTCAGGGACCCTGCCCAGCCCCTGAGTTCAAGCTGCAGGAACAAGGGGAGAAAGCAGGGGAGAGGAATATATATATATATATATATATAGTAAATATTACTATTAGGCATATATGTATATGTATATATATGTATATATAGAGTGTGTGTGTATGTGTTTGTGTGTGTTTTCTAGTTCTGGGATTTGAACCTAGTACCTAGGCTTTGTCTCTGAGATGTTTTTGTGTGCAATAGCATTCTACCATTTGAACTACGGTTCCATTTCTGTCCTTTCAGTGGTAAATTTGAATAAGAGACTTACAGATTTTCCTACCCAGGCTGGCTTAGAGCAGTGATCCTCAGATCCTGGCTTCCTGTGTAGCTAGGATTACAGGTGTGAGCCTCCAACACTCTGCTTGGTAGTAATTTTTTATGATCTTATAATAATGTGGAGTCTAAACACCATTACAGTTATCTTTATGTTTGATAAAATGTCGTGAAATTAGTGTCCATGTCGTTGATGTTCATATCTCATGTCATAATCACAGCTTCAGTGTGAGTATTCAATTTATTCAATGAAGCTTGCTTACTGTGACTATCACAACACTGTCTGTGATATACTTTTTCCTCAGTACTCATTAGAGACTCTCATAGTAGTGCTATTTTTCCAAATTGGCCCTTTCCTGCAATGCCGTGCCTTTCTGGGTAATATGAAAAATAAATAGGACTATTTATAATTACCACTAAGGTGAAATGGTGTTTTTATTTTGTATTATCCTCAGTTATGAAACCTAAGTGGCTTCATTGATTCCTCTCCTTCTAACAAATCATGACCATTACCTGACCAGCTCTCTCTTAACCTCTCCTGGTTAAGACAACAGTGTTTAAAAGCATCTGTGATAGAACTACTCTTTTTTTCTTCTTTGCCAGTCCTGGGGGTTGAATTTAGGGGCTGAGCACTGTCCTTGGAATTTCTCAAGGCAAGAGCTCTACTACTTGAGCTATAGAACCACTTCCATTTTTTTTCCCTATGTATCTGGTACCCAGGAATCGAACCCAAGTCTTTGTGCATGCTAGGCAAGCACTTTTACCACTAAACTAAACTCCCAGCCCCAACAAAACTGCTCTTATATCCAAGAACTGCTTTTTCATTATTACAGATAATCATGCAACACAGTCTTTTTGAAAAATTTAGACTTACTCTACTGCTGATTAATTCTTAACATTGAGACCTACTGATTTTAACCTCAATTTCTTTCTTTTTTTTTTTTGCCAGTCCTGGGCTTGAGCTCAGGGATTGAGCACTGTCCTTGGGTTTTCTCAAGGCTAGAGCTCTACCACTTGAGCCTCAGCACCACTTCCGGCTTTTTTCTATGTATGTGATACCGAGGAATTGAACCCGGGTCTTCATGCATGCTAGGCAAGCACTCTACCACTAGGCCAAACCCAGCCCTAACCTCAATTTCTTTTACACATCTGTCATAGATTTGGAAGAAATGTCAGGCCTTTTGGGCAAAGAACCTTGTAGTATCAAAAGATCAAAACAAAAGATTATTGGTATGGACCAATAGCTCTTTCAGAATAACAAGCTGGAAAGCAATCCTAGTCTCAGACTCAGATGCTTATAACTCACTGTGTCTATAACAGCAATTCAACAAGTGTATGTGGTCAGCTGAACAGTCTAATGACTTCCCATGCTGTTAAATCAGTTAGCCTTGCTCATGTTAGTGAACTCTTGGGCCTCATTCATATCTCATTGCTAAGTTGCTATAATCTTCTGAGGCTTTAATAGCTTTGCTTCAGTTTTATGATGCATTCTACAGGGATTAAGGCGAAATGAGAAGAACTGGAATGTCTGCTACTTACTGCCTTCCAATCTTCCTCCTCCTTGTCTAGCAGTCTTAACCACACCTTTCCACTATTATGTACCAAACGGAGGGAAAATAATACAGGGAACGAAGAAGAAAGGAAAAAAAAGACATATCAGGAAATGCCCAGAATGTGTGAGTGTTTTTTGAAAAATCAAAATTAGTGGAACTGTTGTCTGAACACTGACTAGAGATAAAATATGAAATACTGTGGATAAGTTAATTTAAATTATAAAAGCAAATAAGCCTTGTTTTATAATAAAGATTATCCTTCAAATACAACTAATATTAGAGTAGATTTTTATTACAGCTATTTCCAAATTTTTGGTGTGTGTGTATTCAGTTTAAGGGGAAGAGATGGCATGCACTTTCACTCATGGTCTGGGCTAAGCCTGTAAAGTATAGTTATTTTCAATGGATATATCAAGATTTTCTTCTATCTTGTTACATGCTTGTCCTTTTTTGCAGGTTTTTCTCTAAGGATTATTGTTGAGAGTAAGTTAAGCTACTAGAGCTAAGGAACATCCATTCAGGACAGTTTAGCCCTTTCCTACTCAAGGTGGGAGTTCAGCAGAATGTAGAAGGATTTGAGACATTTCTGCTTGGATAGAGATGCTATTTTCATCCATCTTAATGATTGTAGTAGTTTTCTAGAGCTGTCATAACAACATTGACAGTGACTTAAACAACAGACATTTCTGCCTCCCCATGCTGGAGGGTAGAAGTTTAAGTTCTAATGCTTGCTAGGCTTATTTCATCCGTGCTCTCTCTCCATATCATGTACATGGCTATCCTCTCTTCTTGTCTTCTTTCTATACCTGCCCATGTCCAAGTTTCTTCTACTTTCATTGGCTTCATTCCTATCAGCTTAGACCTGTGATGATGTCATTTGGACATATTTACACCTTTAAAGACCTGATCTCCAAGGGTAGTCACATTTTGTGATCCCCAGGATTAGAACTATAGTATATGAATGGGGTGGGGGTGGGGAGGGAGGTTTGCACAATTTAGCACCTAACTCTGTTGCGTGTGAGTATTGTGCTCATCCTCATACTTGAGATTCAGATATCTGTGTCCTTTCCTATGGCAAGGCAAAAGAGAGGGTGCGGGACTAGTAGCTCCACCTTTAGGAAAAATAAACCAAAAGTTACATGTACCAACTCCCACTAGACCCAACAGGGATGAACAAACTCATCTGTGGGAGTGGGCATGAAATTAATATATTTTACATAGGGGTCATACTTGGGCAAATAGTAATAATCCTATATTTAAGAAAATGAAGATAATTCTCTTAGTTGGGAAAAATGGAAGAGATATCCTCATCCTTTATGCATATGCCATGCATATAAATACACTGAATTTACTTAGCTGTAAAAATGGTAGCAGACAATCTCATCATTAGCTACTTGCTTTCGGATTGGTTTTGATGTATGCAGTACTTAAAGATCTCTGCGGCAGGCGTCTAGTGTCAATGAGTTCATGACTTAGCTTGGAAGTAACAACATTAACCTTGGACTTTCTGTAGGCCAAAGATACATTGATTTGCAACAAAATGTGTGTAGATAATACATCTTTATTCAAAGTGTACAGTTCTAACTGTGCATGGTTTATTACTAATTGACAGAAATTAAGTGCATTTGTTTACTTTATGCGACCTTTAAAAAAACTGGTACTAAGTCCTTTTGTGGATTTCGTTTTTCATGTTTCTGTTTTCATTGCCCTGTTTACATATATTCATTATTGCTGAAATTCATAATGTATTCCTTCCAACTCATCATATATATATGCATACATATATTTTTTTTCTTTAAATTCTTACATACTGTTGGTCTGGCACATTAGTTACAATGGCAACCTGAATAGACTAAGTTTACTCACATTCTGAGTAGAAGAGGCAGATAATAAACAAAGCATATGCATATCTGCATAATACAGAATAACATAAGGGAACTTTTGTGTTACAAAATGAAACTATCCTGAAGAAAATGGAGAAGAGGATCATTTTGATATAGAAGGGAGAAATGTTCTAGAAAAATGCAGCAGCAAATGCAAAGAAATTAAAGAGGAGTATGGGGAGTGGATTTTCTTTTCTTTTTCTTCCCCTTACATTTTTTTGTTTATTTATTTATTTATTTTTTAAAATATTTTTATTGTATTTAATAACAGGGTTACATGATGTTTGCCAGATAGAAGGTGCATTAATTCACATACATTGATACCCTTCCACATGTCTTGGTCCCCATTATTTACATTGTCTTTAACAAGTTGTACAAAGGGTTTCAATTCAGCATGTCAGTTTATGAGTACAATGCATCTTCCCACCTCACTTCCTTCCCATTCTTTTCTTTGTTTTGAGACGTAATCTTTCTGTATTACCTTGGCTAGACTTGAACTTGTTGTGGTGTCAAGGCTGGTCTCCAACTCAAACACTTCCCCGCCTTGGCCTCCTAAAGGCTGAGATAACTGCTGTGCTCTACCATATCAAGCTATCCTTGGTAGTATGGCTGATCTACAAGGGGAACACTGTCCAAAGACAGTGCAGGAAATAGGAGAATGGGAGGGGAAAGGCCATCCAGGTGGTGGCATATCCTAGGCACCTTGTAGATGATGGAAAGGAGTATTTTAATTTTACCCTACTGACAATGAAGCTACTGGAGGAACTAAGGCAAAGAAACAGTGTTAGATTTTTTTCTTGCACTGGATGTTGCCTAGGCTTTGGAGAGGTGAGGGGATAAATAGGGATGAGGGGCATCTGTTCTCTTGTAATTATCCAAGTAAGAAATGATGGGGCCTTGACCAGAGTGGTAATGAGATTTGGTGTTAAGAGATAGATGGCAGGTATAATTTAAAAGGAGAGTTGGGAATGAATGATTGATTAAATGTTTAGGAAGTCAAGTATGACTGTAATAGGGGGTACCAACTCTACAATTGACTTGAAAGAAATCTTAAAGGGTCAGTGAATTTCACTCAAGGACATGTATTTAGGATCCACAGAACAGGAAAGGAATGTGTTCTTTCCAGGTGTAGAGAACAGATGACAAAGGCAAAGAAGACTAAACTGTACTTGTGTATTCAAAGGTAGGCCCAACTCAGTTTGCTGAAGCAGGGAGTGTGGTGCTTTGAACAGCTGCAAATGTGCCTCTGATAGCTGGAAGCTCACCTCGTGCATTTTAAACCTGCATGGGGCAGGAAATTTGTGCCACTGAGGCACCATAAAAGTTTAGACTCCAGGGGCCAGGAGTTTGGCCTAGTGGTAGAGTGCTTGCCTAGCATGCACGAAGACCCGGGTTCGATTCCTTGGTACCACATACTTAGAAAAAGGTGGATGTGGTGCTGAGGCTCAAGTGGTAGAGCTCTAGCCTTGAGAAAAATCCAAGGACAGTGCTCAGCCCCTGAGCTTAAGCCCAGGACTGGCAAAAAAAAAAAGTTGAGACTCCAGCTGATCAAACATATTCCACATTTGCAATAGAAAGACCACGGAGGTTTGGAATTTTACAGAAGCCTGGTATCATGCTTTGAAGGAACCATGGTCCATGGAACAAAACTTTTTATGAAATTTTTCATGTGTGGTTACTCCTGTTTTGGGGCTATACGTTTGAAACCTCAGTACTGCCTTTTACTCTTGCTCATTTTATACTATGTGTATAAGACCATGTTAGTCTTGCTGAAAACAATTATGATATTAGGTAAATCACTTCACCTCTTCTGAGACTTGATTTTATCATTGAAAAACTGAGATAATAATGCCTATCTTAGAAAGTTGTTGTGAAGATTAAATGAAATAATCACCTTACATGAGTTAATTAATGCAAATGAATTACTGAGTCTAATGCTGGCAGAAAATAATGTATGTGTCTGTATCCATCAGTCATTTTCTTTGTACTCCCACTGTACTGCTAAATCTGTAATGTTCAACACTCTTGTTTGTTGCTGTATAAAAATCAGCCTTTAATATTCATGTTTACTCCTATCTTCTCCAAACTCTCATGATCTGGTTTAATTTGCCTTTATGATTTTGCTCTTAATACCATACTGCCTTGCACTTTTACTTGGTTGTTTCCAGCTAGATTGTGTGATTCTATAATGTGAGCTTCTCATCTACATTTCTTTTTGTATTTTTATTCTACCTTGCGGTAAAATAGACCTCTTAGTTGTGATATTAGCTATTTTTCTAAAAATTCTCTGCCCTTATAAGTCTGTAGGGTCATTCACATTATGGAAGTATTCCAATAGAGAAATACTTCTATAATATTATATAATATATAATATTATACTGAATTGAAACAAAATCTCCCATTCTAAGGAGTAGCAAACACAGTATTAATTTACAACAACCTGAGCAAGGCCTTGAGTTTGAGTTTAGTTCCCAGTACCAAAAAAAGAGAAAAAGAAGCCAGGAAACAAGGAAGAGAAAGAAGGAGAAAGGGAAGGAGAGGATGAGGAAGGGAAAGAAAAAAGGAAGACAGGCAGGCAGGGAGATATGGAGAGAGAAAGGGAAGGAGGAAGATATTCATATATATATATATATATCCATTGTAGAAACTGACACACACGTGGTACTAAACACCAGAAGCATTTTCAAAAGAAGTTAACATTACATGATTTGAAAAATATAAATGGCAGAGGCCTTTTCCAAATTGTACACATGGTTATATAGCCACTGGCTGGATCGATCCCTATCATGCGTCAGCATTCACGAGCACATACCCCCAGCCAGGGCACACATGTAGATCAACTTCGCAGAATATCTGATGGTTGCTGTGAGATCCTTGCCATCAGTGAGCCACTTGTCTCCACTGTTTCCTACTATAGGGACGAGATGGTTATTGTGAAGTCCAGGTCTGTGAATCAGCACAGTCACTGAAGACATTCTATTTAGTAAAGTATACTTGAAGTGAGAGAAACGTTAGCTTGCAGCACAGTTGCATCAACAGAAACCGCGAGTTTTTGGTCTTCTCTTCCCTTCCCCTTCCCCCTCTTTTTCCCTTTTTCCCTTTCTCTTTCCCTCTCGTTTTACTTTTTGAAACCCTATAGTTTAAATGCAGAACATTGTGTTACCCCTTGAGCTATCTTTCAGCCCTTTTGCTATTTGTTTTTTAGATAGTCTCATGCTTTTTACCCAAGCTACAGAGTAGCATGCCACAGTATCTAACCTCATTTTTTCTTCCTTCTACCATGAAGAAATGCTATTATATTTGCTTTTTTGTGTTATGTTTTCAATAAAATTATAAGATAGAAAATTTTCCTCTTCCATCTTTGGGTTGATCTTATCAGATTAGTGAGATTTAGGGTCCACTAAGAGATTCTGACAACCTTATAAACAATCTCTCTAGAAAATCTATAGACTTGCCACTCCACTTGGAAAGTAATGCTTAATGGTTTAAGAGAAAAAGAATTACAAATAGAAGAAAAAGAATTCAGAAAATAATACAGTTAAAAGATACTTTGCATCATTTCCCAAGCTACCCATAAAGTACCACAATTGTCATAACAGTGTTTGAATTCCTTCCCAACCGGAATAGAAACTGGATACAAGAACTGACACCATCCATAATTTTTAAGATAAATAACAGCATAAATAACAGGTAAATGACAACAATCACCAAAAGCAGTTTCAAACTTTTACCAGGTAAATGATTTCCTGTTTGACTACATTGACTTTCCTAACTAAGATGAAAGGTACTCTTTTAAATATTCACATTCTGACATAGCTAGCCAAATATAAAGAAATTTGGATTAATACATAAACAAAAAGAAAGAAGAAAGGAAGCAAGGGAGAATGAGAGGTGGGGACGGAAGGAGGAAGGAAGGCAGGGAGGGATGAAAGGAGGGTAGAAAGAACAAAAAGAAGGAAGGAAAGAAGAAAGGAAAGGAGGCAGAGGAAGGAGGAAGAGGGAGGGAGGAAAGAATGAAAGGAGGAAGAATCTCAGCACCATGCCAATACAGATTGAACAGTCAATAGGTGAAGGAAGCCCTTGTAAGTATAGCTTACTAAGTTAATGAAGTCACACAATTCATTTTTAATGTACATCAGTCTTTCATACCCTCTTATGCCATTAGGACAGTTTTAATTCTCTGTGTCCCAAGTTGCCACTACAATAAATATCTTAATATAGTATATGTTAAAATAGCCAGATAAATGCAAGAAGAAGCACCTAGTAAATTGCCTCTGGGACTCCAGATTCCCTGTTGTCATGCAAGAGTTCAGTGGTGAGACATTCAGCTGTTAAGGAGCCCCTTGCGCTCTCTCGTTTAACATGCTCGTAAGCACCATTTTTGTATCAGCCCATGAGAAAGTGGAGTGTTTTCTGTATTACCTCCTGAGTCATATTATTTCTCTAGGCCCATGTCATTCAGGTTTTTCTGGTTGTTATTCCTGTACTTCATTTTCCTGGAGCCTGTCTCCCCTTCATTATACTGGATATGTTTCAGAGGCCATGTCTAAGTGGCTTGTATTATTTAGAACCATGGGAAAATCCTCTAAGCATTTAATTTAGACAATTACATATGTGCACGAGGAGGCTGAAATTCATATGAGGGAAGCCTGGAAGTTTGTTCTGTTGCCTTGTCTGTCACACCGATAAGGAATTATCCCTGTTCTTTTCTGGAGGAAAAATTGCTTTTTTATCATTGTCAGAATTCTAAAGTAGACGATAGAGTACTTCATTAGAAATGACAGAGAATCAGACAAAACGGAGAATGGAAACAGCCTTACATGAACCTGTGACAACCCTGCTTCTGCACTCAAAAATAGATTAACAGAACTCAACTTAATTCAACTTATTTTTTATTTAATCAAAATATAATTTCTAAGACATGCTAGAAAAAATTAATTTTGTTTAGATACATCTAAAATCTCTGCTATTTGGGATTTGGGGGATAGTACATAATGTATTGATATAGAAATTCACTATCTGTCCAGGCATTAGAGTATTCCATGGAGATTGTATTTCATGAGACATTGGATTAAGTACCAGGCAAATGGAGTGAAGGAATATAAAGTTCCCAGAGGAAATAAGAGCACAGAAAACACAGGCTGGAGACACCTTGTCATATGGTGGCTGGTACCCAAAGGTTTATGATTGCATACTTTTTGTTCTTATTTAGGTTGTTAAAGGGCATTTTAATATTCCTTATGTTGCTATTAGTATCCTTCATGAGTAATCTTTCCACACCCTGTGACCACATGTCAGCCTTGATTCTTCCCACCCCCACCGTGTGGCACAAGCAGAAATTGAACCCCTAGTTTTTTCATTATCCCAGTTATTGCCTCAGATAAACGCCAGCAATTCTCTCTATTTTTTATTACTGTAAGAATAATAGAAATAATTATATTCTTCCCTTCATAAATATCTTTTATTCCTCCATTTAGAAACCTTAAATCCTGCACAGATTAAAGGGTAGCTATCCCTACAGTGGAGAAGAGGAAACACAGCGAAGACATCCTTAAAACATACCTTGCAATGATTGAATGACATGCGAGAACTTGGAGTTTTGTGATAATTCATGGTGAATTTTATTTTAATTTTATTTTATTTTCTTATGAACATTGCTCATTAGCATAGATATTTCCCCCAAATTTTTCATTTTACAAAGTTGGTCATTAATGCCTAAATATATAAATAAATAAGCTAATTCATGAAAGACATTTTTAAAGGCATATCTATCTTGAGCACAGGAACTACAGCAACTATCACTCAATCTAAATTTCCTGACTTCTCACTGACTGTTCCCAGATAAGGAACAAGGCTTCCCAGGCTTGTGTCTTCTCATTGTGTTCCTCCTTTGTTTCTGTAGTATTGGTCATCTTTAACCTTCTTCCCTTGGTTGTACTAGCATCATTTGATTTTACCTCTCCTGTATTCACATAGCCATCTCTTTCCCTTTCATGTATGCATTAGGTTTTGAAGGTTTTTCTGCAGCTTTCCCTGCTCACATACTTGACTCTCATTCCCTATTTAAGGTGCTCTCCTAAGCACCTGAATTTACTTTTGTCTCCAACGAATCACTTAATGTTATAGTGTGTGTGCGCGCGTGCCTGCGTGCATGTGTGTGTGTGTGTGTGTGTGTGTGTGTGTGTGTGTGTGTGTGTGTATCAGCTTTCTCTTTATCTCAGATCTAAACTGACTTACTGGAGAAATGTACAAACAAAGAATAAGCACTTTCCCAGTTTGAATTTATCCCACCTTAAAACACATCTTCAAATGTTAAAAATACACTAACCATTGGTTTTTGACACTGTGTCTTGGGTTCTACAAATCTTGAATGGTGCTCACCTCTTCACACCATCTCCTGTAACCCTTTCCTCTTATTGTGACATGTTACCCCTACCAGTCTTCTTGTGGTATTATTGCCCAGATTCAAGCTGCTTTGCCCCAGAGAGAAGTTTCTTCTCACTTTCATCACAAATATTTCCTCTCACTATCTTCCCTTCTTCACCTCTCTATTTTACATGGACAGTCTGGGATTGATATGTGTGTGTGTATATATATATATGTGTGTGTGTGTGTGTGTGTGTGTGTGTGTGTGTGTGTCTGTATATACCTAAACACACACACACACACACACACACACATACACACATACAGGTCAGGCTCAGAAAGGTCCTCAGACCATCCACAATGTGGTAAATATTGCGTCTATGCACATATTATAGTGATGTACACATTTATATTTAGATCATTGTATTTTTGATATGTAACTCTATAACTAGTCTATAAGCTCCAAAGGGTAATACTGTGTCTTTCATATGAAGGAATAATGGAGCACATGTAGAAACAATGATCAAGTACAACGTTAGAAAGTGATATAGGACAAAAGTATTGGATCTTTGACTGCCATGGCAATCAATATCTATTTTAAATTTTGAATAAATATAAATTCTCAGGTTTTCATTTTTTCACAATGTGTTTATAATCTATAATGAGAATCTGTATTTTGAAGGAAAACATCTTTCAGTCTATAGTACATTTCTCAGTCTGTAATGAGAATTTGTATGTTGAAGGAAAACATCTTTTGGTACTATGGTATAGTAGGTTGGGAGACACCAGACTACTATTGCAGATTCAAAAAACTGGCCTCATGCTTTTTTCTGTCTCCACAAATGCAACTCCTTTGCAATGTGACTGCTATTTCTCTTACTCCAAGCCTTTGGATTTGAACTTGACCATGAGACTTGCTTTGTCCTGTGAAATATTAGCAACTGTGATGCGAGCAGAAGTGTGAACAATATTTGCCCTCCAGGACTTGACTGAATACTAAGACTGCCATGTTCAGTTACCTCTGTAAAGCAGTGAATCTGAGCTGGTGTTTACATTTCCTCCCTCCGAATCATATGCTACACCTCTCTCTCACCATTAGAAACGTTTCTCACTTCAGAGGAGACATGTGTAGTTTGACTTCATTTCAAAGGAGATTCAACTCTACTCTGATCTTAAATTGAAAGTCATTCTGTAGGGGACATATTTACAAATACTCACCAGAAGGAAAAGAGAGAGTAAAGTATGTTAGGCAAAGAGAATAACACCTATGTGTAACATAGATGCTCTCCTATTCTAATCTATGCTAGTAAAGCCATAGCATTTTTAAGGAAATCTGTAGAAGCTATTTTTGCAGAATCTGAAGTTTGAAGTGAGGTTATTCCATTATACTGTCATCATAATGATTGCCTTTCCTCAAAATGTTTTTATTTTCAGTACGCTGTTTTCAACAATACTACATCATTTCCATCTCTCAACTTTCAAAGCAAGTTCCACAGAAACAAAAAAGATTTGATTCTTGTTTTATTTGCCTTAATAGTCAAAAACTCTAAGTTCCTGGTGACTTGGTGAAATTGAATCTAATTCAGATTTTTTTCTTTATGCGTATTAACCTTTCATGAAGTTATTGATATCTAGTACCTGACTCCAATATATGTAGACTTTTAGTATTTTTCTGACCATATTCCCTTACCCCTAAACCCACAGTAAAAGTCTCTGAAAGACATTATTGCCTTATAATGCTCCTGTTTTTTTTAATGAAGCACATAGAAACCTCCCCCCCGTATACATACACACAAACAATATATAGAGATAGATAGATAGATAGATAGATAGATAGATAGATAGATAGATCTTTTAAAGCATCATTTTTTTAATCAATTATAAACCGTGACTGTCCTTTAGGGATGATGAACCCGTGATGTAATTCCTGTTAACTTGCTTTCTCAGCAGGACTGAAGAAGATGTTGGATTTCTCTCTTTTTCCCATGACTAATTTTATCTCAGGGGTCACCTATATAAACACAATGTTTAGGAAAGCCTTGAAATAACTATGCAAAATGATTAGACTAGAGAATTCCTCATTTTCTTTTTAATTGTTTGTGAAACAGGGTCTTAATTACGTTGTCTTGACTGCCTATATTTAGGACATCCTCCTGCCTCAGTCTCTTGAGTAGCTGGGACACTGTGGTGTTACCATCACACCTGACTGAGAAGACAATGCTTTTTAAACATTAACATCCATACTTCACATACAATTACTAAGAATTACCTTACCTATCTTGAAAATTCACTTCCAGATCCTGGTCTTCATGGAAGTAAAGATATACTAACACTGTCTAGCAGCACATAGACCAATTTATTTTTCTTAAGAATAAATACTCAGGGAAATCAAAGGAAAAATATAAACAGCTCAAATATTTTTGTGAATTAGATTCATCACTTTCTGAAAGGCTTGACTATGGACAATGTATGTCTATACCTCTTAGCTTTATTTCAAACACAAAAGACATCAGAACTATGCATTCATTTGAATAGTCAGGTGTGTTCACAGTAATGTCATAATCTTAGGCCTCCTGAGTAATTTAAAGGGCTCCACTGATGCTCCTAAATGCTTGTTATTACGTGAAGACCTAAATCAAGACAGGTGCAGATGCACCACCCATCACATGTTCTATGAAGAGCACCAGGCAGGATGGTGTGAATGCATGGTAGTTAATTCCTGTTACGTGTCCTGAGGCAGACGAAGATTCTTCATACAACAGCTCAGACTCTTATTCTCAGTCTCCTTTCTTCCTCAAGAAACTGACTTCATGAGCATAAATGTAATAGCAGGCAGTTAATAAGAATTCGAAACAGTTTGGAGGAGGAAAGTCTGATATGACACTCAAGGAATAAAGATACCCGGGCTCCTAAGCCAGCTGTGTATTTGAAGTAGAGGGTGTAAAGTAGATGTGATAAACTATGATCACTCGGAGTTAAAAATCTAGGAAATTCAGTATCTTAAACTATTTCCATTTTGTTTCTATTTTTAGAATATCTTCCTAACATTTCAAGAGAACAAGTTTAGGGCCTTGAATCATTCTTAGGACTTCTCCATTTGTTTAGGCTCTAATAATACAAGAGTATTGCCATGGGGATGGACTTAGGGAAATCACAGTTTTTTATCAGACCTCACTGTGAATTATGCCTATCAACAGGGGAATGATAAAGCATTATAACGTCATTAAGCTATACTTAATAAAATAAAATATGTGAAGCCAGGCATGATAGTGTTATAGTTGTGACTACAGGCCCAGCTACTAAGAGACTGAGGCTGAAGGGTCACTTGTGTTTGCAAATTCAAGATCAGTGTAAGCAACATAGATCCCCCTTCAAAAGCAGCAACAAAAATTATATGTGATTCTCTACAAGTCATAGAGATCTAACTGGCAGTACCTGTGGTTATTTGGGGAAAAAAGCTATATTAAATTTCAAAACTAAGATACAAACTGTACAAAACCAATATGAGCAACATATATCTGTGTGTAGCTAACTCTATTACCATTTTTATTTGGAAAGAAATGTTTTCCATTAAAAAGTTTAGTGTGGCCGGGCATTGGTGACTCATGCCTATAATCCTAGCTACTCAGGAGTCTTAGATCTGAGGATTGTGGTCCAGAGCCAGCCTGAGTATGAACGTCTGTGAGACTCTTATCTTCAATTAAACCACCAAAAAATCAGAAGTGGTGTTGTGACTCAAGTGGTAGAGCAATAGCATTGAGCTGAAGAGTTCAGGGAAAGCGCTCAGGCCCAGAGTTCAAGCTCCATGACCAAAAAAAACCCCAATCTAGTGTGTACTTAATAACTTATATGCCATATTCTTCAATAGTATTTTATTTTTAAATATTAGCTCTTCAAAGTGCTTTACAATGATAAGCGTTTTTTTTTTTAATATAGCGTTGGTGTCAACAGTAGTAGATTTCTTCTAAAAGCCTGCTGATGTTGAAAAGCATTGCTTCTCCACTGCAAAGGCTCTGAAAAGTATTGCTCATGCCATCAAATCAGCATACTTAAAAGCAAAAAAATCCAGTTTATCACCTCAAGCAACATGAGTGGCTTGAGTTTTCCAGTAAATTAGCTTGAACTCCATTGATATTGCTTCTGTCTGGCCAAATGTACTGGCCATTTCTGAAATTTGAAATTAGGTTTTATGGAGTGTTTAGCTGATCAAAACTTACTGAATGTCTAATCTGTACATAGACAAAGTCTGAAATAAGAACAATAAACACAAGGAGTGGCTCCTGTTGTTTAGGTATTTGTATATAGGTAAAGGAGCAGACAATGTAACAAGGCCCACAATGGATGTAAAGTGGAAACAGACCATTTAAGTCTTAATTTTATATTAGTGGGAGAAGTTTTTGAAAAAAAATTATAGTCAGGTGAAATTTTACTTGTTTTTAATAAATAATAGAGCATTTCATGTTGGATAAAGTGAGAGGAAGGTATAGGTCACACATAGAAAGAAAACTTTATAGCTGTTTGTGGAATGTCTCTTTCCCCAGTCTTACATTTCTACAGTGGAGTTCAGTGGATCTGTGGAGACATAAATAGGGTTTTTGGAAAATTGAAATAATACCTCCAAAATCACAATATTCTTGTCATGCCTTTATAACATACTATAGTAGTCTGGTTTCCACTGCTACAACAAAATATCAGAGGCTGGACACTTCAAAATAAAAGAGGTTCCGTTATTTTTTTATTCTGGAGATTTACAAGGATCGTGTAAGATTCTGCTGCACTCTGCTGAGGTCTTCATGGAGGAGGAAACTGCAATAATAGAGCACATGTGAAGTAACAGTATAGTAATCAGAGAAACAGACACAGAGAGGTAAATCTCCATCTTTTATAACAATAACTCTATCTCACAAGAATGAAGTAGGTTCTCCTAAGAACTACATTAATCCTTTCCAAGGCAGTTTCTCCAAGTCTTAATTATCTCCCACGGGGATTCACTTTTTAAAGATTCCACCACCTGTTAAAACTGCCCCATTGGCTGACATACTTTAAACACGTGAAACTTTGCGGACATCACTAAACCATATCCAAACATGAGTGCATGCTATCAAAAGATTCCTGATACATGTTATTTTGTTTGCACATGCACACATATCTGTGTGTGTGTGTGTGTGTGTGTGTGTGTGTGTGAGAGGGAGAGAAAGACAGAGATGGAGAAAGAGAGAGAGAGAGTTGGACAGAGACACAAAAAGAAAATATTAAGCTTATTTGGACAATTTTAGTAAAACAATAATATTCATGTGCTTTTCCTTTGTTTAAATCATCTCCATGTATTACCCCTCTTTAAATAAGATAAAAGTAAGTTTTACAAAATCTTGCAAGCTTCATAAATGTATGAGGAAGGCCATGTAACTTGTATAGAAATACTAAAAGACCTGAAAAAATATCTGAGCTTTGAGTCATAGAGAAGCATATATGAACAAATCTGTAAAAGATAACACACTTGAGTGCTGTAGTTAACAATGTAAAATTATATATTTAAAATATTGCGCCTGTGTTAGACTACTAAGAGTTATCTGGGAAAACATTACTTCTCTTATTCACACAACAAAGCACTGAAGCATCAAGTCAATGAATAATATTGTGGGTGTGGGCACATTCTTCAGCCTTGCTGGGAGGACTATGACATTTCTTCTGAGAATATTCAGAGAATAAAAAGTCTTTCTATCTTTCCCCAGCACAATGTGGGCATGCTCAATAATTCAAGTATGTTGATGGTTTTTACTGGACTTGTACTAGGATGTCTTATCTATACACCCAATAATATTGTTGTAAGAGGATTACTTAATTTTATGAAATGAATACTCTGAACTGTCTGTATTGCTTTTGAGACTATTGTGTCTTTAAAAAGTAAAGTGACTAGATCAAGTAATTGTTTCAAGCATGGGTTATAGATTTTTTTTTATCCAGTAAAGTTAGCAAGGACAAGGAGATCAAACTGAAAATCTTGATCCTACTACATTTAGTCTGCTTTGGATATCATATACAGGTACGTTTGTTCGAGTAAATGTTTATATATGTTTACTTCGTTATTTTTTTTGCCAGTCCTGGGGTTTGAACTCAGGACCCGAGTGCTGTCCTTAGGTTTTCGGAAGGCTAGAGCTCCACCATTTGAGCCACAGCACCATTTCCAGCATTTTCTATGTATGTGTTAGTGAGAAATCAAATCCAGATCTTCATGCATGCTAGGCTAGCACTCTACCACTAGGCCAAGCTCCCGTACCTGTGTTCACTTCATTCTAAAAAGAGGAATCGGAAGAATGGGCAAATACAGTCATAATATTCTATGTATATGTGTGAAAATAAGATCTGAGTCATTTGAGGAGATTGGTAACTCCAGAATAGATGGGTTTGGGGTGATAGAAGAGGTGAAATTGTTTAAGATGCATAAATTGACATGTCAAATCAAACCCCCTTTGTACAACTAAAGATATTCAAATATATCATAAAACAAAAGAAGAAAAACGATAGAAAATTGTTCTAGTTATGTGTACAATGTGCAAAAAAGTCTCTATGAATACCATTCTTTTAATGGGAAGGTTTTCAATGCATTTAGAAATGAGGACTGTTTTCTATTTCCTCTCTTAGCCGTGAAGAAGAAAGCTGGCCATATCACTCCTGTCCCAGGAGGCGTTGGACCCATGACAGTGGCTATGCTTTTGAAGAACACCCTTCTGGCAGCGAAAAGCATCTCTTATTAGATCCCAGGAGAGAGTTAAATAAACTGAAGTCGCAATGTGTATTTGCAACAAAAACCTTTATATTTTAATACAAAGCTATTTATTTCTACATCATATTTATTTTTTCATGGATGCCGTCATTGTGGGTCAAATGATTCTGACTTTTAAGCATTTCCTGCTAACAAATTTAGAGTTTTAGGGAACAGAAAAACAGTTCTCATAAAAATTTGGTAATAATCGCTCATTTTATGGGTATGTGTTCATAATGGTACGAAATAAAGGGCTCATAATAAAGAAATAAATTTTTTACAATCATGTACCAACATAGTGTTTCAACAAATGTTTTGTCACTCAAGTAAGTACCAATGTCAAATTCTATAGACATGCTGAATTTTTAATCTATTTCACGTCTTATGTATTTGTTGAAAAAGATCTTAAGTTTAAAAGAAAGATCCAATATTGAAACTAAATTTAGGATAACAGATATCTGCCAAATGCAACCTATAATGCCATCCTAATAAGAAATGATATTGTACTAAAGGAAAAAATAAGAAAGACATGAGATACTTTCAATGACTTGAAAAAATAGTTATTACATAAAAAATACATGAAGAACATGTTAGGTTTGGATATCACTTCTTTCTTCTTTTATTCAACTGTTGGGCAATACTTTCAGTGAAGAATAATTGAAAGATCTAAAAAGTAAATATATGCGTAAACTAAAACTTACATTATGTTTTCCCACAAGTATAAAATGTGATAGAATGTAAGTGAAGCTATCATTAAAGGAGTAGCTGATAGGTGCGTTTACAATTTTAGAAATCCAATAGGAAATGACAATGCTTTTACTTTACTCAAACTAAAATTTAGAATGCCACTAAGTACCAAGTGCTTTGTGCCTGACAGTTCTTCCCTCTTCCATTATAACATTTGATTCTTGAAAGAGATACTACATTTCTAACTTGGTTTAAATTAGGAGATACATGTGATTTTTAGCTGAAGGTTATTTGGAGATTACTACCACTCTCTTATCTGTATCATGTATTTATGCCCAAGCCCCATCAGTTATTTTATATCAATAGTGACTCTTAATCTGTGCATGTCTTTATCAATGTATACTCTTGATTGTGCAAACATAGACTAGAAGTTTATAATTAATAACATTCAACGAATAAATATAATTTGATGAAAAAGAATAGCTGTATTTTTTAAGATAGCTGTTTTTCCCCATATGTTTGCTACTGGTTTCTCTATCTCACTCATGATAGGGAAATGTAGTAAGCATCACAAGGATGGAAGAAAAGACACTATAATATGTTCTAAAATTGGCCCAGACCATTTTTGTTCAATAGTTTTGACAAAAATATAACCAATCACAATTTTTAAAGGGCCTCTGTGTAAAAGTTCCTGATTACCCAAACTAATAAAGTAATGAGAATACATAGATGTGAAAAAATAGGACTATAATTTGAGCTCCCTACCTCTATAGCGGGAGACATCATTTTGGAATAATATACATACCAAAGTCAGCCTTCCAGGAAATGAATGGAAATACACATACATACATACACACACACACACACACACACACACACGCACACACACACACACCTGAAATTTGTTTAAATTGATAAGAGAGACTTTATTCAAGACTATTACAATAGAGTCAACGCTGCAGAGAGACAGGCAGAACTCGATAGCAAATACAGCTGGCAAGTTAAGAGTATATGAGCAGAAATGGGAGCATGAACGGGGAAATGATTAAGAAGACGATTGCATACGGAGCACTGGGAAATTCTTCTTAACCTAGCTTATCAGTGTTCTTGATGAAGGCAGACCAAAGACTTGGGTATCAAAGGTAAGAGATAGAAAACTTCAAAAAATGATTTAGTGGAATTCTTTACTAAAATTAAGTTTTATCAACATTAGGGCCAGGGGCCAGGGGCTCACGCTTGTAATCCTAGCTATTCAGGAGGCAGAATTTGAGAATCTCGGTTCAAAGCCAGCCTCGGCATGAAAATACGTGAGAATCTTGTCTCCAGTTAACCACCAGAAAACTGGAAGTGGTGCTGTGGCTCAAGGGGTAGGGTGGTTGCCTTGAGCGGAAGAACTCAGGGACACACCCAGGCCGAGAGTTCAAGTCCCATGATGGACAGAAACAAAAAAAGAATAGGCCTCAAAGGAAACTACGTAAAGTTTGATAATGACAGGAATCTTTGTCAATGCACAAAAGATATAAGATCAATTCATTGGTATCATGACTTTATTTGCAGGTATTATGTATGCTTAAATTATAGGCATAGGATTTTTTTTTGTGGGAGAGAGTCATGTGCTTTCTTTTCCTATATTATTTTTGTCTGCAAAAAGACTCCTAAATAATTAACTTCAAGGAGAGGGGTGACAGATGAATGGAGAGAGGTAAGTAGGTAAATACAGTCATTATATTCAACAAACAAAAGAAATTAATGGTTGTGGAATAGAATAGACACAAGAATTATGTATATTGTCTATACAAATATAAAAATGTTATATCTACATTAGGATGAAAATGACAAATGTAGGTTGCAGAGTACTGGAAGTACTACAGGATTAATAAGGAAAACAGATTCATCTGTAAAAACATGATAAATCAATATGTATGCCACATTTATGAAGCAGTAGTTCTTATAGTTAAAGGCCAAAAGCTATTGTTGATTAGAATAAGAGGAGTTGATTTGGGAGGATAGATAATATGTTTAAATTTGAGTTTGAGGGGATGACATACTGTAGAAGTAGTGCAAATTTTGGAAGAATATTACTCATAGCTAGCAGAGAGCACCAGGCCTCCTGTGTCTTCCCACAATACTCCTTATGGACCTTTTCCTGAGTCCTTCACTAAGTGAGCACCTATCTTGTGCCAAATGATGCCTTGTTATGTTCATGTTTTTGGATGTGGCTCCTTATTAAAAAATTCTTTACTTGACAGATGAAGAAATTGATCCTTCCTGACCTCCTAAAGTTTCAGCCACCAGCCAATGTATAGAGCTAGAGTTGATGTAAACAAGATCAGTTGAGCTTCTGCTGGTCAGAATTCCCACTATTCTCCTCTAATCTATTCTCAGTGCCCCCACCTCCTACCACTCTAAATCCTACAGACTCACTCCAAGTGAAACTTCATGCCATCCAAGTGTGACGGCACTCTATCTCTCAACTGTTCCAGCCCATATTGTTAACATAAGCCCATACAGTCCTGAACACATTGGTAATTGCTATAGCTCTTTGCATACTAATGTAGTTGGGTACATACTTTGCCTGACTCCTTTTTGAGGTAGAATACATGCATCATCCATCCATTTATTTTATATGCCTCACTATGTTCATCCTACTGCCAAGGATATGGAAGGCATTTAATATTTTATGAATGGCATGACTATCAATTGGATTCATGAGAATTATAAGCTTAGAGAAAGAAACAATAGACGAATGAGCATTTCTTACTGACAACCAGCTACAGATTGCGGTTGAATCAGGGAAAGACAAAGAAAAGCAAAAAGAACTAAAGGAAAGGTAAGGGCCTTTTCCAGGAACGCTAATGACTAAAGGAGAGAGTGACTACAATAACAGATGGATAGTCAATTGTGGCACAAGGGAAAATTGATAGTGAGCTCTTGGCTTCTCACCGGTTTTTTTTTCCCCTGACTTGCCTGAAGTGTATTAGGAATAAATAAAGATGCCACTGAAGTCATCTCCTTCCTTCTTTAGGACTGGCAAGAGAATTTGAGCAAGTTTTCAGCTTTACTTCAGAAAATGCGAGTGGAAATCACCACAAGGGAAAAGCATTCAGAATGACTTGGAGCTATTTTCTGGTATAAACTGATTTCAAAATGGTAGACAAGTTAGCTGGACGCATCCAAATAGGCAGATACCCATCTTTTTCAGTATAGACATGTGCCAAAAGCATAAACCCACTGATGATTTAATATTTAGTTTCCTATGATAATGAAAACCTTGATTTTGATAGATAATTTTAGGACTTCCTCTGAGAACAGTATGCCAACTCTTACCAGGTGAGAAATGCAAAGTTATCTGATTGGACATCTGAAAATATGATTGAATCCTGACTCTGGAGCTTATCATTTGGCAAATCACTTGTCACCCACCTGTAGTGAGGGGGAGCTGCCACTTCCTACATCCTTACTCATACCTTTTGAACCTTCATGTCTCAGCTATTATCTGAGAATAAAGTCAAGTCAGCTATTTAGTTCTTTACCAACTCCTGGCAGATGTGTTAAGTGTTTTACTCTTTGTCTACCACTGGATTTATTGGGCTAGTATTACTGAAGAAAGAATTGAGATGTATATGAAACACAAAATATGATGTATTGGGTTAGCTATAATTAATGATTTTTACAAAGATGGTCATCTGACTTTCATATCTTAGTGTTTCAAACAAAGTTGTTCCAAGTGAAGGTGTAGTTCAGTTGTATGTTGAGCAGTTGTTAAGTGTATGTGAAGCCATGGGTAGATAAATAGATGATTAGTAGATGATCAATAGATAGATGATTTATTGTGCATTCTTTCATCTCTTTCTAGAACTGGAAATGGAGTTGTGATGATCATTTAATCCTTTATAAACGATTTCTTATCAAATTTTCACCAGTGGTGCTAAGAGGATTCTATTTATAATTCAAACACTATTTGCTTGAAAAAGTAGTTTCTAGAAACTGACTTAATAAAGTTTTAAACATAATCCATAAAAGTAAAGATACAAAACAGTAGGCACATTTGAAAGGAGGGGTGGCCAGGTGACAGTGCCTCATTCCTGTAATAATAGCTACTCAGAAGGCTGAGATCTGAGGATCAAGATTCAAAGCCAGCCTGTGAAGGAAAATCTGTGAGACTCTTATCTCCCATTATCCACCAGAAAACCGAAAGTGGCTCCTTGAGCTCAAGCACTCAGATACAGTGGCTAGGCCCCGAGTTCAAGCCCTTCGACCAACAAAAAAAAAAAAAAAAAGAAAGTAGGCACGTTGCTCAAATGGTAGAAAACCAGTCTTGAGCTAAGTTAGAACTAAAGACCCGAGTTCAAGCCCCAGTATTGGCCCAAAAAAGAGAATGAAGGCACATTTAAAGTGACCTAAGTATTATATAATATTTTAACTTTAAAAAGATGACTCTATGTTAGGTGATTGCTCAAGAAATAATGAGTACAACAAGATCACTCTTGTGTGATTTCTAAAGCCAAGTCCATATCTGACTGTCAAAGGAATGATTTCTGATAAATCTAATTGGCTAACATAATGCAGATGATATCCTATCTTGACTTCAACAAGATTTCAAAGTTTAGAAAATAGGAGTAGTCATATTCCAATTAGAAAGACATGGCACTTCTGCAAAATGTGTTCACAAATATCTATATTAATTTAGAGCACGTGATATTTGTGGGAAGTCACTAAGTCAGAAAATGTAATGGCAGCAATTACATGCTTTAGTTTTTATAATACTCATAATAGATTAAATTGAGAACATATTAAATATATTAAATCTAGGAATTTAAAATTATTTTGTTTCATTCATTCATTTAAACTAAATGTCGTCTTGATTTTGTCTCACAGGAGAATATTACAACTACACTACTATTATTATGGTTATTTTGGTTCTTTGAGGCATTAATTTAAGCATTGCTGTTCCTGGAACTTGGTAGCACATCCCATTTTCTCAGGAAAACACTAAATGATAAAAATGACACAAAGTTATAGAGTACTTACACATCTTCTTATAGGTAATGTAACAAGAATTGAAATTGAATATTAAATTTGCTTTTACACAAACTTAATGATTCTCCCTGTAGATGATCAGCAAAAATATTTTTATTTGCATTGGAAATCAGAGTCTGTGACAAAGGACTTAAGACTTAATTACTTGTTAGCCAGGTGTGGTCGCTCATGCCTGTAATCCTAGCTACTCAGGAGGGTGAGATTTGAGATTTGCAATTCAAAACCAGCCTGGGCACTGAAGTCTGTGAGACTCTTATCTCCAGTTAATCACTAGAAAATCAGAAGTGGCACTGTGGTTCAAGGCGTAGGATTGTAGAATTGAGCTGAAGAGCTCAGGGACAATGCCCAGGCCCAGAGTTCATGCCCCACAACCGACAAAAACAAAAACAACCCACCCCCCAAAAACAACATTAATTACTTGTTCAATTTTCAGTATGTGTGTGTGTGCGTGTGTGTGTTTGGTGTTTCTTGGTTCTGGGGCTTGGACTTAGGTCCTGGGCACTCTTCCTGCTTTTTTGCTGAAGTCTTCAGCTCTGCCACTTAAGCTATAGCTTCGCTTCCAGCTTTTTGGTGGCTAACTAGAGATAAGAGTCTTTCGAGTCTTTCCGGCCCAAGTTTCCTTCAAACTGAGATCCTCAGATCTCAGTCTTCTGCGTAGCTAAAATTACAGACACGCGCCACCAGCATTTGGTCCTAGGATTTATTTTATTTTGTTTAACAGGCTGTGATGTTTCCTAACTTACAAATACCTCTGTTGAAATCCTATACAGTTTTCATGCAGAGCAAGAATAGCTCCGTTGACAACTATGGAGTCGATTCAAAATTCCCACTCCATTTTGTTGTTTTAAGTACTTTTACACACATGGCTATGCCTACAGGTAACAGGAAATCAGTGTTTCAAAAGGAAACTCGATCACATCTGTAGATAACACAGGTATCCTAAACAAGTGCCTGTGTGCCCTGAGGCTTCAGGCTGTTGCCAGAAGTACATATTTTTTTGATTGGTAAGAACTGCGAGATGACGCTTCATGAAACTTAAATGGCAGAAAGACTCAGAGAGAGCACAATAAAAACCTCCACCTGTCAGTCTGGAAGGACAGGAGAGAAAGTTTACCAAGGGTAGGAGATGGCTTTGCGAGTTCCAATATCACTCTGCCTTTTCTTCAAAGGTAGGTAAATTCTCTTTTGTTTTGTTAAATCTGTCTTGCTCTAAAGTGCAGGGATTTGTTTCTCTTAACCAGATGTTCATTTCATATAATTGCTCACAATGAAGATCAGAACAAGGAGCCTGGATTAATTTAGTTGTCTTAAAAAAAAAGAATTAATGTTCTTTCTGAGTTTGGGTTTCCTTCCTTCCTTCTTTCATTTCTTTTTTGGAGAGCTTAAAAGACTTGCTAAACACAATTGAAAAGTAGCAGATGATCAGGTTCTGGATTTCAAATATGATGAATTAAAAATGAAGTGGAAAATAGGAATAGAGAAAGAAGTAATCTTGGATTTGTGGTTTGTACATGAAGGAGGTTCACCTCTGAAAGTTGCTTTTCCCTTAACACAGCCATGACAGCCCTGACAGAAGAGGCATCAATGACTATGACACCTGACAATGTAACCCAGCAGAGTAACTGGACAGCTAACAAAACTGAAGGTATTTTGCTTCCATCCTTTTATTTCAAGTGACTTCTTTAAAGCCTTTGAGGGAAATTTGCATAGCAAATTTGGAAAGCAGCATTGGAAAAGTTTTCATTTTATGTTTTATTGGATAATCAATTCATTTAACAAGATGCTGTTAGGTTGAAGTGGTAAATATGTCAGCCAAGAACTGCTTTCTTCAAAAGGAGGAAATGAAAAGAAAAGGAACTTTTTTAAAAAGCTGTCTTCACTCCTGTTCTGTATGTAAAATATGCCACACTTTCTTCCCTCACTCCCAGTAACCCAAGCATATCCTGTGAAGTTTCATGCAATTTTGACATTTTGCTGTGTTTTGTTTTGTTTTGGGCCAGTCCTAAGGAGTGAACTCAACGTGAGTGCTGTCACTGCACTTCTTTTTTCTTTATTTTGCTTTAGTTTAGTACTCTATCACTTGAGTCATAGCTCCACTTTCAGTTCCAGCTTTCTGATAATTTACTGTAGATAAAAGATTCACAGACTTTTTCCTGCCTGGGCTGGATTCAAACCGTGATCCTCAGATCTCAGTCAGCCATTGGCACCTGACATTTTGGAATTCTTAATGAAGAAATTTTGTTTCAGCCTGTGATTGGTAGCTATGGCTCTAAGATGAAATACTTTCCCTTATCTGTCTTTGGAAGTAAGTATCCTTTTCTCCTTACTGGATCCGCAAGGGCTTTTGTTGCTGTTTTAACTTGCACTAAATTTCCTAACCACTTAGAGCCAATTTCTGTTGTTGATGGTGATGCCATGTTTTCTTTTCGATCTCATTACTGTTATTACCAGTGGCTTCTGGCTGTGGTGGCACATCAGCAGTATGTTTGAACTAGAGCTGACCTTGGGAAGCCTCTTAGAACCTGAAGGTTTGGACCCACATGGTTTAAGATCTCATGCAAATCACAGAATGCTCCCAGACAGGAATCCTAGAGAGATCTTCTCTTTTGGAGCACAGTAAATAAAAGATGACCAAGTCAAACATTTCATTTTAAAATGTGCATGATAGTAATATTTAAGTGCTCTTCATGTGATCGATAATTTTAAACAATTACCTTCAAAGACTTTACTCATTTAGCTTTTCAGATACTAATTTGTAAAAATGAAAACAGTGTGAGCTTCAGAATAACTTTTAGTCAATGTAATGTCATCTGGGCCATTGAGTCCTTTTATTAGAATATGATGAATAATATCCTGAGAAAAGGAAAGTCATGTGACTTCTTTATGGTGATTCATGTCATTACTACATTTCTGGACCTACCTTTTTTCCCCTTTTTTAATTCCTGAATGGTAAACTACTAGCAGCAAACTTTATAGAATGAGAAAAGTATTGAATATCTCATCTCTATATTTCCCTTTGCATTTATGATAAAGAACTTTAATTTTTTCCTTTTGCTTTTTTATTTCATGAATGTAGTATTTTATTTTATGAATGTAATATCTCAGAAAATTTTTTCCTCAGAAAATTTTTATCAGATGTAACTAACATTCTTAGGACAAGGACAAATCTGTTTGTTATATTCTTTCTCTGAAAACACTTTTTTCAATTTTCCTGTTTTCTATTAAATATAATTTTAGGCTTGATAAAATAAACCTGCTTTGTCTTGAATTTAAAAGAGAATATAGCTCAGTGAGAAATTACAAGGCTCAAGGCCTTGTGTTTAATCCCCAGAATCTCAAAAGAAAAAAATTATGGTGGGAAATTCATTGTGCCTCAGAATAAACTACAAAATAATAAATTGTATTCACAATTCCTTAATGTGACCCTGAATTTTTAGACAGTAGTAGGTATTTTCTTTTCTTTTCTTTTTTTTTTTGCCAGACTTGGGCTTGAGCTCAGGGCCTGAGCACTGTCCTTAGACTTTCTCAAGGCTAGAGTTCTACCACTTGAGCCTCAGCACCACTTCCAGCTTTTTCCTATGTATATGGTACCGAGGAATCAAACCCCGGTCTTCGTGCATGCTAGGCAAGCACTCTACCACTAGGCCAAACTCCCAGCCCAATAGTAGGTATTTTCAAGTGAAGTAAAACAATGTAGTATCTTATTGCTACCAAAATACTAAAAGATTTAGTATTTTTCATATAAAAAGAAGAGTGATTTTTAGATCTTTTGTTGTTGTTGTTTTTCTAAAACATCAACAAGCAGGAGAGTCTCTTAATTTCACTGAGGCAAATATACAAGAGTATACCATGTTAAATTGTAATGAGGTGATAGATTCATGGCAAAGACAAAAGAAAAGTCCACTGGTTCTGCTTGAAAAAAAATGTTGGAAATTGCTATAGTATGCAAAAAGGAATCAGTTCTGTACTTGGGGAATGATATAAGCTGGTCCCAGACCAAGGGTGGTATGAATATGTCTTTAGCATATCAGAGTTAGAGAAGACAGCCCGAGACATGGATATTTTGTCCAAACGTACTTTCATGGAAAGAGTCCATCATAAGGAGGTTTCTAGACACCTAACTACAAACATTTGTGATCACTTTACTTAGTGTTAGAGCTAGAAATAAAAGCTTAGATTTCCTTAATTCCAAATCCTTTGCCTTTTATACTACTTAATGAAAGAAAATTGATACTGTTTGACATTATTACCATTAACTACATTCTTTTGAGCCATACATTACTTGGGACTTCCTGTACAGATCATCACAATACTTCTTCTCAAGTCAGTTTGCGATGAGGTCTCTTTTTCAATTAGCATCCTTTACGTGCAGAGGAATTCTTGTCATCTTTCTCTCTTAGAAAACAAAAAATCTAATTACCACACGTATAAATCTAATATTCCTATGTTCTGCTTTCTCACTGTAAAGGTAGAAAATGTGAAGACTGCATGGAATGTGTATTTTTAAAGTTCAGGTATACCACTGGAAAGCACTGCTCAGAATAACCTGTGAAGCCTCGAACCAGTGCTGCCACCTTTTGGCAAGCTTGTTGTCTCTATACCTTGTGCTTCTAAAGAACAGAACAATTCCCAATCACCCCCAGTATCTAATGAACTAATGGTATATCTAGATGACATTAATTCAACCCTTGTGAGCAGAACAAACAACAAAGGAAACAATAGTTGAAAGGATGGAGTATCCCTAAAATATGATTTCAATAGCAGGTCTTTTATGCATGCATTGAAAATTTGTCATCTGTTAACACTGAATCTTCTTTTCCTAGCTGACTATGGGGAAGGACTTCTAGACTTGAAGTTCTCACACCCTTGCCTAGAAGACCATAATAGTTACTGCATCAATGGAGTGTGTGCATTCCACCATGAGCTAGAGAAAGCCATCTGCAGGTAACGGCAAAGAACTCTCCAAGACTTCAAGACAGGAAAGAGGAAGTGGTGTGATACAGTCCATTCCTATCCTCCTCACCCAGTAAACATGGTGCTTGATCTCAACATGGTTTGCCAAACTTCTTTGTCCTTGACTATCTAAGGAGTAATTTCTAAACTGAAGTCACACTGCTTAAAAAATATGGCTTCCCAATTAGCAACATGTGTGAGACCTACTATTTATTGGAAATGAAGAATTTGATGCTCTATCCCAGAACTACTAAATCAAAATCTGTACGTGTTTTTGTTAATTTTAAGGTACTTTTAAGTAGTTATATGAAGGGTTTTCATTTCAAATGTCAGTTTTGAAAACAATGCATCATCTTGTTCAGTGATACCCTTTTCCCAGTTCTTTCCCCATCCATCCCCTCAATTTTCCTAACTCCATTTTCACACACACACACACACACACACACACACACACACACACACACACACACACATATCGAGTATTATGGCTGTCTTCACCCACCCTGAAATTTACATTCTTAACATACAAAGGAGATTCTGAATTTTCCCAGAATTCTTTGTGGGATGAATGGAAACTACTAAACAAAACATAATTTTCAAGAATATACAAGTGTAGAGCAACTAAAACATTATTCTTCTAGCCATTGATTTGTTCAAGCATACTGCCTTACCTGTCTACCAATGAGGGGCAAATGTGAGGCCTTAAGGAAATGACTGATGTAAAGTTCATGGCTTCATATCTACTTCTTATCTTTAACTGCTTGGTTTTCATTTGGTGTTTATTTCTTTCATTAAAAATACTTACTTTTATTCTTTGAAATATGTCATGTCTTTATATTTCTGTCCCCATAAGCTGTAAAATTATATATTATTTTCTTTTTTTCAAGATGTTTTACTGGTTATACTGGAGAAAGGTGTGAACACTTGACCTTAACCTCATATGCTGTGGATTCTTATGAAAAATACATTCCAATTGGGATTGGCGTTGGATTACTAATAAGTAGTTTTCTTGCTATGTTTTACTGCTACATAAGAAAGAGGTATGGAAAAGACAAATCATGAAGTCACTTCATTTGCCATTTATTAAGCCCTGATCATATGCTAGTCATTGCCATGTATAATTTTTAATGCAAAACGAGTGTAAATCTGGGAAGTATTTTCATAATATTTTATGCTTTTAGTCGTAAACTAAAGGACTGTGGTCCCAAGGATATAGGGACTAAGTAGATCTTGTTCACAATCTGTACATTAAGTGTCCATTCTCTGTCTAGCATACAATAGACACTAAATAATATTTGTGAAGTAAAACTGTTAACAAGCATTAGGTTAGTGAAGACATGATAAAGATGGAACTTCAAAGCGAGAATTACAAGATAATTTCTACCTTTTACAACCTAAAATGATAAACTTGATTTACCAATAAATATTAATTGCATCTGTACATAGCCATACTTCTATCTTTGCCACATTGGTGATATTTTTCTTCCATTTATATGACTAGAAAAAGGTAAGAATGTGCAATGCATCTACTTTAAAACTTTACATGCATTTCCCTTGCTGTATTTAGGGGTGTGTGTGTGTGTGTGTGTGTGTGTGTGTGTGTGTGTGTGTGTGTATCCTGGGGCTTGAATTTGGGACCTCAGTACCATCCTTTCACTTTTTTGCTCAATGTTGGTGTTCTACCATGTGAACCATAGCCCCATTTCTGGCTATATGGTAGTTAATTGAAGCTAAGAGTCTCTAGACTTTTCTGCCTGGGCTGACTTGGAAGTACAGGCCTCAGTTCTCAATGTACTGAGTAGTTAGGATTACTGCAATTCCCAAACTGAAACTCTATGTCCCAAATTGACAGTTTATGTTACTTAATGACTATGTCTTTGGATAAGTCCAGTCTTTAGGATATCCGTTTCATATTTGTCTAAGACATCAAGAATAACGATGGAGAAAAGGAAGAGGAGGAAGGACCTGGTGATATTTAGGCTTCTTAAACATGGGGATGGGAGTACACATGGTAAGGCGGGAGAGGAGTCTACGGTGATTTCTATAGTGAAGGGAAGGAGCTAGAGCAACAGAAGCGGTATAGGGAACTGGTAGCTGCAGCGCTGGTCCACGGGATGCTCTGGCGTGTGAATGGCATTGTAAACCTGTCCAAGGAGGAATAAGACGTTACTCTGGTGTCCATATTAGTTAATCTTGAGCCACAATTACTCTTTGTGGGGTAGGAGGTGAAGGCTTGCAATCTTCCAGCCATCTCCTGGCAGCCATGGGTGAGTCTCTGAAACAGGATTGTGGTGTGTGCCGGCTCAGGGCTCAGGACTGCAGGGCTGGGTCCTCTCGTGGTGAAGGGAGATGCAAAGGCACCTAAAGCAAACCCTTCCCCAGCAGCGTTCTGTACTCCACAACCATCAGTACTAACAGCAACCCCATGGAAACCAATCCTCTCTTTTAGGTGCTTAAAACTGAAATCACCTTACAACATCTGTTCTGGAGGGAGACCATTGTGAAGCCTCGCAAAGCATTTTCATCAAGTCATTTCTGAGTCATTTGTAAAAAAAAAAAAAAGCAGAAAAAGAAAAAGAAACAAACAATCAGTGGGGTCCAAATTGAAATCTTCAAGTGAAACAACATAAAGTGCCCAGCTGAGTTGGCTTGAGGACAATTGAAGCTAGGATCTCAACAGAAGATAAAAATCCAACATTGATCTTTAGACTTTGCCATCTGTGGGTGCCATGAAGCCAGATGAACAACCTAGTCCAGTTCATGGGTTTGTTTGTATGCTAGAAGGAACTGCATCAAGATTGTGTTTCATGCTTCTGACCATGTCAGAACAGTTTGCTAGTTTGCAGTAAGTCTTGAGTGATACCCAACTTGGATTCTGCATGGCCTTGCAACCTAGCCTTTTTAACCACCTAACAAAAAAAGACCTCTGCCTCTTCACTCAATGGACTTCATGGCAAGCATCCTCTTTTTCCATGGTTGCTAAAAGAATTTATCATCCATTTTTAGGGTGAGGTAAGTTGGCAGAACCTCAGGTGAGCCAAACAAGTGTCTTCGAGTCTAAGTCAAAAATGGCAATGTCCAAGGCAAACACAAATTATACCCAGATTGTGACAGCACCGTGGGGCCTTTCCCTGTAACATATGCAATGAGCTAAATCGCTTCTGAAGATGCCATATGGATCTCCAGTCCAGAGTAGCCAGAGCACTTCTGCTTCTATGTGGATTGTGAAACTGGATCGGACTCCCTTTTCCTCTATGTTTTTGTGTGTCACATCCTCTGATTATCAAAGGAATTATCTGGTGACACATCCATTTGGATTGAAACCCTAGAATTCTCTCCATGACTGAAAGTCTACAGCTGGTCTTAAAACCAAAACTGAAGAACTAGTTAGAGAAACAACATGTGCAAGCATCACTGCTTTTGAAAACTTGTTTTGGTGATGAAGCACAGTGGAGGAGGGGTAGAAATAATTCTTGAAGAATCATGGTTCTTCCAGTTGAATTCTGTTTCTGCCATGCAATCTGAACAGTGTGTATAGGTCCTTTAATTTCTCTAAGCCTTGGCTGCCCTTTCTCTATAAGGCTTTCATAGCTCTAAATTTTAGCTGAAGGAAGAAACAACTTTCCCACTTCTGCACTGCAAGTGAAACAATCCTTCGACACTTCCATTGTGCCTCTCCACCATGAGACACACCTCTGGATATTATCTTAAGTGTATATTTTAGCACTCTGTTTGTAAGATAATAATTTATTTTTAAAGGAAATGTAAAATAAAATGGAAGAATAACAACAGCTACCATTTCACTTTGTAGATTCAATCTAAAATTATGGACATTTTCTTTCTTGTGATGTAGATAAGCAAAATTATTTTGAGGATGAGGTGCATTAAGAGAGTCAGATTTGAATATTCTTTAGTAGCCATGTTGGAATAAGATTCTTAGAAACTAAGTTACAACTATCCACTTAATAAAAAAAAAACAACTTTATATTCAGCTTTCCTTTGAGGAGAAGACACTTCCCTGGCTTGGTTTGGATTCAAGAGGAACGTTGGGCAGATGACGTGTGTCAGCACTTTCTGCCATAGTTACATCATCCCCAAGGCTGGGCAAGCATGACTCCTCCCAACAGCTCCAGCAGCCGCACCTAGAAAGCTATGCCCTTCCTGAGCAGTCCAAAACCATACAAAAATGCTGGGAGAAACAAGCAATAAAGACCTGCCTTTAATTAACTAAGAACTGCCTCCTGATGAAAGGAAAGAGGAATCAGCCGTACAGGACTGACAGGAGGAGGTGTGATGTAAACGATGAGAAGCGTTTGCTGGCTGCAAAAGTTTGTTAGTTTTGAACACGAGGGAGTAAAATCAAAACACCAGACAGAATTCCAAAGCTGCGAAAGCAAATTGTTAACCAAATCAAATACTAATACAGATTCATTTTGTAACCTGTAGAATACCGGAAGTGGCACTGTGGCTCAAGGGGGAGCCTTGAGTTGAAGAGCTCAGGGACAGACAGGGCACAGGCCCAGAGTTCAAACCCCATAACCCACCAAAAAAAAAAGAGAGAGAGAGAGAAAGAAAGAGAGAGAGACTAACTAGTACTCCACCATTTGAACCACAGCTTCACCTCTGACTTTTTGGTGGTTAATTGGACATAAGAGTCTCCAGGACTTCCCTACCTGGGCTAGCTTCAAAATGTGATCCTCAGATCTCCACCTCCTGAGTAGCTAGGATTATAGATATGAGCTACCAGTCCCCAACTTCATCCCCTTATTATTTCCAACTTGTGTTTGCCCTTCAGTTTTTTGAGAGCACATTCTTAGGTCATCCATATTAATGAGTACATCATTACTTAGCATTTTGGAATATAAGGTGTGGTAGCGAGTACAAACATTATCCATCTCAACTAAATCTGCACCAGAAAATTTACAAAAAAAGGGGTTATAGCAGTTGACATTGTATCCTTTTTGCTCTCGAACTAGTTGTGTGTGTAATCATGTTTGCATAGAGAGAATAAAATTATAATGGAGTTCATCTTTTCCCTGGCACAATGTATATCTAATCCTTTAAATTTGACATATCTACTTTGATGACATCAATAAAATTTCCATTCATTATATTTAATTGAAAAAATGTCTTAAGAAAACAACAAGACAAGCATCAGCAATTTAAACTTTTGATGAAGGACAGTTCACGGATGACATGACTATGATGAGCAAGTCATCTAACTTCTCTGCATTACAGAATGTAACGTGCCCTCCGTGTGTGATATAAATATTGATATCCTGCAACCCGCACTCCGGGGGAGGGTTAGCAGAATCCCTCTGTTGCAAGATATCACTCTTTCTGGCTTACATCATGGCTGCATGACATCATATAGGAACAGCTGCCAAGATGAACTGGAAGTGTTGAAATGTAATTTGTCAGAGTCTGGCACTGCAAATCTGGGTGAGTCCACATTCCTGTTCAAACCTTTGGCCCAGATCTATTCACTAGCATATTCAGGACTGTGTTTTCCCAATTCTATATGAAATTTCTTCGCATTGTTCAATCAATCAATGACCAGTTCAGCATACAAATTCCAGCACAGTTAATTTCCTAACAATTCCAAGGATAAGCCCTTAGAATATCCTTGCATAAACACTTGAGTCTGTGATTGAATTCACTAAACTAAATCTGATGGATGCTTCAGACTGTGGGTAGTACCTGCAGCTTCCAAACATAGCAAGAAGATGAGGAATGTGATTATACAGTGACAGAGAAGATATATTGTTGAGTCAGACCTTACCTTAAACACCTAATAGTTTATGTCATTTTATGTCTCAGAATTAGATGGTAATCACCTAAATTGAAATCTGGTTAACTGAAAGCTTTTAGAATTTGAATTTAACTCAGTATCTCACTTGTTTGGCATATTCGCTCAACTGGTCCTCTACTATTTGAGCCACACCTTCAGCCTAGTGTTTTGCTGGTTATTTTGCAGATGGAGTCTCTGAGTCTTTTCTTCTGGCTTTGAAACTTGATCCCCGGGATCTCAGCCTCTTCAGTAGGTAGGCTTGCAGATACATCTGACTCTAGCAGAGTTTATCATCTTTAAGACAATGTTAAATTAAGCCTCACATCTTTCTGGAAAGAACAACATCTCTAGAGCTTTAAAATTGCACCAAAAATACTGATGAAATATTCAATCTTTTGACAAATCAAGTTGAAGCAATAGCTTCATGTATGAGCACCACAATGCATGAAGGCATTATTTGCATTCTTGTAATGAATCCCCATCTGCATGGAATTGCACTTAAAAAACTCACTTGTGGAAGGGCACAGAGCTTTTAAGCACCACTGGTGATCCAGGTAGATGCAAGGCCAGGCCTCTCTACGTGATAATGCCTGTCCATATTGTATGGCAACTTCTTGTTCGTTTCTTGGTGAACTTAGAGATATCCCTAAGTGATTTGTAGATCAAGGAAGTTTCTTTCCTCTAAAACATAGAAAATAACATCTGCTGTGAATCAACCACAAAAATTCCCTGCACCAGCTTACAGAATACGACATGCTGTTCTCAGGGTGGGGCCAACACAGTGTCAGGTGTCTGTGAACAGGTAGGGTCACAAACTGAGAAGAGATTACAGGATGAAAATTAACCCTAGCTTATCCTCAAGATCAGTGATAAGAAGGACAAGGTTCTTTCAAACTGTGCTTTCTTAACAGGAACACACCTGACTCAGGGGGGCGGGAAATAATGAGCTATCCAAGTGGATTTTACTTGTATGGTAGAAACTCAACGAAGCCCTCTTCCTGGCCTCATCTTCACTATTCCAAGTCCTGTTCCCAAACCAATAGGCACTTCAAAGAAAATCAGTAAAAGATGATGGGTCACCTTAGGGGAAAAAATTAGAAACCTTAAAAGAAAAACCTGTGTAATAATTTAACACTTCAATGTCATGAGTTCTGGTGGAACTATACATTGGTTAAATTTTGTGGGACTGCTCAGATATGACATTCTTTTCTGTTAAGTGAAGTTGAGCCCTAAAGATATGGTAGGATGAGGTATGTTAACAATGTGAAATCTGTAAGACAAGTCCAGCCCACAGACATAATGGCCTTTGGAATTTGTTGTGTTTGTTTTTAAACCAAGCCCAAATTCAGAAACCAAGATGTTTTATTTAACAATCTAGCATCCTTTGAACACATTAGATACAGTCCTCACTTTGTCCACTCAAGGGGCTATGGTTAGGAATGAGACCCTTCAGCCACCATCTCAAGACTGGCTGCCCACTTGGTTCTTTGAGTTAGAGATCTTTCACCCCCAGTTCCTCCGAGCCTGTAGAGGGCACTGTTGCTCTACAAACCTTACAGCTCCCAATTTAATCTCAGATCAAAGAGTTGCCCAGGAATGCACACTGAAGGAGAAGCCACACTCACCTGGGAGCTGAGCTGTGGCACAGGATGACTCAAACGCTCTGCCCTGCCCACACCCTCAACCACTCTCCGCCTCAGTCCTTGCCAGGTTTATCTTCTCAGCACACAAGCCTGCTTAGCTTACCACCCGGCTGTGACACCAGCCTGCGCCCTGTTTAATAAGATCACATGATTCAACAGGGCGAAGCCCTCCCTAGGGAGAGTTGGATGGTCTATCTCATTTCAGTCCCTTCTTTCCAGTGAATATCGCCTTTCTGACTTCAAGTAGACACCATGATGCTGTGTGTGTGCTATGTAGATTGTGTGTGTGTGTGTGTGTGTGTGTGTGTGTGTGTGTGTGTTCTGTGTATTTTACAATGCTCTGCCCAATACTTTTCCACATGTATCTAGTGTTCCTCTCAGATGAAATAATACCTAAGCAAATACAAAATTCCCAGTTATATGCAAAATTGTTCCTTTCTTTAAAATGGAATAAACTTCTGTTGTCAAAACAGAATCAAGTGGATCTTGAAATGAACAAAATCCTTGTCTCCTGACCTACACCTTAGCTGATTATCAGGTCCTTGGGTGTGGGGAAAGGTCAGGAAAACCCTCATTTGCCTATCTCACTATTTTGAGTACTGAAGACAGAATTCCAAGGCCACTTACGACTATGAATTCAAATTCTTCTTATTCTGTCGTCTGTTCTTTCCTTTGTCATGTTTTAAATGAAGACTATTTCACAACTCTAAATTTCAATTCTTTCTATTTTCACTCATTTCCTTCCTCTTCTTTATCTTCTGATAAAGGCGCTTCTACTTTTAATGCAAATTGTTGAAATGGTGAAGCAGTTTGTATTAGGCATTTCACAAATGGGCCGGGGGCTGTAGCTGACATGAAGAGCACGTGCTTAGCATCTACGAGACCCTGGTTCAACCTCATAGATCAGAGAGGAAAAATTAGCCCAATCTGCAGAGATTCCGGCAGCAACGATTTGCTTAAAAGTTACCTGAACATTGAACAGAAAGAAGAGACCATTGCACAAAAGAAAATATCTAAGAAAGGAGCATGATACTCTCTTTATCTAGCTTGAGTGTAGGACTTGCAACTGTCAGGAATCAGGCCTTAAGTATCATGGCTCTTCCTATGTGTCATGTATATAAAGTACTTCACAGGCTAGTTGTTGCTCAAGTGATAAAAATAATGTGATTAAGGTCATGATAATCAGAATATGAGGAAATACAAGTCTTTTGTTAGGATATGGGTAGAATGTCCTGGTGGGGTCAAGAGCGTGGCCTAGTGGTAGAGTGGTAAGAAACACAGGGAAAACTTTAGTACATTCAATGTGAAGACAGAACAAGTAATGCAGCTGGAGGTGGAGATCAAGCTACTCATACATTTTATGAATCCCATGCTGAGGCATTCAGTGAGAGACAAAATATTCAGAACCAATCAAGCAGAACGAAATGTGGAATGATAGAATGTGTTATAGACAAGTTTCTATAACAAGTGGTGTTCTGAATAAAACTTCTAACTTAGAAAGATCCCATGAAATAAACACATGAAGAATTTTACAATAGAGAAAGTGGATCCAGGAACAGTGAAATTTATTCCTAAGTGTCTAGAGAAAGTCTAATCTAAAAAGTCTTTTCAAAAGTATAATGTAGTAAAGTAGGAGGAGGAGGAGGAGGAGGAGGAGGAGGAGGAGGAGAAGGAGGAAGAGTCAAAAACAAATGAATATTCTATATTTAAAATGTATAGTTTTCAGCTTAAGAAATCCTGTAAGGGCCAGTTGCTCAAATTTTAGTTCTGGCTATTAGGGACACTGAGACTGAGAGGCTAACCTAAGCAAAAGATTTGTGATGTCACATATCAATTCCTGTTATCCCAGCTAGCAGAAAGCTGAAATCAGGAGGATCACAGTTCCAGGTAAGGATGGTGTGTGAGATAGAACAATCTGTATGAGTGTTGTGCACTTGGTATTCTAGCTATGGCAGGAAGCAGAAGTAGGAGGATTGTGGTCCAGGCTACTTTGGTCAAAAAGTGAGACCCTTTTGTGCACATCCTTCACATAGGTTAAACATTAGATCTGGCACTTCTGAGGACAGACTTATAGGCTTGAAGAAAGATCTGAAGAAACCACATAGAATGCATTGCAGAGAATTAGACACAAGAGATAACAAGGTATATGAATTCCTAAAGTATAAAATATATGAAGCAGTCAAAATGACAGCTAAAAGTATTCCGAAAGAAAAACAGAACTCACATCCCGAAACATGTACCCCTAGTCTTTAGAAAGATGAATTAAAGCAACCAAAACAAATCACAATATATTCAAGGGAGATCTCAAATCATGTAATTCTTTAGAAAGCCAAAATCAAAGTGCAGCAAAATAAAACACCAGGGAGCAGTTCTTGAAACGGATGAGATGGGATCAAGAGGAAAGGAGTAGATGAATGCAGATAAAGGGAAAATGAAGACAAGAACCCAATGTATAGCCTACAGAATAAGAAGAGTGAAGGAAGGGGTGGGGAGGGGAGGGGTAGATGAAAGTGTTGGAAGAGGTGACATTGATTAAGATATATTGCATTCGCAAACTTCTTTGTTAAATGACAACTACTTAAAGATGATAAACTTTAAAAAAAGTTAAATTCAATAAGCAAAAGAACATACCCCCCACCCAAAGGCAAATTAGAATGGGAACAAATATCCAAATGGCAGCAAAAAATAGGCATACTACGAAGGGTTGCATTGTATTTGCCAGATAGAAGGTGCATTACATCATAAACATTGATACCCTTTCTCATGTCTTGATCCTATTTCCCTCCCCCCATGCCTGCTCCTCATATTGTTTCCCCCCTTCCCTATCCTGTTCAAATAACCACATAAACATATATACAATATATTAGATAACAAGGTAAAATACTGTAATCATATGATATAATCAAGGGACAGCAAAAGAGATGAGAGATAACATAGTACATTAAGGACAACAATCACTCGTTATATGGCTTTTGTTTGGTCCTTTCATTTAGCATCATACTATATGACCTTATGTATCTAGGTTTTGTTCTATTGTAAATTTCTGCTAGGCGAGCCCAAGGTTTCTATTGGTTATGACAAATGAGGGAAAGCATTGAACCTATGTAGAACAAAGATTTTTAACCACAAAGCATCTTTCTACTTTCTCATTTTTGTTTTCTTACTTGTTTTTAGTTTTTGTGTGAGTGTATGTCAGTACCAGAGATTAAACTTGATCTCATGTTCTTGGTTGGCTTTTTTGCTTACAGTTGTCCAGTATAATGAAGTGTATACAACTGTAAACAGTTTCTGGAACAAATACATAGAGCTTTCCCCAAATAAACATTTTGAGATTTCAAAATTATGAGTTGATCATAGTCATTAATCTTGTTTTCTTCATAAACTGACATCAATAGAGAGATTTAGCTTTAGGATGACCCACTAAAAATGGAAAGCAACATTGATTTTGTAATAACTCACTAGTTAATGTGCTGACCTCAACTCCAAAACTTTGCATAGACTTGTGATAACAGACTTCTAGTTGCTTTTCAGTGTTTCCTATGCTGGTCATAACACAATTAGGATTTATGAGATATATATGTCTGTCCTGTCCAGAAAGATCCAAATTAAAGACCTGAGAGGAGACTAAGAGTTTAGAATCCACAATCAGTGGAAGAACTGCCAATGAATATATTAATAAATTATTATTATTACAAATAATATAAAGATGTCAGAAGGAAAGAAATAATACCTGCAAGTAGAAATGATGAGGAAAGAAATCTGATACATGTTGGCAAATAAAAATAAGTATGGTTAGTAACCAGAGCACGCTACCAGTGTGGACTTAAATACAAGAGGATGCCAAAGAATACTGGAGGGAGAATTAAAAAATCTCCATTGTGCTCTGTTTCTTTGTTCAAGTAAAACTAGAGATTTAAAAAAATAAGAAATGAATTATAAAATTATAAAATTTGAAAGTAAATATAAAATTTATAGTTAACCTTAAATTATATTATGTGTGATTACACCAGGAGGAATATTATATCCTAATTCTAAAACAGAACAGACTACAGAGAAAAAACCCTTTTTTAATCAATACAGTAGAAATAGAAAAAATGAATAAAAGATGGAAAGAAATATTATGTTAAATAGAAAACAGGATAAAAAATGAATAGTAGAGATATACCATGAATTATAGGAATTGAGAATTGGTGAGATTCAATCTGGACTATAAGAAAATTCAAGCATTGAGATATTTATGAGTGAGACACATAATTATAAAATTTGGGTCTCTAGATATAAACAGTCATAGGACTGTAAAGTATGCTAAATATTAATCAGAATAGAGTTTAAGTCAAAAAGCATTGTGATTAAGAGAAAACTTACTTAAAAACAGAAATAATAATGCACCATAAATTCCAGTAGTCCTGAACTTTTATATATCCAATGATCCAAACTTCACAAAAGTTCACTCAGTTACTAGAGGAAGTTGACAAATATGGAAGCATCTCATAAAGAATGATGATAAAAGAAATAAAATCTTAGGGTGAATAATATTTAAATTAATAGATATAATTAATAGATATAATCTGAAAGATATTCCTCCAGTAACATAGAAAGGTGCGTTCTTTTAAAACACATATGGAGCATTTCTACTCAATCCCAAAAAGAACTTTTATCAGAATGTTAAAAGAATTGTATCTGTGTCCTGTGATTCAATGTCAAGGGATGAGAAAATTATCTGGAAAAGTGAAGAGCAAATGGGTTAAAAACTAAATAAATTCATTTTGGCCAGTTATGAACTAAATAAGAGATCAAAGTTTCAAACAGAGAGCTTCTGTTTCCTGGTATTAGCTTGAACAGAAGAAGAAACTAGCCTAGCACCTGCGAGAAAGTGAAGAATAGCTAACCTGAGAGTGAGGAACTACAGAAGAAGCTATGACCGAGAAAGGAAGCCTGTTAATGGGGTGTGTGCTCTGTCTTGCTCTGTGTGTGTGTGTGTGTGTGTGTGTGTGTGTGTGTGTGTGTGTGACCCTCCTTCCCTTCCTTTTTTTTTTTTTTGCCAGTCCTGGGCTTGAGCTCAGGGCCTGGGCACTGTCCTTGGACTTTCTCAAGGTTAGAGCTCTTCTTGAGCCTCAGCACCATTTCCGGCTTTTTTTTTCTCTGTATGTGGTACCAAGGAATCGAACTCAGGTCTTCGTCCACTATGCCACTATGCCAAACTATCACTCTACCACTCTACCACTATGCCAAACGCCCTGCCTCTTCATTCTTCTTTTTTTTTTTCTGTTGAGGCTATTCACAAATTTGGGAAGATCCTCAGGGATTATTTCGCAAAAATTTTCTAATAAATCACAAACATGTTTACAAAATGCAGCGTCGTTCACACAATTAGAAACCAAATGGGCTGGGTGTGCTGGATCATGCTGGTAATCCTAGTTACTCAGGAGGCTGAGATCTGAGGATCAAGGTTCAAAGCTAGCCAGGGCACAAAAGGACCCAAGACTCTTATCTCCAATAAACCTCTAGAAAACGGGAAGTGGGGCTTGGCTCAAGGGTAGGGTAGAAGCCTTGAGCTGAAGAGCTCAGGGACAGCACCCAGGCCCAGAGTTCAAGCCCCACATGACCAACAAAAGAAAAAAAGAAAGAAAGAGAGAGAGAGGGAGGGAGGGAGGGAGGGAGAAAGGGAGGAAGAAGGAAAGAAAGAAAATAGTGTACGTAGAAACATGGTATACAAATAAAATTTTGACATAACAAGTAACAGATCAGTCCAAGTTTCAGATGATGGAACTGTAGAACACAGTTACAGGGATAGTAGGTATTAATTCAAAGAAATTGATTGCTATTGAAAATGTGGGTAAGCAACAACAACAAAAAAATCATATAGAGAGTGAAAGAGATGGGAATTTTTTTTTTTTTTGCCAGTCCTGTGCTTGAGCTCAGGGCCTGAGCACTGTCCTTGGACTTTCTCAAGGCTAGAGCTCTACCACTTGAGCCTCAGCGCCACTTCTGGCTTTTTTCTATATGTGGTACCAAGGAATCAAACCTGGGTCTTCATGCATGCTAGGCAAGCACTTTAACCACTAGGCCAACCTCCAGGCCCACTGAGATGGGAATTTTTTAAGGGTTTAAACACACACACGCACACACACACACACTTCCAGAAACACACATTGCTCATGCACACATGCAAAGGCTATAAGAAGGATGCTTCTGAATTGGAGGGGAAGGAAAAAAACAGGAGTGGATCCAGGCATATGGGCTATGGACAGGGACTCCATTGCTAGAGAGCCTGATGTCCTACCTCTGTCACTTCCAATAACCTAGGGCAAGTTACTCATCTCTCTACACTTTGGTTGCTTCATCTGTGAAATTGAGATAGTAATAGAACTAACTCATAGAATTATTAGGAGTACTACTTAATAGATAAGCTATTATATTAATTAACAAGGAATTATAAGTGTATGGGTTTGTGGAAAGTATATAGGGCACAGTCTAGTACAGTAAAAATTATTATTTAAGTCCAGCTGTTTATTCCATTATAAAAGTAGAAGAAAATAAATATTTCCAATTTCAAATATGTAGAGCGATAAAGAGGAGATAATATAAATCTTTGAAATGTCTGAAAATGATCAGAGGAAAAAGGAAGGAAGAAAAAAGAGGAAGAGAACTAGGGAAAGAAAATATCATGTGAAAAGAAATGTGATCATTACTTGACTTATAAAATGGTACATCTTTTTTATATAATAACATTTTTTATAATAACATTTTTTAAAGAAAGTATCTAGTGGCTAAGAAGACAAGCACAAAACTCTGGAAACAACCTGTTACTATACTCTGAAGGTTGTTGAGGCACAGGAAAATACCGATGACACTTGAATTAAGCAGAAACATATCAACAAAACCAGGTCATGATTGTAATGTGAATATTGTACAATAGGAATATCTAATTATAGCTGCCTGTCTCTAAATCCTATTTTACCATGAAATTGAAGCAACTGTGAAAATAGTGTCTTCTCATTTATGTTGCAAGGATACATATTAAATAAAGAAGAGTAAACTCACCATCTCAAATTAATTTCTTTTGTGAAAAGGAAGATTGAATATTTTATATGGTCATCTTCATAGCCTATTTTTCTCTTAGGTGGCAATCCAAAGTTTATTTATGTATAGGAAATGTAAAAATTCTTCAAACACTAACTTCATTATTTGCATCTCAAACAATCTGCTCCAACATGTTTTCAATTTTGTCATATTATTTCTTTTTGAAATGTAAAATTTAAGATGATATATTCATATCAAAAGATCATTATCACAAGTAATCTTTTTTCTCTAGGCATGAATGTATTTCTTTTTATTCAAGGATTTTTTTTCTGAAAATTTTATTCTTTTAAATTTACCATCAATTTATATATGTCATTGAAAATGTATTCATATATTAAAGACATTTAATTCATATTCCTATTATTTCTGAGCTCCATTTCTATCTCATTCTTCCCTTTGCCTTCTTGCCCTAGTCTAACATATATTTTGAAACAATTATAGTTATGCAACATGCCTGAAGGTCATCATTTTTAAACATGTTTTGTTTTTTTTTCAAAATTGTATTGGCTATTCTTGCTCATGTCATAGACAGCATGAAAAGCAAGGGAGCTTGAAGGTTAAAGGCCAGGCTCTTGAATCTGAGCAAACTCTTGCTGCCTGGTTCACACAGAAGTCAATGCTGAGACACTGAGATTGTGTAAAAAGGAAAAGTTTGATTGTAGAGTCACAGAGTCTATAGAGGGGTGGGAGAATTTACAGGAAGGGCCATGACAGCAACAGGTGCTTGTTGATTGGAGAAGGTGGAATTTGGGGATTCTTACGCTCATCGCATTGCTTAAAGGCTTCTTTGGGGGAGCAGGGAGTATGTTCTGTTGCAGAAAATGTTGAGTTTGTAACATCGAAAAGCCATTGATGCTTTTTTGGGTTTCTGGGTAATACTACAGCAGTGGGCAAGAGCAAGCACCTTACAAGAGGTGACAAAAAGGGAGCCAAGAAGAAAGCGGTTAATCCATTTTCTAAGAAAGATTGGTATGGCATGAAAGCACCAGCCATGTTCAATAGAAGAAACCTGGGGAAAACACCAGGACTCAAGGAACCTTGGTGGTGCCTGATGACCTCCAAGCTTGGGTATTTGGAATGAAGCTCACTGATCTGCAGAATGATAAAGTTGCACCTAGAAAACACAGGCTAATTGCTGAAGGTGTTCAGAAAAAGCACTGCCTGACCAATCCCCTCGCATGGAGCTGGCCCAAGACAAAATGTCTCTCATAGTCAGAAAGTAGAAGATTATGATTGACATTCATGTAGATGTCAAGACAACCAGGGCAATTTTCTTCATCTATACTGTGTTGCTTTTCCCAGAAGATACAACAACCAGATATGCAGGACATCTTAGGCTCAACATCAGCAGGTCCATCAAATCTGGAAGATGATGGAAATCACTACCTGAGAAGCACAGACACGGGACTTGAAAGAAGTAGTTACTACATTTATTTCAGACAGCACTGCGAAAGACATTGAGAAGCCTTGCCAGTCTATGTGTTCATTTTATGACGTCTTGGCTAGAAGTGAAAATGCTGAAGAATCCCAAGTTTGAGGTGTAAAAATTCATGGAGCTTCATGAAGCTTCATGGTAGTTCTGGAAAAGCTACTGGAGATGAGCCCTATGCTAGAGCTGAATGAACTGATGGATAGAAATCACCAACTGAAGAATCTATTCATACAACCCATGGATAGGGATAGAAAGGGAATACTAGGAGAGAGTAAGAGAAAAGCTGACAGTATTCAAAAAGAAATTTACTCTTTATCTGATTTACATAACTGTAACCCTTCTGTATAGTACCATTATTATAACAGAAGAAAATGCATGAAAAAAGTAAAAATAAAAATCTGAAGCAAATAAAAATCAAATTTTTAATAGTGACATATGTAAGGCCTATTCGTTATAGAAATGAGCAACCACTTAAAGATAATTCTAAAAAGTGCTTTCATTCACTAATTCACACTGCAAAACATAAAAGTCAGTGACTTTTTTTTCTAGCTAAAGGACTACATAAGAGGAGCTGGGATGGGAAAAGGGAAAAAATGGAAACAGAGGGTGAAGAATTTTGAAAAGGGATGAATAAGTTTAAAACTGTGAAGACAGAAAAATAAAATTCATTATAGCTCTTATGGTAAGGGAACTACCAGAAGGGAGAGTGATAAGAGGGGGAGAGATTGATTGGAAGATATTGTAAACATGTATGGAAACAGTGAAATCACCCTGCCCAGCCCCATAGAATTAATGCAAGCTAATAAAAACGCTATAAAAAGCACTTTAACAGGGGTTAAAAGATCAAAGGTCATTGGCAAAGAGCTGGCTTTTCTGCACCCATGTCCATTCTAGAAAAGCTGGTTTCAGGACTGGGCATATAGATGAGCGATACAAATGCTTGGCTAGCATGCATAAAAATTTAGGTTCATATCATAACAAAGAAAAAAAGCACAAGGAAATGAAAGCAAAGCCAGTTTTAAACTACCCTTGAGTGAATGCTAAAGACAACTTAAACAGCCTTGTAATTTAAGCAACTTATGTTCAGGTATTTCAGGCCTTAGCCAATTTCTCCCTTGGTTTCAAATTCTAGTTTCTTGTGCTTTCATTTTAGCAGTTAAAAAATAATATACAAACTAAAATGGAATATTATTCATATCTCTTCCTGAAAAATGTGCAAGGATCTAGCCTGCATTTTGCTAGTGCTGCTATGGCAACAGACCATGTATTGAGTGATTTAACCAATAGAAGTTTACTTTCTCAGAGTTTTGGAGGCCAGATGTGGAAAATTAATGTGATTGGTTTCTTCTGGGACCCCTGTGCTTGGCTTGCAAAGAGTCATTTTCAATCTGTGTTCTTTGTTTTGTGCTTGCTGTCACTTCTACCATCTCCCCATAGGTCCAAATTTCTTCTTCTTATGACACCCATCAGTCTGAACGTGAAGCCATTCAAACAGCCTCATTTTGTTTTATTCTCCTTAAAGACATTTCAATATGCTTAAATTCTGAGATACTGAGGGTTGGGCCTTCAATATGTGATTGCTGGAATGGGAAGTATAATGCAGCTCAGAACACAGGTCACTGTCCATCCTGTTTCAAATGATGCTGTTTTTATCTAAGATTGAAAAAGTATATTCACTCTAATAAGTGGAATCAATACAATTAGTCTTAACCAGTAAGGAGGACAAAAGATTGAAAAACAACTGCATGCTAGATCACAGCTCCTCCCTTAAACCTGGGAGCTACATTCTAAGACCACCATTATATATATGAGACCAGGAAATGCACCAATGCTTTACAAATTATGTTTTTCCTTTACATGTTTACCTATGATAAATGTAATAATATTCATCCAAAAGAGTAGAACCAAAGTAATTGAAAAATTTGAATATAACATGAAATAACAACTCTGGACATCTATAGAAGGAACAGTAGAGGACTGTATTGTGATGTAGTCACAGGTGATGTCGTCAGCACCTGCTGGATACAATACCACTTCAGAAGAGAGTAATACGTCTAGGTAGGCATTTTCTTAAACCAGTTCCTTAAACCATCACTCAGTGATGAATAAGATGAAGATGGATGATGAAGTCACTGTTTTTTGATTTTGGTATCGCACACACACACACACACACACACACACACACGTTTTCTGATTTGGGGATGGGAAGGCAAATCACAAAATGGTGAGACAAAGAACAAAGGATGAATCAATGCAACAGTGATACAAGACAATGTGTTGGGAATGAATTTTACAACTTGGGGGAGGGTGGGGAGTCGGGGGAGAGAAAGTGGGAGAAAATGAAGAAGTGGGTAACAATGTTTGACAAAAAAATGTACTAATTGGCTTACTTATGGAACTATAACCCTTTCTGTATAAAACACCCTTCCAATAAAATACAATAAACTAAATACTTTTTAGAAGAAAGCAAGAGGTACTGGACCTGATAAAAGCCAGACTTTGATGTTGTCATTTAGGTCAATGTGATGCTTTCTTTTAAAAATATTCCGAATTTTCAGGCCTTTGTCTAAGCTGAAGCAATCCACTTTTACCGAGCCATATCCACTTTTAGAGGAAGACCAGTTGCTCAGAAAAGGGGATTGCTTCCTCGTAGTCTTGAGATGTCTTTAACGATTAAATTACCAATGGGAGAGATTCCATTGATGAGGATACATTGAGCCCCTCATGTGACGTGTTGAATTGGAACTACTTTGTACAACTACTTAAAGATAATACAAAAAAGTGCACTCAGTCATTCACAATGCAAAACAATAGATTTATATAAGAAAAATAGGAAGAGATGAATGAAAACAACTACCAATTAAATGGGACAATCATAGCTGAATCAGTTGATGCATACCTGCTAGCCCAGCAGAATTGTTTAGTTTGAGGTGCCTGCACTTTGTAATGAGTTCCAGGCCAATCTGGATTCATAAACAAGATATTGTCTCAAAAGGTGAAAAGTATAAAAACTGAAAAAGCAAATAGATAAAAATAACCAGAGAGAGAAAGAGAACAAGTAGAACAATGTACTGTAATAGAAGTTATGTGAAAGTGGTCTCTCTGTATCAAAATGGCTTTCCATGCTGTACTTATCCACCTTGGTGTATGATGCTAAGTAATACAGTGATGATGTGATCAGATGGAGCAAGATGAATGAGGGAGATATTGTGACACAGCACAAGACTGCTACATAAAGGTTACCTAAGTAAGAACACTAAGGTACCGGATCTGACAAGGCAGATGGCTAAATGACTAACAAAAGAAGTTTACATTCCATGGATACACTGGACAAAGGGATGATTCACACTCGGGGTGGGGGTCAGGAGGGGAGGCGAGTATATCCTGCTACTCAGAATGGCACACAATCTCAAATGGATGCACTATTTCAAGAAGGTCTATTTCAATAGTTTTGCCCCATAGTTGACCATGAGCAAGTTTCTGTTGATTTTCGATATGGAGGGATGTTTGTGCTACTGTTCATGAAATTTGTGCAAACAATGATTTGCTACACATATTAGGAGATATATAATTTTATAGACATCTACAGGAATCTATGGATAACATAATGTTTCAGATAGTCTAGTCTGTTACTATTGCTCTGTGTTTCCTCGGAGAGTTTTCTTACTGGGGACTTCAGTGTTGTTTCTGTACTTGAACTAAATAAGATTTCAAATTTGCAGCTGTTGCAAAAATGGAATGTTGATGCTTTCTGACCAAAAAAAAAAAATCAACAGTTTTAAGAGTAAATAAAACAAGGTCAGGCTTAAAAAGTTTATCTTACAGTATTTATAATATACTGTTGACGTCAATTCAGAAAAGAAAACAAAGATGGATGTCACACACATGACATCTTCCTCTACTTGCCTGGGTATGTAACACAATACAAAACCTTGAAAGCAGAATTTGTTCCCAGGCTGCTTCTCATGGCAGGTTAGAGTGTTCATTATACTCGTCTGCTTTCTGTATTACTTAGCTTCCCAAAGTTTAGACATAAAAAACAAAAAAGCTACATCCTGTTACTCAACTCTCTTTTGGAAAAGACAAAGAGCCTACCAACTCTAAATGTGGAAGAGCTACTATTTATAATAAAATGTACTACTGATTATGCAACAACTTCCCATACGTGAAAACATCATTTTAAACCGTCACAATATTGCAACACTCTTCACAAAGAAGACATTTGTATCTGGTACATTTATATACTTATTTCATAATGAAGTAAAAAGTCCATTTCTGACATTTGGTCATAGGCTGTTTAATCTGTAAACTTCATCATGAGTAAGAATTTTTATTGGCAAGAAGTGTGTGTTTATGTGTGTGACTGCTTGGGCAGAACTGATGTGTTATCTCTTAAAAAGTTTTTAGCGTGTGTGTGTGTGTGTGTGTGTGTGTGTGTGTGTGTGTGTGTGTGTGTGTGCTGGGGCCTGCCTGAGCCCTGTCCTGAGCTTTTCTGTTCCAGGCTAGTGCTTTACCATTTGAGCCATAGCTTCACTTATGGCTTTTTGATAGTTAATTGGAAATTAGAGTCTTGGGGACTTTTCTGTCTCAGCTGGCTTTGAATTGTGATTCATGGATTCCAGCTGTCTGAGTAGCTTGGATTATAGCTATCACCATGACCACTCTGGAGCATATCTTAATTGTACAGTGTGTGGGGCTTTGTGGTATATTTCCATACATGTATCTATTTCCTGAGCAGCTTTGTGTGCTAGGTGATTTGCACAGCATTTTAAATATGTGAGAGTATTTCAACCTCAGAAGTATCCATGACCTTAGAAGTATGTGTTGTTTTCTTCATTTTACAGAAAAAATATGATTTTCTCTTGTTAAACAGCTCAAAACTAATAAGTATGGGAGCTGAGATATAAGAATATAGTCTAGTCCAGTACTAGATTTAATATCTGAGAATTGCAGTTCAAAGCCAGCCCAGGCTATAAGACTCTTATCATCAATAAACTCCTCCCCGCAAAGAAACAGAAGTAGATCTGAGGCTCAAATGGACGGCAGTGGGGGGGGGGAGTGGAGGGAAATGGGGACCAAGACATGACAAAAGGTATCAATGTATGTGAAGTAATGCACCTTCTATCTGGTGAATATAATGTAACCCTTCTATTAATTACAATAAAAAATATATGAAGAAAAAACACTAGCCTTGATCTAAAAAAGCTCAGGTACAGTGCTTAGGCCCTGATTCAAGCCCCAGCACCAGGACACACAAAAAACAAGAGTCTAAAAATACTGAATCAAAACCCCAAAGAGGCTACCAAGTTTTTGATCAAATAGCAATTCAGCCAGGGAGCAGTTGTGATATTATATCATACATATATTGCTTTTAACCATGGTTCCTGGCTCAGATGTACTAACATTTCGCATTCCCAGTGCTGGTCAGAGAAACTCCTTTTAAATAGATTTTGATGACTTTCATTATGCTATGTTCATACATAAATTTAATATAGTTCTATACTATCCACCTTCTCCTCCTCCTTCTCTCCCCACTGGCTTTTTTGGGGGTGGTTCATTGGAAATAATAGTTTCATGGACTTTTCTGCCTGGGCTGGCTTTGAATTGAGATCCTCAAATCTCTGAGCCCTGAAAAGTTAGGATTACAGGCACAAGTCTGTACACTAAGCAGTGCACAGCAATGTTTTGTATTTTTATTTTCTGTGTATATGCTGATCCTGAGGCTTGAATTCAGTGTCTGGGACTTTCCTTGAGATTATTTTACTCAAGTCTTACATTCTATCACATTGAACCACAGTTCCCCTTGTGCTTTTTAGTAGTTACTTGGAAATGTGAGTCTCAGGAACTTTTCCTATCTGGGCTGGTTTTGAATTAAGGTCCTCACACCTCATCCGCTTGAGTACCAGGATTACAGGCATGAATCTCTGATAAATGGATTTTAAACAAATCTGTCTATCTAAATCTCATTGCCCTGTGTGTTTGGAAAGTCTAGAATTTCTTAGAGATAAAAATGACCACAGGCCTCATCTCTGGGTTCTATAATATATACAGACAGCTTGGCAGAGAGGTAGCTTTAAAGAACACTATTTCCAACCATTTCCTTTTAGAACCCCCACAGCTACCTATGTAAAATAATTTCCAAGTTCAAAGATACATTCTGTCATCTAAGTAGGACAGAGAAAACCTCTAGGAAATTGGCTTCTGTTTCGTATTAATCTCAGGTTTTCTGCTGGTAAGATTTTGGGCTTAATTTAACAGCATTTTCAAATATTCTTAAGTACATATTCTCTAACATATTTTATACATAAGAAAATACACTGTGATGAGCCAGAATGAGTAGAACTAGAAATTATTATCTCTGGTACAAAGGTGAAAGATAAAAGCTATATTTCATATTCAGGATGTCTTGGGAGTTACCTTTAGAGGAAAGGAAATTTATAGCATTCCAGGGAGTTTATTAGGCTTATTGGTTTAGATAATGACCATGATAAAGGGTCCTGAGGCTGGATTTAGAGTCTAGCAGAGACATGGAAATTTACACATAATCTTAAAACTATAAGAATGATGTATCATCATTTCATGTTATCATTTTTTCCTGACTTTATGCTACTTTGAAGTTTGAATCAATTCCCTATTCTCATTTAAAGCCTGGACCTTCTGGACCAAGTCTGTCTCTCTAGAATCCACAATTAGTTCCTCACTGAAGACACAATGAATTATTTACCTATTCATCTGTCTGTCTCTCCATGTATATAGGGTGGGTGGAGAGAAGTGTACACCTCTCTCTCTCTCTCTCTCTCTCTCTCTCTCTCTCTCTCTCTCTCTCTCTCTCTCTCACACACACACACACACACACACACACACACACACACACACACACACTTCCTCTTGATATGAAATAAGGATAGATAGAAAAGGAAGAAGGAATAAACAACCACTTTACATAAGGATTCAGTGAAATAGTAAGCAGAGAATTCTCATCTATTAGACTATAAGGATACCTTTTTAGAAAAGTAAAATGAACATATGTAAGAGCTCTATATCACTTTAAGTTTAATAATAAAAAGTAAGGTGTGCATATTTTGGTAAAACTATCATTAGCAATGTTTCCATTTCATTCATTTGAATATATTAAGAGTGAAGATAAAAGCCTGTGTGGAAAAATAGCCCATTTCTATTACCAGGGCTTTGCATTATGTTTTGGCAACCTTCACAGCACATATCTCATTGTGATGTTCCCAGATGACTGATGACCCTCTTTGCCGATAGATCTATCTGAAATTAGAAGATCTATCTGAGATTAGAAGTAGACTTCTGTCTACTCTATTCTGCTGGACTTTCTCCTGAGAGTCAATCTGTGATCTGTCTCCTCACTCACTGCCACATCCATCCCTCCACTCCTGTCATCTTGACATGACTTTTGCTTGGTATTGGTGTTCCCCTTTGGACAACCTGCCACCTTGGTTTTAGAATTCTCTCCCTTGGATGGTTACTCTCTAAATTTTTTGGATTTTCTTATATCTCCTGAAACTTAAAAGATATGATGCTTATGATTATCACAACTGAATATTACAGTTATGTTCATTGGACTCATTTGAATTCCAGTTATCTGCAGGTTTTGCAAATGAGGTTACAACAGCTTCAATCAGGTGATGAGATGGAAATATTTATGATGGGAAGAAGATTAGGAATTGCTGGCTTCCCAATACTGATGCAGTCTCTTTTTGCCTTCTAACTGACTTTTTCTTATTTTATGGCGATTCTAAATTTCTGTTGTTCATTTCACTCATTGGAAAAGAGGAAAGTTTCATAAATGTGGTTAATAGTCCTCTTAATCTGCAAAACTATCTGGTTATTCTAGTTTTTAAATCACCATATTGTTTTCTTGAGTTCATACCTATTAAAGTTGTAAACAAAGGGAAGAAATTTTTTTAAAGAAAATCAAAAAGAATAAAGATATCCAAGTAAAAACCCTAGAAAGGTTGAAGTCAAGGTTTAGAAAACTGGAGCAGCGTGTTTATAAGATGAAGTACTGAGGCCATGAGCTTTGCTGTCACTCGAGGATATTATTGTCAATGTTTTTGCATGCTTTCTGAATCTTGCTCAATGCTTGAAGCCATGTACAGTTAGCTCCATATCCTGAATGCATGAGTGATCCTACAGCTCAAATCTACCTTTCTAGGATGAAAAGAATCAAGCCTGGAGATGAGATAACAATTAATTTTTATTTTTTTTCCAGATAACAATTAATTTTTAGACCCAAACTAGAGTTTATTTCTAAAATATATAGGTCAACCATTTTTTCTCTCCATGCTTAATTAAAGTAAAAAGCTTAATTAAAAGTAAAAGCTTAATTAAAGTAATATATATATATATGTTCATTTAGGATCACTCTGGCATTCAATTGAACCCCAGTCTCAGAAAGGCATCGCATTAGTACATTTTTCTAAAGCAGACCAAATGATTTTTAAATGCTGACATGTGCAAGAATAATTCAATAAAATATTAATCTTTTATACAAATGCATCCTTATAGAACAATAGGCATTATAAAATACAGCAAATTTTAACTGATACGTAGTTTTATTGGGAAATATTTTCTAAGTCAAATATGCAATGTCAGTAATAAATACTTTAAAAGCTACTCTTTTACTAGCTTCACTAGCAATGTTTTACTTGTCTCTTAGTGATACAGTTAAGTAGGAAACAAAATCTTGGGGCTGGGTATGTAGAATACTAGCCTAATAGCTACGAGGCTGGAATATCTCACAAAAAAAACTTCCTGGAATTGTTTTCTGATTTTCTACTTAATTTTTAGATGTCTTGCCTTCCAAGCACACACAAATGAGAAAATCTTAGGTGCTGCTTATTAATACTTAGATACAGAAATCAATGCCGATAACTTGGAGAAAACCAAAAGACAATTATTTTTCTTTTTTTTGACAATTATTTTTCTTTAAAAATCTATTATATATATTTTGTCCTTTTTTTACACCTGAAACTATTACTATTAAATACTTAGAGGAGCCCATAAGTCTACTGAAATAATTAACCAGAGAAATATAAAGTGCCTAAAAATTAAATGTCTTCAACTACACAGCTGCTATGTTGTTTCCTGAGATATCAAATACTTGGTTGAACAAATAAACCTAAGATGCTGATATCATGGCTGGCTTTATGAAAGCTCACCATTTAACTATAAAAACGTTGCTTAAGGAGCAGCAGCATTACTGCAGGCACATGTCAGTGCAGGCCATGCAACTAGGTGTGAGCTAAACATGGGCAGTCTTTAAGTAGGTAAAGCTGCATTCCTCATTCATCATCACTACGTGTGTAATGAGCAGTGTGTGGGTTTGTCCAGAGGGGAGGTTCTGTTGTCATTAGGGCATAACTCCTGGCAAGCGTAGGCAAGAGCAGTCTCAAACTCAGTCAGGTTTCTAACCAAAAAATATGTGCAATTGTCAATGGAGTCTTCAGAGGATTCTGTTGAACTTTATAGATGGCATTTTGATGTGACAAAAATAATAAAACAACTAAAAGGCTTTTCACAAGCACAATAAACAGTAAGGGGAACAAAAACTAAGTTCTTCAAGGCAATAGAGACAAGTATGATTTTCCCTTCATAGGACGACCACAGCCTAGAAAGTTCTTTTTGTTGTTGTTTGTTTGCTTGCTTTTTTAATTTTTATTGTATTTTATTGTTGAGTTAACGTAAAGAGGAGTTACAGTTACATTCATCAGATAGTGGATACATTACTTCTCGTGCATTGATATCCCTTTTCTTGTTTTTGTCCCCCTTTCCCTTCCCCACCCCTCCCAATCATTAGAAAGTTTTTAAAGAAAATAAAGACTGTCTACCAAGAGATGTGAGAAGTCTTTGAAAATTATGACTATGAAACTCTAGAAAAAAGGACTGTAAGAAAAATATATGATAACATACATATATGAATGTATGTGTGCTATTGTACCTATTATATGTTTTGTGTATATATATGGGCACACCATTGTATACCATATATACTATTTTATGTAGTACATATTTTTGTGTCTGTATAATAAAACCCTATACTTGAGATGCACTTAGGGTTACAGATTAAAGCAACGTAGTAGGTGGTGAAAGATACAGAGGCTGAAGGACACAGCTTATCTCTGTTTATGAGCCATAAGGGTCTTAGACAAATAATTTATTCTTTTTTATTTTAGTGTCATCTATACAATGGAAATAGAAAAACTTGTTTATCTCATAGAGTTATTTTGAAGCAGATATAAGCAATTATATTTAAAACTGAATATTTTACTGAATGAGTAAAAGCTCAGAATGAGTATCTGCTGCTATCTCTATTTGGAAAACCTTATTATATTTAAGAACCAATATCCACTTTCATGTTTCTTTCTTCCCATCAGTGACTTTAATGAAATCACAGTAAAGATTATTATTATTTATTATTTGATAATAAATCCAATTTATTTACCTGATTAGTCATCTTTATCAGTCAATTTTTAAATGGCATGTAATTTTCTAATGTATTAGAATCCATTTTAACTCAAAAATATCCTTCAAATTATCAGGTTAATCAATGAGAAAAAATAGTTTACTATTCAATAAACGCTAAAACTTGCTAAGATTTTTCCCCAGTCCTGGGGCTTGAACTCGGGGCCAAGGCACTATCCTTGAGCCACAGTACCACTTCCGCTTTTTTCTGTGTATGTAGTACAAGAGGAATCAAACCCAGGGCTTCTGGAATGCTAGGCAAGCATTCTACTGTAAGACCACACTCCTAGCCAATTTGCTCCGTTTTTATATTCTTCTACCTCTTTAATTACCTGGTTGAAAGAAAGATGAAAGAAATTTCCTTTTGGAGTTCTTAAACCAATTTAATAATGGATCAGTTTAAAGGAAAAATACCTCCCTCAATCTGTAATACAGGCTACTTAAATGATCATTCTCTATGTATTTTTCTTTGTTTCTGATTTGCTCGAATAGCATTTTCCCCCTTTTCATGGAGAAGAGGGTAGAAGATTGCAACTGCCATCTATATATCCATTTAACTATGCTATTACAGAGATACTCAACAAATACTTGCTAAGTTATCAATAGTGGCTAACAAATTTATCTAACTAGCATTGTTGATTAGAGTAGAAATGTGGACTTAAGGTTAAAATTCAAAAGTTCCTCTCCCATAAAGATTATGATGAAATATAGTACCTAGAATTTTGCATGGGTATTTATGCTTTATTTTCATTTTCTTAATATCTCATTTTGACTTTTATATTCAAAAAATTATTAAAGAGAAATTTTCTTGCTCAAGCAGAGCTTGCTAAAAAGGCCCTAGAGGAATAATATGAGAATACATTTAGGCTAAATAAAACTTTCTCTAATTTTACTAGCAAAAAATCAATTTATAAGGTTTCATATTTTGAACGTTAAGTTTAACAGCCTTTGTTGAAGATTTTCCTTTATTTTTCAGTGCCTCGCTTCATTTATGTTCGTATTTTCGGTTGCTCAAGTGGCATCTAGTGTCTCCTTCATGGCAAGCAACTCTTCTACAAATACCTTTATCTGTCTGTCTGTGTGTCTCTGTCTGTCTGTCTGTCTGTCTGTCTATGTATGTATGCATGTATGTATGTATGCATGTATGCGTGTATGTATGTATCTACATACATATGTATCTACATACATACATACACACATACATGCATACATACATACATGCATACATACATGCATACATACATATCTATTTTGTCAGTTCTGGAGCTTGAACTAAGGGCCGGGCTGTTGTCTTTCTGTGCTCAAAGCTATGTTCTACCACTTGAACCACAGCATTATTTCCAGCTTTTTCTGTTTGGTTAATTGGACATAAAAGTCTCACAGATTTTCCTGCTGAGGCTGGCTTTGAACTCAGTTCTCAGATCTCAGCCTCCTTCATAGCTAAGATTACAGACATGGTAGGTGAGACACTGGTGCTCAGCTACCTTAATTATTTAAAAAGCAACCTGACACCATTTTGTCTAAGTGACTATTAGTAACAACTAATAAATGACATAAAACATTTTGTGTTATGTAGGAACTAGTTCACTAAAAGAGCTATGCTACTTTTAGAAAGCAGTGATTTTATAATAAACAAATGCCAGTTTGAACCATATGAAATGTTAATTTGAAAGAAGAAGGCAGGAGATGGAAGAATTACATTTTTAGTCATCGTCTATTACTAAATGCTTGCTCTATTGGTATGGCACCTCACAGCTTACTGTAGCTGTAAGCAACAGGGTTTCGTGCAGGCCTGTACATCAGTGCTCCTGACCTGGGGTTTCCTAAGATTTTTTGTTTGTTTGTCTGTTTGCTATGAGAATTCTTTTTAACATAAAACAATGACATTCACAGCTGGTCTGATAATGCCCTTATGTTTGTTAGGTACTATTTAAAAATGCATCCCAGAAAGTCACCATCATCAATTCAGTATCAGTTTGGAATAAATACATTTTACTAATCAAAATAGATTCAATGTATTTTAATAGTATTACATAATTATAGTTAGTTTGTACATTATATTTAGATTAACTAACTAACTCCTTAGAAGGAAATATGAATGCCTGTCAAACTGAGAATGCTGATCTGGTTCATGTTTTGAAGTTACCTGTTAAATAGAAAATTCTATATGACCTGATTGTTTTCTTCCACAACTACTCTAGTCTATCATCAAGTGTGTTTTGTGCCTTTAAGAGGAAATATGATTGCACTTCATACTATGTAATATATCTATTTAAATGAACTTAATGAAAATTGTTACCAATTATTTTTTTTAAAGGAATAGTATTTTGCGGAGGCAGTGGCGAATCTTCCCTGATGTGTCATGGTGGAGTCATTCTCCAAAAGTAATGGCCAGAAAATTGAGTAAACATAGAACCAGTAAAGAAAAGATTTCTTCACTCTGTGTTAAAAATCATCTTGATAAAGAGCACAGTGCAGTGGAAAGTTTTGAGACAAGCATGAGGATGATTTTTTTTTTCAGCAGTGGTAATGGCTCATGTTTGTAGTCACCAGCCACCAAATGAAAAAATTCCTCCCTTTGCAAAATAGATTCTGTAGAGTTGTTGCTATCATGACCCCATCTTTCTCATGACAGCCCCTGTCTTTCTTCTGAGCAGAAGACACAACACTATTTGATGAAACTGGAATGAATGAATACTTCCTGTAGCTCCTCGCAGATACCTGAAGGTGTCACTCTGCAGAATCAGGAAATGATCCCAGTTGGCACCCCATTCTTTAGAATTATGCTTTGTGTACCCAGAAAATTCAACTACTTTTCTCCAGATCTACTGTGTAGAGCAAAGGCTATTTTGCAACCAGCTAGCTGTGTCTTCTAATTCAAGTTTATTAAGCATTCTTATAAATTCTTCAGAAAAAAATAACTCACTAACCATATCATTTTTTTCTTGACTCCATTCTTCATCTACAGAACACGTTAGTGAACAGTCATTTACTCTGGGGCCTTCTTGATAAGTTCAAAGCTAAACTTTAGAACCCAGACTATATCTATCTTAATGGTCATTGATTAACTTTCTTATTATTTAACTTATTGTCCACTTATGATGCACCAACATCCTGAGCTTAGTAGGTACTTGTAAGGAACTCTAGCTCTACGAGGTATTGTACTAAGTGCTTACACTATTTTCCATAATTTACATACAAGTAAACAGAAATAAATTCAATGAGCTATTTTAGGACTCATATACACATTCTAAATCTTGACCACTGAAAGAAGCATGAAGTATCAATTCCCACCCAGATTCTCATCATTAAAATATATTAAACTTAGTGATAGTGGCACACACCTATAATCTTGTAATCCCAAACACTTGGGAGGTAAAAACAAAATAAACAAAACAGAAGGTACTTGCATATACCAGGCAGCCTGGTATAAAAGGCAACAAGACTCTGTCTCCAAAACAACAAAAACAAACTGACACAATTTTCTATTGTGAATGAGGCATAAGTCCTGAAAACAAAACAAAACAAATGTAAAAAGTATCCTTGGGGTAAGGGAGACAGACATTGTCTACTACCACTAGTGGCACTAAACCACAAGGGCTAAAATTAAAAATAAATTGGTAGCGAGAGCTAACACTCATCAGATTCTATTTTCTAGTCAAATCTGTGCAACCTTAAATCTGCTCCTCATTTTTATGCCCTCTAGAGGAATACTACTAAATGTAACATAAAGTTCAGAATGTGAAATTACATACAATAAAAGTATAAATGGAGTGTGAATGAACAAGGAAGAAGGGAGAGAGAAATGGTGGGTGAGTACATCATAATATTCAGTGTACATAGGTGAGAATGGAACTTTGGATGGGAAGGGTCTTGATAAATGGGATGGAAGGAATCACATTGATCAAGATGGATTGTCCTCATAGCCTGACATGATGAATTGAAACCCCTTAAAGCAACTAAAGACTATAAAAGTAAATTTAGTTAAACTAGAGGGAAAAAATCCTATAGAGTAGAATGAAAAGCCATCCTTGTAAGCTTGAGAAGTTTAGGTCCTGAACCGAACCATGAAAGTTCTACTGAATCTGTCCATTTTCCACAAAGGGCAGACATGTCCCCAAAATATGCCTTCATTAGTAAAGGCAGGGAAGAGAAAAGAAGCAAAGGATTGTTGGGAGATTTAGCCTGCCTGAATCTTGGGGGTTCATCTGAGAAAGGATTGGTAAAGAAATAGTGAGACTCATTGAATTCACAGCGGAGGCATGTCACACCCCCCAAAGGCAATGCAAAATTATTGAAATACATTTTTGTACACAGGAGCAATCAGATTTAAGGTGGTATTTAGGGACATTCGTTCAAGAAAAGCAGCCTGATGACAAAACAGAATTAATCAAAAAAAATAATTAAGCCATGCTTCAAAATTAGTAGACTTGGAGATACTAGTAGCCCGTATTATGTGGAAAGCAGAGGGTTTAGGGAAGGAAGGGAAGCTGTGTGAAAAGTAAGTCTGGAAATGGTGTTTGAATAGAGAGAGGGCATGCATGAGCCAGGACAGGGTTGCAGTTTGTTCCTGAGTGGGGAGCCTCTTTTGACTGGAGTTCACACACACACACACACACACACACACACACACACACACACACACACACACACACACACACACACACACACTGGGCGACACCATCCCTGGCAGGAAGACTGATTTGGATGACTTCGATTCAAAGTTATGCCTGTCACCTACAGCAAGGAAAGCCACCCACCACCCTGCAGGTGACCCCAGGAAACAAACCAACCCAGCTGGTCTGCGCTCCCCACCTCCTCCCGCGATGAGTCCCCAGCCAGCCAGCAAGCATGGAAAAGTTTGGGGAGTAGTCCCTAGCTAACCAGAAGGACATTTTCTCATTCCTCAAACACTACTCTCAGGTGCTCCGGAGAGGGAGGCATGGCAGCTGGACAATCCTCCAGCAGCCACTCCTCCCCCGGGGGGGGGCCGGGGTTATGAAACTCTGGACATTCGCACCTCACCCCGCTAGTCAGCGCTCCGGCCCCCAGCACCTCCCCAGGCTCATAAAAGGCTGTCGGGCTGAGTAGTGGAACTCACTTGACCGGCAGTCTCAGTGACAGCGGGTCTCCGGGGACCCTCAGCGACCATTCCAGGCTCTGTCCCTAGCCAGCTTGACGACACATCCCGAGGACTGCCTGCCCCTGGGTCCCTGCCCTCCAGCCGGCCGCCTGCCTGCACTTGCAACGCTGCCACCTTCAGAGGTCCCTGCGGGAAGCCGGGTGGAGATGCATCCCTCCAGCGTGGTCCAGGCCCTGCTGTTCTGCCTGGGTAAGCCCTCGCCCATGCCCCCCTTTGCCACCCCTGAAGAGCGCTCAGAGCCGCCCGGCTGAATTTGTCATAGGACAAGTACAGATTCGTCCTCACACTGTCACAGTGATTTCTCCTTTCTGGGAGTCTGGCTTTCCCTCTGGCAAAGGAGTGTGGTGAGATGGATATTAAAAACCCTATGTCATGGGGAAATTTATTATCGGCAACTCTGTTGTCCGTAATTAATGTGCCTTCTTATTAAGCAAAATAAAACGTTGAAAAGCCTTCGTTATTTTTTTTTCCTTTGCAAATGTTGCTATTCCTAGAAATCCCACAAGAGTTGCAGGCACTGGTGGATGCTTTGGAAAAGAAACGCTTTTCCTCTCGACCTTGCACTCAGTGTTGTGGTTTAACGTCCCAGGGGCACTGGTGTGTGCCAGTGCCAGACTGGCTATACCTAACAGATGCCACAGAATTAAAATGCCCTTTTGTGAGTATCTTCAGCCTGCCAGGGGCTTAGTTTTTCCCAGCCACCTGTGTCTCTAGACGCTAAGGCAGGACATAGTTGCACCCTAAAATATGCAGGGTGCAGAGGGTTGTTTTATTGCCAGCCTTGCGGTTTGAGATGAGTTGATTCTAAACAAGATTGTGTGAGGGCGAGGAATCCTCTGTTGTCTTCCTAGCCGTTCTTTTTAATCTCTTTATTTCTGATTTCTTAAAATTCAAGGAGAATTCGGAGTTGAATGGGAACTCTTGCAATAGATGAGCATTTTAATAAGAAAAGAAAAGTAACAGTCTCATATTCTACCTGAAATTGGAAGGAAGTGAATTGCCCTACCATGCTAACATCTCTGCAGGATGTGACAGTTAAATGATTATTTCCACATGCCTTGTCTCAGGGGTTGAGAGACTTAATAAAAACACATGCTATGCATAGCTGTGTTCACATTCAGGAACCAAGTAGAAACCAGATCTCGGTTTCTACCAGCCAGGAGATTCTCAGTAGATAAAGTGGCTTTGCTGTCTCTGCTGTGAGGTTTCTGTGAAAAAGAATGAAATTACAAAGGTAATAGTTTTCCTAGAGTTCCAAATTAACCTAGAGGGCAGAATGATGTTCTGTTTTTTTCCCCACCCCCACCAATAAGTAGTGCTGAACAATTCAAAGTTGTGTTCTGAGCATCTCATTGAATATTCTAAATTGAGACAACAAGAATCTATGAATAACCTGGTTACTACTCTCTTAGTGTGTGTGTTTGTTGTCATGAAAGTGCTTAACTCCTTTATTGCATTACTTAATTATAGTTCGCCTATTTCATCAGCTGCCAAGCCCAGTTCCAAATGAGCTAGGTCAGTTTCTGTTTTCCCAGTCTGTTTAGATATTTCTCCGCCAGTAGGAAAGTTCCTGTTTGAAGCTCTGTATCATATCTCTAGACTCTATTCAGATATGCACTTCCAATTGGTTAATTCTGAAGCATATGTGGGAAAAGGAAAGGCTATTTGTTCTTTCTGAAATCGTTAATTCCTCCCCCAAATAAAAAAATGCTATAAAAATACTTTTCTCAAACTCCATCCTTCAAAAAAAGAGAGATGATTACTTCCTTTTAAATTCATATTGCTATATAATTTCAGGGGAGAAGTTGTATGCTTTCACATACATGTAAATTTAAGTAGCTACACATATAATCATCTGATTATTTCTAGATTATATGTAGTGATATTGATGATTTTGCTCCATACATTGAGCAGCTGACCCTTCTTCCCAGAGAAAAGGAATGCTACCCTGAGTGTTTGCGTCTGGATATCACTTAAAGGGAATTAGCTGACTAATTAGAACTTGGGAACGGAATTTTCCTTTCTAATTTTATGATTATTCTAGAAAGATGTAAAGATCTTTTTTTCTTGATTCTGCATTGATGGTTAGGGCCTCTTGTTTTAAATCAGGAATTTTCCTTTCTAACTTTATGATTATTCTAGAAAGAGAAAAACCATCTGTTTCTCTTGAGTTTTGCATTGATGGTTAGGGACTCTTGTCTTAAATCAAACGTTTTCATTCATGTTCAGATGGGGTTTTGAGCACAGTCCTGAAGACCATCTCCTAGACAGTTTGGTCCAATGTCATCGCACAATGGGTGAGAACAAAGCAGAGTTAATGTCCTTTCTTGAACATAGGAGAAGCATAAATCTGTGAGACAATGGGCTTGCCTTAAATACTCTCTGTTGACCCTGAGAGTTTATGAGCTACCAAGTCTTGGCACAAGCTGAGATGAGATGACACATCTGGGCAGAAAGCATAACAGGTCATTCCTGTCTGGAATTTGACCCAGGTCCCCTAGTTGCCCTCTGTGTGGTCAGGCAAGCGGATGAGAAGGTTTGGTAATCATAGTGTCTGGATCAGAACTGGAACCTAGATCCTCAAGAGGTGGGAAAGAAGGCAGCAGTTATTAAATGTTTGGTGCTTAGAATCCATCAGTTTGCTCATTAAATCCACTGTACAGATACTTAAGATCAGCCTGCCTTTTTTTTTTTTCTGTGCCAGTACTGGGGCTTGAATGCTGGGTTTTTACTGACTTTTCCTTACCATTTTAGCTCAAGACAAACCCCTCTTTTCACCCTTTTTGCTGGTCAACTGGAGATAAGAATTTCCAGAACTTTTCTACATGAGCCGGCTTTGAATTAGGATCTTCCTATCTCAGCTTCTTCCTATCTCAGATCCAGGGAAGACCTACTAGCACCTGGCTAAGCACACTTTTGACAAGCACAGACACTAAGACACTGTGAGGTAAAAATAACTTATGAGGACTTAGAGACAGTAAATCACAAGGCTCTTTTTAGAACTACGTATAAAATGGAACTCGAGGTGGATGAGAGCATAGTCAGCAGGAGAGGTTTTGGAAGTGGCTCAAGTGGTAAAGTGCTACCCTTAAGCTGAAGAACTCAGGGACAGTGCCCAGGCCCAGAGTTCAAGCCCCATGACTGACCAAAAAAAAAAAAAATAGGAGTGTTTCTAATGGAAAAGTTCCTGCCAAGTGTGGTGGCTCATGCCTATAATCCTTGTCACTCAGGAGACTGAGATCTGAGGACTGCCACTCAAAGCCAGCCCGAGCACTAAAGTCTGTGAAACTCTTATCTCCAATTAACCACCAGAAAACTGGAAGTAGCACTGTGACTCAAGTGGTAAAGTGGTAGCCTTGACATGAAGAGCTCAGGCCCAAAGTTCAAGCTCCACAACCTCCAAAAGAAAGTTTTCTGCTTCATATTCCTATTTTTTTTAATTCAACACTGTTCTAATATTTGACTTTCATTATAAAATAGTTATTGGAGTCAGTTAACTATGTTTTTATTTCCCAGAGAATATATTACACAAACAGCCTCAAAAAATGCCATCTCATTTATTTTTAGTTTTTTAATTAATGCCATCTCATTTATTTTTTAAATTTTAATTGTAGCATTTTTATATAATTGCAAAATTGAATCTAGCAGCAATATGACACTGGATTGGAATCGCTACCATTTATTTTAACAATGAGAAAGTAGAAATGTTGGCTTGTGTTTTGATTTTTTTAATCAAAACTCATATAGTCAACTTGAAAAAAAAACTGAATTGAGTTCTGGGAGAGAACCTCCTTTTTGTGGACACACAAATGCCCACTAAGAAATTCTCTGCAACGAGACTATAACTGTGGCTTTCTGATCGCTCAGCATGCATTCTCCATACAGGCTTATGCAAGATATGTATTACAGTGGCTATGGGGCAGTTGGGATGTGACATTCCATTGGAAGGCTCTATAAAGCTATTCTAGGTGAGATCCTCAGGGAGGAGCAGCTTGATAACCATTGCAATGCAATTCTGGAAACTCTGAAAACATGAGGTAATGCAACAGAGTCAGTATCCTCTGGCCATGCAGTTTATGTAAGACTGGGTGTCTAGGTACAGGGCAAACCAGGGTTCAGTGGCATTCTGGGTTAAAGTAATGGTTTAATTAACTAGGATGCCATTTAAACTACTCAGGATGGTTTGATACTTGCCAAGACAATAAAATATCAGCATTTAAACTCTTAGGTCAAAATTCTGCAATTTTAAATGTAAGGCATGACAGTGATTGATCACACACACTATTTATATATGTTAAAATTTTATATAGTTTCAAATTAAGAGGCTTGATGTATTCAACACAGATTTCTTTTAAATATCAGTTTTTTTTATTTTATGCTTCTAGATAGGTATATTCTTTTGTAAGCCTGTTTAATGTGTCAACCTACTATATATGGATTTAATGGGCAATAGGATATTAGAAAATAATCAAAGTAGTCAGGCTCTTGCCTATAATTCAACTACTCAGGGACTGAGATTTGAGGATCATGGTTTAAAGACAGCCCAGGAAAGAAAATTCATGAGACTCTTAATGCCAATAAATTACCCAGAAAACTATGGATTTGGTGCTGTGACTCAAGTGGTAGAGAGCAAGCAAAAGAAGCTCTGGAGCAATGTTCAAGGCCAGATTTCAAACTCCAGGACTAAGAAAAAAAGGAAAGGAAAGGAAAACAATGCTCATTTAGATAACAAAGTATTAAGAAATAGGAAAAGTATGAAGCTAGTAAGGCAGGATGTACACAGTACAGAAGGCTTATATTTGAATGTGCTGCACCTTCTAGTCCAATTCCCCCCAACCTCTGCCCGCCAGTCCCTGGTCCCTGTTGATGAAAGAAGATTCTTCCCATCTCCAAGACTGAAAAGTGTCACCATCATTGGAATTTTCCACTGATGAAACTCATCCCTTCCTGCACCTCATTTATTCTTCCTGTGCTCTGGTCACAGTTCATGGCAAGGACGTGCTTAACCAGAATTAATGGAAGCTCAGTAAAAATCAGATATTGTTCATCAATGCATACATATTGAATAGATGCTGGATCAATTATCCAGAGTTCTAACCACTGAATGTTCTTTCAAGAAATTGGTCTTTTAGGGCCGGGAGTTTGGCCTAGTGGTTAAAGTGCTTGCCTAGCATGCATGAAGACCCGGGTTCGATTCCTCGGCACCACATACATAGAAAAAAGCCGGAAGTGGTGCTGTCGCTCAAGTGGTAGAGCCTTGAGAAAGTCCAAGGGCAGTGCTCAGGCCCTGAGCTCAAGCCCAGGACTGGCAAAAAAAAAAAAAAAAAAGAAAAAGAAATTGGTCTTTTAAAATACCTGAGAAGGAAAATATTGAGATTCTGTTGTTTCTGAATAAGTGGATCATTCCCCGCTCCAATGTGTTTTTCTCTTGTTGGCCTGTATTCACTCATAGTACGTTGACCAAAATTTAAATAACATGTGCACTCTGTGCACCTGAGAGAGTCAGAAAAAGAGACAGAGAAAAAGAGAGCACTAGAGACAGAAGGAGAGAGGAAGGACAGAAGGAAAGAAGGGAGAAGAGAAAGAGGGAGGAAGGAAAGAAGGGGTATGAGAGGCATAATTATTTTCTTTCTAGTCTGTTTCTATCATTACTTTCTTTCCTTTCTGGTACTCAGGGCTTCTTGCTTGCTTGGTTTGACTCACTTGGCTTGTAATTTACCATTTGAGCTATGCCTCCCATCTGCTTTTTGCTGGTTAGTTTGGAGATGAAGTCTCTTGTGCTTTACTTCCAAATCTTAGCATCCTGAGTAGCTCAAATACAAGTATGAGCCACTAGCACCTGGATTTTGCCTCTTTCTTGACCATTTTTATATGCTCTCTACCAGCTTTCCCCAAAGTTCTGGGATTTTTCATTCCATGCGATTTATCTTACAATATGTAAATGGCAGTTTCCCATATTTACGTGTTACTATCTCCACATAGGAATTTCAAATAGGCTCCATCATCTGTAGTCATACTTCTGTACAGTAGATCTGCATTCTCAACTGTTTAATAAATACAAATAGATAAATTCAAATGTAATTATTAAATTATTAGTACATTTAATGATGATCTCCATTTCTTTCTACCCACATGCTAACACAACTAGTAATTCTGCCCATATTTTCTGCTCAGTTAATCACATCTTAATCTTACTGCTCTAGTAAGATACTTGGTATTGCTTATAAATTCTACTCTCACATCCATGAAATCTATAGAGAGTAAGAATTATGTCTTTTGGACTAGTTGTTTCTTCAATATCTTGCCTAATATCTCATTGCAGAAAATGCTCAATAGATATTTTATTAAATAAGTATCATTCAAGGCTGTAAGTTTGGCCTAGTGGTAGAGTGCTTGCCTAGCATGCATGAATATACATATTTGATTTCTCAGTACCACGTAGAAAAAGTCAGAAGTGGTGCTATGGCTCAAGTGGCAGAGCTCTAGCCTTGAGAAAGCACAAGGACAGGGCTCAGGCCCTGTTCAAGCACATGGACTGGCAAAATAAAAACAAATAAATAAATAACATTTGACACCTGCAGTTAACAAAAATGAATATAAGATGAGCTGTTATTTTCCTTTTATCTGCTCATCAAGTGGTCCCTAAGCTCCTTTTACCCTATGTCCTACTCTGTACACCCCTACGCCTTTCCTATGTTAATAATCAAATCTAGACTTCCACAAGCTATATTTTCAGAATTTCTTAATAGCTCTCAGTGTGCGTGTTGTCTTATGCGGATTCTCTGGATGAAAAAGAGTTAGCTTCAGGAATTTTAAAATGAAGGTTTTTTTGATTTTTGTTTTTGTTTTTTTTTTGCCAATCCTGGGCTTAAGCTCAGGGCCAGAGAACTGTCCTTGGATTTTTCTCAAGGCTAGAACTCTACCACTTGAGCCTCAACACCACTTCTGGCTTTTTCTAAGTATGTAGTACCAAGGAATCAAACCTGGGTCTTTGTGCATGCTAGGCAAGCACTCTACCACTACGCCAAACTCCAGGCCTAAAATGAAGTTTTAATTGATGATATTAGAGTACATACCTATAGCCTCACAGGAAGCTAGCTCTTCAGCTTCACAGTTCAAGGTCAAGGTGGGTCTATATAATTAGTACCAGGCCAGCCTGGATCATAATAGTGAGATGAGAGGCTCTCTTTCAAAGAAAAGAGAGCCCCAGTTTTCTATACACACAACTGTGTGTTTATACTCTGAAAAGGAAGTTGTTACCCAAAAATACTGATCAAAGGTCTTTCTGTATCTGACTTGATAAGAGTTTGCAGTTACTTTAACCAAGGTGAAGCATGACCTTATCTAATAACGAAATTTACTTTTTAATAAAATGACATCAAATATGGATAGTTCATATTCCTCTTTGAAAATGCACAGAACCTAACAAGCCTAAAACCCTTCAGAAAAATCCTAGTGTTACAGAATGCCATGGGAGAAGAAAGCAATCTAACAGTCCCTGAGTAATTTGACATGGCACTACAGCAAAAAGTCTGAGCAAAGCAGATTTCACTACCTGTTTGGGCCACACAAATACTGTGATTCATTATGAGTTTGCTGCTCCTGTCTAAATAACAACAAAGACTGAATGAAGAAAAGAAGGTGTATACTCATTCTGTACTATCACTTTATTTGGGGTCATCTTTATTTGCTCGGTTGCTTTCCAGAGGAGCCATTTTAACCCAAAGATTTCCAATTGACATGGCTTACTTGGCTTGGTCAGTCAGTTACAGAATTCCAGCCTCCTCTGTTTTGGCTTCCTTTTAGGTGAGCCATTAAGAAGCAAAATGAAAAGAAACCTGTGCAGTGAGGACATTTTCTATGTCTGGCATTCTGCCGGATGTGTTGGTGCCTGTGGCATTCCCGGGATGGCATTGGGCCTCTCCCACGCATGGTCCCCTGCATTGCACAAGGTTGTGGGCTTGGCCCTGACTCAGAGGGAAGAGGTGATTTGCATCCTGTGAGTCAGTGGCTCCACTTCCTGCTGGCATTTGAGATTTCCCTGGAACAACCTCCAGAGGGGGAAGATAGAGAGATGACAGTTGGAAATGTGGCAGAAATGATAGCCTGTGAAGGGATTTTTGGTTTTTGTATTTCGAGTGAAGAAATTTGCACTGTCAATGTGAGGTTACAGATCGTTCACCTATATATCACTTTGAGCAAACTTCCTCAGCTTTGTACAATTCCTCACCCGTGTACATTTCCTCACCAGATCCGATTTGGGACATAGACAATATCTAAAAACTTTAGCATTATAGTGAAGGATTTCCTTAGTAGCAATCCATAGAAGAGGATCAAAAACCTCAAATATCACATTTGTAATTAAATCATAGAGATCGTCATGTACAAAGAACAATAAAATCATGAAGAAGTTAATATGAAAGAAATATACTACCATGACCTTGGTACTTATTTCTTCTCTGTATGGCTATAAAGTAATGAATAGTGGCCTTTTTTTGCTTTGAACTCAGGGCTTGGGCACTGTCCCTGAGCTTTTTCTCTCAAAGCTTTCTCTTTACCACTTTGAGACACAACTCTATTTCCATTTTCCAGTTAATTGCAGATAAGAGTCTCACAGAGGGACTGGGAGTGTGGCTTAATGGTAGAGTGCTTGCTTAGCATGCACAAAGCCCTGTGTTCGATTCCTCAGTCCCACATACACAGAAAAAGCCAGAAGTGGTGCTGTGGCTCAAGTGGTAGGGAGCTAGTCTTGAGCAAAAGAAGCTCAGGGGAAGTGCTTAGGCCCTGACTTCAAGTCCCAGGACCAGCCAAGAGAAAAAAAAAAGTTTCATAGATGTTGCTGCCTGGGCTGGCTTTGAACTGGGGTCCTCAGGTCTCAGCCTCTTGATTAACTAGGATTGCAGATATGAGCCACCAGTACCCACATTGACTAATGACTTTTAAGAGTGACAAGAGATGGGTAACACAACCCCCTGAGGGCAGACTTTTCAGTCTCCTGATCTCCTCATTCACTTCACTACCCAGGTTTGCAAGGGCCTGGAGTAGAGGCATAGTAAGTAAGGGCCACTTCGGAGCCACTGTTTCCAATCAGTACAGCCAAGTACTTGGACAATGATTTACAACCGCCTTTGCTCTCTCATTAGCCACATCTATCTATGATGGAACTGCAGTTATCCACTGTCATGTGAGAGAAATGTTTCCATTAATTTATAGTTTTCTCTGAAAGCTATCCTGCTGTTGGATTGCCATAGCAAGTCTCATAGAAACTGTCGTGAGCAATGGACTGTGTCCAAGGGTGCGTGGCAGGTCAGGGAAGCCCAGGTTTCATGGAGGCACACCCTGGGCTGAACATTCTTGAACTAACAAAGACAAATATTTCACCTGGCTGTTGCCTGAACAACTAGCATGCAGTTTCCAACAGTGGGAAAAGTAACAAGTACTAAAATCTTTAATAGAGAGAACAATAACAAACTCAAAATTAACATCTCAAATCCAATTAACAGCATTCCATAGTAGGTTGCAATTGTAAGCAGCACTAAGCAAGCAAGTATTGGGCTTTTGCAAAGGATAGAGAAAATAGGTTTGAGGGTGTGGATTTTCCTGGTGTGGGAATGTCCTCTGGGAATGGGAGAATTAAGGGGAAGCAACCAACCAACCAAACAACAACAAATAAACCAGAAGCCAGGAGAAGCTCAGTTTGTATTAAGGAGATTAAGTTAAGGGGTTTGATTTCTTAATATGTGCATGCACATTCATTTGTATTTTATAGACCATGCAAACCAGCTTGTAGCCACTTGGGGAAAGTTTATAAGAAGGATCTTTTTTTTATAGGAGACTCTAGACTACCAATTGTAGTATTTGTTTTGTAGATAAAACAGTGGTGAAGAGATAGTTCCAAAGCATTCAAGAAAACAGTATTTTCAACTAATTGATATAGTATATGAGTTGATATTTGACAGACTTTTTAACTTTTGTCTTCACGGACTTTAGAGATGATCTTGGCTAACACATTTAATTTGTGTCCATGGGAGGAACTTATAACTACTTTACATGGAGATCACGGGATTGTTATAAGTGCAGTGTTTAAAATATGAAAATACAAACTGTGATGGTGCTGCCGACCTTTAAGACACAGAGAATAAGGAATTTGCTTAATCGATATAACTCTGTTGTGTTTAAGAAAAAATAAAATTCTTGTTTTGCATAGGTCAGTCCTCCAAACAACACATTTTGGAGATTTATAATTGTATTATAACCCACTAGAGGGCACTATCCACCCATACAGCTAAAACTAGTGGTTGAAGTTGATAGTTAAGAATATTTATTTGCTACTTCAGGCATTTCAGAGAGGAAAAATAGTCATTTCATTTCAGTCTTTCCCAGAATCTGTAAGGTAAAGAAAACTGAGACATATAAGTTAATTAATATGTTCAAAATTTCATAGCTTTAATTTTGTCACAGAATTGCTTTCTTTTTCTTCTTCTTACTTTCAATTGTATTTTGTGGCCTCCTAAAAGGTAAATATTCTGCTTCAGTTAGGGATGGCCTTGTTGGCTTTAGATTGCTTGTAAAGCTCTAGCGTTTTTCTTCCGTTTCCAAATTTAATAATGTGATTTATCCAGAAACATGGATTAATGGGAGAATTTGTCTAAACTCTTTAAGCTCAGTTTCCTTACTTATCTCAAAGGACAAATAATACTGAGTCAAGTCCTCCACACAGCATATGTTTAAGACATGCCGAGGCTGCTGTGTTACTACTGCTACCGTCATGAATATTCATTACCTAGCATTGCTCCCACACACCAGAATGGGGTTGAAGTGCAAATACCTGAAACTTAAACAGAAAAAAACTAACAGCTCATGAGTAAACAAGTGAGGCATTAGAAGGGATTTTCTTGCCAGTTCTCTACATAATTAACAAACTCCTTGAGTCATTCTAATGTTTATTTTCCAGCAAATATCTTTTTCAGTTTTTTTTTTAAATTTTTATGTGGTGATAGTAAAACAGCTAGTTCACACTCCCACTGTGCTCACAGAAACTGGGTGGGAAGGCCTAGTGTGGTCTGTCTAGTGCTCCTGATCCTTCCCATGTTAAGTAAGCCAGATAGCTGGCCTTCTGTGTCTACCAAGTACAAAAATATTTCCTGAAAATTTGAGTATGGACCTAACATGTAAGAAGTTCATTGTCATTACTTCCTACACAATAATGTAGAAGTACATAGATCACATCTGAATTGTATTCGTGGAAGGAATCTGGAGATGATTTAAATCATTCAAGAAATTACATATAGATCATATGCAAATCTAGTTTACCAGGTCTGTTTGCACGTGCAATACAATACAGAGAAAGGACATTCGACATTTAAACTAATAACGCATGAATCTATTTTAAGTTATGTTTCCTGTTTAGTCATTATCAAAAATAGAACCTGTGTTTTATTTGAAAGAGGTCAGATTGGTTACTGTGAATATGTCAAGTCTTTTATCCTTGGAGAGAAGATCTAGGGCTTATTTAGTTTCAATTATAAACCCATTTATTTTCCCTTATGTGCTTGGTAAAATCAGTCTTTAAAATGATTATCAATACTGCAAATACTGAAGTTGTGTAGAAATCTGACTGAGTGTTCTTTTCTTGAAGCATTAATTATGTCTTTAATTTTCCTTTGTTATTAGGTTTCCATCTTCTACCAGCGGTTCTTGGCACAACTGTGATTCCATCATGCATGCCAGAATCTGACAATAATTGCACAGCTTTAGGTAAGCCCAACTTCGTTAGTGGTGCATCAAGCGATCAAACATTTTTAGAACAAAAATGTAAATGTAAATAGATGACTGTAGGTGTATATATACACAAGATACACATGTATACACATATATTAAATATATATATATATGCTACAAATTATAGCCTTTGCAATCTCAGTGTTGAAAACAAAAACTCTTCCAGACTACTTAGTATGTCTCACACATTATACTAAGGTATGGAGATAAAGATAAGCAATGCACAGTGTTTCTCCTCAAGGACTGCATACTGAAGATGTATTCCAAGGAGAGCTGTTCTGTATTCAGCCTGCATGACTGCAAGGATCATTTTGAGGAAAAATCACATTTCTCCATACAACATTAGCTTTTTTCTTGTCCAGGCTTTCTGGAGATTGGGTCTGTGTCTCTATTCATTTCCTTTTTTGGTTATTCAGATAAGAATATTGTGATCCAAATGTTTGCTTTTTAAATAATTTAAATAATCTCATAAAGAGGCTTCACATTTTAGTACTCAAAACATGTAAAGTGAATTTTCCTTGTAGATTACAACACTAGTGTTAACATGACCCTGACTTTTGTTGTTGTAACTATTTAACAGGCATTACTAACTGTATGCCTAGTTCAAGTTCAGGTGTCTATGTGATAAATATTAACACATTTTGACATTTAATATCAAATTTGACATTTGATATTAAGACATTTTCCTGGTGGTATGGTCAAAAATGTGGGAACATACAACAAAACAACAGACCTTACTGGTATAAAAACCAGTAAGACTTAAACCCTTTTGGATTAGTTAATGGTTTCAGTTTGCAATTAATTGCTTTTTGAAATACTGAGTTTCAAAATTGCTTTGAGACCTTCAAAAAACTAGATTTTTTTGCCAGTCCTGGGGTTTGAACTCCAGTCCTGAGCACTGTCCTTGGGCTTTCTCAAGGCTAGAACTCTACCAGTTGAGCACAACACCACTCTGGCTTTTTTTTTTTCTGTGTATGTGGTATCCAGGAATCAGACCCAGAGCTTTGTGCATACTAGGTGAGCACTCTACTACTAGGTCACACTCCTTGTCCAAAACTAGACAAATTGTATTTTGAGATGTGAATAATGCTTATGACAGAAAGTAACAGAATGTGTTTTCAGCTTACCTTTCCCACCCACGTAGTCCATGTTTTGAGAATGAAGTCCCTGCATCTTCTTGTCTTATTCTTCAGTGGTTTGTTTACTGGGCTAGGGAGTAACTGAAGTGACTTCTTGCTCTGGAAAAGGCTCTTCGGTTGAATCACATCTGAGCTATTTAGGGTTTATTGTTATAGAAGGAAAATTGATAGTCTTGGGAAGCAAAACCAAAATGTACTCAACTTTGCATTTCTTTCACAGTTCAGAAAGAGGACAACCCACGGGTAGCTCAAGTGTCCATAACGAAGTGTAGCTCTGACATGAATGGTTACTGTTTGCATGGACAGTGCATCTACCTTGTGGACATGAGTGAAAATTACTGCAGGTAATATTCCAAAAGTAGGCACTCAACATATGGTTTTGGCCTACAGTTCTTTCTTACTATGAATTTCCTACTATTTCTGTGGACTGTTGGGAGAGAGCGAGAGAGCGAGAGAGAGAGACAGAGAGACAGAGAGAGACAGAGAGAGACAGAGACAGAGAGAGAGACAGAGAGAGACAGAGACAGAGAGAGAGAAAGAGACAGAGAAACATGAAATTAAGAAGTTGTAGCTCTAAAATTGTACACACATAAGTTTCAGGATACACAGTAGGAAGGATTTTTGAGATGTGTCTCTCCCCTCACCCATGCTATAACTGCAACTCCACTTTTAATCTTTTCATTGAATGCCTCTATCAACTATTGTTTTTAGAAATAAATTCATTTATCTATACCAAAAGTATCTCAATACAAATCTTATACTAAAACACTCTTCTAGATTACTAACTACCTTGGCAGCCAAGTTCAAAGTGTGTTGTTTTAATACTGTAATTTTCCCTGAGAGCTATGCAGAGCCTCTCTAAGTTCAATCCTTAAACTCACCTTTGTGACTTTTAGCAAATCTCGCTCATTGTATGCACTACTATGCAAAATTAGTTCTTAGAAAAAGAACATTGTTCTCTTCCATAAGTGATTTTTCTCCTGTATTTTTTTTTTAGATGTGAAGTGGGTTTCACTGGAGTCCGATGTGAACACTCCTTTTTAACCGTCCACCAACCTTTAAGCAAAGAATATGTGGCTCTGACTGTGATCCTTGTCCTCTTGTTTCTCGTCACAGTCGCTGGTTCTGTGTACTACTTCTGCAGATGGTAAGCCAGTGTTTTTATACTCTACTATTTCCCATCGCTTTATACAACTGAGTGGAAACATGAACATAGTGCTAAAGGAATAACAGAATCAGGGCTGGAATACATTCAAAGTTGCAGAATGTCTGTGAGCTTTGTTACTTACTGCCTCGGTGATCTTGTAGAAGTCAAATAGGGACCATTAGTTCCTCTACAAAATACAGACAGAAATTCTTTTTTTTTTTTTTGCCAGTCCTGGGCTTGAGCTCAGGGCCTGAGTCATGTCCTGGACTTTCTCAAGGCTAGAGCTCTACCACTTGAGCCTCAGCACCCCTTCTGGATTTTTTTCTTTGTATGTGGTACCAAGGAATTGAACCTGGGTCTTCGTGCATGCTAGGCAAGCACTCTACCACTAGGCCAAACTCCCGGGCTATAGACAGAAATTCTTACCCAACAATAATTACAAGGCTTAGTTTAGTTCTGAATATGACAGTCTAATATTCCATTAGACCCTTTTATTTTAATTTATTGGGTCCTATTTTTATTTTATAAAACATGGCCTTATACATGAATAACCCAACTGGTTGTGTGATGTTAAAATTTCAGAAAAAGTTGTAAAATTATTTTTCAGATAATTTTACAACCTTGCTTAAAGTAATTATACTCTATCCTTTTGTTCAATATTGTCACAAGATGATAACCAGGAGAAAATAGTTATAGATCACAACAAACACTATGTGTTAACGAATAATATTTGTCATGAAAACGTCTTCAATTTCTCCTTATTTTGAAATTGGCTCAATTGTTCAGTAATTTGTTTGCTTGTTTATTTATTTGTGTGTCATAGGGCTTGAACTAGGCCTGGGTACTCTCCTTAAGGTCTTCAGCTCAAGGCTACCACCCTACCCTTGAGCCAAGTCCCACTTCCTATTTTCTAGAGGTTAATTAAAGAGTCTCAGGTTCTTTTGTGCTCAGGCTGGGTTTGAACCTTGATCCTCAGATCTCAGGCTCCTGAGCAGCTAGGATTACAGGCATGAGCTATGGAGCCCTGCTCTTCAGTGGTTTATTTTCTATGAATATTGAAGGTCTGAATATTTGCTATTTTTATAAGATTGAATTGATTATGTCATCTTCGAGATTAAGTATGCATTAGTTTTCATCATAGAACTGAATATAGTGTAGAAAGAAAAGAGAAGTTGAAGCAGACAAAAACACAGGGACAACGATAGAGCAGAGAAAGAAATTCTCTCTGTAACTTCACTGTGTTAGAACCTTTGAGAAATCTTCTTTCATCATTTTCCTCCCAAACTTGTTTGAATATGAAATGCTTCTCCTTTCCTCCCTCCATTTATTTTTATCTAGTTACTTTTGTCACTTTGGACATTATCTTAATGGGCTTTAGAAGTCTATTATTTTGGATGAAATGCTTTGTTTTTACTCGTGTTGATTACTAACCTTTTTTTTTTTTAATATTGCCAGGTACAAACATCGAAAAAGTAAAAAGTCAAAGAGAGAATATGAGAGAGTGACCTCAGGGGACCCGGCATTGCCACAAGTCTGATGATGCCATAACATAAATGGGCAGAGCTGCCCAGGGTACTTGGTTTATGTCAGCACTCCTGTATTATTAATAATATTTATAGTGGGTCATGTGTTAAGTCAATAGTGATATTTTTAATGCTCTCAGAAAGTGTTTTATTTTTGAGAGATTATTTGCTAATGTATTATGTGTAAAATACTTAATATCAGAACAAAAATGATATTTTTGTAAGAATTTCTTGAGTGAAATGCTTTTTGTTGTTGTTGCTTCCAGAGCCTAGGTGACACTGGGCTTAAGGAAGAGCCATATCTAGTTCATTGCTTCAGAAGCATCAGAAGTGACACAGTTCTGGGAGTCTAAGTATATGGTCAAAACAATTTAATTATCAGATACTTTTCTACTCCTTAAACTAATGATAATTGGCATACACACATACATATAGATGTACATATTTTATTATGTTTGCTGAGACCACTGTACAAAAATACAACTGAGATTTGAGAGAAGCAAATGCTTCTCTCAGTTTAAAACAAACTGAGCCTGAAAATTTTGTGAGGACAACAGGATCATTTCCTATGTCAACCCACAACTCCTGTCATTATCAAACCTATTTTCCTTAAGTAATGTAAATGTAAACAAATATTATATTTCATATCCATTGTGGAGACTGCATTTTTATACAGTGCATCATTGTGTGATTGTTGCTTGCTAGACAATCAAGGAGAAAATCCTTACTTGAAGACAAAATTTGTGCTTCATTTTAGAGTATTTAGAGGGAGTTTGCTAAAGAAATAAAGATTAAATTTGAGTGCACATTTGATGGATGAATCATTCTTTGAAAATATAATTAGACAAGAGTTTTTCATATTGTCTAAAGATTGAGATACAGTTATTTCATTTTCTGTTCAGGATCTTTTTTTTTTGCTTAAAAATAGTAGCTTCTTCTAAAACCTGAAGTTATATACTTATTAGAGTATTCTGACAAAGGAATTGGGACAAATAGGAAAATTAAACAATAAAGCACTTTTCCACACAAGAAGTACACGTGAAAGCTTTTGAAATGCAGGGACTTAGTTTCTCCTCTCTATGGTGCTAAGATGAACCTAGGGTTCCCTTTCTGTCATTTGTTCATATCTTGGGAAGGTACTAAGGTTTTTTTTGTACTCTGAGCTACTGAGAGTATTTTGGGCGGTTGCATAAGAAAGTTGCTGTCACCACCTTTGGTTTCATAGGAGCTGCCTCACCAAATGCTAAACCTCTGGGCAGAGTCACTCTGGATCACATACCAGGCCAGGGAGTACCCATTCTTCCTTCACCTTTACCTGACACATAGGACAAAACAGAGATCGTAAGCCACGGCTGACCTTTATGATGTCAGGTGCCAGGATTTGCCTGCAAGTGAATACCTAGAGTATTCACATGGCTTCCACCTAAATGCCTGGCCCTGCCCCTTGCATTAGGGAAGCAAGCAGATAAATAAAATAACGATGTATGCATATGCATGTTCATATACAAATGCTTATGTGTACCTGAGTCAAATGTGCTATTATAGAAACCTTTTATATCCTAAACGTTTCTATTGATACAACTATATGTAAAGGAGGTCTATTTTTAAGCCAGGCACCAATGACTTAGCCCTAGAATTCTCCCTATTCAGGAGGCTGAAATAAGTCCTGGAAATTCTTATCTCCAAGTAATTATCAAAAGAGCTAGTAGTGGAGGTGTGGCTTGAGTGGTAGAGTGTCATGAGGTTCAAAACCCAGTACTGGCAAAAAGAAAACAAGAAAGCAAGCAAGGAAGGAAGGAAGGAATGGAGGGAGGGAGGGAGGAAGGGAAAAGGAAGTCTATTTGCTATTTTCAGTGATCTTAGCTATTTTAAAGAAAATCTCACTGAAAATTCAGCTATAATTCATTTATTTCATTTATACACAATTTTCTATAAATATCCCAATATTTATACCACTCTAAGCATACCTTAAGCATCTCAATAACTATTAAATATCATATAATTTGATGCAAGTAGTTTTAGATATTTTTGTCATAATTTTTTAGTGCTTTAAAGAAGTTAGCCTCTAAAGAAAAGTGAGAGTTAAATCTCTATAAGTGTGGGTTGGATTTTTGTTCTTTGTTTGTTTTTTGGTACTGGGGGCCCAAACCAATAGCCAAGCATATGGGAGGCAAACACTGTTCAGTTTAGCAACACCTCCCACTCTATCAATACTTAAAGTAATGAAAAGTCATGATCCAGGTTGTATTTTGGAGGGGAATAGAAACCAAAAATATGGTAGGTTTTGTGAAAGTAATGTTGAAATAAGCACATAAAATTTGGGTATTAATTTGTGTTTTCTATGAATAATGAATAGATTTTGGCTCACCTTTAATTTGTCTCCCTATTTTATGCCTTTCTCACTGTGTGCCAAACAGACTGTATGTATTTCACTGAATCAAAACAATCTTAAATGCAAAATGTAAAAAATAAAAATGAATAATTTGGCCTTGGAGTGTGACCTAGAGGTAGAGTGCTGCCTAGCATTCACGAAGCCAAGGTTCAATTGTTCAGTACCACATACACACAAAACCAGAAGTGATGCTGTGGATCAAGTGGTAGAGCTCTAGCTTTGAGAAAGCCCAAGGAAAGTGCCCAGGCCCTGAGTTTAAGCCCCAGGCCTGGTAAAAGAAGAAGAAGAGAAGAGGAAGAAGAGGAAGAGGAAGAAGAGGAGGAGGAGGAGGAGGTAGAGGAGGAGGAGGAAGATAATTTATGTTATGTCACAAGATACTGAGTATCTTAGTATATACCCTCTAGCCAACTGGTACTAAAAGTTTAACTTTAAAACTGAGATTTGTGTACCCTATTCAATATCTCTACTGCAGTATAACTACTGCTTCTCTTACACAGCATTTGACCTCATCTCTGTCGATGAGACAGATCAGTGGAGAAATAGCACATGGGTAGGGCTATGTCTTAACTCTGATTTTATCTCTGAGCCCTTGAGAAGAGAGCTAGCTAAATTGAACTGGCATCTGCTTTCAAATCAGTTTTTGTGTAGCAAATAGTAGTACCTATTACTCTTCAATAATGCTTCTCTCTGACTATCTTGGTTATTTTGGTTCCAATTTCTATTTTAAAGAATTTTGAAAAATGAAAGTTTGATTCACTTGTCAATATTTTCTGGGGTTTTTTGGCAGACCTTCTTCTTCCTCTTCCTCTTCCTCTTCCTCTTCCTCTTCCCCTTCCCCTTCCCCTTCCCCTCCTTCTCCCCTTCCTCCTTCCCCTCCCCCTCTCCCTCCCCCTTCTTTTCCTCCTCCTCCTCCTTCTCCTCCTTCCCCTCCCCCTCCCCTCCTCTTCTTCTTCTTCTTCTTCTTCTTCTTCTTCTTCTTCTTCTTCTTCTTCTTCTTCTTCTTCTTCTTCTTCTTCTTCTTCTTCTTCTCCTTCTTCTTCTTCTTCTTCTTCTCCTTCTTCTCCTTCTTCTCTTCTCCTTCTTCTTCTTCTTCTTCTTCTTCTTCTTCTTCTTCTTCTTCTTTCTTCTTCTTCTTCTTCTTCTTCTTCTTCTTCTTCTTCTTCTTCTTCTTCTTCTTCTTCTTCTTCTTCTTCTTCTCCTTCTCCTTCTTCTTCTTCTTCTTCTTCTTCTTTTTCTTCTTCTTCCCATTGGGGGAATAGGGCAATTACTGTTTCTGGTATACATTTTGAAGTTAAAATTTTACATTCCTCATTCAAAATAAGAAATGACTGTGTTGAAAGCATATCTGTTAAATAAATCTGATGTTGTTAAGTGTAATAAATTTTATTTTTCCCTTTGCCTGTTTTTGCACTCTGTAATTGCACTTTTGAAGTTTTGAAGAGCCATTCTGGTATACAGTTTCTGCTAAAGATGCTATGGAACATAAAGTTATATTGCATTCAGTTTAAAGTAACTTATTTGATTATGAATTTATCAGAGTACTAAATTGTATCAATTTGCCTATGTTCAATATGAGCATTGATAATTGTGTACCTTAAGACATTGAAGGAGAATGTAGATATTTATTGGTATTGTTCATTTTTATTTATTTTTCTTGGAAATTGGCTAAAAACATATTTAAAAATAAAAATGTACTCAACATCATGTGTAAAATTCCAAAGTCTCTTTCTTTGTTTAAAAATATTTTGCAGGAGCCAGGAGTTTGGCCTAATGGTAAGAGTGCTTGCCTAGCATGCACAAAGACCCAGGTTCAATTGCTTAGTATCACATATGTAGAAAAAGCTGGAAATGGTGCTGTGGCTCAAGTGATAGAGCACTAGCTTTGAGAAAGCCCAAAGACAGTGCCCAGGCCTTGAGTTCAAGCTTTCGGACTGGCAAAAATGAAAAAAATTGCTGTCCCCTCCCTCATCAAATGGCTCAAAAGCAGTGGTAAGGGCTGGAGGTATGGCTAGAGTGGTAGAACTCAAGTCCACTAAGCATAAGGGTCTGAGTTGAAACCCAGAACACCCCCCTACACACACACACATACACACAGCAGCAGAAATATAATGTGGGACAACATCTGAGCACAAAGCTCTTAATTTGCAAAAGCATTCTATGAAAGCATCACATTTTATTGCCATCTATAATGAACAATCTCTCACAATAAAAATTCACATTGATTAGAAAAATTTAGATGTTAGTATCATATGAAAGAATATATTAGAAAATATTTCAGATGACTATTTCCATTAAGAGTAGCTTTTGAAGTCATATATCTGCCAGAATATATTTCATGCTTCCCTCGGTGTATGTTTAGAAGCTTTGTTTCCCTGGGCTTTCAGATACTATTAATCCCTCTGAATTCCCTTGCTCTGTATACTGTTTCAACAATTTATACAGTACTTCTTTTATGAGGTACTGATGTTCAAATCCAATGCTTTCTATGTGCTGAGTACATACTTTATCACTGAACTATAGCCACAGCCTACTTCATCTTGACTCCTTGGATACTCTGATAGCCAGATTATGACCATTCTAGGACTCTGATAGCCAGATTATGACCATTCTATGGCAAGATCAAGTAATGGGCCATGAGAATTGAGGTCTTCTGACTCCAATTCCACTATAGTTTTGACTCCGACAAAGGCTGCAGCACCTTAGGAGCAGTGAGTCTCCAATTTACCTTAGGGATTTCTTGGTTGGAAACTAGAATTCTCGACATCCCATTGGCTGCCAAACAGATTCAGTTCAGTCTGAGAACCTACTGAGAGCAAGAAAAGAGAAATACTTCCTTCTTTCATATATTTTTTATTGTAATTAATAGAAGGGTTACATTACATTCACTAGATAGAAGGTGCATTACTTCACACACATTGATACCCTTTCTCATGTCTTGGTCCCCATTTTCCTACCCCTTGCCCCTCCCCTCATCTTGTTTTCCCCCTTCCCTATCCTATTTCAAATAACCAAATAAGCGTATATATAATATATCAAGGTGAAATACTGTAACAACATGAGATAACCAAGAGACAGCAAAAGAGAGAAGAGATAATATAGTACATTAAGGACAACAATCACTCATTATATGGCTTTTGTTTCAATATCCTGGAGGTCCTTTCATTTAGCATCATTCTATATGGCCTTATGTATCTAGGTTTTGCTCTATTGTAAATCTCTGCTAGGAGAGCCCAAGGTTTCTACTGATTTTGACAAATGAGGGAAACCATTGAGCCTGTGTTCCTTTGAGTCTGGCTTGCTTCACTTAATAGGATTTTTTCATAAGTCTTTCCACTTCCTTACAAATGGGGCAGTGTTGTTCTTTCTGACTGTGAAAATATTTCCTTTTTCTCTCTTGCCTTCTAGGGTACTGCATTTGCCTGGTTTTCTACTTACTTTTTAACTCTTTTGTTTGATCAGCCTCAATAGCTCTGTCTCCCTCCATTATAGACCTTTAAACAAAAAAAATGTCCTAGAGCTCAATCTTGGACATTTTCTCTATACATAGCCCCTCTCTCCTTCATTCCATAGTCCTGTGGCTTCAATTAATATCTATATAATTATTGCTCTCAGATTATATATCAAAATAGAAGTACCATTCATTACAAAATTCTAGGTGTTATTATCTTTTAAAAGCATATATTAAGGAGTATTTCAAAAGAGTACTTCTGAAATGAATAGATACCCTCTGAGCAGTAGTTTTGGAAGACAATATTAGCTAAAGTTGTGTCTCATGAAATTCAATTTCAGTTGCATATACCCAAGTTCCTAACTTGCATTTTCACAAGTGGAAAATTGATATTCCCCTAAAACCCCATATTTTTTGGGAAGAGAATCTAGCTATAAAGACCAGGCTAGCTTTGAACTTTCAATCCCTCTGTCTTCTATAAGGTTCTTATCTCAGTTGAATTCAGCTCTACCCTTCTTGAGTCTGCTATTATCTGCTGGGAAATGCTGAATAATTCATACATAAGTGATCTCAGAGGGAAATATCCCAACATTTTTATAGCAGAAACAATTACCTTGAAGATGTTGTTCAAGGAGAACAATCCTAAGAAATGAGTAAATGCTATTTTCTAAAACATAAAATAATAGGAACTAATTTGAGTTAATTCTCGAAAATATTTCTCCTCAAATGTCCACAAACCATAAAACAAAAATCTCACTCATTCCATTACAACATATATATATATATATATATATATACACTAAGAAGAAACATGAACAAATATCTTCTATAGATACTCTATGTGGTCACCAGATAACTACTCATTATACAAAACCAAATCTACCTCAGTACACCCTTCATTTCAGAGAATCATCTTAGAAAATTATTCCATGATTTCTACACAACCTGCCAAGTTTCTACTAAGTAAAGAAACATATCTTATGTTCATTTTATGCAGATGAGTGAATGGTCCGAACAAGATACAATTAATCAATCAATGTGAAAGGATCAGTAATGTTCTATTATTCTTTTTGCTTTGTTCCTTTTTCTAGAGATGGTAGAATTATAACCCAGGAAATAGATGTCATATTCTTAGCTTTCAAGATGTTATCAGGAACAATTCACATTCTTAGAAAAATGATAATTAAAAAAAATCTGGGCGCAGTGGTTCACACCTGTAATCCTAGCTACTCAGGAGGCTGAGATCTGAGGGTCCAGGTTCAAAGCCAGCCCGGGCACTAAAAAGTCCTTGAGACTCTTATCTCCAATTAACCACCAGAAAACCAGAAGTGACATTGTGGCTCAAGGGATAGGGTGGTAGCCTTGAACTGAAGAGTTCAGGGACAGTGGTCAGGCCCAGAGTTCAAGTCCCACAACTGACCAAAAAAAAAGAGATAAAACCAATTCTTTATAAATCAGTCAATGTCTCTTAATTAAAAATCCTTCCTCCTTTGAGTTGATCTTGGTTGGCAGATTCGAAATGATTAACACAGAAGGGAAAACAGCTTCCCTGGAGGAGGAGAGGTAGCACGATGGGAAGGTGGTAGCTGAAGGGTTTCCCACACAGTTCAAAGGCAACCGAGGACACCCACCACTTTTGGTGTCTGGTCAGCATCATGATCGCAGTGAGTAGAGAAGGCCCAGGGTCAACTTGGAGGGAATGACTTCTGCTTCCTTTCAGAGGCCATAGCTCAGGAATGGAGAAGCAGCAGCACAGAGGTACGTGCAAGGCACTAAGAGACCTCCAGGAAATAGAGGTGGAGATGCAACATCTGTAAAGGTGTTAAGTGAAATTCGGAATTAAAGAACACCAAAGTACCACATGAACATGTGGGGAATCAAGAGCTAGTTAAAAGGCAAGTTGATAACACTTTTAAAAAAGCATCCACTTTGCAAATTGATAGCAAGAACCTAAGGGTGGTAATTACATTGGAGAAATCCATTCTGAAGAAATGTTGAAGATTTATAATGTTATAATATTATTCATAATGATAATTCTCTATCATATGATGAATATCATTATATCTTATATGTTAAATATAAGATACCTATATGTGTGATATGGATACAATATACGTATTCAGACACCTTATATATCGTATATTTATAACTTATACATCCATATCCATATAAACAATTTACAAAATGAAAACATTGATGACAATATTTTAATAATGCTGAGAAATGCTCACCACTTAATGTTAAATGAGAAGATTAGGTATTAAATTGTATTAGTAAAATGGTATTGGTAATTGTATTAGCAAATGTCTATGACAGGTGATGGAGAGGGGATAAGAGAGGCAAAGGGAAAGACTTCAGAAGCCTTTCATTGGCCTGGCACTTGTAAGAGAAAAGAAGAGAGCTGGGTACAAGCAGACTCTCACTGTCACTGTAGTACAGCCCTGAGAAAGTCCTGGACATGAGACCTGACACAGGGGTTACCTGACAAGGATCCTGATTTGAGGTTGAAAGAGCCAGGTGCCAGCCTGTGAGCTGGGCCCGTGGACAGTGTGAACAGCCAAGCTGGCTCCAATATTGTGGCAGACTTCACAGAGGCTACAGTTGAAGACTGGGGGCTGTCGCTCCTCACAGTCACAGCGTACTGGTAATTTCTTTCTTGAAGAGAGATAGGATAGGCACCCTTCCGTATCACTGCCAAAGCCAGTGTGATCCTATTGTTCAGAAAGACTGCAAAAGAGAATTGGGGGTAGAAATAAGGAGATGAGTGGAAAGGAGTGAGACAGACAGACACCAGAATAGAGACAGAGAACAAAAAAAGAGAGAGAGGAGAGGAGGGGAGGGGAAGGAGGGGAGGGAAGAGATATGTTGAGATGAAGATAATATAATTGTATGTCTGAATTGTGCCAATTTGAATTTTGTAAGAAGTGAATTTATATGAGAATTAATGTGCAAAAGCATAAACAAAATTGAAATGTGAGTTGAGCCTTCATAATGTCAAAGATCTGGCAATAAACACTTCACACAGCATCTTTTCTATTACTATGAATTGTAGAAGATAATGGGTTTCATTGTGTTATTTTCATTCATCCATACTATTTACTTCAATCAATTCTACCTCATCATCCCCTCTTGACCCCCGTACCCAGCATGTAATCCTCCATGTAATCTTCCCTCTGCATTCATGTTTCCAAAAGCATCTTTTCTATAAGAAGCTCGCTGCTGGGGGGGGGGTGGTTATGACATCTTCCATCATCTCTGAGGATATAATATTGAGCTCCTAAAACAAATTTGGGGATGTCTCATGATGCCACATCCTTTGGTGCTACTTAGAATCCAACAGATAATGCATCACCAATGATTTCTTAGAAATGTTTCGTTGGCCATACTTTAAGTCTTGATTAACCTTCAAATTTCCCAACAAACTTCTCTTCTTGAATTATCTACCAATAGATTTTCACCACTGATGTTTACTCTCTACTTCAAGTCAGAAGTCTGTGCATATTTTCTATAACTTTCCCTGACTTTAATTACTGTAGATAGGATATAACCACACGATTCACTTGCTACATGAATTACTATACAGATATGCATGTTTATAACACACCTTAAAACTATGCAAACATCCAATAAAACTCTTGCCTGAACACAAAACAGGACACTCATGGTCCCTCATGCCACCTATAGGTGACAGGTAGAATTGCCTTGAGTTTGCATGGCATTCCTCCTTTCTTCTAAGTGGATGTGAGTTTCCCAGTTGAAAGTTTTTGGATAGCAGTGGGTATAGAATGCACAATTATTATGCAGGTATCTCCTTGTAGATTTCATGTGTTCTTTTTACATTATGTAACTGGTAATTACTAAAGATGGTCATTATTCCAGATAAATGTGCACTGCTAAAACATAAATGTTCTTCCTAATAGCCTCAGTAACCTTTTGGATTAAGACAAGTGATTGAAAAAAAAAAAAAAACCCAGGGCTGGGAGTTTGGCCTAGTGGTTAAAGTGCTTGCCTAGCATGTATGAAGACCCGGGTTCAATTCCTCGGTAACACATATAGAAAAAAGCCGGAAGTGGTGCTGAGGCTCAAGTGGTAGAGCTCTAGCCTTGAGAAAGTCCAAGGACAGTGCTCAGGCCCTGAGATCAAGCCCAGGACTGGCAAAAAAAAACCCAATGTGGTAGGGTAGGAGATAGACTATTGTCCATTAGCAAATTTCACAGTGTTACATTCATGGATCATATTAGCAGAAAACTGAGCTGCATTAGGAGTTGGATTTTAATGAAAAGATATGAAGGGAAAATGCAGGCTATGGAAAGTTATTAAAGATAGTAAATCTGGGTAGAAGCCATAATATATACTCTGGGAACTGGGAGGACAGAAGAAAGCTTTGAAGTCCAGAGCCCATGGAAGAGGATCTTACACAGGCACATGGACGCATCATTACACAGCCTTGGTTTTTCTGCTAATCTCCCCAATGTTAGAACATCCTATGGTCCGCGCAATGGGATTCCTAAAGTGAGCTAGAATATCCATTTATCTTATGTCTGCATCTAAGTCTTTCTCCTGATGACTAGGGATGCTGTTCCCAAAAGCAACCGTACGAGCAGCAATTGTTCTTGTGGTTGTCAACTTGCTTGCTTTTTTTAATCATTTCTCAAAACAAGCTGATTAAGAAGGGACAAAATTCACCTAGTAAACCAATACCATGACTATCTCTTTGTCTTGGTCAAGACTAAGATGATTCCATATTGTATATTGTATCATTAACCAGTATAAACTACCAGTGAGAATATTAGCAGATTTGTGGGTAGGAGTCTTAATTCTTTCAGGTGATATTCCCTTAACCACAGTTTCTTCAAAAAGCATCATTTGCTCGCTGATGTCTGTCAGCTAACGATAACCAGGAACACAGTATCAGACAATTCCATGTTTATTCACTGTTAACCCACAGAAGAGCAAGTGACTATGGGGCTCACCAAAATGTATTCTTCTTTGTGACCACAAGTCTCTCAGAATTTGTTGGATTTTGTCTAGAGAGAGCTGAGGTAGGAATAAAATCTAGCAAAATAAACTACCCTAAACTGCTTCATTTGAAGAGAAACATGAGACTATTTGAAGGCATTAGGAAAATTTTACATGAAGTAGTCTAAATGAAATGAATTGAATGTTTAGAGAGGAGAGTCAATTCTTTTTTCCCAAAAAGTACCAGTAACTTTCTTTTGGTAACATTTCTTTTTTATTGTCATTAATACAAGAGTTACATTATATTCAACAGATGAAAGGGGCATTACTTAACAAACATTGCTATCCCTTCTCATGTTTTTGTCCCCATTTCTCTCCCCCCCCTCATTTTGTCCCCCCCTTCCTTATCCTATTTCAAATAAACATATATACAATACATCAGATAACAAAGTAAGGTATTGTAACAATATGAGATAACCAAGGTGGTAACATTTCTTTAATGTTTTGTGACTCTTTTGGGTTTTTTGTTTGTTTGTTTGATCCTAACAGAAGCCATACAAATTTTCTCAAGTTGTAATATCAGCATACAATTTTTTGTATGTTTCAATTTAAAGTGCTAATTTGCTTTTAAAGAGAGGTAGATGGTTTGGGGGGGGGTCAGTTGTGGGGCTTGAACTCTGGGCTTGGATACTATCCCTGAGTTCTTCAGCTCATGGCTAGCTCTCTACCACTTGAGCCCCAATGCCACTTTTAGTTTTCTGGTGGCTAATTGGAGATAAGCGTCTCACAGACTTTAGTGCCTGCCCTGGCTTTGAGTGATCTTATTCCTCAGATCTCAGCCGCCTGATTGTCTAAGATTACTGGCGTGAGCCACCAGCACTGAGCAGGTAGATATTTTTTGAGTAAAGTTTTGATTTTGTAGTGCATGCTTATCCTAATCAGCTGAAATAATGCATTAGAAGTATGCATTTATACCAGCAGTTCTGAGAAACTGATAGCACAATTTCCAAAGTGTATCATGGATTATGCAATATAAGTATTTATACACAGTTGGTAGTTGAAGTGTTTTGTTTAATCCATGTGAGTTGTTCACGGAATAGATAAATTTCCTTTCCAGATGGTGGCTCATATAGGTGGCTACACTGTGGTGAAATGGTCACACATACTTGCACGCTACTCTTGCCTGGGCTTCTTCCAAAGCAGGGGAATGACGAAGTGTAACCTCAAATTTTTGTAAAGCCAAGAATTAAAAGACAATCTTCTTTGCTGCCCAGTCTCAACTTACCAGAAGTTCAGGGATAGAAGGACTCATTTTGGGGGCCCCTCTATGGATGAAGAACCCTGTTACTTTCTTTCATAGTTTTTCTCCCCACTTTCAAGTGAATTTACTCAATTTACCTTAAATAAAGAAAACTTTTCAGACAACTTTGTAAAAACATACAGTTGGGGAAAAAATTAATTCAAGTCAGCAATCCAATAGACTGGATATTACTTAGATGCTACAATATGACCAAGCAATAATACCAATGACAAAAACAGATTTTGACCATAGCCTCTTCATAATTTGATGTACTTTTTAAGCTCTTAACTGTGTGCCTTATCAGTATCCACTGAATAGAATCCTTGAATTTAAGAAATTTAATCAGAATCTCTTGGGGGGTGAAACACACTGTTTAGAAGCCACTTGCAATGTCCACTGGAGAGGGATCTGGAAACAATTACTTCAACCAATGGAGTCACTTAACAAACCTTATCAACAGGACCACCTGAATTCTATACCCAGGGACTCAGGTACAAAGATCTGGAAGGTGGCCTGTGTGTGAGACGTTTAGAAATCTTCACAGTGCATTTTATGTTCAAACAGACCAAGGTCAATGACCTCACAAATTTCCCACATCTTCCTTACAACTCTGTAGGAATTCAAGAAGCTGAAGTAGTGAGTGGACCATTGGGTTAGAAGAAATAACAGAACCAGATTTAATAATTCCTTACATTTCCTTAATACTCCATATACTACAGTGTCTCCAATGTATTCGACTGTACTGAATGATTGACATGGAAATATTTTGAAAGATAATAAAATATTCACAAAAATGGTACTACTCCAATGCTGTCAACTTTTGTATCTGCTAATGATTTATTTTTTTGCCAGTCCTGGGCTTGGGCTAAGGGCCTGGGCACTGTCCTTGGACTTTCTCAAGGCTAGAACTCTACCACTTGAGCCTCAGCACCACTTCAGGCTTTTTGCTATGTATGTGGTACCGAGGAATTGAACCCAGGTCTTTGTGCATGCTAGGCAAGCACTCTACCACTAGGTCAAACTCCCGGCCCCTGATTTTTTAAACTCATACTGAACTCCTCTATAAAGTTCAAGTTCCCCTTAACATTAATTTCTTTTTTTTGTTTGGCCTTGAATTATAGATTTTCTTTCTTTCCTTTTTTTAAGTGTCAGGGTAATGTATAGAGGGATTACATTCCTCAGGCAATGGATGCATTTCTTCTCACACTTTGATACCCCTTCTCATGTTTTTGTCCCTGTATTTGTATTCCACAGAAGTGAACAATAAATGTTTGAATGTGCAATCAACTTCTCTTGAATAATTTAATTTACTTTGATAAATTCTCTGAAGCATCCATTGTGCTCTAGATTCAGTAAACTTGCTGCTCACTGCCCTTGTGTTCAAGGAGCTTACATTGCAGGGAATGTGTTAAATAATGAGGTCTCTACTTCCAAACTGGTTGCATATCTCTCATCAAGAGACAGGCCTCAGCAGACTTACAAGACTGACAAAGCCAAAAAGCTACATATGCCTTTCTCTGAGCAAACAAGGCAATCAAGAACCAGCCTGTCCTAGGCTGTTGCAATCCTTCTATCATAAATGAACAATTTCCGATTACTTAGAGTTTCCCCCCATAAAGAACTTAAAAGCCACAATGGAATGCATTTTCAATGCTTGCCACAGAATCTGAAATCTTAGCAAATGATGCAAATGCCTCTACTTGCCATGTAATTGGTGTGTAATTTCCTCATTGGAAGGACTATACTTGAGTCTTCTATTCGCCCTATTTTCACTTGCACTAGTTTAAGTGTCTGTATGTATGCAGGAGATGACTTCTATGAGGATTTTTAAAATTGCTAAAAAAAAAAGATATGGATGTGTGTGTTCGAAACTGCCATTGCCAACTGTAGAGATAGTAAAAGGGACTTTTCTTTAGGTTATGTAAACCAGAGGAAATAGTTCAAAGAAGCTTCAGAGAGAGGCCTCTTGTGAGTACCCCAACCTTCTAATGTCAGATTTTCACACCATCCTTCTTTGTTTTTTCAGGGCACCAAGTCATTTATTAATCAGCTAAACCTTCATAACTGAGATGCTAGTTAACACTTGATATTAGCAACTTCCATCCCTCCTGCTTCTTAAAACTTCATACTTTAGGTATAATTGGCAACAAAATATCCTTTTTCTGCTACTTATTAAAATTTTTCTTCTATTTTCTTTGTAATTTTTATTATAAAGGTAATGTACAGTGGGGTGGCAGTTGTAAAAGTCAGGTAATGAGTATAGTTGTTTTTGAAGTGTCTCTTCTTCCCTCATTTTCTTCCAGTTTTATCCCTTCCAGCTTCCCTCTCTCACAAGTCATATAGTTCATTTTCAACATAGTGGCTACTGAGTACCACTGCTGAATTAATTCACTCTCACCCATTTTCCCACTATTCCTGTGCTTCCTCTTATCCTCCCCAAATCAAATAAGCTTACACACAAAACAAAAGGTGCAAAACAAAAGAAACATGAATGAAAAACAAAAAAAAGAAAAAGAAACATGAACATAAAAATTGAAATAACTATTTTCTTGTTTTCATTTCCTGGAGTTCATTTCAGTAAGCCTCATTTTATACTTTCATACGCACATAGCTATTGAGCCTTTGTGATCATCCCTAAGAATAACCTCATTTGGTTTTATTCTTTCTGATGAAAGCATAAAATTCCATTGTGTATACATACTGCATTTTCTTGAGCCATTCATCCACTGAGGGGTATATGGGTTGATTCCATATTTTGGCTATGGTAAACAATGAACATGGTTGTGTTGGTAGCTTTAGTGTGGCCTGGTTTCTGGTCACTTGGATAAATACCGAGGAGTGGAATTGCTGGGTCATAGGGAAGCTCTATGTTAGTCTTTTAAGGAACCTCCATACTGCTTTCCAGAGTGGCTGAACAAGTTTACATTGCCAACAACGTGTAGTAGAATTCCCCTTTGGCTGCATTCCCACTAGCATCTGTTATTGTTAGGTTTCTTGATAATGGGCATTCATTCTAACTGGTGTGAGTTGCAATCTCAATGTTTTAATATGCATTTTGTGGTCAGAGATGGGGAACATCATGTGTCTATTGGCCATTCTTATTTCTTCTTTCAAGAAAGTCTCTCTTGAAGTTTTTAATCCCATTTACTAACTGGGTTTTTGTCTCTTTTTTTTTCTTTCTTTCTTTTGGTCAGTCATGGGGCTTGAACTCTGGGCCTGGGTGCTGTCCCTGAGCTCTTCAGCTCAAGGCTATTGCCTAACCCTTGAGCTACAGTACCACTTTCAGTTTTCTAGTGGTTGACTGGAGATAAGAATCTGATATTCTTTAGTGCCTGGGCTGGCTTTGAACTGTGATCCTCAGGTCTCAGCCTCCTGAGTAGTTAGGGTTTCAGGGGTGAGCCACTGTGCCCAGCTCTGGGTTGTTGTTTTTTTGAGAATTTTTTTTTTGGTGTGGGGGTAATTTTTTTAGCAGACTATAGTTTAGATATGAGGCCTTGTCTGATACACAGTTAGCAAAGATTTTCCTCCCATTCTGTGGGATTTCTATTTACTTGGTAAAAGATATTTATCTTTGCCATGCAAAAGCTCTTCAGTTTGATATAATTTCATTTGTCCAGTCTTTCATTGATTTGTTGTGGTTCTGGATCTTTATTTAGGAAGTGTTGGACTGTGCCCAGGATCCATAATGTTTCCCCCATTCCTCCCTGTAATATTTTCATTGTTTCTGGCCTTATATTGAGATCTTTCATTTACTTGAACTTGATTCTGATTCCACCATCCTTATGTCAATCAAATGTAGTCTGAGTGCCCATTTTATTGCCATGTCAAGGAAAATCAGTCATCATCAGAGAGGCTGTTAAGTTTCTGAAGATGGGAGATCAGAGATTGAACCTCACTGATTCTTCTGATTCCAAGACTATCCTTAGAAGTGAGTGAAAGAAAGAAAGAAAAATCATAAATCTTCCCATCTTACTCAGAATCACACCCTGATTCACTATTGTCTAAATTGTGGTATAGATATTTGGCCAAAGACACATTTTTCTTATAGCTACTAAAATTCTACTTGAGAATTAAATTTTATTGGGTTTTAAAAAAACTGAAAGGCTGGCCTAAGGGAACAATGGCAGAGATTCTGTTCAAAACTTTTAGCATAATATTGCCTAGATAATGTTGCATATAAAAATCAATTAAAAATAAAAATCATGCTTGGTTCCAAAGTAGGGAAGAAGAGTTATTTTGAAGTTTGAGTCCAAATATAAAAATTATTTACACAGATGTAAAACTATTAGTTCACTTTCAAGTTCTACTTCCAACTGTGGTTATTTATCATAATAACCATAATTATCTTTAAAAGCACCTTGAAAATACTTATCATGGTAAATCACCTATCCAAATTACTAAGGTCAGAATCTCAGAGTACAATCTAAAATTAATATTTTGTTTGTTAGTGCTCTTTGCTATGTTTCTACAAATAGTTTATCTTAGTTTTCATGTTCCTCAAAAACAGTATATAGGCTTTAGTCTATTATTACCCTTTTGAAAGAGACTTTTTTAAAAAGAGATAATTACTAGGGAAGAAAAAACCCTACAAATTCCAACACTGATTCATATTACCTATCACTTTCCTTTTCTAAGGCAAAGCAAGATAATGATTCAGGGATTACTAACAAAGACTGTAAATTGGATAGCAAGACATAATCATTACAGTAGGTAGATAAGAAAAAGAACTTGGCTAGTACCACCTTTTAAGATGAAAGTACCAGAACAAGGAAGCACATTTCTATTGCCAATATTAATATTTGAAGACAGGAATACATTTATATCCATTTTTCTATTACTCAATATTTTATTCAACAGCATGTTCTATTACTTGGCACATCTGAAAATTCATATTACAATAATTATTATTTATGATTATAACACTGGAATATTGAAACATCATTAAAAATTATTATGCCCTGATGTGGTAACATACCCCTTTCATTCAATCATAAGGAAAGTGGAAATAGGAGGCTCATGGTCTTATTTAGGCTCTCAAAGTAGAGACATTAGATGCTATCTGATAAAAAATAAATAAAAAGCAAAATGGGTTTGGAGGTACGTGCGGCTTAAGTAGTAGAGCAGTTGAATGCAGGACCCCGAGTTCAAATCCTATTATTGCCAAAAAATTACAAGCCTTAGGTATATTTGTGTAATAGACTTACAAGTTATATTTCAACTGCCTTAATTAATATTATTCCTTATGAGTGTTACCTATAAAACGTCACTTATTTTTAGCAGAAGTATAAGGCAATGGGTTTCATTGTAATATTTCTATACATGCCTATAAGGTATTTCAGTCATATTCAACCCCTTTATTGTCCTTCCTTATCTCTAGTTCACTTTTTCCTTTTCCAATTCCCATTTTATGGTTTAGATTCCCCTCTCCCCGATTCTACATAGAAAACAAAAGATAAATATACTTGCCTTTGTCAAACTGGCTTGTTTAATTCCACAGTTATCTCCAGTTCCATGTACCTTCCTTCAAACAAGATAGTTTTATTCTTTCCTGGGCAAGAATAAAATTTTATTATATATATATATACATATATATATTTATGTGTGTATGTCAGTGTGTGTGTGTGTGTGTGTGTGTGCGTGTGTGTGTGTGTGTGTATGCCACATTCTCTCTACTCAGACTGTGATTATCCTACCATGTCTCAGATGTAACAAGGACTATAAAAATATGTCACTGTGTCCAGCCTTTTGATTGAGATGGGAGTCTCATGAGCTTTTTTCCTTAACTGGCCTCAAACCATCACTACCCAATCTCTAACTGTAGCTGAGATGACAGGCATAAGACACTGTATTTGGGAATTATGATTATTTCCCAAACACCTTATTTCTGGAACCTTTGAGCTTTAAACTGAGACATTAGCCTAATTAGTATGAAATCCCAGTGATGATATTGTGACTGAATAGAATAGTATTCAAAGCCAACCCTAATTAAGAGGCTATGATAGAGCTATTTTAAAGCTAAAAGGTTCCACAAAGTGTCAGGTACATTTGTAGTCCTCGTTACTGAGGAGGCTGAGATCAAAGCAGCCCAGGCAGGCAGGGAAGTCAATGAGACTCTTATTTTCAAATTCAGTACCAAAAATCTAGAAGTGTGGCTTTGGTTTAAGTGATAAATTACCTTGAGAAAAAGAAACAAAACAGCTCAGGGATAGTACCTAGGTCCTAAGTCCACACGATAGGACCAGCAAAAAATATTTAATGCAAAAAAAGTTTAATGAATTTCAAAATAATTTTATTAATTTGTCTTCCTTTTATTGTGAATAGTAACTCTTTTGTATGAAGTATTTTATTTGTCACTTTAAATAACTGACAAATTTCTATAAATATGCCATTCATTTTGTTTTAAAACCACTAGAGTGGGGCATGGTGGCTCACACCTGTAATCCTAGCTACTCAGGAAGCTGAGATCTGAGGATCAAGTCTCAAAGCCAGCCAGGGCACAAAAGGATCTGAGGCTCTTATCTCCAATTAACCACCTTTCACAACAAACAGCTCTATATAACTATAACATAACTCTATAGTAATTAAAAAATAATGAATTGAAACATAGCAAAAAATGAAACCTTAAGTAATTACTGTGCAGCCATGGAAGAAGCTCAATTATGAAAACCAAAATCTATGTCTAGTTTTTTTGATTCTAAAACCTCAAGTCTCCATCCCATTCCAAAGACTTGGACTCTTGTGTTTTTTCCTTGGGAATGCTCCATTTGCATATATTGAGATAATTTGTATTATATGTCCATAAAAATAAGGTAGGTACCACTTCATCAATACATACCACAATAAAAATACTCAGTTTCATAATCTACAAATGGCCTTTTGTTTTCAGATCCTGGGTTTGGGATCTTTTTAAAACAAATTAGTACCTTTATTTTCTCAGTGGTGTGAGTACAAAACTAAGAAGCACATAAATAACTATATCAGCATGTTTAAAAATCTGTCTATTGCATGAGGTTTTTGTTCAGCAGCTCCCTGGTCTTGATGGTGCCAGGTTCCAACATGCCTTGGCATGTACTCTGAATTTCCTCTTTCTGCCTTCCTTATTGCCTTCAGGGTGATAAAACTGACCCCATTTGAGAGGATGCCATATCAGCTATGAAACATGTGACACTATTGCCTTTGAAGTAAGAGTCATCTGATCACCTTTGGCATTTTTGGAGACTAGACTGGGTCCTCCTAAGCTGTCCTGGTATACTTAAAGTAAGCAGGTGGCATCTGAAAATCTTGATGAACAGGAAACCAATTGTTGAAGTAAGTGAAAGGCAAAAATTCCTTCTGAGTGAAAGTTCAGGATACATTTGAGGACATGCATAAAGGATGGGCTAGTCACCAGAGTGAATGAGTTTATTATGTATCACTAGGCTTTTACCTTTAATCACGAACACTTTTAGGTGGGACAATTACAATTAGTTTAAAACCACTGTCCAGTTTCAACATTTTGTTCCTTTCTACTTATTGTTGATTGGATTAATTTTGACTACTCTTGTTTCTGGTAGGAAAAATTTCCAAGATGACTAATCAAAAACTTTATGATTAATTGAATTATTCTTGCTTGTTAAAATTATATTTAATATGTTTAGAATAATAAGAAAATTTCCATCTTTTTTGGTTATGAACTGAAGATTTACTTTCAAAACTAAATCTCACCTGTAATTCCATCCATATTTTATTACTGTTAAGATTTTTTAAATTTACTTTCATATGGTAAAGTGATGTGTAGTGGATTTGCAGTTATGTAAGTCAAGTAATGAGGACATTTTCTTTTCTATGTATGTGATACCGAGGAATCGAACCTGGGTCTTCCTGCCTAATAGGCAAGTACTCTACTACTAAACCAAACTTCAGGCCCAAGGACATTTTTTTTTGCCAGTCCTGGGCCATGAACTCAGGGCCTGAGCACTGTCCTTGGGATTTCTCAAGGCTGGAGCTCTACCACTTGAGCCACAGCACCACTTCTGGCTTTTTTCTATGTATGTGGTACCAAGGAATGGAACCGGGATCCTCGTGCATGCTAGGCAAGAGCTCTAACACTAGGCCAAACTCCTGTCCCGACATTGTTTTTTGTACAGTGTTGTCTCTTCTCTTGCTTTCTCCCCTCCTCCTCAAGTTTTGTAGTTCATTTTCAGCACAGAGTCTAGTCTCACTGCTGAATCAGTTCACCCTTTGTTTTCCTACTTCTTGTATTTCCTTTTACCCTCCCCCAAACGGTTAAACTTACATATAAGACAAAATGTACAGAACTCAAAACGGCTACAAGAAGGGGAAAAAAATAAAAGCAAAAAAAAAAATCACAAAAAGTAAAGCAAAAAACCTTTTGTTTCCATTTATTGGAGCTAATTTTGATAAACATAATTTTATATGTACATATGCAAATAGCCATGGAACCTTTGTGATCCTCTCCTCACAATACCCTCTTTTGCTCTCATTATGTGAATGTTTAGAGTCCTGTTTAATTTATCAGGTCCAAGTGTAATTTTTTTGGTCTTTTACTGTTCATTGTGTTTACTTGTACATTTTTAGGCACAGTGTAATTACTACAAATGAGAGAAACCATGCAGTCTGCTTCTTTTGGTGTAGTTTCAGTGCTTTTTTAAAACTCTTACGTATATACCTTTAGCAAATACATTTTATTGTCAAACTCATAAATATAGCTACAAATAATATATAGTTGCTGTTTGTGAAATGAGAAGTTAATAGTATAAAACGATTGCTTTTTAGTATTAACACTGTATTGTGAGCATTCTATTAAGTTAGTAAATAATTTCTCTGATTGGTATATATTTTTTAGTTTTTAGAATTGCTTTATCTTTTTGGGTCTGGAGTTTGGCCTAGTGGTAGAGTGCTTGCCTAGCATGCAGGAAGGCTGGGGTTGGTTTCCTTGCCACCACATACATAGAAAAAGCTGGGAGTGGTTATGTGGCTCAAGTGGTAGAGTTCTAGCCTTGAGAAAGCCCAAAGACAGTGCTCAGGCCCTGAGCTCAAGTCCAGGACTGGCAAAAAAAAAAAAAAAAGAATGTAGAACAGGTATTGCTGGGGTTTGCTCCTCTTGAGAGAGCACAGGGTAAATGAGGGTGAGTAGAATAAAAATATAATTAGGTACATGTGTGATGATGAAGCAATAACGCTGGTTGAAATTGCTTTGGGAAAAAGGAGGGAGGATATCTGTGAGAGTGACATAGGAAGTGACTCTCATTAAGGTACATTTCATGCATATACATACATGTGAGAATAACCCCCCCACACACACACACATACCTTGTTCAACTAAGCAGTGCAAATAAAATGTGGAGAAAAACAACAATAATAAAATAATTGTAATTGGATGATTTGATGGACCATGACATTTGCTTAGAAGTGAAAAGAGTATGAGTAGTCATTTAAATTTTTTATTTTTCCAGGCTTATTAGATAAATGTGCAGTAAGTTTAGAGCAATTAGACTTTAATTAGAAGTGTAATTGGGACTTCCGGTAGAACTTGTTAAACAGCAGATGGTGATTCAGTAGGTCTGGACTTGAGATTCAGCCTCTTTATCATTTTTCTAGCCAGTGTTTATGGTACTGAGTTTGAGCTATTACATTTATGCCTTGTACAGAATAATGTTGAATGAATTGAGTTGAAGAAATTCCATGACTTAGTCATCATCTCATTAGTAGAACAAATGTATCAAGTGCCTATCATAGTCCCAATACTCACCATGGAAAGGACAATTACAGAGGAACATACACAAGTTATACTAACGTCTCTACCTAAGAGCCTTGTAGAGAAGATAAATGCTAGAGAAATTCACACAACTGTAAATGTGTTTTAGGCCTGTTTTCTGTTATTAAAATAAAATACCTTAAGCTTAGCACTCTATCAAGAAAAGTTTCATGTAGCTCACAGTTTTGGAGACTAGAATTCCAAGATCATCCACTAATCCTCTACCTGGGATCCCCATTGATTATGTCATTACTTGGTGGAGAAGTGGAAAGGAAAATAGCTACCAGCAGAAAGGCCAGGTTCAGAGATGGGCCTCCCTTAACATAATCCATTTTCATAAGAACAAACTCGTTCCAAAGGCCCAAGATTAATCCCTTCTAGGGCATAGCCTCAAGGACCTCCTTGAGCCCCATTTTTTAGAGGTACCACTACCTCAACATCCTCACACTGAGGTATGGTGGATAAACTATGTTCAAAACTGTAGTGGTAGAAGAGAGGTTGTGGCTCAAGGGATAGGGTGGTAGCCTTGAGCTGAAAAGCTCAAGGACAGTGCCCAAGCCCAGAGTTCAAGACCCCTACCCCCACTAAAAAAAAAACAAAAAACAAACAAAACAAAAAAGTGTAAAACTGTGGTGGTAGGATTATAAATAATTATATCTGAAAATGAAGAGGGTAATGAAAGAAGCTTATGGATTTAGACTTATGTACAGAAGTGAGCTTCAATAGACTTGACAGGTGCCAAACTGATGAAGAGAAGAAATGTACTTTAGACAGAGAGAATGTCATCAGCAAGGGCCAGAGATGGAGATGCGCTTGGCTTCTTTTTGAAATTTAGAGGTAGCTAGTGAGCTAAAGTATAGTGACCAGAGAGGGGACCGAAAGGTGAAGCTAGAGTTGACTGACCACCTAACTTATTGTTTAAATAAAATAATACATTTTAAAACTATTTAAATAATACTTAGTACTATTCAATACTTAGGATATATGGTGAACCCCTAGTATAGACAGGTTGCTTGAGGCCAAAGTCATGCAGGAACATTGGGCTACAATACACTTGTTGTTGGTGATTTCTAAAACAACAAAAAAAATAACTTCTATTATTGAAGTAACCTAATCCCATGCGATACTATGAATAAATGATTCTGGAGGCCATGAAATCAAGGACTTCTCATCTTTATTTTCAAGCACTTTACAGTTACTTCGGAAGAATCAGTGTCCTAGGGGCACATTCTATTTCTATCCTGCTCATTTACTAATTTCCTGTGGGGCTACATGGCTGAATATATCACATATAACTTTACATATAAGTTCCATGTATAGAGTTTCAAAGACATGAGCATTAACTTAAAGCGTTTCCATAAGTAATTTTGCCATTTTTGGAATGAAAAGTGATATATAAATATGATGAATTTCTAATGCTGTGGATGTGAATGTGGTAAAGAAAACCTTATAAAAGATTTGGAGATTGGCACTGGAGTCTTTCACCCGTAGTGTTAGCTATTTTGAAAGCTGAGGTCCACAGGATATTATGCTCGAACCAGCTGGGTAAGAAAAGTTCACTAGACTCCATCTCTAATTAACTGCAAACATCCAGGTAGGAGATAGAGTAGAACACCAGCCAAACAAGCAAGCTCTGAATCCAAACTTCAGTAGTAGGCCCTAAGTTCAAACCCTAGTACTGGGGGGGGGGGGGGAAGGGGCAAACATTAAGAGTGTATGTCTAAGGCCTGAGGTACAGAAATAGATTTTCACATTAATAATTATCTTCCAATTAGTGTCTATGAGACATTAAAATACCTCACACAGATGATACAGAGAGGCCTCTGGGTTACCTTAAAGGAATTAATTAAGACTGCTTTGTAAAATTGTTTCAAGCAAAGCCAGTGCCAAGTGCATGGGCTAGTCTCAATAACAATGTTCTAGGTAGAACAAACTCACTCCAAAAGACTATCATGAATTCCTTCTCAGGGCATTGTCCCAGTGGCCTCATTTTCTTACCCCTTCAAGGTAACACCACTTCAACCCCATCACAATGGCTTTCCTTTCAGCAGATGCTATCCACTTACTCTGCACATGTTCTCTTTGGAAAGCAGACTCTTGCTTCTTTTCCAACCTTTCTAAACAGAAGACATAAATGCTGACAGTTTTCAATGCCCTTCTGTCACAGTGATTCTTAGACTTCTACCATATCCTTAACTTAGATGTGTCACATTCGCCTTCAGAGCCAAGCCAGTTTCTGGCAGGAGTTTGATGCAGGAGAAACATAGTCACTTGTTCAGGAGACTGAGGAGAGTTTCTGTCCCCCTAAGAGCCTCATGTGCGTACATGGTGTGGGTGGGAGGAGATTTAAAGACTCCATCAGCTTCCTTTCTTCCCCAAACCCTTACTACACGCCCTCTGATGCCAGTTGACTCACTCATTCTCCATGACCCATCCTCCTCTCTGGAACTGGTCCACATTTTCCCCGCCTTCCCATTTCCTCTGCCTGGAGCTCTAACTCTAAGACAGAGAAATGCTGTCCTAAAGAGATGAGTGATATCACATCCTTTTCAAAACTGTTTGTCTTACTCCTAGGTGATGATACACCCAACAAGTTTTACTCCTTCTGTTTGAGAGATGTCCTTAATTCTCCTCATTGAATCAAATGAATATTTTTTTGCCAGTCCTGGGCTTGAGCTCAGGGCCTGAGCACTGTCCTTGGACTTTCTCAAGGCTAGAGCTCTACCACTTGAGCCTCAGCACCACTTCCGGGTTTTTTCTACGTATGTGGTACCGAGGAATCGAACCCGGGTCTTCATGCATGCTAGGCAAGCACTTTAACCACTAGGCCAAACTCCCGGCCCCTCAAATGAATTTTAAATGCACTACAGAATCTTGAGTACTAATTTAAAACTAAGTAAAATAAGGAATTACTTCTGTGTACTCACCACCATATATTGTAAAACTTCTTTTCTATACTGATTGTCAAGATATGCATTCTGGTATAAGATGAGGCTTCTCAACTAAAATAAGTACTCTTCTTTTTCATTTTTAATAATGAGGCAAAGATGAGGCCATTTGGAAACTTGTGGTCATTTTTCTGAATTTTCTACCTCTGTGAAGCAACATGTCAAAAAGAAAAAAAAAGGTAACTTTTTAATATTAGTTGCCAAACAAAATGGAACACAGCTAACTATCAAGAAGAAAACAAAGCCACACTTTATAGAACCACCAAGGGATGAGCAAAGTTACATTTAGGGACTGTTTAGATCACATTTTCTAAAATGAGTTTCCATGTTCTCATCCTGGGTGGGCAGGGTTTCAGGTCAGGGTAGGGATGAGAGAAAAACAATTATGGCCAGTGGCATCATGGTAGTCCCAAGTGGGTGTAGAAGATGAATGTCATTTCCTTCTTCGCACGGGGGAAGGTCACAGCTGCCTCAGTAGAGAGTGGGAAAGGAAGTAGGGGGAGGTGAGAACAGACAGAGGAAGGTATATGAACAATCCCCCTATCTCTGTCTTTCTCTGGACACTTCCCCAAGGGGGATGAAAAGTCTAGAAATGGAGTTTATGATACTCACTATAAATAATAAGTCATTTGACAGGTTTCTTCTGAGGACATGTGAACCTGAATGTTCTTGTGGATATAAGTTGACCATGAACTGTTAACTAAGGATTTTAGTTTATTCCACTCCTTTGGAACAGGGTGGAAACACAGGTGGTAACTCTGCCTTCTTCACTGACCAAATAATTCCACAGAGTTATCTGGACCGTACACACATGCATTTAGAAGCTCCTGGGGAAATGTATGTAATACATTCTGAAATAACTACAGAGTCAGAGGCTTTACACAGGCTGTTCTCACTGCCTTGAACTTTGTCTCAAAAAATCATCACAGCTGGGCTGGGAGTTTGGCCTAGTGGTAGAGTGCTTGCCTAGTATGCACAATGACCCAGGTTCGATTCCTCGGTACCACATACATAGAAAAAAGCCAGAAATGGTGCTGAGGCTCAAGTGGTAGAGCTCTAGCCTTGAGAAAGCCCAAGGACAGTGCTCAGGCCCTGAGTTCAAGCCCAGGACTGCCAAAAAAAAATCATCACCGCTGTCTTCTTATCAATCATTCAGTTCAGTAAATTCTCAGTAGATATTTACTGAATGAATGAAGCAAATATATAATATGAATATGGTTACATATAATTGCAGATGATACTGATAAAATAATTTTATTGAAAGCAGTGCATAAAGCTGATCGTTGAAACTAGTCACTTGAGAGTTGAAACAACATCCAAGATTTAGAGATGAGTATATAGTGTGATTTGGTCCTTCTATGAGCTGAAATTCAGAAGATGAATCAGTCCTGAGGGTTCTCTTTCAGCTGCTTACTCATTTATCTTCCCCAGCTTGTCTTTGTTTATGTATGTGTAAACACTTTGTTCATTGTGGCGGACTTGATAAACAAAATGCTTGTATTTGTGTAACCAAGAGCCATCTTAGCTCACTGGACCTCTTTGTTTAAGATGAGAAAAGCAATGGTTACGCAGGGGGAGCACTCAGACATACAGTGTTCAAGGTGTAGAACCTGAGTGTGGCTAGCCTTCACTGAATATCTACTATGGACTCAGTGTTGTCACAATAACTCTATATAATGCTCCTTATTCTTCCCTTTAGTCAGATAAGAATACCAAAAAGAATAGTTTAGAATGGGACTACATACTTAAAACTTGTTCTGATTCTAAACCTAATGGGCTCTGCTTACACCATGATGCGCTCGAGGACACTGACGTGAGAAGAGGCATGCTGTCTTCATCATCTGCTCCTCCACTCTTACTTCATCTTTCATATCCTATTTTATTTGGATGTGGCAGCTTGTGATAACAATAAACTGCTTGATGTGGGAGGGGAAGTGAGCCATTTTCATCTGTTTCCTGCTGTACACATTTATCTAGGAGTGTGCTTTGTGTTATCAGCTTCTTTGTGAGAAAGAAGATAGAGAGGAAGGGAAAAAAGTGAGAAAAGAAGAAAGGAAGTAAGAAAAGGGAAAGGAAGAATGAAAGAAGGAACAAGAAAGAACAAAAGAAGGAAGGAAGAAAAGAAAGAAGGAAGGGAGAGAGGGAAGGATGAAGGAAGGAAGAAAGCGGAAGGAAGAAAGAAAGAAAAGGAAAAGGAGAAAGAACAAGAATAAAAGGAAAAAAAAGGAAGGAAGGAAGGAAGGAAGGAAGGAAGGAAGGAAGGAAGGAAGGAAGGAAAGAAGGAAGGAAGGAAGCAGGTTGGCTCTAGACACCAGGGTTGGGATAGATGTGTGTGTGTGTGTGTGTGTGTGTGTGTGTGTGTGTGTGTTTTACTTATAATGGTTTAATTAATATAGCTATTTATATTACATCTCCTACTACATAAAGGCAGCTAAGCAGAAAACCATCTTTCTCACCATCTATCTGTAGTTTGAATTTCCCTCTTGCCATAAAAGTTTTTCTCCTTCCACCTAATGGCCTCTATGTTGCTCTTCTTTGTCTTGGTGAAACAATCTTTAGCAGCAGTGATCTTTGCAATTACTACAACTTCTATAGAAAAGACATTTTAAGGAAGGCAAGACAAAATCTGGGTATGGATTATGGAGCTGAGATAGGAGCAAAGAAGAAGGCAAAGGTTGATTTTAAAGAGAAAACTGAACTGTGTTGAATGAGTGGCTCTACTGATGAGTTTGGCCACCAAGAAAGTGAGCAAGGCTGCCTGCCTGCCCCTTAAACTGGCTGGGGCTGTCTTCTTAGATAACCTTTGTCCAAATCTCAAGGGAAGTGACACCTAACTGTGGCTCACCTGCCTGCTCTTGAAAACAGCCACTTTCCTGCTTGTTTCCTCACTGACCAAGCCTCCTTGATTATGCCACTTACAGGCTCAGGTAGTCCTACTAATTGAATATTTCCCTTGTTCTTCCCGCTGAGACCCTATTCCTGTCCTTTCTATATTCCAAATGGAGTCCTACCATTAGGCCCCAGGCTTCACTTGAAAATTTTGACTGAGACAATATACCCATGTAACCTACCTAAACTGAGGTGGTTTTTGTTTGTTTGTTTGTTTTTGCCAATTCCAGGGCTTCAACTCAGGGCCTGAGCATTGTCCTTGGGCTTTATCACAGCTGGGACTCTACCACTTGAGTCATCACAGTACCACTTCCAGCTTTTCATATGTATTTGGTACTAAGGAATTGTACCTAGGTGTTCATGCATGCTAGGCAAGCATCCTAAACTAGGCCAAACTGCCACCCTCCCCCCAAGTATTTTTTTCCCAGTTCTGGACTTGGGCTCAGGGCCTGAGCACTGTCCTTGAGTTTTCTCAAGGCTGGAGCTCTACCACTTGAGCCACAGCACCACTTCCGGCTTTTGTCTGTGTATGTGGTACTGAGGAATCAAACCCCGGTCTTCGTGCATGCTAGGGGAACACTCTACCACTAGGCCAAACTCCCGCTCCCCACCCAAGCCCTCTTCTGAGTATTTTTTAAACAGAAAGACCCAGTCATCTTTAGTAGGTCTTTCATTTCTGACAAGACCAGGCACTTTGAGTCTTTTTCTAGTAAAGATTCATTTTGTCTATATTGAACCTGTATAACAGAAAAATATACAAATTGTATCTTTGTGTCTGGTTACTTATACAGTATAATGCTTTTGAGGTTCAGCCATATCATCCATCACATATATTCATTTTCTGTTTTGCTAATATTTCACTCAACAAGGATATGATTTGACAGAAATTTGCATTGCTTCTAGGTTCATGCAGTTATTAGTAACATTGCTATGAATAGCTTTTTCCATGCTCTTCATAAAATATATAGGAGTGGAATTGCTCCCTCATAAAAATATATATGTATGTATATGTCACGTATAGATAATTATATATATGTGGTATATATGAGATCACATACATATGCACATATAACAATATAGAATGTGTGTATATAACTTAGTATATAAAACATATATATGTATATTAACTTTATTTAAGTAAAACTGCTAAAGAACTTTCCAAAGTGGCAAAGTGGTGGAACAAAATGCTCTGGGGGAAAAACAGGAAAGGAAAATACAAAATGTTCATTAAAATGTATGAATGCTCACAATTAGCCAAGCACAGTATTTTATAATAATCTTCACATTAACGTCTTCAATCCTAAAACTGTGCTGTTTATCAGACAACTAAACTGAAGCGATCGTGGCTTCAGTGGTTCTCAAAGTTAAACAAAATACGTTCTTTTGAATTTCTCCATGATCTTAAAATAGGCAATATTTGAACCCAAACTTTCTTAGTCCAGATGTTAAGTCCTTATTTTTTATTCAGCAATGCTCATATTATTATTACTTACTATTAAGTATTTCAATAACTATTTAATTATTATGTATTTCACCATCTCACAACATTTTAGGTAAATGCATTTAAGGGAAGAGCAAAGGCTCTTCTAATTTAGAGTCTCTCCATCAAGAATTAAGATTTTTTTCTTTATTCGTAATCATCCTCGTTGACAGGTTAGCCAGCAGTTTAAGTTTTCTCTCTAATTAAATCAAAGAATTTCAGAAGTTAGCAGATACCATAGAGGTATGCCATTCCCATCCTAAGATTGGCCAACTGTGAAACTGAGAGACAAATATCCCACTTGTAGGCTCGATAACGTTTCTACCCCATGACGCCCCATGACGCTTTTGATAAAGGTTCTGGCTTTAATGAAGCAAATACTCCAGTACAAGGCCACTTCAAGGCAACAGTATGGGGAAAGACACTAATCTTCAGAGTACATAATGAGTCCCCAAGTTATCAAGAGCTGGTTGTAATCAACTAAGAATAGCATGTAATTCATTCCAAATCATTGATGCTAGTAGCTCTGTAGTACTGACGACAGAGAAAATAAACAGCCAACAAAATGGTCTGACTCAGACATGGTACATGTCATGTTTGTAGAAGTCACCTTGGCTCTTTCTTTGAGTCTCCCAATAGTTCATCCTTGCGTCAAGCTCCTGTTGAAGTCAAAGTAGTGGGATGAAAATGCATTGCAAATATGTAGGAGAAAACAAGGAATGTAATGTGTGGTGGTTTAAATAACAACTATTAGGGGAAAATGATTACATATGATGAAAAATCTATCTCAAATGATTTACTGACAGGTAACAATCAGTTACAGTAAAACTGGAGCCTGGATACCAAAGTGTTTTTACTCCATTATCTTTTTTGGAGGGTCATTTGTTGGGCTTGAACTCGGGGCCTGGGTGCTTTCCCTGAGCCTTTTTGTGCTCAAGGCTAGTACTCTACCACTTCCAGTTTTTGAGTGGTTTGCTGAAGATAAGATTCTTACGGGGACTTTTCTGCCCCCACTAGCTTTGTACTGTGATCCTCAAATCTCAGCCTCCTGAGTAGCTAGGGTTAACAGGCATGAGCCACCAGCACCCCGCTATCATTGTTTTTAATTATTCAATTTCCACTTACATATAGCACATACATTGATCATGAATATGTTCAATGTGACCCTTTCCCCTCATACTGTCCCTCCTCTTATCTAATAAGACATTTCTCTTTCATGTGTTTTGGGGGATGAGGAAGAAAATGTGCCATTTGCCTTGTGGAGTCTGATTTATTTTGCTTAACATAATTATCCCAGTTCTGCTACCTTACAAGTAACATGACCTTTTTTCTTCATGGCTGATGAGTGTGTGCACACTCAGTAGTGTGTGCAAGCCACATTCTCTTTCTCAATTCATCCACTGATGGACATATATGGTGACTCTAGGGCTTGCTGTTGTGAGTACTGCTACAATAGACATGGCTCTTTTCAAAGAATGTTTTTGTTTGAATTATTATTTCATATAAATATGATTTGTATATAGATATTTGATTAAAAAATGGAAAAACATTGACAGCGCCTTTCTCATTTAAAAGTCCATCAAGGTATTTTTCATTCTGTGTTTTCTGTTTCACTGCCTGCATTAAGCTTTTTGTAATCAATGAACTAAAATTTCATTTTAAATAATTTACAATTATGAAACTTAGATACACTTGTACCTGGAACTGCTAATGTTGATAAATTCATACTAAACTGGAATAGAAATGATAGCTTTAAAATGATGTCTAAATTACTTAAGAGTATATACCTGAAGAGAAAAATACCATTTATGATTTCTTTCTTTCTTTCTTTTTTTGCCAGGCCTGGGGCTTCAGCTCAGGCCTAAGCAATGTCCTTGGGCTTTCTCAAGGCTCTACTACCTGAGCCACAGCACTACATCTTTTTCTATGTATGTGGCACCAAAGAATCAAACTCAGGGCTTTGTGCATGCTAGGCAAGCACTCTACCACTAGGTCACACTCCAGGCCCTCACTGATGATTTTAAATGTAATTTCAAAATAGCGAATGGGAAGTGTTGTAAAAGGTATGAGCCAGACTGAAGATGGAGGGCTATTTAGCACTCAAATTGCTCATAGGACGGAAAACAGTAGCTATAATATTAAATGACATTATTCTAAAACTGGAGTTTATGCACAGCCAAACTTTCCACCAACTATAACAATAGAGTGTGGCCTAGTGGTGGATTGCATGCCTATCATGCACGAAGCCCTAAGTTCGATTCCTTGGTACCACATACACAGAAAAAGCTAGAAGTGCTGCTGTGGCTTTAGTGGTAGAGTGCTAGCCTTGAGAAAACCCAAAGACGGCATCCAGGCCCTGAGTTCCAGCCCAAGGACTGGCAAAAAAAAAAAAAAGAAAAAAGAAAAAGAAAAGAAATAAAAAAGAAAGCTCAAGGACAGTGCCCAGACCCTGAGGTCAAGCCCTAGGACTGGCGAAAAATAATAAAAATAAAATAGAGATGTTTTAATGTATAAGGACTCAAATAGTGATTGTTTATCCTATATTAAAAAGTCTAGAGAAGAGGCCCTAGGCAAAGAAAAAAAAATCTAAAAGGAAAAATCTCAAAAAATAATATGAAGTGCCAGAAACATTCCCAACTGGATAAGACCTTCAAGAAAGAAAGGAAATTATGTAAAAATTTCATGTCAAATATTTTGACGGGTAATTCTTGAATGAAAAATTGTAAATAGTATTTCTTTACAGACACAATATTGCTTGTGTCTATAATTTTGTGAGCTATTAATTTTCAAATCATAGAAAACCCAAATGAGGCTAATTATTGTAATCCAAATAGATTATCAAAGTTATAAAATAAAGCAATAGTCCCATATTGAAGTAACAATTAAAAAATAAGTGCAGGCCGGGAGTTTGGCCTAGTGGTAGAGTGCTTGCCTAGCATGCATGAAGGCCAGGATTCAATTCCTGGGTGCTATATACATAGAAAAATGCCAGAAGTGGTGGTGTGGCTCTAGTGGTGGAGCTCTAGCCTTGAGAAATCCCAAAAACAGTACTCAGGCCCTGAGTTCAAGGCCCAGAATTTGCAAAATAAATAAATAAATAGGAAGTAAAAAATAAAGAGTGGGAAATCAAAAGCAAAATGCAGTCATTTCTGGTTTTTTTTTCATTGAAGGAATTTAGTATTTTCTCTCCTTAAATTCAGTTAAGTCAGAAACAACATTGTAAACACATCATTTAGAATCACAAATGCTACTGAGTAAAGAGAAATCATAAGTCATGTACAAAAAAAATCACAAATTAGCAGACTTGAGAGATGGATTAGATATGACATTACTTCTTGTCACAGGGAAAAAATAGTGACTAAAAATTTTGGTAGGTACAACTGTCATAATTTTAGTCAACATATACGATATAGTACTTTATGAAGTTGTGTAATTCCAGAACCAAAACCTAATGGAAACCAGTGCCAATACAGAGAAAGTAAACTTGTGGGCAGATTATTTCATCTACATTTCCCTCTTGATTTCCTTTTATTTAAACATACTGAATGGTTAATATGAAAATGTAGTAGTTAAATGCATAAACCAAGTCAATTTCCATTTTGATGGTTAGTCAGTTATTTTTAATTCAATGATATCTCAGAATCAAAGAAGTCTCACTTCTATAAAAGTCTTTGATTTTATAGTTATTAAAGTTTTTTTCTTTTATAAAGCTTTTTTATTTTCTTTTAGGATACATGTTGGACATTTTGAGTACATAAGAAGCTAAAAGAGGTCACAACAAAAACATAGTTGAGTAAGCATGGTGCTCGGTCTCTAGAATCCCAGCTACTTGGGAGACATAAGCATGAGAATCGGGACATAAGCATGAGAAGACATAAGCATGAGACATAAGCATGAGAAGGGCCAGGAGGGTGGCCTAGTAGAGTTGCCTAGCATGCATGAAGCCCTAGGTTTGATTTTCTGGTACCACATAAACAGAAAATCTAGAAGTGGCACTGTGGCTCAAGTGGTAGAGCACTAGCTTTGAGAATGTCCAAGGACAGTGCCCAGGCTCTGATTTCAAGCATCAGTATTGGAAAACAAAAACAAAAACAGCCAAAAGTTAACAAGACCCTCCTTCAAAACCAAAATAAAAACAACAAAAGACATACAGTTCAAGTGGTAGAGCAAATGTAAGGTCCTGGGTTCGATCCTCAGTCCTACAGAGAAATGTGGATTTTTATCTGATAATGACTTAGGAGAACTGAGGAAGTCTTCCTTTCAGATATACCCTCAATATTCCTGCTTCACCACTGCCCTTGATTTCATTGAGCAGAGAACCACTTGAAATGACGTGCATACCCTTTTATTTACGATATGTTCTTCATTTTCCAAGATCCTCAGGTCTTTTCATTCTACGCTTCAACCTTTTTAATGTTGAACTGCTTGAGAATCTCCTCTTCAGTTGGTTTTGGGGAAATCATTCGTTGGTTCCTTGGAAGGAATTCTACAGAGTTGCATCAGAAGCTTCCAATAACAACCTTCAGATTCCCTGAATTGTGTAATTTACAAACAGAACCACAAATGGAGAACTCTTAACTGCATGAAGGGTGCTACATGTTCAGATCTCCAAAATGACTCATTTAATCGAACTGTTCTTGGGAGGAGATAATCTTTCTCAAAATATCAGCACAAAGATGATGTCAGCCAGAGGAAAGCCACGGATTGCCTGGGTTTTGCTCTCTGTTTATGTGGCCCATGATAAAGAAAAGATGTCACGAAAGAAGAGGATTTGTTGTTGTAAGGATGAGACATCTAGTCTGTCTCAAGAGTTAGATCTATTTCACTGTACTTTAAGGCTCCCAGCTGTGGTCCAACTACCTGATCGCCAGAACTCTGTCAGTGGTCATTCCCTAGCTCTTCACTGTCGTATGCCTTGGCAAATGCTCATCTCTTTGCCAGGAACACTAGCATCCTTCTTTCCCTTCCATTTTTACCTCCTTTTCTGTGATTTCTTAGAATTTCTTGGTGTTGGCCTTGAGACTAATTACTGCCAATTAATATGACCAGCTGAAAGAAGTGATGGATACAACTTCCCGGATGTCTTCTTGAAAGAAACCACCAAAGGTTCAATCCTATCACCCTTCCCTTTTGAGTTCTTTCCAATTGCCTAGAGTCAAGACATGTAAGAAGCAAGAAAACCATTTATCTATGTTAGCATTTATCATCTTAGTTTCTCTGCTATATACTGCTGAGCCCAAAGCAAGAAAAATTGGTCATCAGCAAACTATATTGTACTCGTTATGTTAGTCCTTTCTACCTAATGTCCTATAGCTAGGAGAGAAGACATATGACGGCCACTCATGGGTGTCTTGTGAGCATAAATTAGAAAAGATTCCCTGAATGTGGGCTTGTGCTCAGTGACTGGCACACTTTTATGATTTGGTTTTCTTAGGAAACCTTCTGTAGAAGGAGCTAAGTGTAGCTGTAATGATGTAAGAACCAGTTGTCACCTGTACTAGCCAGGATACAGGTGGTCAATCATAATTATGGATGGTCTTACCTTTGCCTTAATCTAACATGACTTTCAGTATCTTTGTATAGAGTTAGTGGTAAGAGAAGTTGTTATGTTCAGCATAACATAAAGGCTTAAGTGATAGTACCAGATCATTCCTGGATGTCAGGAGCTGCTCTTTCATTCCCACCTATAACATGATAGAAGTTCAATTAATGTTCAGTAAACAAATTAAATAAAGTAACAAGTATTTAGTAAACAAATCAGGAATATGGGTTTGTTATCTTCATTTATAGTAAAGATAAAAATTGCAGCAATTTATATCATTTCTTGAAATATTTATTTTTTAAAATTATCTTTACATAGTTGTACGGAGTTGCCATTTAGAAGGTTGTATATCTTGAAAAAGATACCAAAATAATGAGTTTTGTGAATAAAATTTAGTCAAAGGAAATAAATATAGAATTGAAATTACATGTAATAGAGTTACCACATAAATCTACATTTAAGACAACAGCTATTAAAATTAGAATCTCAAAGCATATACTGATAATTTTTAAATTCCTCTTTTTCCATGAGCTTAACACATGATTGCATATTTTTGTATTAACAGAGACTTTCTCTTCTTTGGGCCTTATGGTTTGCATGTGCAGTACACTTTAGAAAGTTTGACACACTGAGGCAATTTCCCCTCTGGAAATCTAGGACAGACCATATAGAAAGTAGCCCATTAACAAATTAGCATTTTTTAAAAACTTGAACTTGAAATTCCTGTTCTCATTGAGCTATGAATCAAAAATCCCTTTTATTCAAAGAAAGTACATGTAGGTTTGCTTTGCTGAAAACCCATCAACACTGCTAAACAAAGTGGCTCAAGCTTATAATGACTATAGCTACTTGAGAGTCAGAGATCAGAGGATTATGGTTTGAGGCCAACTGAAACAAAAGAAGTTCTTACGACTTCCACTCAACCAATGTCTGGTCCTGATAATGCGTACCTATCATCCCAGTGCTGTGAGAAAGCACAAATGGGAAGATTCATAGTAGAGACAGACCCAGGCATAAAGCAAAATTCTATCTCAAAATAAACTAACACAAAGGACAGATGTAGTCTGTATAGTAACTGTAAATCCCTGAGCTCAAATCCCAAAACATGCATGTTTACTGAGATTATTTAAACTTGTAATGCAAAAAAATCAAGTATGGATCATTAATACTAACACAATTCTTACTGGCATGCATCAGTTATTGATTTTTTTACCTAATAACAGAGGCAATAGCAGTGTGGGGTGACTGAAAAATCAGTTATCATACAGTATCAATTATGTAACAACTAGAGTGAGTACAATGTAACAACTAGAGTGAGTAAGGTGTTTTTTGGATAGAAAATCTGGGTGAATTTGTTGAATGACAATGATGGGTTGAGGAGGTAAAAAATCTTTTGGCCTTTGACCTGGTTTTGATGTTTTATTTTTCTGAAATAATGAAATGGAAAATATCCTATAATTAGAATGAATTAGTGGCATACTAAAATGTATATGCCTTCTAATTCAGTATATGAGATTTCTAAGATAACCCTCTTTGGTGACTTAGCTTTCAGAATCAAGAAATAAGAACTTACAATGAATTACTCTCGATTCAGTGCATGCATGAATGTGGTGAATTGGTTCTAGAGTTTTATTTTTTTTTGAGACAGAGTCTCATTATGTATCCTCGGAGTCCACAAACTGGATCTTGTCTCTGTTTCCTGAGTGTTACAGATATACGCTACCACGTGGACAGCAAAACTGGTTTTTCAACAAGTATATGAGGTTTTTCTTTTTCACCCATTCATATTTGTATCAAGAGACTCAATCTCTACCAAAAGCAATTGTATTTGAATTGTTTTATAACATTAGGGTTTTTCTTTTCAAAAATAAATTAAGTGTTATCTCACTCAGCTTACTTTCACACTCAGCAACTTTAGGATTTCTGTTGATTTTCAGTAAAACTTCCAAATATGAGAATGTGTGGCCCACCAGTTTGTCATCTCTCTGAATGCAGAAATTTGCTTCTTCATCTCAAGTGTTTATCAGGTTTTCTTGAGAGTTCTTACAAAAACATCCTAGGGGCCAGAACTCCACCCCACGCCTACTGAATCAATAGAGGAGAATGGAATTCACATTAGGGAATGCCCTCTAGCAATTCTCATCCACCAATTCTGCTCTCTGACCTTCATCAGCACTTCATACTTCAGGGCCATGCCTATTCTCTCTCTGAGTGTCCATTCTGTGTTGTTCAGTAAGATACCCCCTCCATTTTATCCAGCAGTGCTCTTTTCTAGTGTGACAAAGAGAATGCCTTATGTGTAGGAGCTGTCTTTGACTTTATATCAAACCCTTCCATCACTATCAGTTCCCTGTATTGTGTTTGTCCCCTTAAAAACAAGGTTTTTAGAAATAGACATGTATTATTTAAAGTTCTACCCTCAGTAGGAAGATTAGTGCCTAGTTCTCAAAAACATCTGATGGGTAATTGCAATACCGAGAAGGTTCACATTTTTGTGTAGATGTAGTTCATGTAGCACATTTCTTAGTTTCTGTGGCATCATAACTTCTACTTTCCTTAGTCCTATGTCTTTTCTCTGCAATAGCCATATTAACATAAAGATTTTATTTATATGTCAAGCTCCCTAACTTCCAAAGTCAATTAAGGCTTTCCATTTTAAAATATTTAAAAATAAATTAATGAAAATCATATATTCTTTAACATAGTTAAGTTGAAAAGTAGAAAATTATAGATTTCTAAGTACAGGTAATGAATTAACTGGTAATAGAAGGAAATGTTATGTACACATTGAAGAATTCCTTTATAGTGGTTTAGCAAGGGGTTTTTGTGTTGACTCATTAAAACAGTCATGATATGGTACCAAGCCAATTTTTAAAATCTTAAGAACAGTATTACAAATACATTCATTATAACACTGCTCTACAGCTTTCAGCAAAGCAAAATAAAACAAAAAAAACAAAAACCAAAAAAATGAGGGTTTTTTTTCTTATACATTTTAAATAGGACACCAATACTAGTCCCTAACTTGAGGGATTGGTTTGGGATTCCTTTAACTGCAGAATAGATGAGGAAACTCTCATCAATGCATCAGAATGAAGCAGAGTTGCTATTTGAACTTGTTGGAAATTGTTCCTTTGTCTCCAGCTCACAGGTAGAGGGTAGCCCTGCACTTAACAAAACTTTGATTTCCTACTAATGCCTATGCTCTTGAATGCCATGACACATAAGTGGGTGCTGCACGGTGATGCATTATGATGATGCGCCCTAAAATTCCCTGAATGGCTAGTCTTCATGTGAAGTAGGTACAAAGTTCATGGCTTGCAAATACTGTGAGTACCTCCAATTAGAAGAGTCGCTCAGTTTTTCAACATGCTCAGTGCAGAGTCAAAGTTCACAGTCCTAGACCCCATGTACGGAGCACTCACAAGTAGTAGTATCTGTGCTATTTGCTTACATGTCTTATCTCATGTGATCCATTTCATTTAGGCATTTTTATTCCTGCTTTCAGGAGAGTATTGGAGTTCATGATTTGGCATTGGGCTAAATGAGTATAACAAATTTGAGACTGACTTTAAAACTCATTCTAACAATTATGTTCTTCAGCCCCCATGTATGAATTTCTGTCTGTGCTGCAAAATATGTATTATCTCCTTCTAAATTGTCAATTGGAAAGTTAAGCAATTTCTAACCATTCTAAGCAATTTCTAATCCACTTTTACATTAAACAGAAAGTAAAATATTTCTGAATATGTGCAACCTACATACAGTTTCATAAAAAGTAAAACCGAACCGGGCATGGTGTAATCCTAGCTACTGAGGAGGCTGAGATCTGAGTATGGCAGTTCAAAGCCAGCCTGGGCACTAAAGTCCCTAAGACTTTTTTTTTATTATTGTGATTAATAGAAGGGTTACATTATATTCACCAGATAGAAGGAGCATAACTTCACAAACATTGATACCCTTTCTTATGACATGGTCCCCATTTCCCTCCCACCCTCCCCCACGCTCATCTTGATTTCCCCCCTTCCCTATCCAATTTCAAATAACCAATTAAGCACATATAAAATATATCAGGTAATAAGGTGAAATATTGTAACAATATGAGATGGTTTGACGCTAAATGTAAGGACCTCCAGGAAAAGGAAACAAAAGCCATATAATGAGTGACTGTTGTCCTTAATGTACTATGTTATCTCCCTGAGACTCTTATCTTCAATTAACCACTAGAAAATCAAAAGTGGCCCTATGGCTCAAGTGTAGGATAGTAACCTTGAGCTGAAAAGCTCAGGGACAGCATCCAGGCCCAGAGTTCAAGACCTCGGACCGGGAGGGGTGGGGGAGGGGATAAAACCAAAGTTAATATGCATTACATAAAATCTTCACCATCACTTTAAAAAATCTGGAGGCAAGCTGCTGAATCTTTCTGAATCACCAATCACCTCATCTGCCATGAAAAGATGACAGTGCAGTCCCCTGCCTCACCTGGAATGGGCAGTGCCACATTGCTAGCTTGGTTCCCATATGTCTCACACCTTGAATCATGTGTTCTTTCCATCTAATCTTTGTGCTAGGGCCTGACTTCCCACCAACTATCTATGACACCCACAGGCAAATTAAACAGAACTTGTTTTTCATGGCACTCAGAGACCCCCTTAACTAATGTATTAGAACAGCTCTTCTATGTACATGACCCATATAATGGAACGTACCCACCTGCAGGTGATTATCATTGAATCTCTCCCTCCATAAAATATGCATAATATACTCTCAGCAAATAATAGAAGTGGTGTGATTGAAGATTGTTTATTACATCCTACAAAGTGTATAGCATGTTCTAACCTATTCACAGTGATGATATCATGAAACGATAAGCTTCTACAAGGTTTCTTAGGATCACTGAGAAAAGCACTGTAACCAACATTCCTAAAAAGGCTGTTTGGCCTGCCCAATCAGGAAAAGAGGTGTCTATTTCCATGTCAAATAAACAGAATAATACAATTACTTTTCCCTTCTTTAAATCAAGAAAATTCCATTTGTGACTCTGCCATGGCATTAAATTAGTTAAATTTAGCAACTGATACTCTCCTCTTCTTGTGGTCTACTTGCCTTGATTAAAAGAATTTTGGAGTTCCAAATGGAACCTGACCCCTTTACCTCAGGATTTAAACTATGAAAGCTCTGGCAGTACCTTCTGCCCCAGATGCCAAAATACTACCAGTGCAAATTTGTCATTTAGGCTAAGTATTGTTTGTCCCAGAAACCCTCTTTTCAAATCCCTTTATTAAAAGGGCAAGAGGAAGATTCCAGGACCAAATAAATCTCAAGCAAATCTGTCTGGGTTGCTTCTCTTGGTTCTGTGAGTGTTGGGGCCTGATGTTTACCCCGTAGTTTTGAGATGGTGCATAGAAAACCAAGTACTCAACATGGCAGTGGTGAGAGGTCAACCACGTAAATGGCATGGAGAGGGTTAGAAATTCTAGCCATTCACAATGGCGGGTAGGGAAAGAACCTGAACTGAGACAGAAGCCCACCCTTCCAGAAGCAGATCCTCCTCCAAGGCTCCCTCCTCATTTCAGGACTTCTGCAATACTGGCACCAGTTCAAGCCTGTCATCCTCGCTGCTCAGGAGGCAGAGGTCAGAAGCCAGCCTGAGCAGGAAAATCCCTAAGATTCTCATCACCGATTAAGCCCCAAGAAATGTCGGAAGGGAAGCTGTGGCTTAGGTGATAGAATGCCCACCTTGGAGGGGAAAATAATATATATATATATATATAAATATGTGCGTGTGTATACATACACATATATACATATATATACACATACGCATATATACGTGTGTGATATGCACCCAGGCCCTGACTTCAAGCCCCACTACTGGCAACAAAAACAGAGGGGGCTGGGGGGACGCAGAGGAAAGAGAGACAGAGGGGCAGACACAAGAAAGACAGAGACAGACAGATACGAGGAGACAGAGACAGAAGGAGCATAAATAACAGAGACCGAGGGACACCGAGAAAGACGGAGCACAGGTAAGTAAGTCCCCTTTGCGTGTACGTGGTTGTGGGGACATTTCTATTTAACCCTAGTCTGTTGCAAGCCTGAAACGACCCGCGGGGGCACGCGAAGGTGTGCGCCTCGTCCACCCGTGGCGGGGCTGCCGCCCGCGGCTCCCAGACCCAGTAGCCAAGGACTGGCTTTCTCTCTCCGCCAGGCGGAGGAGGCGCGAGGGCGGGCGGAACGGAGGGAGGGGGGTGGGGCCGGGGCCGTGACGTCACGGGTGGTGACGCCCTCCCCCCCACCCCCTCCGGGCCTCCCTCCCGCCCTCCCGGGCCTTCCATAAAGCGGCAGGTGCACTCGCGCCGGGGGAACGTGTGCGCACCGCCCCGGCTGACCCAAGACGCTCCCCGAGATCCACACCCAGGCTGGCCCCGGGTGCCGGCTGCTCCCACTCCCCGGCGCCGGGCCGGCTTGCCTTCCACGCCGGCGCCTGCTCCCTCTGATCCCCGCCGGGCTCCAGAGCATCCCTGCTGCTCTCCCTACCTGTAGCCACCGCCGCCGCCGCCCAGTTGTTCCGGGGACCCAGACATCGCCATCCCGAGGACCAATGAGAAGTTCGCAGCCGTCGCAGGCGCTGGTGGTGCTGTGGCTCCTGATCCACTGCTCGGGTGAGGACTTGCTGGAGTCGGGGCGCGGCAGAGCCCGGGGACAGCAGGGGGAACCTCCTGGCCGAGCTCCAGAACTATGAGTGGGGAGAGGGGAGGGGTGGAGGGCCTGAGGTGACCCCCTGGGGGGAACCGGGGACAGGGACTCTTACTGTCCTAGGCAAGTCCCCTACTTTCAGTCCAGTGGATGGGGTCTTTAGGGAGCATTTGATCCCAGCCACCCGGGGTAGGCGCGCGCACACACACCCAGAGCTGCACAACACAGAAGATCTGAAAAGTGAAGAGGTTTCCCAGGTCCAGTGTGCTTGGCTGCCTCTACTCCTCTACTTCCCTCTGTCAGGTCATTTTATTTTCACCTTCTACTGGGACTCACAGTTGGCACAAGGGACTAAAAGCCAACGTGCTCCTTTTTATATTTAGCCATCCATCTCCCCCCAAATAAAACAAGATAAAGCAGGGGCTTGAAATCCAAAAAATCTTAACCTAGTGCTCAACTTGACTAGGTAGCAGCAAGAGTGGAAGATAATTGATCGTTGTTGTAGCAACTGTCATTATCAGCCACAGTGCACCTTGCATGTACATTAGCTTTTAGGAACAGACACATGGTAAGAATCTGATACTAGTAGGAAGAACTTACTAAGATGGGATCAGATAGCACAAAACTAATTTGGATGTGAAGTGATGGCAAAATTTAGACATTACCGGGTAAATGGTTATGTTGGATTCATCTGGCAGGTCTGGCAGGTAGTGGGTTTTTTATTTAGAAACTAATACAGACTATCTAAAAGAGAAAACTTGGGTATGAGACTGTGCCTTTGGAACAGCTGAGCTTCTTGGCAAAAGTTGCTTTCCTAAGTGACTCAGGCACACACAATAGCACATGTTCAATAAGTGCTTTGATTTCGGAACATAAACACTTGTACCACACACAGCTAGCTGGTTGCTGAGGAAAAGTACTGAGGTTTATCTCCCTTGCCTCTTTTTCTCTGCAGGCCATTATGCTGCTGGGCTGGACCTCAACGAGACCTCCTCTGGGACAGGAGAACTGGTTTTCCACAGTGCCAGCGGACTCCAAGTTTCCTCAAGAAGAGATGTATCCACAGAAAGGGAGCTTTCACCTGTGAGTGAAAAGCCTCCCAGCAGTGAACTGTCCTCTGGGAGCGACTATGACTACTCAGAAGAGTATGACAATGAACCACAAGTATCTGGCTATATTGTAGATGATTCAGTCAGAGGTGAGTAGACAGCAGAGGGAAAATGGAGTGTAGGTGATGTGAGTTTATCTGAATGCTGCTTCAAATGGATGTTTCTAGTGGTCCTTCTGTGGGTGTGTCAATTACATACCCTACCTTCAGAGCTCCTCAATTTCCAGAACATTCATAGGTGTCTTATGTTTCACCTTCCTGACAACTTTATTCAGCAGGAATTGTTCTCCTTTCCTAGATTTCAAACTCCAGTGTGTTGATTTCAGATACTGAGTTCTTTCCCACTGTGCCACATGACCTCTATTCTGGCTGCCCAGGTGGTCACCAGCTGTCCCTGTCTACTCCATCATTCGCTGGTCATTTGTTTCCCTCCCCCATGCCACCCTTTCCCAGACAACTGCATTTTGACACAAAGAAGGAAATAGAAAGGATGAGGCAAGATCCAATTGGACTTTAGTCTTCAGTTGTCAGGTCATGAGAAACAGGCAATTATGACTTCTAGAAATGTTAAGGAATAAAAAGTACTATAGATTTTTGTATTTCTAAAATCTTGATTTCTGTTTTTTTAAAGTCTCTCCCTCTCCCCACATTTCTCATAACACTTATTGTTTCCTTTACTTTTACTGTTACTTGACTTTAAAAAAAAGAGAGAGACATTTTGCTTAAATGAGAATTCCAAAGAAATTCTATTCCTTTGAAATTTGAAAGACGAGGACATTTATAAATCAGATCTAATATCTGAGCTGAGCAACCCTTGAGAGAGACCGGACAAGATTGTGTCAGTGTATTTCAGGCTTCTTCTTTCCTGACCAGTTCCACTGGCTCCCAGAGGCTGGTGGGAGAAGAATAGTTGTGGCAGACGAGCAGTGACGAGGGTAAAGTGGTAGGCAGGAAAAACTTGAATGAACACACAGTCTTCTATTTGTGTTGGTGTAAGGGTCTGGTTGAAATTCCAGTATTCAGAGGATGGATGGGATTAGCCCATTAAGATAACTATCTCTTAAGAACATTTGTTGAACTTAAGTATATATATATATACACACATATAAATACATATATATATATATATTTAAGCAGTTGTACAGAAATTTCAGTTTAATAAGTCTTATTAGGAAAATAATTTATCCTTACCAATGTGTCACTCCTTCCAGCATTTGCTCCCATCTTTCCCAATCCTGATTGAATTCTTTACACAGGTTGTTCCATTAAATATTTGTGGGTATAGATTATCCACACTTCATAAAATATATTGATTATCATTTTCATCTGAGATTCCATCGAATGAAGAGCAGCAATATTCATTTCAAAATGGTTCTTTTAGGGGACTTATTCTAAATTGATGAGTTTTATTCATCAGAGAAAGTTCATTGTAAAAATCTTAGGGCCACCTATTCAACATCAATCCTACTTGACATCTGTTTCAATAATATGTGTAAATATTCATAATATGGATTAGTTATTTCCTTAATCACAGATATTCTATCTTTGATACCCTTGTTAACTTTCACTGTTTTTTCAATTTAATGGGTGTCACATGATCTTTATGGCTTATGATGGTTAGTGATTTTTTTCTCTTCTCACTGGGTTTTCTGTTTGCTATTCTGTTTACTTGAATATATAAATCTATGAAGAGACTGGTGCACAGCACTGTGGGATTTTCCCATTTTTAGCATGTGAGCAAGCTTGATAAAATTTTGTAGATTTGATCATTAAAGGTAAAGCTCTGAGACATGGAACTTGTGAACTATTTTCAAATAGACCACAACAAAGAGCCCCATAGAAGATATGATTTATCGAAAAAAATGAAAATTACAGATTACTTTTTTACATCCTCATTACTACCTACTGAATCCTAACTATTAGAGCGAACACAAGACCAATATGAATAAAATCAACAAATATACCCTAAATTCCATTGTAACCTGTGGGATTCCCTTATGTAAGAGAAAAAAGACAGTTTTGCTTAGTGGAAACACAATAGGTTGATATCCCAGCACTCTCATTTTCTAGCTGCTCATTCGAATACAAAGTATTTATCTTCACTGAATTCTTTATCTGTATCTTACAGATAATAATGTCAGGGCTTGGATTAAGTTCACTACCAAAAACTTGGAATGCATTAGAAATTCACTGGAAGCCAGTATCTCATGCCTGTAATTCCAGATACTCATTAGGCTCACATCTGAAGATTATGATTTGAAGGGAGCCCAGGCAGACAAATCTTAATGATTTTTATCTCCAGTTAACTAATAAGGTTCTGAAAACAAAGGTGTGACTAAAGTGGTAGAGTGCCAGCCTGAGCACTACTGGAACACCAGAAAAAGGAACTATTAGAAATATTTAATGGATTTTCATAGACATGAAACTACTACCAGCAATAATTGATAACAATATAAATTAATTCAAAATATGAGCATAAACAAATGAAATAATGAAGCTGTTCAGATACAGCCCAGATATTGTACTGTAAGTTGATTGTATGCATTTTGTTAAAAATGAGACAAACAGTATTATTCCCATGAGTTCTGACTGTTAAAGCGTTCTTTGTGTCATGTATATAAAAGATATTTAAAATGAAGAAAGACTATTGACAATAACTCTTTTTCCTTTTTTCCCCAGTTGAACAGGTCATTAAACCCCCAAAAAACAAGACAGAAAGTGAAAAAATTTCAGATAAACCCAAGAGAAAGAAAAAAGGAGGTAAAAATGGAAAAAATAGAAGAAACAAAAAGAAGAAAAATCCTTGTGAGGCAGAATTTCAAAATTTCTGCATTCATGGAGAATGCAAATATATAGAGAACCTGGATGCAGTAACATGCAAGTAAGCTTTGAAAAATTTAATAGAATTCCAATATTTCCTCTGCCATATCTGAAACCCCCTACCTTCAATATGAAAGCCAAGTGCCAGCATACCTTTTCTTAAAGGATCATGTGATATTTAGATCCCATGGGCCAAGACTGTGTATGCACTTACATGATCAGTTAAAAAGAACCTTTCAAAAGTATAGAAATCACTCTTAGCTTGACAGCTGTAAAAAATAAACAAATTTGGTAAGTGGGTTGTAGTTTGCTGCCCTTTGGTGTAAACTATATATTTCAAATATATATGTGCCATATATATAAACCATATATAAACTATTAGTTCCTATACACATTTATGCATATAATTACAATTTGATGTTAAAACATGCATATTTTAAAAGCCTCTTTTCACAAGAAGGACCTTAAGGTACTTTTCATATGAGTTTTCATGTTCTAGCCCTCCATCCCCTCCTCCCCCGACAAAGCCACTAGCACAGTAAATGGGAGTAGAATCCACTGGTTGAATAAGAAGTCATTGAACTCAGCTGGTCATAAACCAAGGACAAAGAATAGCAAGGTGTGTCTTCTTGGACTATGACACCCAAACTAATCTTAACTTGTTCTTAACACTAATAGATCTTTAACTAGAATGCTGTCTGTCTCAGGATTTTGAAATACAAACATATGACATACCTTCTTTTTTTTTTTTTTTAAGGGTAGGAATTAACTGACTAGAGCATAACCTTGAAGTACATAGAATGGTTTCAGCAAGTGCAGTTCTTAAATGTGGGTTGTTTGCAGGTGCCATCATGATTACTTTGGCGAACGGTGTGGAGAGAAGTACATGAAGACTCAAAGCATGGTGGACAACGATTTGTCCAAAATCGCCCTGGCCGCCATCGCAGCCTTCATCTCTGCCGTGAGCTTCACTGCCGTCGCGGTTGTCATTACAGTCCAGTGAGTAGGCCGCAGCTCACTTCCCAGTGAATTCATAGGAGCTTGTTTTGTTTTAGTCTTTCTATTACACACTAAGGAGGTATTTCACATGAATTCTTATGGTCTTGTGGTGGTGCTATATACATGACCAACAACTGGTCTTTGAAAACACGTAGTCAAAATTTACACTGATTTGGCTACCATGGAAAGTTGAGTAGGAAAAAAATCCTTATTTGGAACCAGATTTTTTTTTTCATTTAAATATTGGTGATTTTTAATGAGTGTCATATTTTTTGCTCATTATTATGTCTGAATCTCAGACAGTGTTGGTACCTTCTGTGAGTATTTTAAGCTTTATCCAGTACCCAGAAATTAAGCTTTCCTTCATAATAGATCCATAGTATCAAAGATACTGTTTGGACACTAAAAATCACAAATTGCTTCAGATGGACAGGCCTTTGCTTGTTTTAGAATGGAAAAATTCTGGGTTAGTCATTTCTTAGAATGGCTCTAATGCAGTGACAACTTATGCTGATTTTGTGATTGTCAAATATTACAGCGTGGGAACTTATTAAAAAATCAAAACATTTCCTCCATAGTGGCATGGCGTAGGAAGTGGACACAACTCGATTATTGTTCCCTCCTGCAGTGTTTTCCCTGTGCTCCCAACAACACATCACATTTCACTTCATGGCCAAGGAATGCAAGAACTAGATTGTTGTAGATAGTAGGCAGTGTCATCAAAATGGCATTGTCTGTCAAATCGTAGTTACCGAATAAAGGAAGTTGAGGGAGGATAAGAATGGCAGTAGAGTGACTCATGAGCTACTAGAGGTTGGGAAAAATAAGGGAATTATTATTCTAATTTTTGAATTATTTTAACAACTGGGCTGTATACCTGATCTGCCACTACTGCTCATCAGGAAGCAAGAATTATACGTTTCAAACCAGCAAGTGATAGACTAGCACATAAAAAAACTTTTGCTCAGGCACACAAAGCTTGATATTCCATTTAAATTTCTTTGGCTCACTCTAGAATTTATTCTCATCTTCTAATATGTCAAGCTAGACATGTAAATGGGGTTAAGATCTCAGAAGAACCATGATTATTTAACATTAAGAGATGGAAATACATTCTAGTTGAGATGATTTATAATTTAAAACATCTAACTATTCAAATTTGAGATAGTTAATCCTTTGGAAAAGCATGGAATTTCATGCTTTGGAACTCAGTAGAGTAATGGTTTTTCCCATTCTTTTTCCTCCAAATTCTTATTTTCTGAAACAGAACAACAAGCCTAAGCCACATTATTTTTCACAACCAAAGTAAATTGTTTTCCTAGCTATCACAACAGAAATCTTAGTGATAATGTTTAGAAGAATAATTTAGTTTTAAAAATAGAATTGCTCTTACAACACCAGACGATTATTTTATACTCTTGTATTTGCAAAGTAGAAAACGACAATAAATAAAACTAGTAAAGAAAGTTCAAATTTCAAAATAAATGAAACATAATTTAGAAGCTGTTTTTAAAAAGTTGTAATCATTTAAGTTGTAATTATTTTTGTAAATACAAAGCACTTCTATTGGAAAACTATATGCCATTATCTTCTCCTCCATTTGTTCATGGAAGCTGTGCTAAATTCTGTAGGAATTTTTTGATGTGTTCCAAGCCTTCCAAAATTTTACATCTTAAATGCATGTTTAAATCTCAGTGTTCTGGAAATGTGTTAGTATAATGTTTCCTTAACAAAGAAAGAACACTGGGAATATTTTATAGTTGGGCGTAGGTCTTGGTTTAGTGTAAAATACAACATGCTTAACTAGCTACAGGGATTCACAGAAAGAATTCTGTGTACTCATGAAAAGCTTCATCAGTATATCACTGAATAAAACCTTGATAACGGTAGACTAACTTATTCTCTTAAGGCTTCGGAAACGATATGCCAGAGAATGTGAAGGGGAAGCAGAAGAACGAAAGAAACTTCAACAGGAAAATGGAAATTCCCAAGCACTAGCATAAAATGAAGATAATTCAGGTATGACTTTTCAAAAGATGCCTTAGATTATATACTATAATTTTGAAAGGTACATTCTTAACTCAAGAAAAATGAGAAATGTGTCATTAATTATGAATAGTCTGTGGACACTGACTTTATTAAAGTTATTTGGGTATGATATTGAGTTTAATTAAGAAGAGGCCATGGATTATTCCTCAAGGAACTTAGCACTTCATAGGAAATTTTGTAAGTCATCAGAATACTAGAGAAAGTAAAATAAATATTGTAAGGAGCTAATGAATTATATTTCATGGATGATGAAAGTAAGGAGCAAATGAGGAAAACTTGCAGAGGAAGAAGGAATAAATGAAGCAAATAAATGAAGATCACACTGAAATTCATTCAGATAGAAGTACTTTATATCCTCAATTAATAGAAAAGATGATAGTGTAGCCTTAACACTTTGATTTTCAGCCTTGAGGGGATTTGAAATGCTTGTTTATATATTCCTTGTCTACCCTAAATCTACTGAATCAGAACTTCCGTTTTTAATGAACACTCCAGATTTTTCTGATGTTTATTGTCAGCATGGGCTGCCTGAAGATAGTTATGTTTTAAGCATTTTACAGAATTACTCTCATATTTTCTAAAATGGATAATTGTTCATTTATATATACTGCATCATTTTTTAGAATTAATGGCTTATGTCCTGAAGCTAATACATACCACCAAGTATGGGCAGAATTTATTTAATACTACTGAGATTTTTCAGTGTAGGCCCCAGAATAATTTTAATAAAGGCTTGTGCTGTGTTGGCACATGGTGGATGCCTATTAACTGGAAGCTACTATTATTACGCTCTTGGCACTAATTATCCTAGATTAACTGTATATCACAATACACCAAACCACGTAAGCTTTGTATATAATTAGATCCACTATGTGTGTTTGTCTAGAAAAATTATTTATCATGACTGTTGTTGCTTTATTAAGCAGATTTTCATACCAATTTTCTACCTAAGAATTAAAACAAATTAGAAGAAGTGAAAGATTCCAGCCACAGTGAAATTTTGTCTTGGAAAAAATACCTTTCAGCTGGGTACTGGTGGCTCTTAGCTACCCAGGAGACTGAGATCTGAGGATCATGGTTCAAAGCCAGTCCCAGAACGAAAGTCTGTGAAACTCTTATCTCTAATTAACTACCGGAGAACCAGAAGTGGCTCTGTGGCTCAAAGGGATAAAGCAAGGGCTAGGCTTGAGCTGAAGAACTCCGGGACAGTGCTCAGGCCAACAGTTCAAGTCCCATGATCGGGGAAAAAAAAGAAAGGAAGGAAGGAAGGAAGAGAAAGAAAGAAAAAAAGAGAAAAACTTCTTCCCCTTTTTCTAAAACTTCCTAGAAAAAATAGTAGACATTTTGATTCTTGGGTTTCCTTTAGAATTTTCTTGAAGCTATGCTAGAATTAAGCTTACCGCTAACATTTTGTTTCCTCACAGGATATCAGAACAGAGTTATAGCTGAGTTACTACCACCAAAGAGCCATCCATCAGTCCATTTAAGAAAACAGCGTTGCTTTGTCCTCATGGTGTTAAACTTTGTCACTTATATGCTAAGTCATATTTGTGTACATAAAGAGATGCACGGAGATGAAAGTATTTTTTCAATTTGTAAATAATTTATTTAATATTTAATGGAAGTATTATTTATTTTATAGTTCATTAAAGTTTTTTAATCAAACAGACCTGGAGTTTGACTATTAATGTCCATACTTCAAGATACTTTTCTGCTAAACACTTGGTTGATCATTTGAAAAGGATCTCTGTCTCCCACATGGTCTAACTGAAACTGCTTTTAAAAAACATCCCTTGGGAGGCACTCTGTTTTTATTGATTTACTGAGACAAGATGTCACTTTGGAGCCTAGCTTGGCTTTGAACTTGTGATCTTCCTCAGCCTCATGAGCATCAAGATTCTAGGCTTGCAGCACTATACCCTCTTTAGAAAGGACTCTTAACAGAAAAATTATAGTAAATGACAACTCTCCCAAACAATACTAACTCCATCCTAGCCTTTCTTATTCCTTATAGGACTCCTATCTAATCTAATTAGTTATAAAAAGCATCTAGATTCAAGATGAGCCTTCTGTTGTTACAGAAGGTCCACTATCACTGTGACAAAGAGACAGAACAGTTGTAAATACTACAAAAGTAGGTCTTTTAGAGATCTAGAACATACTTACATTTGAGATTCTCAACATGAGTGCCCAAGAATAACCCACTTCTTTCTTTCCATTGCTACTAATATTCTTTCACAATATTTCTTTATTCTTTAGATATTCTTTCAAAATTATTAAGGTTATGGGTCCTACAGAGTGTGCTTCCTGGGTGACTGATCAGATTAGCTGAGTGTAAACATAAAAATATGCAGGAGAATGTTTTAATGAATAGCAAAATATCAGCAATCATTCCACAGAATTTCATAAATAAAGGTGCCTTAAGCACCAATGCTTCATCTATCTCTCTTACTCTCTGGCTCACCACTCACCAAATTCCTGCTCAGTGATCTTCCAGCCATTTGGTTCTCAGCCTAAGCTGGACAGATCCTCTCTCAAGGAATGATGATCCAGACAGCCTCACTCCTGTTTCTCACTGGAAGAATTGCTTGTTTTTACTTGAAATAAGCCCTTGGATGTTTCTTGTAGCCAATGTTGAGATTTCCTTCGGTTTGAACATCAGCCTTATTCTCTAGATTTTGTTTCAACTGGTAAACATATACTGCTGGGGAGAAAAGACAAAATCCCTTGAAGAAATTTAGTACCTATTGGCTAGAGCAGTGTGTTTTGTCAGTACAACACCAGGACAACCAGCTTGAGGTGTTAAATAGGATTCCTGGGCCCCTGGGAACTCATCCTGTCAACATTAAAGGAGAATTGAGGCCTGAGAAGCATCAGTGAAATAGGTCAGTCTTATTGAATTTATTGAACTCAAAGGAATCTGGGGTGGTGAGGACAGAGTCACAAGGCTTTAACTTATACTCCTGCATGTCTGAAACAATTGGAGATGAGCAATAGGGTCAGAAATTTGAGTAGATTTGCATTCCAGACAAGTCAATAGGCTACCATGTTGTGGAGGGATTTAGGTTAAATGACTGGCTTAGAAGCAGTTAAAATACTCCAAGAGAAAAATAAAAGAATACCTGAAGCTGAAAAACAAGGCAATGTAAATTTGAAGTGTTATTTGCATGTTTTGTTATAAAAACATGATGGAGAATAATGAGATAGGAAGTAAGAAATGACCCCAGATTGACCAGTAAGGTCCTGTCTGCTGGAGCTAAATGACTGATGACATTATGATTTAAGGTAGAGATTCCCTTGGAATGGCTTATTAAATGTTTTATAAGAGTAGTATAACTTTTCCTTTATACTTAACTGAAGAATAATTCTCTTTTTGGAGAATTTGTAAAAGCCATATGAAAAATTAAGTACTAACTCCATCAATTAGTCAGTTGAGTCAACTGTGGCCCTCCCTTCACATATGAGATAGAGCAAAAAGAAGAAAAACACAAGGTCTGCTAGTGTGATGAGTTCAGCTAGGGATCTGTTGAGTTTGAAGTGCTAAATACATGCAGTAAAAATTACAATAAGTCTAAAGTTCAAGGAGAGGAAGAAGCCATTGTAGACGCAGAATTAGCTAAACGTATTTGGTAAAGAAGTGGCACAAATACCTAAGACTATCAAAGGAAGTTATGAGTCCGAAGAACATCTCTTTACACTTGGCACCTCTCATAGCCAGTATGAAGGCTTGTTATCCTACTACGTACTTGGATAGCCCTAAAATCAAACTTTATGATGTAATTGCAGTTTACCAGAAGGAGAGAAAAAAAGCTATCTTTGTCATAGTAATAAAGTTTATGAATACTTTGATATCCTATGAACTCATCAAAGTGCTTTATATAGAGAAACTTAAAACATTTCCCTAGATGGTCATACATTTCATAAGTAAAGTGACAATCAGCGAGATGAAGGGCCTTGTCTATGGTCTATAGTCGTATCGATAGGAAATTATAGTGTCTTTTTTAATCTGATCTCAGAGTCATCCCTTTTAAATTATTCTGTCCTCTACTTCTTAAAATCAAGAGGTTTGTTGGCTTTGGAGAATTCACTTTGCTTAGTAATTTAGCGTGGTTTTAACCTCTACTTATTTATTAGGTATTATATAGATAGTCTGTATCTTGAAAACACACATAAGATGGCATTTTTATATATGTATGTGTTACCTCCACAAAATTTCCCAGTTTATTTCCTTCTTTATTATCTCTAAAATATGACTGATCTGAAATCATGATGAGCACTCAGTGGGTGATAAATGAGGTGTCTTATAATGAGCTGTACCTAGAAAGAGATGGTGATTCTCCTTAGCCAGTGGGTCACTGTAATGGAGGAGCTTTTGTAGCTTCCAACTAAGGATTATAAATACCTAATAGCACATCTACATGTCCATCGCTGGATAATGTAAGTTTCAAAAGTATGTAGGTGCAATGGGAAAATATTAAGCCAATAGAGACAAAGGAGATGTATTCAATACATAAGTACATACGTACTTAGGTTAACTTTTCATTACAAGAGCACCAACAGTATATCAAAATAGTTGCTGAATGATCAAGAAAAGGTAACATATATCTGAATTCATCTGAATACAACACCAGAAGTCCTCTCCTAAGCACTAGTTCCTAGAGTGTCATGAATAGGATACTGAATTCAGTTTTCTGCACGTCACTCCCAAATATGGAAGGAAGGATTCCCAGAGAAACTTGGATTTAGTTGTTATTTGATGTGAGAGGGACCAGTGTAAGAACATCATGACTTTTTGTGGCCTCCATGTCCAAGCATCAAGACAGCACTTCAAGGTGGGGACTCCATGGCAGAGGTAGCATTTATCCATGGCAGCTGGGAAACAAAGAGGGAGAGAGGGAGGAACTAATCTCCATTCTTTCCTTAGAGAAACAACCCCCAGTATTCTATGACCATTTCTTGAAGTCTCCATCTCCTCCCAATAAATAGTGCTAAGCTAAAGATCAAGCTTTTACTACATGAGCCTTTGGGAAACACTTATTTAAGCCATCACCATATTCAGTTTTGAAAATTAAGAAGAAGCTAAAATTTACTCCCAATTGAACCAGTGGAAAAAAATCCTACATTAAACATTTTCAAGTTTATGATTCCAAAACTTTATTGGCATATCTCTGGTATTGAAGAAAAGTTTAATCATATTTTTCACACTGCTTTAAAGCATCCTATTTCATGTAACAATATTGCAAGTTCATGTGTGTGTGTGTGTGTGCGCACGTGTGTGTGTATGTATGCCTTTCCCATGTCATTAAATACTAGCATGTAACACTTTTGTATAGTATCTCATTGTATAACTAATTCTGAGATATGTCTGTAGATGATTTTGAAAGAAATATAATGGGGTATGATGTGAGACTTTATAAATAAAATTCAGGAAATACAAAATTGGATAAAAGATAACCTCAGCAAATAAATGACTTCAAGGAAGCTTACTTGTCATGTGCCTGAGGTGCTTCAAGTAACTTCTGTTCCTAAATCCATTTATTCTGTAAAATTCTAATAAATATTAACTATGTCCATCACAAAAAAGTACTAAACCACAAGGTTTTAAAAGTATGCCAAAGGCCACAATTGGTGTATCTAGAAATGGAACGCAGGAGTCTGGCTCACTCCTGACCTCTAAAGCAGCCCAGGTTGTTATCTTAGGCATATGATCACAGGGGATAAAGGACAGACATTAACAGTCTGTAAAGGCTGCTGAGTGCAAAGGTTAAGTTACTTGGTGTATTGGTGGTGACTTGACTTCCACTGGACTAAATGCAAATCAGGCTGTAAGTGACGCAGGCCATCCTTCCTGTTAACCAGGAATGCTTACTCATCAGCCACATTTTAAAGGAAGCAAAGGGACTCGCCTTTGGGGTTGGGCTTCCTGCTCCTTATGGACAACCTGTGCATGTCCAAATTCATAGGTTGACATTATATGCCTTAATATAATAAGTGTTTGAGGTAATTAGGTTTGGATGGGGTCATAACAGTGGAGTTCTCAGGATGAGATTAGTGCCCTTTGAAGAGGAAGAAAGTCCAGAGCTCTCTGTGTCTGCCAAGCAAGGTTACAATGTGAAGGTGATCATTAGTTGTCTTCAGGGTAGGGATTGGGTCCTCACCGAAATGCTAGTGCCTGGATCTTGAATTTCCCAGCTTCTAGAACAATGAGAAATTAATGACTACTGTTGAAACCACCCAGTCCATGGTGTTTTTCCATAGCAATCCAAGAAAGACACTTCTCTCTTACTTGATTCTTTCTAAAGTAAAATGAATCACTGACGTAGTAAGCATTAGTAATAGGTGAAAATCTACTGGGTCATTATCACCAGTGACTGGGAACACTGACCAGGAAAGATAAGGCTGCTTAGATAGGCCCTGTTTCTACCCCCTTCATTCTTGGACAAGGGTAAGACAGAAGACCCAATGTGTATTTTTTCATCTAGGAGAGTGGGTCAGGTGAATCTGCCTTTAGTCCTGTTTTTCTTCACTTAAGAAGGTAGAAAGTAGAAGTACTGAAATATACTCATCACCAGGCTCTAGAGGCTCACACCTCTCAGGAGGCTGAGATCTGAGGATCATGGTTTGAAGCTAGCCTGGGAGAAGTCTCCATGAAATTCTCATCTTGATTAACTACTCAAAAACCAGAAATGGTGCCGTGCCTCAAGTGGTAGAGTGGTATCCTGGAGTACAAAAAGGCTTAGGGACAACACCCAGGCCTTGAGTTTAAGCCCCCAAATGGACTAAAGAAAGACATGTACTCATCAGCCATTCAACAGTCTAAGTATCAGGATTAAGAATCCTTGAGTTAAAAATACCCTACATATCCGAGTAGCAGTGGATCACACCTGAAATCCTAGTAACTCAGGAGGCTGAGATCTGAGGATCATGATTCAAAGCCAGCCTGGGCACGAAAGTCTGTGAGACTCTTATCTCTAATTAACCACCAGAAAACTGGAAGTGGTGCTGTGGCTCAGGTAGAGTGCTACATTGAGCCAATGAGCTCAGACACAGTGCCCAGGCCTAGAGTTCAAACTCCACATTCCATATATATACACACACACACCCTACATAGTCTAAAAAACGATTTAGTCTTCTCAAAGACTTCACTCCAATTTTCTGGGGTTGTAGGTAAATAAAAACTTCTTTCAACATAGTATAAATCCTGGTGCTGAACAGGAATCAATTCGCAGTTTAGAGTACTGAGATAGTACAGAAACTTCACTAAGCTAAGAATGGGCAGGATCCCAGAAGAGGGAAGGAGATTTTCCCTGTGCTGTTGAAAGTATGTCAAGTGACTTGTGTTATATTACTAGCATGAGTAAAAAATTCAGTGCTCAAAAGCACAGGCTTAAAGCTTGATCAGTCCTAAAACAAAGGCCTATGAAATTCTGTGTACATCAATAAGTTCTGTCTCCATTCTTTTTACATTTTTTTCAGTCCTAGGGTTATTAACTCACGGGTTTTGTGCATAGTAAGTAGGTACTATACCACTTGACCAACCTCCAAACCTTTTGGATTTAGTTAGGTTTCATATAAGGTTCCCTCATCTCGCCTCCCAGGTTGGTCTCCAACTGAGATTCTACTACTTATGCCTCCCTTAGCTGGGATTATAGATGTGTATCACCAGTCAAAAGTTATTTCTTGCCAGATACAGATGGTCCATATCTGTAATCCTAGGTAGTGAGGAGACTGAGATTTGACGATCACAGTTCTTTACCTTCCAAATAGATCAAATTATAGCCACATTATACTGTGTCTAACCTCTTTCTCTATTCTTGTTTGTCCTCAGTTTATTTCATACATCTTCTTCCCAGATCAGGAAAATTCCTTAATTCTTTCTTTTCTCTTACAGGATCTTACATTTTCAGATTGATGATTAGGTGAAAATCACATACATATCATCATTATAACAGTAAACTGAAGAAAAACCTTGTTATCTAGACAGATGTAGACTGTCTTGGAAAGCATTTTATATAAATTTAACATTCATACATCCCAGTTAATAAAAAACAATACTCACTGCTTACAGATACATTAACAAGTAGGCTGTGGCATATACCAGGCTAGAGCCTTGTAATCCCCCACCTGTAAAGGAGGTAGAGACATTGTCAAGGCCTTTTTCGGGGGCACTAGTTCCTAGTGACTCCACCTGTTGCACGTATGTCACCATATTCCCCAAAATTGTGTTTGAAATGGTGAATGACGTTAAAATGGCATGGGATTCTAAGCATAGCCTGAAACCAGTAATCTATTACCTTCCAGGTGCTTTTCTTTGTGGAAGCTCACCTGCCACTTAGGTAACTTGGCAGCTTGCCTGTGGGGCTTCCCTCAAGGATCATTTCAAGTACCTGACTCATTCCATGAAGGCTTTTAGCCCCAACACGTCTGTGCTAGGGACAAAGTCTAGAGATGTAGCTCAGGAGGGAAGTATCAACTAAAAGTGAGCGAGACTGTAACCCTCTGTATATCACCTTTTCAATAACAATAAATAATGTTTTTTTGAATGAGTAGGGTGAACTGTCATCACCTAGAATTTAAATAGAGATGAATCATAGATACAGAAGCAAAACAAGTTCAATCTTCCTGAGCTGGCCGTCTTACTAAAGTTCTTTAAGGACTTCACAGGACCTACTTGGCCTGCAATTTAGATATGGACCACTACCATGGCAAGTCGAGTGCTAAAATTCTCGACTGACATCCAGTCCATCTGTGTCTCTTCTGTTTACTGAAAAGGCTACTACATCAAAAAGGGTTTTAAGGAGATTGTGTTTCTCCTTGATCAGACCAAATTTTTCTGCGTGACCCTGTATCTTCGATTCTGTATGAAATTTTCACTTATTGATTTTGGGATTCTGCCCTTCCTGAGGGGAGAAGATAATACTGTCTAAAGATTGTGATGATAATTACAGAAAGGAATGCCAGAAAAGACCAAGGAACCAATGCTGAATCAGGACCAATATTCACTCTCTGCTTCTCCTTACCTGCTCTGTGTCACTTAACCTGATCCTCTCCTGAGAATGAGAGGCTTCCAATCGATGACTGTAAGCTTCCTTTTAATATTGAAATCATCATTTTGGGTACAGAATAGCTTGATTATTTCCATTCAACAGGGAGCTTTATTAAAAATTTTGGAAATGTGGATACATATTCTAGGAAGTTGAAGATAAAGTTCTTCTATGCCTTTCAAAAATAATAACAATTCCTGAAAGCCTCCTGTGTTTTTGGAATTCCTTATTTTAGATGAATGGTACCTGTGATTCTTCCGGATGGTCTTTTCAATATACCAATAACTTGTGCTATACACCCAATACATTCAATTTTTAATGTACAAATGAATGAAGGCTCCCTATCCCATGTAAAGCAAAGCATGATTTCTTGAAATTTTATAATATGCTATGTGTTTATTGCTTTGGAGAAATATAATAAAATGAGCACTGGATTCCTGAGAAAAGCCTTGCTTGTGACATCTGAATAGCCTTTGAATTCAGAAAGCATGAAACTTTCAGAAAGTTTCAGTTTTCTCATTTGAAAATTAAGACTGGTTATAATACTTTGGCATTTTTGCCCCACAAGATTCTGAGACAAATCATTATTGAAGTAGCAGGATTCCTTCTTATAATGTTTAATGCCATTACATTATGCATGCATATCACAATTTCTTTTCTCAGTCAACCTGTATGGATACTTACATTGATTCCTTACCTTGGCTATTACAGATAATACTTCATGGGCAAAAGAATGCAGATATTTCTTAGGCAATTAATTTTCTTTGGGATTTCCAGTGGTGGATTTTTCTTTTCAAGGTAGATAATCTTCACTGATAGGTATTACAAGTACAAAATATCAAGCCAGTTTCCATAGTTCAGTTCTATAGCCTTAGCTATTTGGTAGGAAGAAATGGGGGATCTAGTTCAAGGGCAGCATAAGCCAAAAATGTTCTTGAGACTCCATCTCAACCAACGCCTAAGTGAAATCATACATTCATGCCATCCCCAAAAATACAGTATAGCATAATCAGAATTCTACCTCAACTCAACCTGACATAAGATGAAACTACATCAAGTGTTTCCAGAGGAAAATAGGTTGGAGGTGTGGCCCAATTGGTGTGGTAACTACCTAGCAAATGTGAGGCCTAGTTCAATCTCAAATACTGTCAAAAATGAAGACTGCAAAATAACACCAAATATAGTGGGATGGATGTGGTACTCTTTATTCTATGTAGCACATTCTCCCTAGTGGTTTTACTTATATGCTTGACATACTTAATCCTAACTAAAGCTAAATAATATAGATCTGTGTGCATGTGTAAGCTGCCTGTTCTTCCACTCCCCCTGTTTATTACCTCAAGGTTCTTAGGCTCCGTGATGCATAGAGGGAATTTGCAGTGAAGAAATGTAAGACATCGGGGCCTGGAGTGTGGCCTAGGGGTTAAAGTGCTTGCCTAGCATGCATGAAGACCTGGGTTCAATTCCTCGGTACCACATACATAGAAAAAAAGCCAGAAGTGGTGCTGAGGCTCAAGTGGCAGAGCTCTAGCCTTGAGAAAGTCCAAGGACAGTGCTCAGGCCCTGAGCTCAAGCCCAGGACTGGCAAAAAAAAAAAAAAACAAAAAAGAAATGTAAGACATCACTGCTGTGGTCAGTCTCCCTGCTCTCCCCAAAAGATTGGAGAAAATGTGTCTCATTTTCTTCATTTGCTAGCCTAATCTCACATAAAGTGACAGTAGATACATCTCATAGTGAGTCATTATAATTTTTTCATATATTTTTATTGTAATTAATAGAAGGGTTACCTGATAGAATAAATTGTATGTCATCCATCTTAAAAATTCAATTCAACTTAAAAGCATACATTGAGTAGCTACTACAAGCCAGATGCCTTGATGGAGAATAAAATGCAAAAGTAATTAAAGAGCTTAAAGGTCTATTTCATAAAGGGAGGGTTGAATTTCTATACATTCAATTTCCAGCTCCTACCTTCATGCACTAAAAACTGACGTTCTTAAATCTTTCTTGGACATTTCTACATCAATAGACACACATTTCATGTCATTATTTGGTAGTGCTTTCTGTCAGCCACGTATTCGGCTTGTGAATTACTGGCCTTCATGTTGATATGACAGCATCTATCCGTATCATTTTTTAAATATTTTATTACAGTGATTTTTAAGCATAAAAATGGGAGATACATCCAACTTTCTTCTAAATTGAAACATGAACAATTTAGTAGGACTCGATGTCCTGGCAAAAGACAAAAATACAATAAACTTAATTTGAAAACTTTAACTGGCTTTAATTTTGATTCTAGAATCAGGTCACATTTCATTCCATAGATAGATACAATACTCCAGGGAACTGAACAGAAGAAATTGGTTTTTATAGGAAGGAAAGGGATGATGAAAGCAGAAGCAAAGCGTCCATAAGGTAACTTAATTAAGTCAAAGATCTACATTATTAACTGCAAGATGGATAAAGTTTGGATCTTTGTCAGGTTTCTGCTATGATTAACCAACAGATTGTCTTTATTTGGAGAGGGGAAAGACAAAAACATCAATAAATTCCATAACATCTACTTGGAAGAAGAGGCATAATTAAGCATTTTGAGCACACAGGATATTTTAAGCATACCACATTGTTCACGACACATAAAGTCCTGTTTGACTTTGATATTTTTAACCTCTTTCTAAGAAAAAGGATGGAATACTTGTTCTGGATAAAAGAAGAGTGAATCAAAACCATTATTGGAATCATCTTGTCTTCTCAATTGGTGGGGGTGCCTGAGTGGGGAGGGAGGGCAGTAGGGGAGAATTCATTGCTAGCAATATGCTCCAGGAGCCATAGCCTCCTTTGAAAGTTCATGGAACTGAGTTCTTGGGGCTCCCTGTCCATCCACCTTTTCCCGGGGAGAGTTGCAGAAGGTAGGTAGGGAATCTAGCAAGGCTTTTCATGGAAGTGGACTGTTTGAACTGGTTCTGGGAGTGCCCCTCTGATCTCTGAGATTACCTGCACAGACAACAAAAGCTCTTCCAGGTAGAACTACAGTCTCTGCGCGAAGCTTCCTATTTACATATAGACATTGCCTGTGGCACAGGGCCACACCCTACTCTTAAATTAACAAGAAAAAATTGGACTGATGCTAGAGGATTAAACTGAAGCAAGGGAGTTAAAGAACGCTTATAGGGAGAAAGGTAGAGTAGTAGAGGGAGAAATGGAAGAGTTGGATTAAAAGGGAGGAACTGGTTAAGAGAAAAGCTGGCCAATCTGAGTGAAACACAAACTGTAAACTACAGCAACTGATGATTCAGTCTGTAGCTGTGAATCAAAGAGCTCCTCAGAAACCCAGAATCTCAGGGTCTCCCCCCTCCCCGCCTACTCAATCTGAACATGTATATCATAAAGATCCCCAAAGATTCAAGTTCACAGTTTGTTTACAGATGGACATGAACTAGGGATGTAAGAAATGGAAATCTTTTAAAAAATTATTTTTGCCAGTCTTGGGGGCTGAACTCGGGACCTGTGCACTGCCCTTGGGCTTTCCTCAAGGATAGAGCTCTACCACTTGAGCCACAACACCATTTCTGGCTTTTTCTGTGTATGTGATACTGAGAAATTGAACTCAGGTCTTTGTGCATGCTAGGCAAGCATTCTACCGCCAAATACCCATCCCCAGAAATGGAAATCTTAAGAACTGCCAGCACTCTGCACCAAAACCCACTTGGCCCCGTGCAATGTAAGACACTGTGTACATCAACTTGTCTCTTCAGATGAGTAAATAGCTTGGCAGGATTTAGGCAGGTGTATTCCTTAGAGTTTTAGTATTGACAGATATGTTAGTAGCATAATAACTGGAAAAAATAATTATACTCATATACAGATCTGGAGCACATAAACCCATGAACTTACTGACGTATACTTGCTCACTTGGTCTTGAATAACCTGCTTGTTGTTTCTTTTTGTTAGTGAAATCATAAGGACTCATAACTTTTTGCATAACTTAGATGGTCACAGAAACATTCTACAAATGTTTCTCCCCCGTGTCCAGAAATACTTAGCTGTAAATTACCCCATATACAGAGACCAGTAATTTCAATGCTAACATGTCCTGGGAAAGAGGAGAAAGCAGAATTCTTTCTTTCTGTGTGAAGTAATTGGTGTAGTACATGATTTCATGTAAAGAGGCTTATAAAAAAGAAAACTTACTGGTCACATGAAACATGGATTGTGAATTCAGAAAGGTTTCATTGGTATGAGTCTAAGCTCAGATCCATTCCTAACCCACTACCAAATCCAGCTGGGCTTTGTGAGTTCTGAATGAAAAGCTTCTTGATGCAAATAGTATATTGTAATACTTCCTAGTGTTTACCAAGTAACCCAGGCATGACTTCCCAATCTCTCTGGTATAATACAGGATGTTGTAATACAGGACAGAGGGAAGATGTCAGCAAAGAGACAACAGTGGTTTTGATTTTGGTAGATAAACCCAAGTTTCACACTAGAAGTTTTACAGCACAATTTCATAGCATGACAATAGGAAATATTTTTGACATCCTTCAGTGTTCTCAGCTTCCACATGAATTAGCTTATTAATTTCTACATTGAATCAATAATATAAATACTAATCGTGAAGGAAAATGAAAAACTTTTGAGGTCCAGGGAAGCTTAGAAATTTTATCAAGTTTACTCAGCACTGAAATCTATACTCCAGTTAAAAAAATATATTAAGAGCCAGGCCTGGCCACTCAAGCCTGTAATCCTAGCTATGCAGGAGGCTGAGATCAAGGATTGTGGTTCAAAGCCAGTCTGGGCATTAAAGACAGTGAGACTCATCTCCAATTAACCACCAGTAAACCTGGAAGTGGCTCTGTGGTTCAGATCCAGAGTTCAAGCCTCATGACTGACGAATATATATATAAAACAAGTAAAAAATTAACATGGTTGGAAAGCATTCAAATGAAAGTATTATATCACATAAAATATACATCCTTCCACTTTTCCCATACTAGGTTAGGCATATGTTGAAATTTAATGAAAATTCTGAGAAACAGCAGGAAAACCATCAAAATAGGAGATGGTATTTATTTATTTATTATTTATTTATTTATTTTTTGCCAGTTCTGGGCTTGAGCTCAGGGCCTGAGCCCTGTCCTTGGACTTTTTCAGGGCTAGAGCTCTACCACTTGAGCCTTAGCACCACTTCCAGCTTTTTTCTATGTATGTGGTACCAAGGAATCGAACTCGGGCCTTCGTGCATGCTAGGCAAGCACTCTACCACTAGGCCAAACTCCCGGCCCCAGGAAATGTTATTTTATGAATTAATATAAGTAAACAATAATCAACATATTATTATAAAACTGAACTGAGTTGATGTTCAAGGAAATCAGTTTAAATCCAAATGCAAAAATTATTTGCTCATAACTTAGAATAATAAAATGGCTTCGTTGGTAGATAATAAACCCATCGGCTAGACATCCTTTCTGTAAAGATTACATATATTATCTTATTTTATATTTATTATAATTTCATGAATAGATATGATTATACCTCTCTTGAAATAGAAACATTTGGCTATAGACAACCTAAATGATTTAAGCAAGATACTATGGCTAAGAGTAATGGCAAAGTTGAGCCTTGCTCCTGACAGTCTAATTCCAGAGCTCCTAGTGGGGAGTGGTTGGTTGTGGCGTTGGTAATGAATTTAGTTTACAAGAATGTTCTCAAAGACCACATAGAATGCCAAGTCCTTTAACAAAAGACTTTTTACACCACAGATCTATCTATCTATCTGTCTATCTATCTATCTATCCATCCATCTATCTATCTATCTATCTATCTATCTATCTATCTATCTATCTATCCATCCATCTACCTATTTACCAGTCCAGGTGGCTTGAACGCAGGGCCTGGGCACTGTCCTTGAGCTTTCTCAAGGCTAGTGCTCTACCACTGGAGCCACAGAGCCACTTCTGGCTTATACTGTGTATGTGGTATGGAGGAACTGAACCCAGTGTTTTGTGCATGCTAGGCAAGCACTCTACCACTAGGATATGCTCCCAAGCCCCCACAGAGCTTTTCTATCAACATTTTAGCTAACTTTCTTAGCGGTGTGGTCCCTTGTATTTATCAGCTTGCGATGAGTCTTTGGGAGTATGTATTGAAATCAACCTCCCTGGTGCCCCTGCACTAAGCACGGCTTCCCTAGGGAAATATTAGTTTGATATCTTCTAAATTGTTAGTGGGGTGGCTGCAGACATTTCTTCTCCAGAGAAGACCTTGGTGCTAGATGACTTCGTGGCCTTCTCCCCATTTTCTGTTACATGCTATGTCCCTGAACAGATGGTATGTAACCTGCAAATTACCATCTCAGTACATCATGTTACATAATCTCACATTGCACAAGTAGTTTCAGGAATTACATAGCCTTTTCCAGGCACTGCTTTTCACTTCTTTCCCATCATAGAATATTCATATCACCACCACTTGAGAATACTTAATACTTAGGCCTTTTATGAAATAGGAACAACTTCCTTTGTGTACCACAGAGGCATACTCTGGTCTCCGGAGTCAAGTTGTATTACTCTTAGTTATGTCAGATCTTTTAGTCATTCCTACTGACTAAGGTATGATCCAGCTTAGGCAAGGAGAAGAAAATGAACTGAAGTAGCTACAGGAGTGAGAAGAAGCTGAATAGTGATTGTAGGAAGCAGATCTTAAGTGAAGCTTGCTTTGTAGCTTTAGGTTTGTTTTCTGTATTTCTGTCCATATCTATAGAAATGGATACAAGGACATTTATCATTCTCAGCATTACATTGAGACTTTGATTATGCGGGGACATTGTTGGTTAGGGTAGACAATAGAAATATTACAAGGAGAGATCATGGGTTCCCGCGGCCCCTGTGTACTGGGTATCTGGACAAAAGATCAAGTTAGCTACAAATGAACATGATCAAAGAGAAAAGGTGCTTGCCCAATAATGACCAAGAGACAACAACATGCACCAGTCTCCAACCTTTGTAAAGGGAATAAAAAAGGAGTGAACTCCCTTTGTCCCCCAAAGCCTAATGACTCTGAGTTCCCAAGTGGAATAAGACCTAGAGTGAGCCAAGACAAACTCTTTTTTTTTTTGGTCCCAAGAAGGCTTTTGAACAGCTTGCATTTTCTTCTACATGCAACATCTTGGCTTCCCTCCTTTTCACTTCAAAACTGGCAGTATATTCCTGAATATCTTTATAAATCTTCTATCCTTTTCTTCTCACTTCCTTGTCCTCCTTACTTTCAGGCCTTCTTGGGGAATCATTTCCCTGTGCTTGAAATTTCAGAACATAAGTTATTTTTGATAAAACCTCTTTATTTCTTCCACAACCTCTTCTCTGTGCTCCCTTCCTCCCCCTCCTCTCTCTTTTTAGGACAGCCTGTCCTCTCAGGTCACTCATTTTACCTCACAGACTTGGGCTTCTGTCTTCTCTTAGAAATCGTCCCATCATCACTCTGATCCCCTCTCTAATTCTGACAACCTCTTTTTTTTTTTTCTTAAGGCTAGTGCTCTACCACTGGAGCCATAGAACCATTTCCAGCCTTTTTTTTTTTTTTAATGTATGTGGTACCAAGGAATCGAACCCCAGTCTTCATGCATGCTAGGCAAGCACTCTTACCATTAGGCCAAACCCCAGGCCCAGTAGTAATCACTTTTTTTTTTTTGCCAGTCCTGGGCTTGAGCTCAGGGCCTGAGCACTGTCCTTGGACTTTCTCAAGGCTAGAGCTCTACCACTTGAGCCTCAGCACCACTTCCAGCTTTTTTCTATGTATGTGGTATCGAGGAATCGAACCCGGGTCTTCATGCATGCTAGGCAAGCAAATTAACCACTAGGCCAAACTCCCAGCCCCCTGACAACCTCTTTTGACATTGCCACGCTGGGTGGCACCTCAGCTATGTATTTCCCAAAGGATACACATGTACACACTCATCTTTATTCCTAAAACTGTGTGCTTCTCATTTCTGTGCATTTTACAGAATGAAATCAAATCAAACATTCTCAAATAACATTTATTATATTGTGCGCTTTCCTTCTTGTAAGACAAAGAAAATTCTAACTGCTACAGTTGAACCTCAATTATTCAGCATTCCAATGATTTTCCTATATCACAATGGTTAATGTCTCCTTTTCCTCATTAATCTTTTATAGAATTGCCTGATTCATCTGATCATATCATTTTCCTTCTTAAATACCTAATGCCACCATTAATTGATGCTTAATCATTCCTACGTACTCGTTATCTATCTGAAACTAATGTGGAAAGAGATACAAGCCTGGAGTGAACCCAGTATCACTTTTGGTGGCCTAATCTCTTACTTTATCTCAACTCCCCATCCTTCTTCTGAACTGTAACTTCTGCGCAGCAGAGAGGACATTAAACTTTTGCATCAAAGTGAAGCTTTCCATCCTCCACTACCTGTGTGCCATTAAGATAACTTGGTTCCCACGAGCAAAATTCTGCTCTTTACTTAGCATTTTAATTCTCTCCTGAAAATTCTTCTCTTAGACAATGGCTGACCAAGAAGAATCTGAACTAGAACAGTAATACTGAATATATGGGAGAAATTACCCTTAACCTGTCTATCCAGAAACCTTTCTAATCAGAATCCACAAATTGTTCTTTGTGCCTCCCTGTGAAATGCTGTCAGGGTGGTTTCTATCAGCCCTGATGAAATATTCTCACACTGTCAGAGAATAAATCATGAGAGGATGGGGTTTTATTTAAGCACCTTTTTTTCAGTAGCTGCTCACTCTGGGTCTTGGTGAATACATTCAAGCATGCTAGTATTGGTTTTTAACCATTTTTTGTATTGATAGACTTAGATTTGAAACTGATGAATTGCTACAGATGGAAACTGATGTCTTCCTACAGCTGGGAGAGCAAAACAGGGTGAACAGGTGGGCAGATGGACCTTTATCATTTTAATATGTGATTAAGACTCCCTTCAGTCTGGGCAACTTGACAGTTTAGCTTGATCATTATACCTTGCCAACTAAACTCTTCTGCAATTCCCTTTAAGTTATTGACACGTTGCTGAAACAGGGCAACGTGCCCTCCTCTTACCAGTCTCAGCTTGTCTTTGCTTTGGGATCCAGGTGGTTGGCTTTGCTAGAAGAAGGTGTGGTTTTTGAGGAGTGCACCAAGGTCACAGTCTTGGAGTCATTGAGTAGATGGCATTTAAAGGGCTGTGCTTTGGGGCATGAGCAAAATAAGTGAAGCCTACCACAGACAGGTGAGATGTGTTGTCTCTGAATACAATAAGGTTCACTGAGGTTGCAGGAGAGGAGAGAAAGAAAGCAGATCTGAGGCTCTCTATGAGTAGTGATTTCCATAATTACACGCATTTATATATGATAGATTAGCTGGTTTCTAGAGACCAGGTCATCCTACTCCAGTAATTTTGTCTGTGATCCAGTCCTCTTTGAACAAAACATACAATTCTGGCTTGAACTCTGTTGGCAAAATTGCAACACAGTTACTGCAATGAGACTGAGTTGAATGCAATAAACTCTTTTTTTTGCTTTTTATTATTTTTATTTTTTAATATTATGATTATAAAAGACAAAAAATCAAATTGTGAATTACTAGAGCTACTGTAAATTAGAACTGTGTAATAACAGCTAAGAGTATTATTTAGGTAAAAGTATACAACAAAAGAAACTCATCTCCAAAATATAAAATAGAAAGGATAATTTTTTAAGGTAGAAATGGGTGAAATCAGAATCTACAGAATCAAGATACAATTAACTAGATAACACAGTTGGATTTTTTTTTTTTGCCAGTTCTTGGGCTTGAACTTAGGGCCTGGGCACTGTCTCTGAGCTTCTTTTGCTCAAGGCTAGTACTCTACTGCTTGAGTCACAACACTACTTCTGGCTTTTTCTGTGTAGGTGGTACGAGGAATTGAACCCAGGTCTTTGTGCATGCTAGGCAAGCACTCTTACCACTAGGGCAAACTCTCAGCCCTTCCCTAACCTTTTCTTACTCTTAAGGAAAACTCCAAGGTCTTCTGCTTGCTTTATGTCCTTTGCATTTCTACACTGGCATCATCATTTCCTTAAAATTAAAAAAGAAAATTATCGCAAATCGTTTCTATGCAACAGCTGATCATACCTCAGTCTCCCAGTGGCAGCTGAGTGGTTCGATCAGTGGTAGTAGCCTGACATGCAGCGCTCATGTGGCTCCTGCTGCAGGCTAAGTGCTCTGGGATATCCCATACATGAGGAAAAACACAGCTCCTGACACTCAGCAGGCTCTGTTGGCATCTCTAATGGCCATTGTAGAGTGGGAGACTCTGACTCAGGCCAGAACAGCTGGGAAGGGGATGGTTCTGGCTGCTCCCAGGTCTCTGGATGCCCAAGTGCCACCTCTGGCTTCACAGCTGGCAGAGGTGGTGTCCAGTCCCACAATAATTGCAGTTCCTTAGAGGAAGGATGTTGCCCTGATCCCTGCAAGGCTGGGTCCCCATGCAGAAACAGCGCAGATGTCTCCAGACAAACTTGAGTCCCAGCATTCTCAGCTTCCAGATGTGGGAAGGGCCTTTGGAGAGCAGGTGGAAACTCAGGTGGACCCCAAGAGGGAAAGTAGAAATCTCTCGAAGACTGTCCTGGCATGCTGGCTGGAGTCCCCAAGTAAGGATCACCCGTGCTAAGACCCAAGACACCAGTGTGGCCCCAGAGGGTCGCTTGATCTTGATGGGAAGCATGTTCTGACTTACAGGAGAAGTAACTGTTCTTCCTCTGGGGTTTCGGAAGGCCAAAACAGTTCAGGGCAAATCCTCCAGGCCATTCTAGGTCTGAGATGGAGACCTGTGCCCAGTGCACTTTCTTATTAAGGTTGGTCTGGTTTTTCTTTGCTATCCTAGCTCTCCGGTTCTGAAACCACACCTGGATTCGAGCCTTAGGAATCTGGGTCAGCTCGGCAAGTTCTTCTCTCTTGCTGAAATCAGGATATCGGTTATTTTCAAAGGCCTCAATCAGCACGTTGTACTGATCTTTGTTAAATTTGGTCCTCATGCGTCTCCTGCCTTGTTGAGGTCCTGGGGCAGCTTGGTGTCGGTTGGAAGCCATGGCCTGCTTGGGTGGTATTCTCGCCTGTGAGTTCTTCATTTGGGAGTAGAAATGCTTCTCTTCAGGCGGCCTCCTGAAAGGTCTGGAGGTCTGTAATAAACTCTTGAACATTCATATGCCAGCAAAGAAGACAAAAACTGGATAATTAAAATCTTTTTCCCCCAAACAAAATAAAACAGAAATTGCATTTCAAATCCTTTTTTTGCTAGAACCAAGGACATGTAGCAAAAGTTTCTTAGAAGTATACCCTGAATCTTTGCATAGTCATAGTAGTGAACCTTTCACAGGAATAAAAATACAAAATGTAGATGTAAACAAAATATTAAGTTCCAGACAAAGCCACGTTAACACTAATTATTCTCAAGAGTGGTCACATAATTTGTGAAATTCAATGCAAAGTGGAAATGAAGTGCTACTTGTTTAAAGAATAGGGACATTTTCCCACTAACAGCTAAATACTTTTTTCTTCATACTAAGAAGAAGAGAAAATGCAAGAAAAAATACACGAGAAAAAGCAGTTATGTTTGAAGTGTAAAGCTAAGAGTCTGTAATACATCAGAACTGTTAGCCTTTTGTTATACAATTATAGTCAACCTTCCAACTTGTCTGACTTACAGATTTTTAATCTGTGGGGTTGATTATAGGGTTTCTAACACTTAAAAAGTAAGACATTTTATGCAGAATAGAAAAATTTTGCTAATTTTCTTTCACTTCAAGTGTTCAGCCTGAGTCCTCTATTAGTTCTGGTTCTCAAAGACTTCAGAGTCCTAACAAGTATATCCAATACTTTTAAAATATCATCTACACTCTCCTGTAAGGGATATCTGAATCAATAATATCCATTTAGACATATGAATATTTTGTTGAAAAAATTTCACTACATAATACATGTGGATGTGTTTGTAAACTGTAAGTAGCACATATATATTATTAAAGTATAGTATTAATTCAATCCTGTCTCTCTTTGTAAACAGAATAACAAAACAAACCAACAATTTGGTAGAATAAAGAATTTAGTCTCTGTGGCTAATGCCTATAATCCTAGCTACTCAGCAGACTGAGGATCATGGTCAAAACCAGTCACAGCAGGAAAGTCCATGATACGCTTATCTCCAAATAAGCAGCAGAAACCCAGAAGTGGCACGGTGACTCAAAATGGTAGAGCACTAGTCTTAAGCTGACAAGCTCAGGGACACTAACCAGAGTTCAAGCCCCATGACTGACAAAAAAAAAGAAAAGAAAAATAATTTATCTGAAGTATAAACACCTGTTGTAAGCTTTGCATTCACTTATTTATTCATTTGGTAAGTGTCGATTGAGCACTGTACAAGATACTGCAACAATACAGCTTTCTAACACAAATCTTGGATGATCTACTTAAAATGGTTTAAGACCAAGATTACAAGGAAAAATAAAGCTTGCTACAGTCCCTATTCTCCAAAAGTTTGTAGACTACAAAAAAAGTTGAATAGAAAAAAATAAGAAAGAAAAAAGATGAAAGTCACCATTCTAGTCAAAACAATGCCTCAAATTAAATGAATACTAAGAAATTCTATTCATGGTCAACACAGATGTGACTTTTTTCAGGTATCCTTAATCCTTATTGTGCTTAAATCCTCAGAGGTAAGCAGGTGGGTATGGAGGGCAGAGAACTGAGGATGAACAGAAAAAAGAGAGATCAGGGTCTTCTGAAGTGGGGATGCTGAGCTGACATTTGATTGTTGAAAAGAAGGCAGCCATGGGGCACCTATGTGCATAACGCCTAAAGGACAGGATGAGCTTACTATGAGAAACCCCTGGTTTGACTGGGGGTTGATGAGGGAGAAGGAAAGGCATCTGAAAAGCTGGCAAAAGGCCAGATCATTTGTAACTAGAAGACTCAATTTCTCTGCCTAACTCATAGTCAATTGCAGAAGGCAGAGGCAAACAAATGTTTACAATGTGATAGGTACAATGAGAGCATCCCAGTGACCAGAGAGAGCTGTCATCTCTCCTGGAACTTGAGAAGGGTCTATGTGAACACCTCCAAGACCAGCCCACCACAATCACCCCATAACCTCTTTAGTATGGCTCCAGAGCAGCCAGCACTTCCCAATTAATCTGTACTCACTTCTAAGTTGGCAAACGAAGAACTGGGCTCACTGCCTGCATATCACTTTGAGCCCTTGGGAAGAGAAGCTCTGGGTAAACAAGACCTGGGATTATCTCACTGCCTTCTAAGATCAAAGCACTTTACAAACACTAACTAATCGAGCATATCATGTGGCAGATTGTGCAGTAGCAATTCTGTGTAAACTCTCTTTCTTTCTAAGTGCCTGTCTATTGTTTGAGGAGAGGATGTCTCCATTGAATTTAATGAACAGAAAGCTATTATTTGTTTCTCCTTTACTCCTAAAGAGTTCTATGTCAACTTTTGGACTCAAAGAGGTTTTTTTGTTTGTTTGTTTTGTGATGAGAATGAAATTTGACAGAGAAATCTAGTCCCTTCTCCCCATCATCAATCTGAGTACCTCTGAGAACTCTAATTTATTGAAACCTAGCTTTAGTTAATGGAACAAGGGTCCAGCCTGGAAGGACCAAATATTCTTTGCCATGTTCTCTGAGCTCAATGATACCCCTGATCTTTTCCCACTGTCTCACAACTATATTTGGTCACCAGAGGTTGAAAAGGTCATTATGAATTGATACATGCTTCAGAATCACTTATTGAAAATATAGGTTCCTGTCACCTTTTCTAAAACTACTACTATCATTTTGGCCACGTATATTGATAATAAACTTCCTAGGTTCTTCTTAGGGACATGCAATTGAAAACCATTGACTTAAAAATTTACTCAAGCTGGGCACTGTGACTTATACCTATAATTCTAGCTACACAGGAGGCTGAGATCTGAGGATCCAGGGTCAAAGCCAGCCCAGGCACAAAAGGACCTGAGACTCTTATCTCCAATTAACCTCTACAAACTGGAAAGTGGGACTTGGCTCAAGGGTAGGATGGTAGTCTTGAGCTGAAGAGCTCAGAATAATGCCCAGGCCCAGTGGTACGGTGGTAGCCTTGAGCTGAGGAGCTAAGGGACAGCATCCAGGCCACGTTCAAGCCTCGTGACCCACAAAAAAAAATGACTCAGAAAGCTCTGGTTCATTGAATTCTACTTATTGAATACTCATGGAGCCCCAGTAATTATAAAGCATTAGGTTCATTTCTACTAGGAAAAAGAGCAAAAGAAGACATGGATCCAGGTAAAGACATGCATATTACAATGGGAGGTTAAAAAAAAAAAGAAGCCAAATGATTTTAGAAAAAGCGTGTTCAAGCTTTACAAGTTGATGGCTCAGATCAGGTAGAGGTGATACCCAGCTAGGGTCTAAGGACTGAGAAATAAATGAAGAGCTGTGGTCTAAGGAATTCTAAGTTGGGCTTTGACAGATGGTGGAGATTTCAATAGCCCTAACCTAAGTCCTGACAAGCAGCTCAGGCTTTGGTAAGAAAGTCCTAGATCTTGGTCATCACTCGGTGATCTCAGTATGTAATCTGGGATATGTTCTGTAACTTTTTTTTTGGTATTACTTTGTCTATAAAAGAACTTGTCTAGCAAGGTAATTAAAAGTTGTTTTTACTGAAAAACTTCATTACCCTGCCTTTCTCCACCACAGGGCTCCAGGGGAAGGGAAGGCCTTCTGGTTTTTTAGACTGAGTGGATCAAGAGTGAGATCTGAGTGCTGCTGTTGGCAAGAGCAGCTGTGCGCTAGGTGGAGCGGTGCACTGGGGCTGGAAACCCCTGGGGCTGAGCTCCCAGACAGGTTTTGCAAGAAGGGCTGTTGGCATCCAGGCTGTCATTGCTGGTTTTAAAGTTGTTTACTTGTCAGTAAACACTCACAGTGAGGAAAAGAGGCAGTATCTGTATAGATGGTCCTGCTTCCATGCCTTTTTCTCTTAGAAAACAGATTTTCTCACATGACAGTCAGGCTTCTATGATACTGAACAAAAAACAATGGAAAGCCGGGAAAGGAAATACCCTGACTGGGGAACCTCTGCCCTGGTGACCTCAGGAGAAACCTGACTGGATTACACAGAGGTGAATCTAATGGCAATTTAAATGCTCTCCTAGTCTTCTCCCACAAGTTCATTTACTGGGTAGATTATGGTGATGAATGTTTTTCTTCCTTCTGTCACCCTAGAGGTAGAGACTCTTTGGGGGCGGTAAGGGAAACTGTAACAAAAATATTGGGCTAGAGGAAATGAAACTGTGCTCAGGCCCTGAGTTCAAGACCCATAACCACCAAAAAAATAAATAAATACAAATAAAAAACAAAAGAAATAGACTAGAGAATCTTCTGGTGAGCTGCATCATACGTGCAAAGAAACAGCCCTGTTTCCCCCAAATATCTCCATCAGTGATCACATTTTTCCTGTGGTCATATCTTCTCTGTGATCCTGTCTTCATCAAAGGGGAAGGAGAAAAGGTCAAATCCTAAGAATTTCACAAAAGAATTAGTGTGATCTTGAAGCCTTTGGACACATGTCAGATTTCCACACTAGTGTTTTAGAATGCCTTGAGGGTGAAGATAAATATTTATCAATTGGCTGCAGGAGCCTTGACTTATGGCAGGTACTGATTTTCCTGGGGTATGTTCTCCTCTCATAACAGATTTCTGGCTTGGGAGATTGCTAGACTCAGAGTTAGAAAGACATGAGAGCAATCAGGCATCACAAACCAGCCTTTGGTGGCCTGCACACGCCATTGTCTAAGAGATTCCCGAAGCACAACTAGTTCAGTTACTTAGTTGAAAGCTGGGATTTTGAGAAACACTTGACCCAAATTAACTAGAAGCATATTTATTATTTCCTTTTGGTTGTCATCACTGCTGGTGATGGGAAATTGCTTATTTTAACCTACTATAAAATTATTCCAGAATAGAGCTGAACATAGGTGTAGATAGAGAGCAGGCTGCATCTAATTGTCAGAATGGTGAAGTTGAGAGTCTTGGGAAGAATCCTGAATAGTCATCACTAAAGGTACAGAATGTATTTTAGAGTGGACTCTAAAGAAGTACTGGAGAGTCAGAAATACCGGTTTGCATTTATTTTATTTTATTTTTTTAATTTTGTCAGTCCTGGGGCTTGAACTCAGGGCCTAAGCACTGTCTTTCGGCTGTCTCAAGGCTAAAGCTCTACCACTGAAGCCACAAACACCATGTGTGGGTTTTTTTCTATGTATGTGGTACTGAGAAATCAAACCCCGGTCTTCGTGCATGTTAGGTAAGCACTCTACCAGTAGGCCAAACTCCTGGCCTCTGATTTACATTTTGTCCATTCTAATATGGCATCAGGAGATGAGTATTTGGAAAATACCATGCATTGATTTTTCTGGGATATGTTTTCGTCTTTCAATTTTCCTAAGTAAATTCTCATGGAGGAAAAATTAAATAATATGAAGACCTACTATATAGAAGAAATGTTCCCTTCCTCATCTCCAGTGTACATATACCAGAATTAAATGTCATTAGCAATTTGACACACATATACCAGTCCAGGTTTATTCCTACTCTTATTCAAACACAATTGCAAAACATCTTTTATTTATTTGGACAAAATTAACGATTTAATTCAGAGCTTCATGCTTACAAGATAGGCACTATACCATTTGATCCACTGTACCATTTGGGTTATTTGTGAAATAGGATCTTGTTTCATGCTGAGCCAGCCTGGCTGTGATCCTCTTACTTGTTTTCTTCATGCCATGACGGATGACAGATACATGTTACTGTGCTTCCAGTTTGACATAATACATGTTATGACATGATCCATTCAAAGACCAAGGTATCTAGAAACTCTAGGAACAGAAAGAATCACACATCACACAAAACATATCTTTATAGAGGGTCAAGAAGACACAGGAGAAGAATCTTTATGTCTTTCCACTTTAGAGCCCATTGGTGATCCTACACATTTAGCTTTTCTCCAAGTGGTATGATCTAATGTGGCATGCTATTTTCCCATACTTACTTGCCTAAAGTGCTTGTATCTCATCTAGAATCAGATATAAGTCCTCAGTGGTTTGGAATGATTCCACTGTCAGGCCTGTATCAGATACAGCATCCATAAAGGTCCTGACACTAACAGCTGCCACAGAGAAAAGCAGTATGGCTGCTTAACCTTCTTGGTCAAAGAACAGATCAGAGTCTCCCAGGCACCCTTCACCAAGACAAATTGACCAGATTGTTACTGTCAATCATTGTTCCTCTTATACATGTGATTTCTTCTTTACATTTTGTAAAGTGGTTGCTAAGGTGCAGAAAAAGAGGGGGGGGAGGAGGAAGGAGAGGGAGAACTGCATTTCTTAGAATTCTCCTGGAACATTGTAAATTGTGTTCATGAACTTAACTCCACAAGGGAAAAATGCATTGGAATGTTTTCTGGAAGTCTGGTATCGTCCGAAGAAGACACATTGTCGAGAGACCCAAGTACATGTGGTCTTTACCAAACAGTATCATCTGCTGCTTCATAGGAATGTCCATGTGTGTTATTCAGAATGAAGTTTCATCCTGCACAACATTAACTAATGAATAAGAAAACCCCAAACAGTGGTTCAGTATAACCTATATGGAAATCAGCAATAATCATAACAAGAATAGAAAAAAGAAAGTAAAACTTTAGACATCTAGTCAACTAAAGTGATATCTTGCTGCACACATCCTGGCTTCATATAATTAGTTAAGCTGCTAGGGTTTGGATTAGAACTATTGGAAAACACACACATACACACACACACACACACACACACACACACACACACACACACACAGAAGTCATAACCTAACTACAGATAACTATGTCTAGTTAAAGTGTTTGTCTTATAATTCCCTATTAATTTACACAGTCAATAGGCTGTCTATGAACAAATGTGTCTGTGGCTTAGAATATCCATTAAGTACTAGAAAACAAAAAAGAATCATTGTTTTCCTTCCCCCAGTTTTCCAAATTAATAATTAAATTCAATATCTGTCAAAAAGCCATTGATTTTTAGGCATACATTATATGTATATGTATGTCAATGCACATTAAAGATAAAAGAGAGCACCCAGGAGTTTGGTCTAGTGGTAGAGTGCTTTCCTAGCATGCCCAAAGACCTGGGTTCAACTCCTTAGTACCACATACACAGAAAAGCTGAAAGTGATGCTGTGGCTCAAGTGGTAGAGCTCTAGCCCAAGGATAATGCTCAGGCCCTGAGTTTAGTCCCCAGGATTGGCAAAAAAAGAAAGATAAGAGAGAAGCATATATACACATATACGTATATATAATTTTAAATTAAAACAATATTCCTCTCTGGCTTGGGAAAATTTATTTTCTTGGTGAGAGAAGAAAAGGCTATCTTATTAATATGACTCAAATCCGGTTTCACTACAAAAACATGTAGATATTTCTGTTTTTATAAGGGGGAAACTGAGGGGTTTCTATTCTGTTGAATGTGCAAGGCATTCAATAATCCGCTCATTTCCCACTAGCCTGTATCTCTTCTCCTTTGTAGTCAGTTGTGGCCCAACACAAATAAGAGAGTGTTGAGGATAAGAATCTGACTGTGGTGAAGAGCAGGGTGAAGAGCACAAAAGTGAAAACTCTTCCACGAAATAGCAAAGCTCATTAACACAAGTAAAGGGAATACCCTGAATGAAATGGAAGTTGGGCAGGGATTTCTCCAATGGCACGCTCCTTTCTCTGGTTCAGGGTCACTAAGTATCTACAGAGTGAAGATGAGATTCTTTTCTAGTTTGATTAGGAAAGTTTCTAAATCAGGACTGGTGAGAGAAACTGCATTTTTCTCTAGCATGGGGAGAACTCCATCTGTGGTACATTGTTTTACAGACCTATAAACTCTCTGACATTCCTAAAAAAGCAACAAAAAGAAATATTCCAATGAATCAAGCAAATTTCTTTATCTTGTCAAGGTATCTGAAAACAAACCAAATCATTCTTATTCCTCCACCCATACCTGCGTGCAATTATAACCTGTTGCACCAGGAATTTAAGTATTATTGAAGTACCTGCATTGAGCTTCTAATCTATGGAGAGGGAAAGCTGTGGAGAATAGAAATGTATTTTCAGATGAAATGTGAATGGAAGACTTAAACTATCTCCAAGAGATTCTGATCACAATCCTAAATACTGGAAATAGGAAAAAAATGTCTAAGATCGATGACCTATGATCAAAGCTCTAGCAAAACAAACAAAAACCAGGGATTCTAACAATTACTATATACTATACCAATTAACATCAATGTTCCTGAATAATGATGCTAAAAATAAAGATCAGTGCTGATCTGAAGAAGGTTTTCCTTTCTGTTTCTGAAGTGGCAGTTGCCAGTTTCTATGATACTGATGCAAAAGCTTTCTATATTTATGTAAGTTGATAAACTGATTTGTGCATGTGTTTATTTACTTATACTTCAATAATTAATAAGAATTATTAATAATAGATGTTTCAGATAAAACACAGTTCTCTTAAGATTCAGGAGCATCGTTAGCATTGTAACACTTTAGTATTTCCAGCTAATTTTTGGCACAAACCACAATCAAGAGGGCATGTTCAGTTTACTTTGTCATTTGAACTACAAACACCCATTACCTCCAAACATGCGATGAAAATCAAAGAGCCTCAGTACTTATGGCTGCTAACAAACAAGATCTGAGGAACTCACTTTTTCTCTCAGAAACTGAGAAGTTGTTAGCAATGAGTGAACTGAGCTCATTAACTCCTTGGCATTTGCAGCCTATTTGTGCGATCATAGGAGATGTTCTAAAGGAAGGACTTCAGAAATTACATGATATGATCATTAAAAGAAGAAAAATGCTGTGGCAGCAAAAAAAGAAAAGATGAATAGGAATACCTTTTGTATCTGTGTGGAATAAGTTTTCTCTGATCTGATTTTGACAAACGGAAGAATGTCTTCAGCCTGGTTTTCTCGCCCTTCTGCCCTTAAACCTTTGTTTTGTTGAACAATCAGATGTGCAAATCTGTTGCCTTGTGGAAGATGAGTAAATGCAGTGCTTCTTAAAGTGGTCTCACTACTCCACAATTCCTTTGGTACTGCCATTTTGGGAAGTCAAGCAAAGATAATAAATTGACCAGAAACCAAAAAAAAAAATGTAATGTACTGCCCTATCCTGAGAAATGCTCTATTTCTAGGGGAAAGGCAATTGTAGGTACTTATTGTTTCCCAGAAGACTGATTTCTAACTAAATCCCTCAGAAGTACAACTGGAAACATCTTCTGCTTCCTTAGCTTCTCTTTCTGCTTCCCACCTGGGACTCTCAGAGAATGTGTTTGGGGATATGGCAGAAAGTCACATGACCTAAGCTATTTGATCATTGTTTACCTGGATAATTGCTGAAAGGCATGCACCATTGTGTTTGGAATCTGTGCAAGCAAGGGATTGAAGTATGGAAAAAGGGTTCTTAACAGTGTTTCTGCTTAAAGTGATAGGAATATAATTCTTTATATGAGTTCCTGTTTTTGTTGTTTAAACCATTATATTATATTGCTGCATTTACCTCACCTTTTCTCTGCATCGTGTTATTTTAAAAATAAACAATGGTAGAAGACATTCACAATCTGGACAACAATCACTGAGTATCTAGTATGTAGCAGTGGAGGCTCATTACAGAGGCCATCTAGAATTAATATGGAAGGGATTAAACAGTTTGTGACTGAGATAGACACTTAACATTGGGTTGAGGTGGAGGTTAGGAGAAGATAAGGTTTTGTGCCTTCAAAGGAATGTATAGTCTAACAGTCCAGTTATTCATTTGTTCATTTGTTTATTCACGTACAAATGCTTAGTGATTATTTGCTATGAAGCAAACTCAATATTCAGTAGTAAGCTCTATATGAAGTAGTCATAACATGAAGTAAAATATGAAGAAGGATATTGTGAGGGGAAAAAAAGTAGAAGACATTTACTGCTTACCCAGGAAGAATATACAATGTAATTAAACATCAAGCAACTGAAGAACATGTTCAGTGTTAGGAAATGGAGACCTAAGGAGAATTTGACCTGGAGTAGATTAATAGTTGATTATTGCTCACATTTATAGTAGTGTTGCCTTTCTAATAAGAGCAACTATAAAGTTCCCACCTGTCATGTTGGACTGAAGTATCAGGGTGCTGAACACTGCAGAATTATAAATATAAGTAACCCACAGGAGCAGTGGCAAATTATGAGTATTGTCTTATGATAGTAGTCTTTGCAATATTTTGTTAAATCCTCTTGATTCTTCTCTTCCTTCTGAACTTTATGAACTTGCTGCTCTTTCTCACCTTCCCTTGGCCTTTACTTTCCTTCTTAATATAAGCAGAAAACATTGTTAATGCACGTTATAAATGCCAAAGGATGGTCCTAAGTCAACAAAGGATTATATAAGGAAGGCCCAAATCCTTGTGTTACTTACATATGAAGTCATGTCCCACTGTAGTTTTTCTTACTGTTTGCAAGGCTCTTTTTGCCAGAAAAAATATGAAATCTGATCCATTAAAAAAAAACACAGCACAATTCTTCTAAACCTTTATCCCACACTCTTGGCATCTAGAGAGCAAATAATTAAATTATGTCCTTATGTAAATTGCTGGATCCATTAGTATATGCAGATTTATAGCCCCTTGAGTGTTCAGTGCTATTTATTTCTACATAGTCATGGAAACAAGAGCCTGTAAAGAGCATCACCTTGTTTTACTGAACATTAAAGTTCTTTATTGAACATTAAAGTTCTACTGACCAAATATACACAACTTCATTGCTACATTTATTAATATCTACTCTAGATTAATGAATGGGTCTCTAACTTATTTTGATTTAATTTCTCAAACAGTCAAGCATTTAAATATGATTTATTTTCACAATGAAGTATATGATTGCTTTCTGGGGCGAAATAATGTATTCTGAAAGTCTTGGCTTGTAATACACAATGAGAATTCCTAGAGAACTCAGTATGACTGAATGGTTTATATGTAAACAAGCACTCCATCTCCTGAATATGCTATTTCTAGAACAATTTTTTTTCAATTGCATTATGCCTATGTTTGCCACAGGTATAGGGTGATATGAATTTAACATTTTCCTGTATGAAGATTATTTCAACCATAGATAAGTTCCTTAAATTGAAATTAAACAAGGAAATAAAAAAATGGTATCTCTCCACTCAGGAAGGATTGAGCTGTAGATTCTTCATCTTTTCTTCTTGTTTGTTGGCTCCTCACCCTGACGTCTGCACATCTGGTAGTGCAATCATATTTTCCAAACTTTGCAGATTTGCTTTTATAGAGGGCTTTCACTTGCCTAGGGGCCTCAGGCTGCAGCTTGGGCAATGGTTCCAAAGTTGGGCTTTGGTTCCAGGTGGTCACATGGTACAATCATCCATTGTGATCAGTGAAGCAATGGCAGCAGTTGCATTAATCGTATATGGTGAAGACGTTTCTGGAAGTGACAGTGGTTGAATAGGTTATTAGGACAGAAGCTACAAGGATCCATCATCTTATTCACAGCAGGGAACATAGTAAAAGGGATGTTTTGGGGGGGTGACCAGCCTGATATGGCTCACAGGCAGCCAGCGTGACTCTAGGATCTGGGTTATAGGTGTTGAGTGCCTGTGGAGTTGGATGCTTGCAACACTACTGGAGGACCAGGAACTTGAAATTCAGGTTCATATTGCAAGGTTAGAAGTAGTTTTAGTTCTTTCATCAAGCTGGAGCCTCTTGCCCAGAGGCATACCTTATTTAGCAGTTTGGGCCAGAGGTCTAGGATGTAATTGTGCTTTTGACTGGTGGACAAAGCACAGCTCTGACATAGCTCTGGGTAATATTGGATGTTCTGGAAGCTCAAGCCTCAGGAAAAGTGGCATAGCATCATTTAGAACCTGAAATCTGCAGTTTAGGCTCTGGGGAAGGAGGTGTAAAACACAGGTGAGTCTTAACTCTGGGATGGTAAGAAGGCAGAATGTCAGGCTGCATGAAGTGAGATGAACAGCAGCAGAAACTGAAGTGTAATAGGATGCTGTTGAATCTGGGAACAGCGCAGTTAGGACTCCACCCTATAGAAAAAGGTGGTGGTGATGGGAGGTGCCTGAGTAGCTCAGAATACACAGGACTAATCCAGCTCCAGGTAGACAGGTGATAGGACTATTTTATCTGGAGGGTGGGGTGGCATAGAGCACCCAGAGGCTCTGATTTCCTAGGGCTTGAGGTACTGTGTTTGCTTAGTTTCAAAAGGTATGGCCAAATGGCTCAGCAGAGAGGACACAATTATTTTACTGTTCAAAAGATCTGAAGTCCCCAGCAGGTAAGGCATGGGAGCCTTACTAGTCCAGTAATTCCAAATCTGTGTCTCTGAGGATGGGACAATATTTCAGCTCCGCCCACAGGGACAGTGTACCACCAACTGGGTTTGGGGAATGGATTGTTTTGGTCTTACTGGGTAGGGGTGATGAAGACAGTGAGCTTTAAAATGTGATTTCTGGTTCTTTATTTGGGGTTTTACAGAGATGAAGAAGACTATGAGCTTCTAGAATTCCATCTTGTTGACATTAATCAACAGCATTTCCATTGTCCTAGGATGTCACACCCAACCATTTTTACCACTCTTGTACTCTGTACTCAGTTAAGGCTAAGTCATTTATTTTATGTTTCACAAATGAATATTTGTGTTTCCTGAAATGCAATTAACTGTCTTTTTAAAATCATACTTATCAATGTCCATAACTTTTTACAATTCAAAAATGTATTTGTTGTTTTTACAAGTTACCGCTGATAGGATCTTAAGATAAATATATATATATATATTTTTTTTTTCTATCAGAACTACTTCCATGCTACATGAAGGACATTCACTTGATAATTTGTATAATGCAACTAAGTGGTTTATAGGCTGCTCATCATTTATGATTTAAGAAACCCACAGCACAAAATACCCTGTATGGAAAAAGTGTGTTCAGTCTAGTAAATGCATTGAGGTCTCTTTTTGGCACCTGCTTCCTTACTTGGCCCTTGTGAAAACTTACCCTAGCATTCACTAGAAGCCACAAAATATGATAAATATATCATGAAAGCTCATAAACATGAAATGAGGTGACTTCAGGAGACTATGCTTTAAACTACTTGAGACATGCTTTTAGAGTAGTATTGTGCATTCAAAACCTCACAAGAGCCATATTCTCAAATCCAATTCACTATAAATATTCTGAATTCACTATAAAAAAGAATAGGGTAAAATTAGTTTTAATGGTGCCATTAATTTAACTCAATACATTTAGAATGTTCTCATGTAACATGTACTCAGTATGAAAATTAGTAAAATGTTTCAAATTTAATTTCATGCTGAGTTTTGAATTCCACAAAATCTAATAGGTTTTTTTTTGGGGGGGGGTACTAGGCCATGAACTCAAGAACTCTTCTTGCTTAGCTTTTTCCAACAATAGGCTGGCACTCTATTGCTTGCATCACACTTCTGCTTCTGGCTTCTTACTAGTTCATTGGGGATAAGAAAATCTCTATTTTGTCTGCTCCAGCTGGCTTTGAACCTCAATCCTCAGATCTCAGCCTTCTGAGTGGGTAGGATTACAGATATGAGGCACCAGTACCTGGTTTCTAGTTGGCATTTTATAGTTACAGGCTGTGTGAATTCTGATAAGTGAATTCTGATTCAAGAGTTCACTAGTCACATGTAGCTAGTGATTAATTCCAACACTGCTTGATAACAAAATAATATATAGGCAAGAACCTATTGTTTCCACAAGCCCAGAAGAATGCCGCCTGTGGTCTTTGCATTTGCCTTTGCTCCAGTTCTCCTTTGTAGCCGGGATCTCTGAGTTGTGAGTGGGCTCCAGAAGACACACAGCCAGTGAGATCATTAATTCCAAATAACACCAAAGTTTGCTCTTATGCTAGTAAGACTCATGATGCCTTTAACACCACATTTTTATCAAACCACTTATTATTTTATTGGGCAATACATTCTGATTAGGAATTTGTTTTAATAATAAAAGACATGTTGATCACTTCTGTTCCATCTCATTATTAGTTTACAAGTTTGTACAATGAGTCAAAACTTGATGTTTATATTTTGTATCTAAAATGTTCCCCCAAAGCCCTTATGTTAAAGATTTGCTCCTTATTCCATCTCATAGCCCTGTTTGGAAGTGAGGGAAACAGGCTGAAGAATTGTCACAGGGAGTAAGAGGTTGTGGGGTAGCCTAGAAGGGATTATAAAGACCTACTCACCACCGCCTCTCCCACTCCCCTTTCATCTACTACTGACCATGAGCAGGCCTTTTCTGACACTTGAATGATTACTATGACCTACTATACTGCCACAGGCCCAAAGCAATACAACCAAGACTGAGACTCTGAAAATATGAGTCAAAATAAACCTTTTAAGTTGATTTCTGCAGTTATTTTGTCTCAATAATAGAAAACTAGCACACTGCAAAAGGCAACCACCATCATATTCAAGATAAGAAAATAATCTGGAGCAAGTAGGTAATGGGTTTGATGTTATTAATCACTGTCTTTTTTCCATTCTGGTGGTTTAGCAAACATAACAAGTGAGTCTCATAGACCTAGAGGCTGTGAAATTCAAAATCAAAGTCCTGGCAAACTCAGGAACCACCAATTTGCTAGGTCACATAAGCATCTTCTTGCTGAATTGTCATAGGATGGGAGAAATGAGTGGAGCCCTTCTACCAATCCTGTTCCTAAGGCTCCTATTTATGAGCCAATCATCTTCCCCAAATCCATATAACATCAGTTGGGAATCAGCTTTTCAAAACAGAAGTTTTAGAGGGACACATGCACTAAGATCATAGCATTTTGCTCCCATCTCCCAAACATTCATTTCCTTTCACATACAAAGTAGACTTACTCTATCCCAATAGACCCCAAAGTTTTAACTCCTACAGACATCAGTTCCAAACTCTAAAGTTCCCATTTCCATCTAAATAGCACCTAACCCAGATATGGATGAGATTCAAGATACACTTTAGCTGGAGGCAAGTTGTCCTCTGGCTATGAACCTTTGAAACTGGACATATTTCCAAAATGTATTATGGAGACACCCACAGGACAGACATTCCAATCCTAAAAGGGTAAACTAGAAAAGAAGAAAGACAGGTCTTGAGCTAGCTTAAAACACATGGCAAACAGTATTAAATCTCACATTTTGAGAAAACCCTTCAGACTCACGGGGCCCAGTATGTTCCATCTCCCTAGGGCAGTGCTTCTCCATCTTTGTTGTGTACTGTTGGGTTCCCAAGGCTTTGAGAAAGCCCACCGCCATAACTTTGTTGTGTGCTTCAGCAGTCTTGGGTTGGAGACATGTCTCCGGGCACTCCCAGGCAGAAATCACATGTTACTTTTCACATGGTGAAAGTAACCCCATCATCAAGAATCAGCTGATCTAGTGCCACGATCCTATTTCTGCTTTGACTGCCTGCCTGATCCCCAGGGATCTCTAGGTCACCCCTGGACTAGTTTGTCTCCTTTGCTACAGCTTTGGAAGGCACAGTGAACACTGACCGATGAATCACTGGAGCTCCACACAAGCTGGCCAAAGAATGTGTCTGGATAAAGTGGGAGGAGAAAACTCAACCATGTGAGGTAGTGCTAGACAGAGCTGGTCCTTCCTTCTGAATTATTCTGTTCCCAAGGCTCCTGAACTGTGGGTGGAAAGCTAGCCCTTGAGAATTTCTGAAATGCAATGGGAATCTTCTATTGTTTAGATGTATGATTAATTTCTCCATTGTCTTGATCAGCAGCAGCACCTGGCTTCCACTGAAATGACCCACCCATGATAATTCCCCTATCTGATAGACACCAAGCTGTGTTTCTGTTCTTCCCAAATAGGTTTTCTTAGCTTTACCTATAGGCTGAGGGTTTTCCAAAATTTAAAATTTTGTTTCTCTTTTATTAATAATTCTGCCTCAAAATAATTTCTCTTTTTCCCTACATTTTGTTATAGCAGTCAATATAAACCAAGCTAAACTTTCAACTCTTTGCTTAGATTCATTGAAATATCAATTCCATTCACAGATACATTCTACCTCACATGCATAAAACATTTGAATGCAATATTCTCTGTCTCCCATCCCCCCATTATCACCACTCTTAATATCCATGGCATCTTGAGCATTTTGAACTCTCTTGAATGCCCAAGCCTTGCCACTGTACATAGAACATCTTATTTAAGTTATATGGTAAGAAAAGAACTAACATTTATGACTGCAACTTGGGTGTGAGTTGAAGCCTGGGACAAATCCTCCCTCACATCACATGGGAAATGATGTTTGTGATTCCAGCTAAGTCTATTCAAGTGTGCATTTTGCACTTTTTGTACATTACCAGTATCTTTTCTCTCTACTTAATATGAATAAAATAAAAAATTTACCAATAATATGTTTACTTTCAGATTTCTTCACTTTTTCTTACCACAGTATAGTTGTCTGTAGCTAGCTGATGCAATACAATGTATAGAGATTACCAAGGACTTTAGCTCCATTTCCATGGCATATGTCAGATGGGGAGACATACAAAGTGAGCATTTGTTTCATCTGGACCCTGAAGGCCCTGAAGCATTAGCGGGCTGGTTGGGGTGGGGGGACAGGTGAGGACTATAATCATTCAACCTAAAGTCCTTTTGTCATATGTTATAAGTAGGAATAAAGAACGACTGAAGCAAGATGGCACTCCGAAGTTTAGCATTGTGCTACCTGCTACTTTAACAAATATCCACATGGACATCAATGTAGCTTAACAATCACTTCTTGCTTATCTGCTCCCATGTTGTGTCTGGCTGTGCTACTTACTGCCATTCCAGATTTCCACTGGTTGGTCTGCCCTTCTAAACTTCCTAACCTAAACTAGTCCACATTTCCTTCTATTATATGAAACTTTATCCATTCTTCTAATCAATCACCTGATCACATGACTTTGCATCACTGCCTTCCATTTTCCCAAGCAACACTGCCTTTACTTCTTTTCATATTTTATTCTATGTGCTCCTTTTGTTGACTACAAGAGGTGACACTTTGGGAAAAGTGTTGAGACAGTTTCTCTCAATGAACTAAGAGCTTAGATGGTACATGAGAAGATTTCTTTAACAATAGTGGCTCTATCATGCTCTCTGACAATTCCGGAAGAATAGAAACACTTCATGTTCATTGTTGTTCATGGCACACAGAAGAGTAGCTACAATGAACAACAGGATCTGATGCATCCACTTCTTTCATTTAAACAGTTCTCTTTCTCTTTCTTTCTACCATGTATAATTCCTACCATAAGTACTAGGGAAAGCATATGACTTTGGTATTTCAGAAACTCTGCGTTGTGTAGCACCATGAATCAATGCGTGATACACCCAGGCTTCTATTTTTTTCATGCCATCAATTTCTTTAGATAATGTAAACTTTATTTTAGTTTCATTCTTTCCCAAGAATATTTTGCTATCTAAAGTGACTTCTACACTTAATCGCTTCTTTTAATTGTCATAGTAAATCGCTTCTTTTAATTGTCATAGTAACAAAATTACCTGTGAATGCCTGTCTTTATCTTCAGATTATAAGCCTCCACAGTATAAATTCCTGATCTTATTTTTAAAACATTTTTATTATTTTAAAGTAATTGTAGGAAGAAGTGGCCATTCAGCGAAGCAGTTTGTGACTGCAGTGCATCTTCATGGATGTTTACCCTTTTAGTATTCTCACCTGTCCTTTCAAAGCCACCCCTTCCCTCACTTTTCTTAATTTTAAAGTTACCTATTACATTTTTGCCACTAAAAAAGCAGTTTATGTATACAATGCATCTTGATTTCTATCATTATTTCAGCATCTCCACTCCCTTAGGCCCATCCCTCCCTTCCTTTATTTTTTAAATCATGATGAACTGTTGTCTGTACTCTTCTCTTTCCCCTCTTCACGCTTCCACCCCCTCTTCTTTAGCCCCACTCTCCCCTCTTGCAAATACCTGTTTCCTAGTATTATTTTGATGGGTTTTTGCCTTAGCTATTCCCAATAATTATACTATTTGAGCTCTCCATAGAGTTAATTACACATCAGCTAATTCGTTTGTATCCTCTTGCCTACCACCCATTCTGCTTACTTCTAGTTATCACATTCTAGTTACCAAAAATGAGGGAAATCATATGCCGTGTGTGTCTCTATATCTGCCTTACTTCATTTAATATTTTTCCCAAGTCTTTCCATTTCCTTACGAATTTCTTGCTCCAGTTGTCCATTGAGGGGCATCTGGGCTATGGTAAATAATGATGCAATGAACATGGTTATGCAACTACATAAAGATAATAATAAATATGTAAGAAAGTATAATTAAATCCATTATAAATGGACTTATAAAGCAAAAAAGAGGAAAGAAACAGTAATATAGTAGGACGGGGGTAAATGTAAGCAAATGACATTACATGCATGTATAGAAATATCACTATAAACCTTTCTGTACAGGTAATAAATGTAATACAAACCATACAAGGAAACATGACTTGCATTAAAAGAAAATATTTTTAATTTCGAAGACATCAGTTTCAAATTTTTATTTATTTTTCATTAACATACAAGACTAGTTTATTATCTTTATGTAATTATACAAAGGGGTTTCAATTCAACATGTCACTTTATGGGTACAATACACCTATGTTATCAATTTCAAAGAAGATTGAAATTAAATCTTAGTCTGAAAGAAGTTATTATATATTTAATGAAAAACCAATTGACTTGGAAGCACACAGAAATTGATAAGAATAAATTAGAAGATAGGTAGAAAGAATGAACAATGTTCAAGAAGTAACATACCCACTATCTGATGAATGTAGCTGTAACCCCTCTGTACATCACCCCAACAATAAAGCAAATGTTTGTTTTAAAGAATGAACAGGAAGTTCAATAGAAAGTTTAAGGAGCTCATAAATATATGAAAATATATTTGGTCTTCCTAATAAAACAAAGTATGATTGCCTATAACTCTTTTGTGACAAGGACAAGAAATAAATATTTGTGGTTAGTCACCTGCAGATATATTGGCATTGTTTGTTACCACAGGAAAAACATAGCCAATAAAGCTGAGTGATAGTCAACAGTATATACTAGGGTTAGATTTGCATTTTACCAACCTAAGTACTAAGTCACCTTCTTGGGATGGAAAAAAGGGTCAGTGACTGGTTAGGTCTAGCCCTGTTCATTCCAAAGGAAACCAGAGAACCTTGGAATAAACATTCATTCATTCATTCATTCATTCATTCCATGCATCAGACCATTTCTTTCACACAGTCATCTCCTTGGTATTTGCAGTTCACTTTCTGCAGGTTGTGTTATTCATGATTCACCAAGGCCCAAAAATATTAAATAGGTCCTTCTGGAAATAATTAATACATGTAAATAACTTTCATTAAGGGATATTCTAATCATCTTTCAGATTTTTATTCATCGTTGTTAAATTTCTAAATGAGCCTGATTTTTCAAGTAAATTTACCATGGTACATATGTCTACAGGGAAAAATAAGATATACCCTAAACTAACAAAATTCCAAACTTCTATCATTGCTAGTACCATAAAATTCTTCACTAGATATGAACTGGAGACTAGCCACGTGGTCGCATCTTCATGCTAAAATATTGAGAATAGCACAGCTAGAAGCTCAACCTGCAACTTCAGCCTAGTAAAACCTTTCCAGAAAATGGTGCCAACCTACTCAGTTAGCCTGGTAAATGACTTCTAACTGTAGGGACGAGACAGTCAAGTGGATTATTGTGATCCTTAAAGATGACATCTACCTCCCTTTACTTCCTTCTGCAATGTCTGTCCTGCCTTCCTTGCCCAGCTTGAGTAATAAATCTACTGTGTTCAATTGAAGGTGCAATTCTGTAATAGTCCCATGCTCTAGAAGATGCCAGGTTGCTCACATCTATCTCATGCTCAATACCTTTGGAACATGGGCCATTTGTGACACTGAAGATATGACAAAGGAGTTCATGGGATGTAGTTAACATAAATTATCACATAAGGAAAATCAGACATCATGTATCTGATATGCCTGAGTTTGGGCAATCACCTGAAATTCTAGATTCTGATTTTCATAGCCCAGCATCTAATCTTCAGTTTTAGTGTTTTACCCAAGCACATTTTCCTCATTTCAAGATTATATTCCTTTAGGGAGAATTCTGCATCACATCACTAAAATCATTAACATTTCTATGAGGGACCTTTCATGGCCAGGAGTAGTGCCATACAGAGTCTTAAAATGGGTTTCTTGTTTTCATAAGAAACCCATTTAAAAATCCCTATGGCACTTATTTTAATAAGAAATACATTTCATAGCATTTCCATCATATACTAGTCATTAGGATAGTCTTAACTTTTCTTAACTTATTTGTGCTACCATTAATCAGATACTTAATAGTCCTCTGAGTTCTAAGTCTGTGTAATATTCACCAATATCCAAGAGACTTAATATGGTGTGAACCAAGATAGTCTCAGAATTAGAGTTGTACATTATTTTGTATGATTCAGAAGTTAAAAGCATGTGTTAGACTGCATGTCAATTCTTTTCGACACATTACATCTTTAAAACAAGCTTTGTATTGCTTAATGGATCAAATCGGCATCAGCAGATTCTCTCAATGTGTTCAAGGGCAAATGATATGAAACTTCACAAATCTGAAAGGCTATGTAATTTTATTAGAATTTTTTTCTGTGAAATCCTATGAAATGAACCAAAGATGGAGTTAGTAATATCGTGTTTTTATTTTAATTTTTCTGCTGTTCCTAGGGTTTGAACTTAGGGCCTAGGTGCTGTCCCTGAGGTTTTTTTGTTCAAGGGCAACATTCTTACGCTTGAGCCACAACTCTTTGATGGTTTATTGACGATATGAGCCTCATAGACTTGACCTCCAGATTAACTTTGAACCTCAGTCCTCAGATCTCAGGCTCTGGTATAGCTAGACTCATGGCATGAGCCACAAGTACCTGGTTCTAACTCATGTCTTCGTAATGGTTACTTAACCCACTTAAGAACATAGTACAGAGAAGGAGAAACCACTCCCAACTCACTTAAACAATATGTTTAATAAACATATGCAGGTGCTTGGGCAGTTATAGAAAGCTTTTTTGAATATAAACATATTTCAGGAATAGGTTTTAAAGGCTACATTCCATTTTCAGTCCATGTAGAGCTATTTCAAGCCATCTATAGCTGTTGGATCATTTCAATATTTGTTTCAGATAAGCTACACTATATACTGGGACATAATGTAGTGTTGATAAGGAACTTCTGAATAATGAAAGAAATTTACTGTTCTCTGGGAGAGTGATGCTAAAGGAACAGGAACTTTATGTTGATTTTCTTTACTGAGATAATGAATTCCATGTTTACTTTATTTTAGGAGGAACAATCCTTCCTGTGGTCACTGCTGATGTAATTGTTCAATGTTAAAGCAAATTAACTTGTCCTCATGGATTCTGTGGATTGCAGACTATGTTCTGATCATCTGAACTGAGGAAATCAAGTAAAGAATTTTTGTCAATAATTCCACCCATCACCCACACTTAACAGGAATTCTGCAATATGGTATCTAATGAAATTTCAGAGATAGGGCATTACAGTTGTGAAAACTTGGTTTCAGTTCATCCTAGGACTTAGAATATCTTGCCAATGTCCATTTACTGCATGTACCAAACATTAAGCAACGTGTTTTAGTGATTTGGCAGTAATTAATTTCAATCAGTTAAATTACTTCAAATGCCAACAGGTTGATACTAGTACCAGAAGGCAAATTTCTCCCTTGGAAAGAGAGCTGGAACTGAAATTGGATATAACACACAAATCCACACAATGTTTTGCTTTTACTATGTGTGTTATCTAGAGCAGAACTTAAGGTAAATAGACTTCTCTGCAGTTCTCTTGCTATGAAAGGGTTATGACAATTTCTTCTGTGGTCTGAAGCAAAAACACATGGAGAAAAAGACAAATAAATGTTCTGAACATTATTCATAACTAAAGCTTATTGTCATTAGCTCAGTCTAATGGTTATTTAATCCTATTTAAACTCTAAGAATTCAGAATGAATTTGAGGGTTTGGGGGGCCCTCTGACTTACAGTACAACCTTTCTAGTTAGTAGATATCTCTTCTCCCAATCTTTTTCTTTACATGTATTCCTTAGGACAGTAAATCAAGAAGGGCTCCTGCCATTATCTTGGTAAAATTTTTAAACAAATGTTTTTCACAAATTTTAAAACCTACAAGAAGAATTAGTTCCTTTATTGTGATATTTGTGAATGTGAACAAGAATGCTTCCAATCACTTCTGTCTTGTAGAGAATGAAATAGATTTTTGTTAGCTGAAATTTCCATTTTCTAGTCCCTAAGTGAGAGAGAAATTTGAATAGTCTACTTCAAATATTCATAATTTTTTCACATTTATTTTTTAATTTTCCAAAATATTAATATATTGGAACTTCTCTTGTCTTGCTACATACTTACAAGGATGTCATCAAATTTTCACCATTTTTTGATATTTATTTTGGTTTATAAAATTTTTCCAAAACATTAATATGTATTGAACTTCTTGTCTTGTTACATATTTCCAAGAAGGTCAGATCCCCTTGTTGGTATTTCATTTTTTAATGTTTTATTGTCATTAAGTAGTTGTACAGAGGAATTGCTGTTTAGTAAAGGAATTTATTCACTGTGATCATCCCTTTCAACATTCTCACTCTTTCCTCCCAATACCACCTTCCTCTCAATTTTCTTAAATATTTAGGATATATTTCAAATTTTATGACTGCATTCTCTCTTTTCCTCTCTTCATTCATCTAACTTCCTCCCCTTGATCCCACTCCAAATCTTTTGAGTACTCATTTCCTGGTGTTGATATTGTTGAATTGTGAGTTATCCTTTCTAAGGAATTATAGCATTTCAATTCTTTCCTGAAGGTACCATATTTCAGTTAGTATATTTGTGTATACTTGCATGTCACTGACATATTTATTTATATATTTATACATTAATTCTAGCTTCCATTTTTTGAGAAAAATACACCCATTGTCTTTCTGGGACTGACTTATTTCACTTAACAAGATATTTTTTTCTATTTGTAAATGATGCAATATTATGTTTTCTGATGGATGAGTGAAATTCCATTATTTATGTATTCAACATTTTCTTAATCCATTAGTCCATTGAGAGGCATTTGGACTGATTCCATATCAGCCCAAATGTGAACAGTGCTAGATGAACAGTGTTATAATGAACGTGGCTGTACAGGTGACTTCAGATTATTCTGGTCTGTATTCTTTTGTATAAATGACCATAGGGTAATTCTATGTTTGTTTGTTTGTCTGTTTGTCTGTTTGTTTGCTTGCTTTGAGAAATTCCCATATTGAGAGAGGCTGAACAAGTTATATTCCCATCAACAGTGTATTAAGGTTCTCTTTCTGTCCACATCCATGCCGGCATCTGTTATTGTTTGAATTCTTGATGGTGGGTAGTTTTAACTGGGATAAGATGGAATCTCAGTGTTGTTCTGTATTTCTTTCACAGAAAGAGATGTGAAGTATCTCTTCATGGGTCCTGTGGTCATTTTTCTTCTCCTAAGAAGCTATATTTAGTTCTTTTTACCATTTATTAATCCAGTTGAATCTTTGAGGGTTTAATTTCTTTTTTTAAATTATGTTTATTTTTTGCCAGTCCTGGAGCTTGAACTCAGGGCCTAAATACTGTCCTTGGGCTTTCTCAAGGTCAGAACTCAGAGCCACAGCACCATTTCTGGCTTTTTCTGTGTATGTGGTGCAGAGGAATCAAACCTCGGTCTTTGTGCATGCTAGGCAGGCACTCAACCACTAGGCCAAACTCCTGGCCCAAAGGTTTAATTTCTTTATCTCTCTGTCTATTGTGGATATTAGGACATTGTATGCTGTACAGCTGGCAAAAAAACTTCTACCATTATATATGTAGTGCTTTCAACTTAATAAAGGCTGTCTATGACAATCCTACAGCCAACATTATAGTTAATGGGGAAAAACTAGTATCATTTCCTATAAAATCAGAAACGAGACAAAGATGTCACTTTCTTCAATATTGTACTGGAATTTCTAGCAGGAACAATAAGGTAAGAGGAAAACATAAAGGGAATCTAAATAGTAAAAGAAGAGGTAAAACTACCTACAAAAGCCTAGAGATTTTACCCATAGGCTTAAAAGGTTGGCAAAGTAGTAAGGTAAAAAATAAGCTACAAAACTCAGTAGCTTTTCTATACAACTACAATGAGAAGACTACGATTGAAATCGGGAAATAACTTCATTTAGAATAGAATCAAAAAGTAAAATACCTAGGAATTAAAATAATCAAGATTGTGAAGGACCTCCACCATGAAAACTACAAAGATTTGAAGAAGGAAATCAAAGAAGACATAAGAACTGGAAAGAACTGTCATGCTTCTGGATTGGCAGAATTAATATTGTGAAAATGGCAACACTACCCAAAGCAATCTAAAATTTCAATTCAATACTCATCAAAATTGATGAGATAGAGAAAACAATCCAAAACAATATGTGGAGCCATGAAAGGACACAAACTGCAAAAAAAAATCTGAGCAGAGAAAAGTAATGCTGGTTGTATAACAAGTCGAGACTATAAATTCTACTGCAGAGATACAGTAATGAAAATGGCTTGGTGCTGTCACAAAGGCAGGCCTGAATACCATAGAACAGAATAGAAGATCTGGGTAGGTGGGGCAGGGAATATCTACAATCATCTAGTATTCCATGAGGGAGCCAAAAACATGGGCTAAAAGAAAGAGAGCCTCCTTAAGATTCGGTGCTGGGATGACTGGAAAGTCTATTTGGGAAAGTCTGTTTGCCTCTGAGGAAACAGATAATTCTCAAACTTGAAAGTTGGTGTGGTTATTGTTGTTGTTCTCTTCTGTCCTGTCAAGAAAATTTCATTATCTCTAACTTTTAGAGATAGTGTTTAGAGGTCAAGGAAACCCACAAGAGTGCATGACACTAAGAACAAACAACAACAAAAAGAAAGTCTCAGAAAGAACATTTAATTGTTGCATAGACTCAAGCAAAGTAAGAACTAAAACAGCTGACTTTTGTTTTGTTTTGTCAATCCTAGGACTTGATTTCAGGTCCTGGACGCTGTCCCTGAGCTCTTCAGCTCAAGGCTGGCTTTCTACCAATTGAGCTGCAGCACGAGTTTCCTAGTGGTTATTTGGAGATAAGGATCTTAAGGACTTTTGTGCCTTGGCTGATTTTGAACTGCGGTCCTCAGATTTCAACCTCTTGACTAGCTAGAATTAAAGCTGCCACCACTGGTGACCAGCCTAAAGTAGTTTTAGCCATTAGTTTTAGCAATGGATGCAACTGTAGTTGTAGAGTAGAATGAATTTTCTGACAAAAAGAGAAAAACTTAAAGCACTACACATATTTTTTGTTCAGTCAAGCTGTACTATGTTCTCCTTACTCATCCAAAGCTACTGGGGGCAACCTCAAAAAGTCTGAACAGCTGAGTCTTGTAGGAAGTCAAGTAAGGGAACTGAATTGTGAAATTTTAGAGAACAAAGAATATGTCCTAGATTCTCTCTCTCTCTCTCTCTCTCTCTCTCTCTCTCTCTCTCTCTCTCTCTCTCTCTCTCTCTCTCTGTGAGTGTGTGTGTGTGTGTGTGTGTGTGTGTGTGTGTGTGTGTGTGTGTTTTAACACCGGGTTCAAATTATGTGATTTAAATGAATCCTATGTACTGTAGGAGTTCCTCTGGAAACAAAATGAGAATTTTTCTAGGTTTGAGGCATCAACTAGTAATTATAATATGCTGCTGTTTAATCAGGTAATTAAAACCAGGTTCTCAGGTTCATGCTTTAAATTCTCAATAGATTTTTTGTTTATGTCACAACTCTGAGTTGGTCAATCAGCATTATTGTGTGATTCCTCTACTTTCTCAGGACCTTCTTCCTGTCTTGTCTTTCTGCTCTATCATTGGTGTTCACTTGCAGCTATATGTCTCCTTAATCTTACCGGCTTCCAACTAAAATTGATGTAGTACACTTCCAATAACTAAAATTGAGGTAGAACACTTCCACTGTCTACTGAACCGAGCTTCATGTCAGCTCAACTGCAATGGAAGTGGAGGAATAACAAAGGTACATGAAATACTTGTTGAGCACTAATTATCTATGAGTCTGTCATTATGTTCACTCCGTGGCATAGTGGATCTCCACTTCAGTAGAGAGAAGCACAGTCCTAGCAGGTGCACACTAAGCTTGAATTTTAGCATCTCTGAGTATATCTACAGACAGGACCCTCCAGGAGTTCCAAACATGTCTCCCCATTGATTAGGAAACCTAGGAAGTTTTTTGTCCCCCCCTAGCATAGCCACACCTACATTTGCTGTACAATAAGGCTGAATAACAAACAACCTAATTCAAACAAATGGTGCTACTTCAATCACTACTCTATAGTGATTCTGAGATCTTTTAGGGTAGATGTGAGGATTTTTCTATTTTGAGGTAAGGAACATTCATTGATTTTTCTTTCTGTTGTTTTATAGGAAGACTTTATTTTTCCTTCCTTTTTCTTTTCTCTTTTCATCTTCCTTTCTTTATCTTTTCCTTTCCTTCTTCCCTTTTTTGTTCTTTTTGGTATCAGTATTGGAGCTTCTGGAGCTTAAAACCAGGTTTGAACACGGTCTCTTTGCTTTTTCGTAAGAGTCTCCTGAACTTTCCTGACTGGGATGGCTTCAAAGTATGAATCTCTTTGCCTCTTGAGTAGCTCCAATTATAGTAGGAAAAAAATCTATGCCAAACTAGGAAGAATTTTCTTAACCAATATTCTTAATAATTACTGGGTTTATATATGAAGTAATAATTCTAAATTCTCTTTGGCCGGATCATAAGTACATGTTAATACATTGCCTTTCTGATAGTTTCATAGCTTCCAGTTTTACTACCATGACAAAGATTGCTATTAAAAAATGTCCTCCAAGTGGGTACTAATGGCTTATAACTTAATCGAGCTACTCAGGAGTCTGAGATCTGATGTTCACAGTTCAAAGCCAGTCTGGGCAGTAAAGTCCATAAGACTCCTATCTCCATTAACCACCCAAAAGCCAAAAGTGGAGTTGTTGCTCAAGATTTGAGCACATAAAGCTGGACAGCACCCAGACCCTGAGTTCAAGCAACAAGATAGGCACCCAAAACAAACAAAATTTCCTCCACATTAAAGCCCTATTATTTTGCAATAGAGATTCTGATTATCCCTCAGAATTCAAATGAGAACATGAAAAGAAACAGACTGGAAAACTTAGAGCATGTATACTACATATAGTATATAAACACACTGAAATTTCTAAATTTTATATTAATGACTGAATTGGTTATACAGCAATAGAACTAACAATTTATAGTGTTCAAAATATCAATTTGATCTATTACTAGTATGAAGGTGAAATTTTACTATTTTAGAAAGAGTACTGGAATTGACTTTGTAAAACCAAGTGACAAAGTTCATTCTAATTCCAAACATTTCATCTCAATGTCTTGACATAATTTGTCTATTACTCATCTCTTAGTCCAGTACGGGCTGGGAGATTCTCCTGCATAGTTCATGAAGTGCTCACTAAGACAGGTAGTTGCTCACCATGAAATTCTGCCTGCTTCAAATCCTTCATTTCTAGCTGCATAAAGGAGAGAAAACATAAATCGTGAGAATATGAGCAGCAGCACTTAAAACCTAGGGAAGCTGGAAACTGTGGGCAGAGAACATAGAATATGGAATTTGTATTTGCTGTGTCTTGCCTGCCTTTGCTATGGTGTGTTAACTTCCTTTTTCATGACTCACTGGTCTTTGTATTAACATCTTCAATAATGAGAGTTTAACAATTAAATAGAATGATTTTCTGAAAACCCAGAACATGGGATATTTGTAATTTTACTGGGATATTGTTGTCCCTGCTCTGATCTCCCATTGAAAAAAAAAGGAGAACCTGGATGTTACCTATGTCTGTAGCTTTATGACTATAAATGGGAAATGTATTTTATTAAGCTATTTTATTTAATGCCAAAACGAACAAAACCTCTATCATGATAAGGAGTTCAACCACATTTTAGTAAACAAGGATGATATAACCTACTAACTTTACATTTATTCTAAAGGCACAAGAAGTACCATTGTACCTGTAATCATAAATAAATTGAACTTGAATTTGAAAAGACATGTCTTTCATATTTTATTTCTACAATATTAAGTTATATAAAATGTGATAAATGTGTAGCTTCTTTTATTACTAAGTATGAGTGTTTCTTTTTTCATTAAAATTATGTCCACTAATATGGTTACAAGCTTACACAGACAATAATTAGAAGCCATTAAAAAGTAATCAGTTAGACAAATACTTCCTAAATATTTATATTCTAAATCAAATTAATCTTCTAATATTATTTGTCAGGTGCCTGTAAGCAATAAACTAAAGGGTGGGGCCCCCTAATCTAATAAGTAAACCTATACTTACTGAATTTCTAGAACAAATTATATAAATCAGAATTACAACTTCTGTTTTAACAAATAGCTGTTTTCGCACCTGGTGAATGCTTAGCCATTTAAAGTCACTGGAGGTTAAATCTAACTTTTATCTAGATTCAGAATATCATTGTGTTAGAGCATATTGTGAGAAAATTCTGCATGTATATTTTTATGTGTATGCCTTTGACTGGTGCAGACAAATCTACAGAGCTTTCTGACTCCCATGGAGGTTTCAGATGCTTGGGGTGTGTGTGTATGCTGTCTTAAGTACTTCATTCCATACACCCTTTCCTTATCTTATCCCTCCTCCCCATTCCAGGGAGAAATGGTAAATGACTCTCTGGGAACTTCCTGAAATCTACCTCTTCTTCTTAGAGAAAATCTGCTCCTCCTATCCTTGAAGACAAAAAAAAAAAAAATGGGGGGAGGGAGCCATCAACACAGTCACAGAGCTACAAAAATGTCATTGGATTTCAGAGTTTGAGGTGTGTATTTGGATTAGGGTGGGTGATTTTCCTGCTCTCTGTGGTCTGCAAATAAAGAAAAGAATGGTCGTGTTTTGAACCCCCACATGACATAAGGCAAAACAAAAACAAATCAGTTTCCCATGTGTAGCCAGAACAGTGAAGGCAATTGTTCCCTGGGAATTCCAATTGACACACGCCCAAGGTGCCGGATCAACTGGCTAGACCTCACTTTACAGGCATGAAGTCACCTTAAGAAGGACCTCATCCCTTGGGTGATTTTCCTCTCTGAGCTTTTTCCTGATGTACCTGATGTGTCTAAACTCTTAACTATAAAAAGAGAGAATGCTTGCTACTCCACTTACTTTATCTGTGGGAGGAAATAATCTCTCAAGAAAAGTCAAGAAAGCAGTTGGGTCATAAGCCATTGGGGAGAAAATGGGCAGTATTTTGTCCTGCTTAGTGAAAAACAACTAAAGTATATGTAAAGTGACCTCTGAAAAGAATTGGTCTATTTATCCATCAAGACAGAGCTGAAGAGAAGAGTTGGCAGGTTCTGAGATGCTTTGGAAATGGATGAAAACTTCTGGCAGAGAACATCAAACAAAAGCGGAACAAATTTTTAAGGAAATGAACACTTGTCAGTGTGCACATCTGAGTCATATTTATTAGTCAAGCCAAACAAATTAAGCCTATTCCTGATGAGGGACCAGTGCCCTATAGCCCGGTGGCACTCACCCCACCCCTCTGGTGCTTATTTTTGTAAGAGCAGAGCCCAGCGTCAGGAACTTATTCCAATATCTATTTCCCACCTTGTCTCCACTGAGTATTTTCTTTTAAATCTTAGTAAGAGGTAATTGAGTGAAACCACGAGTTTTGCTTTGCTCCTTCTGCAATGGGCACAGGCAGTTGGTAGAAGGTAACTCTGGTGTAGAATGAAGACAAAGGAGTCTCAGAATCTCATCGTGGAAAATTCAGATCTCAGTGACTCCTGCGAGCCTGCCATGGCCAGGTAAAATGCTGGGAACTGAAGGGCAGAAGACAATTGCATGTGTTTACTCTGTCTCAGAGTTCATCTGTCTGCAGCTGTACTGTTGCTAAACCAGTCTTTGATGGCAAGATTTTAATATAGGTGATTCTAAGGTATGATAGTGGGTGACACAGTGTAGTAGCTTCATCCATGAATGAATAAATGAATGAAGGAGTGATTGGCAACAGAGCACAACATTTTTTAAGATAGTGGAAATGTGAATTAAACCCTGTCCAACAAAGAGACAATCTTTGGGGAAGGCACAAGGAAGTCTTCCCGGGAGTATGAAGAACAGTGAGTGGAAGTGCAGAAGAGGGCAGTTCAACACCTGGACATCTAGGTGACCGAGAACAAGAGGAGAAGGAAAGCTAAAGATTTGAATTTGAAAAGCACATGCTTTTCTCCTAGGGGCCTGGGGTTTACTTCCTTGGACAGCCTTCTAAAATCTGAGTTTTTACAAAGCCAAGAGAATTCAGTCTGCAACCAACCACTCCCTGTGCTATCCATTACAGACCTAGGGTGGAGACTTGTCGGTCTGTCGGTCTCCAGCACACTGCCATCTTTTGGCCATGAGAAGAATAGCAAAGAAAAAAGAATAGAACCAGCTTTATTAATTGTATGTACTAAATGGAAACACTAAAGCCACCTACCATCATCTAACTTGGAAGTTCTCTAGGTGACAAAATGGAAGAGTGCTTGTAATTAACCTTCCAACTATTTCAGTCCACACCCTGGGCTCCCTTCTTTAAGCTGTCTGTGCATGGACACTTTTACAAGACCCTTTATGTTCTCATATTGTACAAGTTATAAAAGAAAAATGTGTACTATAAATGACTCACGGATCATACATTTTAGTCTTATAGCATTTTCCATAGTTTTGAAAGCTATTTCTTTGTAGATTTTTTTTTAGGTGGTGGGACTCGAACACTGGGCCAAGGCACTGTCTCTGGGCTTCTTTTGCTCAAGGAGAGTGTTCTAACACTAGAGCCACAGTGCCACATCTGGCTTTTTTGAGTAGTTTATTGGAAATAAGAGTCTCACGGACTTTCCTTCCTGGACTGATTGAACTGTGATCCTCAGATCTCAACTTTCTGACTAGCTAGAAATACAGGCATGAGCCACCTGCACTGGATTTCTGTAGATATTTTTGTACAAGCCGACACAATGGTGAATAAGACAGATGTGGTTTCTGCCCCATGGGTGTTAGTGTGTGTATAGTGAGTGCTATACACGTGAAACACACATTGCCATTACACATTATCCTGTGGATTTTCTAGGAGTAAAATGGGGTAAAAATTCAGTACTATAGTGTATCTCCTATGGGAGTGACATTTAAATGAGAATCAAAGGAAGAACTCAAACTCACCAAGACTTTACATAAAGATGTAATCTCCTCAATTACTAAGTGTGTTTTTCTTCATAGAATGCTTTACATACTTGAGTTAGAGCATTTTTAATTCCTAAAATATAATATTATACAAATAAGTATAATTAATGGCTCTGAATTTTAAAGATGATCTCTAATCCACTTAGATCTTCAATTTAAAGTAGTTTATCATACCTGAGACCATTTACCTTTAAACTGGGGACAACTAAATAAAGAGTTGCTAATTTGTTGCTGCATTTAAAATGAATAAGTAGCCAGGCTCCAGTGGCTTATGTCTGGAATCCAAACTTCTCAAGACGCTGTTCTCCAACTTTCAAATGATTTGCAAAAAGCCAAGCTGAAGTTACAGATAAAGTGTTTGAGTATCACTGGGCCAAGTAGAAATGAAAAATGAAAAATTCAGTAACAGCCCGTCATTGAGGGACACAATAAAGATACTCAAAAGTAATACGTTCCTTTTACCTTAATTGTTGTGGGATGTTGATAATGTACTTGTACTTGTGCTTGTGCGTGTATGTGTGCTGTGTGTTTGTGTACCTACATGCATATGTGCTACCCCACACACATGCACATTGGGGCTGAACTCAGGGCCTAGGAGGTATCCCTAAGCTTCTTTTGTCCAAGGCTTAGTAGCACTTTGCCACTTAAGCCACAGCTTCACTTCTGACTTTTTTGGTAGATTTTTTGGAGCTAAGAATCTAATGAACATTTCTATCCAAGCTGTTTTCAAACCCTGGTCCTCAGCTCCTGAGTAGCTAGGATTACAGGTGTGAAGAACTGGTGCCTGACTTGGAGATATTCTACTAATTACCACCACAAACATATTGCTTAAAAAATTATTTTGGGATAGAATGCTGATGCAATCCTCATTGTGCAGAAAGCTGAGATCTGAGCATCATGGTTCGAAGACGGCCTAAGCATCACAGGAAAGTCAGAATCAGAGCTGTTGGTATAGCACTAGCCTTGAGCACCAAAAGTCAAGGATAATGTCCAGGCCCTGAGTTCAAGTGTCAAGATTCCTCCCCTCTCCCCCCACACATTTTGATTACAAACCTGTGATTAATGTGGGACTGTATTTGATGCCTATTGATTCCCAAAGGTTTATTTTAAATAAAATTAACACATTGCTTCAGCAAGGGGTTGGTTGAACTATTTTCTTCTCATACAAGAAGCAACCTTTAAGCAGAATGAAAAGACAGATATATTTGAATTAACAGAAAGCTTTGGCCTTAATTATCCAAGATTATACCAATTCACTTAAAAACTATGCCACTTAGTGTTGAATGTACTATGTATTATTATTCACAGGTTACCTCTCAGCTAGCTCTAAAAGTTTGTGTGATGGGCTGGAGCTAGCACATTTACCTCTTTTACAATATCTTCATTAATTTTGTTTAATCTTCCTATATATTTAAAGTTTTGCAATTGTAATTTAGATACAACTTATCAACCAAAAGTATGTTAACATCCTGTTAAAGCGTGAGATGAATCCTTGACAATGTAAGTCTATTTTATAAAATTTAAGTGTTGGCCATTATTAAAGAATACCCCAGTATCAAGATATGAAAAGTTAAAGCTGGAAAGAGCTTAGTAATCATGTAGCCTAACCTCTTCTACAGACAAAGAAACTAAGGGACAAATATGGTATCTTTATTAGGGCTGGTGGGTGCTAGAAAAAGAAGACTCCTATGAAGGACCCAGATCCCAAATCAATGCGTTTTCTACCTGCTAGATTTCATATGGGTTCTTGATGAGATACCCCTCTTCTGTTTCATCTGGGACAAGCATAAAATAGTGTTGATTGAAATAAACTTAAAAATAGATCCACCATTCCAATTTCTAGTTAGGAATCAGTTAAGTAGCACTTACACTTTTTCAATTAGGATGAATTTTACTAAGTATTCTTTCAAGTGACATCAAGGCTACTGAGCATTAACTTATTCAACAAATATTTACTGGGTGTGTAGAGTTTGGAAGATACTATATTAGGTCATTGATTGCTATCCTATTTTATTAAGCAAAGGAAAAGGGGAACATTAAGATGAAGTCATCAGAAACCTTTCTTGAATTTCTCCCTATACTTTTCTTTTCCTTTTTTAATTATCAGGATAATGTACAAAGGGGTTATAGTTACGTTCCTCAGGTAGTGGGTATATTACTTCTTGAACCTTGATACTTTTCTTATCGTGTCTGTAGAGCCTCCTATATTTTCTCAGCATGTTTACATAACTTGAGCTTCCATCATAAATTACCTTCATCTCTGTGAATCTCAATGCTTTGAACTTATTTTTTCTTGTTCTTTGGTATCAATGTCATTCACTGGCCTCCTATATTTTAAGGTCATGAAAACCAAAACGATTTTAAAGATTGTCAAATCTACCAATGTCCAGTCCATTTTGAAAAATGCAAGTGGAGTTTCATATTTGATTAATAAATGACATTTTATTTAAACCTCACAAGCCTGACAGGTATGATTATTTGCATGTTAGAGATGATGATACTGTAAGTTAGATGGATGAAGTTCTGATTCTTGCTACTGGATAGCCTGAGAACTTCCAGTTGTTTTGCTTCTCACTTGAACTCTCAATTTATGGAGAAATCCTCAGTAAAGATAAAGCCATCGCTTCTCCCATTACAACAATGATATAGCCACTAAATAACACAGACTGTAGATATTTGTCAAACTATTCTGAATTTTGTATGAGGTCCTGATTGTCCCCTTTTCAACACATTATTTTATTTCAGTTCCATTGCCACAAAGATGACTGGGACAAAATGATACGTTCTCTAAAAGAGAGTAAAAGATACCAATGGATCTTTTTTTTTGTTCAAACATTCAAGGCTACTAAACTCAGGATATTTTTTTATTTCCTATGATCAGTTTCAAAAGACTTAGAATATGGCCCTATTCTCCTGTTGCTAATGTCACATAAATCACATTGCTGGTCAAGAAGTAGAGCTATGATTCAAGTGATAATGTACCTGCCTTGAACAACAACAAAAAAAGCTCAAGGACAGTACTCAGGCTCTTAGTTCAAGCCCCAGGACTAGCAAACACATATACACATGAAAGCACTTATCCTTCTATGGACAAATAAATATGTGTTTTTCTTTTTTTTTTTTGCCAGTCCTGGGCTTGAGCTCAGGGCCTGAGCACTGTCCTTGGACTTTCTCAAGGCTAGAGCTCTACCACTTGAGCCTCAGCACCACTTCCTGCTTTTTTCTACGTATGTGGTACTGAGGAATCGAACCCGGGTCTTCATGCATGCTAGGCAAGCACTTTAACCACTAGGCCAAACTCCCAGCCACAAATATGTGTTTTTCTCTATGCCTTTCTTATGACTATATTGTAGATAAAAGAATCTCAAATGAAATTTCCTATGTCTTGAACCCTCTTTTACTACAGAATACCAGTATTCTGCCAAAAACATCAGACAAAGCAAATTCAGTCAGATTTTGTCAAAGTCAAAACCAGAAACACTTGCGAAGTTTTCATAACTATGATCAGGTGGGTTTCTTAAATGTGTGAATTTCCTACTATGTAAGGAACAGTAACACACATATGAATTGTATGCTTTTGTTCCTTGGGGAGGATTTAGTTTTCTTCTCGTGAACGATGACATCAGATGGTAGGTGATTAATGGCTTGCATTATATGGCACTTTGTAGTTTAGGAAGCACATTCTCATACTTATTATCTTGTTCGGTCCTCCCACCTGCCCTGTAGAGTTGGCAGTGAAGGTATCATTATCTTCCCTTTGCAGATGAGAAAAATGAAACTCATGGAACTTCTGTGGCTTGTCTAAGGTCCAACAATCAACAAGAGGAAAAGTCAGGCTTTGAGTTTAATCTTCAGACTTCAAACCTAGCACTGAAGCTGCTGAGCAGTAGAAAAGATAATGAATTACAAAGGACAAAACTTCCTGGAACGAGTTACAAATTACTAGAACTGAAATCCATTTAGACTAAATGAATTCAAAATCATGAGCTAAAATTACTACTTCCATAAATGTAGGTGTAAATATACTTATATTTACACATGTATATGTATATATATGTATGTGTTAATATATACAGTTCTAATTACCGGGAAACAAACATATATAGTAATATCTGAATGTAGCTGATTTCTGTATGTGTTAAATATTTATTTTGAGAGAACAGATATCTAAATTCCTTTCAGTCAATAAATAATCACATACAAAACTTCCATTTGGGGGCCTGGGAGTGTAGCCTACTGATAGTATGCTTGCCTAGCATGCGTGAAGCCCTGGGTTTGATTCCTTGGTACTACATACACTGAAAAAGATGGAAGTGGATGCTGTGACTGAAATGACAGAGCACTAGCCCTGAGCAAAAAGTGTCTAAGTACAGTGTTCAGGCTCTGAGATCAAGCCCCAGGATTGGCAAAAAAAAAAAGAACAAAAACTCCATCCATTCTGCTCCTTTTTAAAAAGAAATTGACGAACTTTTGACCAATATGTATTAATCTGATTCTGTTATTACATGCTCATTTTTCTATATTAGAATTTTTACATTCTTTTTTTGTTTGTGTGTAGGATCCTATAAAATACTCAAAACATGGTATTTCTTCAGATTAGATATACAATGTCATGCTTAAAAGCATGGACCCAAGCTATATGATACTACTCGAGTAGTCTAATCCTTCCCCATTTCTTACCTATAGAATGCATATAATAATAGTACCTGACAAGTTATTTGTACTAGAACTGAAAAAAAATGATAGCTTGTAAGAAAGACACGTAGGTTCTAGCATAGGCTAAATACAAAATAAGTAATGTAATATTACTGTAAAATTCGTCAAAGCGGTCTGGGAGTTTGGTCTAGTGGTAGAGTGCTTGCCTGGCATGCACGAAGACCTGGATTTGATTTCTAGATACCACATAAATAGAAAAGGTTGGAAGTGGTGATGTGTCTCAAGTGGTAGGGCTCTAGCCTTGAGAAAGCCCAAGGATAGTGCTCAGGCCCTGAGTTCAGTCCCCAGGACTGGCAAAAGAAAAAATTCATCAATGTTTGTATTGTTTTGTTAGTGATGAATATATGACATAGAAAATTTAAATTATTCTTTTGAAAAATCTATCTGCCAATGCCATTATACTATTCAAGTTCTTTTAAACTATCTGAAGTAATTTATAAATTTATTCCTCAAAAATTACCATAACTACGAAGGTTAATAATGTTACTGAATTTTCTTACTAGACATTCTATCTTTTGATGCCTTGGATTCCTTTTTGTAAAGTGACAACTGTGGTGCAATTGCTTCTGATTGGGAATGTAAATTAAATAACATTTTCTTTATTAGTACATATAAACCTAATAATTATAGGTAATATGAAAAATAGAGAAACATGTGTAACAGTTTAAAATCCGAAAAGAAAACAAGTTTACTGTACTCTAAATTTCATTTGCCGTTTACCCCCTTGTGGGTTTATGAGAGGAGGAGAGAGCCAAGAAGGAAAAACAAAGAGAAGTTAAGAATATCTAAAGAGATAATGAATTTTTTCTGGAGTCTGTTATTCAGGAAAGTGCTGAAGAACCACTCTATTCAGAACAAGGGTGATGGGAAGAATTCATAGTTGAAAAAGACAGCAGAGGAATGCTCATATTCGCAAGAAGCAACTGAGGTTGATGGCATGGCTTTGTTTTGGACTCTACTATGCTACTTTAACCTTTTGTGTTTGTTTGTTTTTCAGAGAGTTGGCTGTAGGGGAATGATGAGAATGAGTTCCTTGAAATGAAATCTTGACTTTTTAAACTAATTGCTTCCAGAAAATAGGTAATTAAATCAGCAATGAAGAGGAGGCTGAGAGCAGTTACTGTAGGCTTTCAGAACTGGAAGAGGTGGGGGCAGAGAAGATTACAGGCAGGTAGTGGAATTTCATGTTGAAACATGGTGGGTGGAGTAGCATTGAATGATGTTGAAGTCACCAAGATGGCGATGTGAGTGGGTGACTGATGTGAAGTGGGTAGAGAGATGGCTGAGTGGAAAATATTGGAGAACTGCTAAGAGAACCCTGGTGCCCAGAAAGAAATTCACATTGAGAGCAAACTGTCCATGCTGCTGACCGGTTGGAATGGAATGAAACACAAAAGCAGGTGCTGGCATTGAGGAAGAGGAAAAGTATCCTTGACGTCAGTACATCCTTCTATCAGCAGAGCCATCCTTTGACTTTAGCGTGTACATCCATAAGGCTCGACCACGTGGAAACCAGGAAGGGGAGAGACCAATACTGGCAAAGTTCTCACTTTGGGTTACTCAGTTAAGCTGTCTAAGTTTGTTTTGTTCACTTGCATTCTAGCACATGTATTGAATTATTTTTCAAGGTCCCACCAGAAGAATGTTTCAGTCAAAAGAAAGAGTGAGGAGGGAGTCTAGGAAGTTAGCAATTCTTCCATAATAGATGTGGTGGCTTGGGTTGTGATCAAGGCAGTATGTGTGTACGAGATGGCTTTTGTAAACCGAACCTGACAGAAGAACTAACCAAAGTGAATTTTCAGATGTCTATAGCCTTTAATTAACATTAAAATGTCAGTAAGAGAAATACATTGTGATAGCAAAAGTTATTTCTGCACATATTTTGAAAAAACCCAAATGGGGAAAAACATCAATTAAAAAAAATAAAGTATAGCGATTCTTGTAGTCAGAATAGAGGTGAGGAATCCATGGATACATATGAATTCTGTTATTTTATTCTATAAGTAGCAGTTAAAACCTTAAAAACAGGTTTAAACTGCTAGGCTAAAAGTTAGTGAGAGGCAATGAGCGCTTTGAACAGAGTCCCTAGAGAATGTCCAAGTGCTTATTAAAGATAGAGTAATGAATAAACCTGAAAAGGAAAAGGGAAACCAAAACCAAAGAATCATGGCCTTGTAGAAACCAAGAAAGGAGTGTATTTTAAATCAAGTAACTCAGTAACTAAATTCAGGGTAGGCCATGGATTTGGTGAGTTTGACATGACCTAGTGTGACAAAACTACATTATATTACTCTTCTACAATGGCCAGAGCTAGTTATTGTTTCTCAGACTCACAGCTAGACACTGAGTCTTGTTTTCATTGGTGACATTCTACAAAAAAAAGTGCCCTCTGTTGTCCACACTAAAGTCAAATATCCTTTCCCTAATATCCCCCAGTTAATTTACTTCCTGTCTATAGTGCGATGTTATGCAGTTATGTAGCTCATCAGTAAAGAGATAATCTATTTTTTGCTTTCCTTTGTGTTTTTTTCTTTTCATTCTAATAGTTTAAACTGTTATTATAAAGATGATGTGCAGAGGGTTACAGTTACATAAGTCAAGTAAAGAACATATTACTTTTTTCCAAATTATTTGTGTATACTTTTACACAGTGCTCAAAAAGAAATATTACCTGACTTATGTAACTATAACCCTTCTGTACATTGCCTTTACAATAAAAATATGTAAGATAACTTTTAAAAATAATTAATTAATTTAAAAACGAGTACATTTCTTTTGGGACAATGTCACCCCTTCCCTTGCTCTCTCCCATTATTTTTTCCCTCACAGTCTTACCCCGAAGTTGAACAATTCATTTTCAACAGTGTCTAGTGAGTAGCACTGCTGCATTGGTTCATTCTGTCCCTCCAGTTCTGTACCTCTCCTACTCTCCCAAAGACTTCTAAATGAACTAAAAGAACAAAAACATAAAATAAAACAGCAACAGGAAAAAAAACCCTTCTGTTTCCATTTCTTGGAGCTCATTTTGCTAAGTATTATTTTGTATGATCACATGCACAGAGGCACTGTATCTTTGTGTTCCTCTCTGAAGAGTGCCCTCCTTTGGTTTCACTGTGTGTAAATGCCTAGAGATCTGTATAATTTGTCATGCCCTGGTATATTTTAGATCTAGCTTCCTCACATGAGAGAAAACATGCACTATTTGTCTATCTGAGCTTGGTGGACATGAATTTATAAGTTCCTTGATCCCACAGAGGATTTTCTGGGTAGAGAATTTCCTCCATTTTATTTCCAAACACAGTATGGAAGAGTATGACAACACCCCCTTTCACTTAGACACTTCTCCTTCTCTAGCCATTCAGTACAACTACCCAAAATTATGCCCAAGATAAGAAAAAATGCAATGCCATTGTGACTCAATTCCCTTAAGAATTGACACTTCTGTACCAGTGTTCAAAGAACTTTGCCTACGTTAAAATATTTGATCTTTAGGACAAATCCATGAGGTAGAGGTAGCTGGGTTTTGTTTAGTTTTTCCATTGTACACTTGTACACTTGTAGCTTGGGGCTACAGTGGTCTTAGGGGCTACAGTGGTCTTAGTGTCTAGAGCAGGTAAACACACCTCCCTCTGCAAAATTCAAAGCAACCATATAGAATATAGAGAGAAGCAATGAAACCAAAAGCCATGGCTGATAAATCATTCTAAACTGCTTCCTAAGATGCCTATTAGGACAAAGTATGAAAATGTGGCAGATAATAAAGACTTGGACTCTTGTCAGAACTTCTTCTCTGACCTCTTCTGGGAACTCCCTTCAATTTACACTCACTATAAGAAATTCCTAAGCATTGAAGTGACATTAGGATTTTGAGCTCTTAAGGTTTAACTCATGGATAAATGCATATACTCAGACATAACGGCAATCTTTGACTGAAAACTCCAGTAGAATGGGAGTCCAAGCTACTTTGTTCTAGAAAGTGTTTTAATTATAGGAAAGCTTATGCATTCTGAGTAATACCAGTGTACCCTCTGAAAGAGATGCCAGATACATTTTTAAATTCTCAGTATACCTACAGGACACCAAGCAATGACACTAGAATGAATGCCAAAATAAATGTATAAATATTATAAATCTTTTGTTTCAACCTCACAGATTTTGAACAGTAATAGTTACCATACAGTCTCAGATTTTGCTACCAGCTTTTCATTGGCTAGCTCTGTGAGTAGTAAACTAATGGAGAAATAAACATTATTAGTTATATGAGCTATAGGGTACTTTGTATTTAATTCCATGTTGGGGAGAACAGATATTTTGGTCCCACAGGCACTATTTAGCACCTAAAAAAGGAGGCAAAGACACCTTGCCAGGCTCATCACCCTTTCAGCCCACTGATTTCTAATGATAATTTGCCATGTTCTAGAAGCTGAATCACAATGACAAAGAACATAGAATCTATTTACAAAAAAACTCCTCATTTGAGAAAGAGACAAAGAATCAGATCCCAGGAACATAAGGTGGGAAATCCCACATAAACAGAAGTTACTATGGGAGCATGCAAGAAGCCACAAGTTGATTAGGAGTAGTTAAGTAAAGGAAACAAATATTCTTCTCTCTCTTCACCATGCCAAGTGTGACATTTCTCCTGAGGAATGTTTGCTTTAGAGAAATCCACAGATAAGAGTCCTTAGCCCTTCAACCTCTCTTCAGTTTTGCCAGGACATTAGCCTTCCGATGTTTTAACTACTGTTTGGGACTAAGAAGAGCCACAGGAGCATGAGAGGCTGAGGATGATGAAGCACAAAGAAGGGGCATGAAGCCGAGGTACCAGAGAAGACATGCAGACTGTCTTGCATTCAACTGATGTTTTGTGTAGATTGCTACGTGTAGTGATTTCTTACCCAGAGGTCCATGAATGGGCTTTAGAAGAGGAGAGGATTGTACCATCGTTTGATTGTTTTAGAAATAGACAGGTGTGATGTATGAAAATTCTATAAAGCACCCCAGAATTTGTAAACTTTTCAAAGGGTTTCATTATGTTGAAAGATTAAGAATAATTTAAGGACAAACTGGGGATACTGTGGTTCATGCCTGTAATGGTACGTAATCAAGAGAATGAGATCTGAGGATCATAGTTCAAAGCCATCCTGGGCAGAAAAATCCATAAGATTTTTCTAACCACCAACCACCAAAAAACTGGAAGTTAGGATATGATCCAAGTGGTAGAGCACTAATCTTTAGCAAAAAAAAAAAATGAGACCATGATGTCCTGAATTCAAGCCCCACTACTGACACATGTGTAGCGCTCATGTCCACACACACACACACACACACACACACACACACAAGAATTTGAGGATAAATTTAAATTTCACACACCTTAAAGAATTCTGGGGTCTTCTTTAAGAAAAAAATACAAAATTGTATGTGTAAAGCTACTTATGAAAGTGACCACTATTTTGAATGAAAAGAGAATAGTCCTCTTAAACTACATAGCATATCTCTATAATATTTTTCTAACCAGTTTGGCTATCTACCTTATCAATTTCCTGAAATGATAAGTGCAGTTTTGCTGAACATAGTTTCATTGTGTTTATTCTTTCAGTTTACAGATGTCTTCAATTATAGAGAGGAAGTTCACATTAGGCTCATAAGAGCCGCTGTGACCAACTTTACTTACTGTTTAGAAAATGATCATAGTTATATGAGTTAATTCAGAGAAAACAACTTGTCTTTCAGACTTGGAAAAGAATCAATTGCAATCACACTGTGCATTCATTCTTTCTCTTCCTCCAGCACCAATCTGGGGGCTTTTTATATGTAATTCACATCACTCTTCTTTCACTCTGTGATACTGCTACTGTTATTCTGGCTTATGTTGAGAAGAACAGGAAAATGCAGAAAGCTTTTTCCAAATCTCACAGCCATTCAGAAATGAGTTGGAATTTAAACTAGTCAAATTGAGTCCAGAGACTAAGCACTTTATGTTGCCTTCCACCTTTTATGAAATGAAGAATCAGACGAATGGGGACCCCTCCCCCAACTTGTCTCAGGTTTCAGCAGCAAAGAGTAATAATATAGCAGAAAATTCAGGTAGGGGGAAAAGTCATTTTAAATAAACCACAGTTTCTGCCGCGTTGCCTTTGGGACTGCAAGGAAGGATCACGTGACAAGGTACTCTCTTCCAACATATCATGCCAAAAACAGAGAGGAAAAGGCACTATAAGGTGTTCAATCAGTGAGGTCCCTTTGTGTACCATATTCCGCCAAACCATCAGTGTCATCTCCACAGGCCAAGTATAGAGAAGCAAGCACAGATGCTTCCCTGTTTCCACAACTACATGGGGATTGTTACATTTTTGTTCCTATTTGTCTGTATTCAATTATTTTGTAATTAAACAATAGATCAAAATAAGTAGCCACATTATTTTTTCATGTATGAGAAAACACCATACATCTCCATTTATTATCATTGATACCAGTTTTCTAATAATTCTTCTTGCTTTAGGGAATTACTAACAATTTTTACCTGAAAGAGATCACCTGTAAAAACTGAGGTTTGGTCTAGTACTCACAGATCTGGTGCTTATATAAGCACATTTTTAAGATGAGTAGGAAAAAAACTCCTCCAGAAATAACTAAGTTGTAGATTGGGGGTGTTGCCTAGTGGTAGACGGCTTGCCTAGCATACTCAAAGCTCTGGGTTCAATTCCTCAGTACCACATACGCAGAATAAGCCGGAAGTGGTGTATGGCTCAAGTGGTAGAGCACTAGTCTTGAGAAAGTTCAAGTACAGTGCCTAAACTCTGAGTTCAAGCCCAAAGGCTGACAAAAGAATAGGAAAGAAAAAGAAAAAAAAATGTGTAAGTTGTGATGTGTGGGCTGTGAACACGAGACAGTTTTACATTTGTAGCATAAGCATAGAATAAAGCACGGAATTAAAAAAAATAAAATGACTCATTTAGACACCTAAGGAAGTAATAGAGTTTTATGAAAATATTTCTTACAAGACTTCATAAATATATTCACGGTATGTGTATAGTTAAGACATATGTTTTTTGTCGGTCATGGGGCTTGGACTCTGGGCCTGGGCACTGTCCCTGAGCTCTTCCCCTTGAGCCACACCACCTACTTCCAGTTTTCTAGTGGTTAATTGGAGATAAGAGTCTCATTCATGGTCTTTAGTGCCCAGGCTGGTTTTGAACAGTGATCCTAAGATCTCAGCCTCCTGAGTAGCTAGGATTACACCCAGCCACCAAACCCGGCTTCAGTTAACACATATTAAATATAGCATGTATTATGTATAGTTGAAGAAATGCATTTATTTCCTAAAAGGAAACAGAAGAGAATCCAAGAGGATACCAGCATCAAGTTTGGAAACTCCAAAGTAGAGCAGCAGATCAATACCAAAAGATTTGTGCTCAATGTGCAAAAGAAACCACATTCCTTCCTTAATCCTTTGATCGCTCTATGGTTTCGTTGTTCATTCTACTGATTGCCCTGGAAACAGGTTTCACTTCAGATATAATAGTTAATGACAGACAATAGAAAGGGAAATAGGTGTGGTACTATAGTTAACTATAATGACCAGAGCGTTGGCTGCTATTTATAGTATGTGTTAAACTTTCATCTCTTCAAATTGCTATTTTCATGCACTGAACTTCAGTCTCTTAGGCAACAAGGCAAGCAACAGGCGAGGAGAACTGGAAGTTATTTCTGGCATCAGTCAAATATGTCTAAGACAAATATCTTTTTTCACCTTGAAGTGCCACCAGTTACCAATGAGAATATGAAAATAAATATTCCTTAGGAGAACTTCCAGCCACCAGTGTGGTTGGGTAAGGACTTAGGCTATGTGAACGAGCCCATCTAGGAGGCCAAGTTGATGCAGTGTAATTTTTTTTGCTTTTTTTTGGGGGGGGTATTTGTGCTCGTCCTGGGGTTTGAACTCAGGGCCTGAACACTGTCCTAGAGCTTCTTTTTTTGCTCAAGGCTAACATTCTACACTTGAGCCACAGCACCACTTCCAGCTTCTTTTTATGTGGGATAGTGGAATTGAAACCAGGGCTCTGTGTCTACTAGGCAAGCACTCTACCAAGCCACATTCCCAGCCCTTATGAAGTAATTTTTTAAAGAGCACTTAGAAAACTATCTGTCCATGTGTAATGAAAACTGAGATCTAGTTTACTATGTGACTAAGAAAATTGTTATCATTACATTTAACTATTCCTTTACTTTATTCCTGGTCCTGGGCTTGAACTCTGGGCCTGAACATTGTCCCTGAGCTTCTTTTGTGCTCAAGGCTAACACTTTATCACTTGAGCCACAGAGAGCCACTTCTGGCTTTTTCTGAGTAGTTTTATCAGGGATAAGAGTCTCATAGACTTTACTGATCAGGGTGGCTTGAACGATAATCCTCAGATCTCAGCCTCCTGAGTAGCTAGGATTATAGATGTGAGCCTCAGGTGCCCTGTTTAGTTTCCTCTTCTTTATCCATGTTCAGCTCTTTGATGGACTCTGGTCCACAATAGTGGAAGAAAGAAGAAATATTGAGTTGGACGCCATACCACAAGAGAAATGAATATGCAGAGAAAAAGACAGTTCTGAGTGTCTGTGTGGAGCCTCACTTGGTCTAATTTTGTATAAAAAGACTGATGCTCAGAATCTTTCTCCTGTTAGGTCTTCAGTCCACTCAGTGGAACTTCTTCTAAGCTTTGTATTTTATATGTATATACATCCTATTTGTTTTAAAGCTGTCTGGTTTGATTATAATATATCTGGTCTCCTGATTTCAATGTTTTGCAAACCCGTGGGAGGAATGAAACCATGGGAAGAATGAGGTTAGGGAGAACAAGAACTGAACGAGGAAAAGAGATTATTGCCACTTAGTCCCTCAAGCAAGGCTCTGAGCCACCATTCTCTCTGATAAGTAAAGACATGGGCCTGTGTACAACTGAGCTGGATTTGAAATGATTTTAATTCCGATGGCATGGTGTCCTAAGAATTTAGAATGTTTAAATGACTAAAATTTATTTTACTTCTAAGTTTCTGTTCAATACTCAAATGACAGTATGTCATGTTGTTTGTGACCAAGATTGTCTGAATGCAAAGTGAACTGTAATAACTAATTAATACTGAGCCTCTTCTATTAGCAGAGAAAAATGGTCAACTTATAAAGATACTTACAATTCTGGTACTGTCTTTTGCCCTTCCCTGTAAACCAGATAGCATCATCCTGATGACTGGAATCTGTGATGATAATCGTCCTGGTGACTATTCAGTCATGTATTTCATGTAACTTTTCATTCAGAACTAACAAGCGAATAAGAAATGTACATGTTTTTGTTCCATTCATTAAAGCTATAGACTGTATAACTTACTCTGAATAACCTTCTATAACAAAGGCTGGGGGACTAAAAACATTTAAGAAGTGACTTTATCCTTTAGGAATTTATGCCCTGCAAAATAAGAAAAAGTAAAGTAAATAAATAAATAAATGAATAAGCAAATAGACTAGCGTAATAGAGTAAAGTCACCAACCTCTGGCACACAAAGCATAGGAACACTGCGGGCTGTAATGAGGTGAGATCATTAGGCTAGGATATTCATAAATAACTTCCTAGAAGGGGTGGAGCTGGAACTGTGTTTTGCAAAATGACCTTGAGTTCAGGAGGTCATGAGGAAACAAGAAGGCAAAGGTAGTAAAATGTATACAATGTGGGCTTTCTTTGTTGTTTTTAAAGCAAAATTCACTTCAAACTGGGTTTAGAAACCACCTCTTCCCTCCCCTATTTTCTCCTTCAAAGAATTTGGAGCATTTTATCCTGGAAAGTCTGAGAATATCTCCAGCTTGGCATATGATTGGAGGTAAATGGCCCAAACCCCTCTGCTTTCCTGTGTCTGTTTTGCTCTCTTCAGTAAGGGGTGGGAGGCACTTTTATATAAGTATCAGACTATCCCTCTCAGTTACTCTGTAGAAGGCTCATGAGTCCTGGATTGAGTTCCATTGCTCTGACAGAACAACTATGTCTCTGAAGCCATCTCTGTGACCAAGATGATAAAACACCCCCATTAGCTGACCTAGGTCATGAACACCCTAAAACAGGGTTAGGCAGAAGATAGGGATTCAGGCCACCTTAACCCAACATATCATAAGCTATGTGAGGACCCTTCTTCAAGAAAACTTTCAGAGCTGCTCATGGGAGGAGAAAAGGATATTAGGAGTCAGAAAAATTTGGTATAAAAGCACAGCCCTAGATGTTCTTAAACCCAAGCACACACGTGTGGCATTAACGTTACTTCTTCTGAGTTTTAGACATTTATCTTACTTTGTTGCTTTTAAATATGTTTATTGACATTAAGTAGCTATACAAAGGAATTTCCATTCAATAAAGCAATTTGTGACTACAATGCATTTCTTCTTTTTAAAAATAGTCCATCATTGGTGGTTAATTGAAGATAAGAGTCCCACAGACTTTTCTCCCAGGGTTGGCTTTGAACCATATCCTTAGATCCCAAGTTCCTGAGTAGCAGAATTATAGGTCTGAATCACTGGTGGCTGGCTAAGGGAACATTAACACAGCTGGAACATCTGAAGACCAAGCAGAGTCCTGGTAAAGAAAAATGAAAATGATTCACCAAGACAGGATACGAAAATACCTTAGGACTTATGTTTGGTGTTGGTTCTCCTTTTCCATTTCTGACCATTATCGTGTAACATAACTTATTCAAAAAGAAAAAGTAGAACAAATCCTAGGATACATTTGTTTGTTGAGGACAGACTATTTAGCAATCTTTTCTTGGGAATTCCCCATTTCAGAGATAATAGAAGCAAGTGACTGAATCACTCATTCCTTTAACAATAGAGAGAATGTTCCCAGATGCCAATCCATCCTAAGCCCAGCTGATCCTCCCTAATTCTTGGTCTTGCAAAATGCCTCTGAAATTCAGGGGTGTTTACGGGTGTTGGTTCTCAGCAAATGCTCATCTGCCTTGTCAGAGCACTGCGAGTGTGCACTGTGTCTATGCCAAGCTTTAGGAAAACATCAAGAACATTGAACTAGCTCTGAATGATCAACTCAGATGGCAAACTATCTTTGGCTTTTTCCAATCCCGAAATTCAAAGTCCACTTTGTTAGAGCCTCAGATTTCAAATAAATTAATCTATTAAAAGGTGACCAGTTTGAAAACTTTTGTTGAGAATATATTTTTATGCCTGTGATCACTCATAAACTTCCCAAGGCCATAATTAATTTAGGTGTGGGTGTCCAGAGGCCTCTGCTGTGGCTTGACACTAATTATGAAGTGAATACCCACCTTAAAATGTTTTTTGGGGTCCCTTTTGGAAACTTGCTTCACATCTTTCTTCATATTTTCACTTCGATTCCATAAATTCAAGTTTTGACCTACAAAATCATTTTAGTCATCTTCATCCCCCTTTAGTACTCATTATTCTAATAGTCTTAATCTTTAGGGAATAGCAGTTCCTCTAAAACTATGTCTTGTCTCTCTCAACACACAAGTGTATCAAATATTTCTTACCATACTTGAAGGGTCTTCACACTCATCTGTCCCATGTTATAATGGTTACAGTTGAATGATATCTGCTCTATGAAAAGTATACATACTGTCTTTTGTTTTCCATTTCTGTTTCATTGCTAATAAAATATCTACAGTCATTTGTCTTCTCCTTCAACTGGCCTGATCTCTCAACTCTGAGTAGGATGGAACTACTCAAAGAAGAAACAAGAGCATGATGAATCCTTCTCATTTACTACTAGTCTTATCATTAGAAAAGGGAATAGTTTATACACTATTAATGGTAAATTAACAATGCCAGCCCCCTGCAATAATCAACTACCCAATGGCCCAATGGCCTAAAGTGTACTAGATCAGGTGTTTAAGGCGTAAGCAAACATTAGACATACCACAAAGTTTGCCTTTCTCTCTCATCAAGTACTTTCCCAGCATCATCTTTATCCATTGTGTACATTAGTTACTTTCATCAATGGTTTGGGATGTACTATCCCCCAGGTATTCAATAAACATTTCTTAATATAAATAGCAAGAAACACATTCATTATTATGTACCAGAGTCTTCAGTTTCAAAAACAATTCAAAATAAGTACCATTAGATGCATTATGTGAGTGCGAAAACTGAAGTCCACAGATAAACCTGTAACATCGACTTATCCAGAGGTATGTAGCTCACAAGTAGTAGAGCCTTTCTAGTCCTCAGATGTGATGATTTTAACCAGTTAATTATATAACTTTAATCTATAATAATAGTAGTCGTGATTATTTAACCCAGATAGGGCGTGGTGTAGTGCTTTACCTCTGTAATCCCAACTGCTTATAAGGTGGAAATCTTAAAGTTTACAGTTACAGGTTACCCTAGCGAAATATTAGGGAGACCAATAAGCTCAATATGAGGTTATTTTCCTGTAATCTCAGCTATACAGGAACCTTAAGCTCAATATGAGGTTATTTTCCTGTAATCTCAGCTATACAGGAACCTTAGACAGGACAATCATGGTCCCAGACTGACTTTAGCCCAAACAAGACTCTGTCTAAGAAATAACAAAGGAAAAGAGAACCGTGGCTATGACATACACGGTAGAGAATATATCCGGCAAGTGTGAATCAAATCTTTTCACAAATCTTTCTTCCTCAAAAGAAACAAGCATTTGATCCAAAAGACCATCTTTCTCCCCAGATCTCCTGAGAATATGACTCCACTATTGTTGCTCACTGCCTCTAAGCAGCCTGTTTATTTGAAGTCTCCAGGCTTTCTTCAAACTACTTTCTTTTTCATAACAGTTTGCATCAAAGACAGGCAGAAATTCCAAGTGCATGGAAATGAGAAATCTGAATAGGTGATTGAACAGGCCACACTTCAGTGTGCCTGCGTTAGTTCAGTTGTAGATGAACAGACACTGAACATGATCTGTTACCTCTTGGTCACTGGTTTAATCTTGTCATGGATATTAGGATTGTAGACACAAGAAACATTGTAGGTAGGTTAACCATTTTTGTAATACTAGATATGAAATTCAAATAAAGATATGTTATTTTATTTTATCTACCAATTTCCAAAGTAGCTTTTTCTTTCTGTGTTATTTGAAATTCAGATACTGGCTTTTGGATTATTGATTTATTACAGTAATCCAAAAGCAAAAGTAATAATAAATAAAATAATAAAAAATAAAAATATCACTGGCACTTAGGTTTTAGAACATAATTAAAATTAAGCAGAGGGTTTGTATGTCATAAATACATATTAATCTATGTAATAAATATTATGTCTATAGAGTATATAGCCCAGCATAGATTTTTGTGTCTATGTAGTTATGTTTATATCTCTAAGACCTTGTTTGTAACATTTGGTACCCAAATATTGAGTCTTCACTCTTGTACTGTTCGGATCTAATATCCACATATTAAGGATACCATGCACCTTTTGTTCCTTTGTCTTGACTTATCTCTTTGCTCTTGCTTCATCTATTTCCAGCGAATGCCATTATTTTATCTTGTCTGTTGGCTATGTAGAATTCCATTGCATATATATACCACATGTTTGTATCCATTCATCTGCAGTAGGGCATCTGAGTTTTTTCCATCACTTGGCTATTGTGAATAGCGCAAGGATGAACATAGCTGAGCAAGTATCCTTATCATATCCTGGGTTATGATGTTCATGATAGATGCTCAGAAGTGGTATGGTGGGATTATAGGGAAAGTCTATTTTCAATTCTTTAAGAAACCTCCAAACTGCTTGCCAGAGTAGCTGAACTTGTTTACATTCCCACCAGCAGTGTTTTAACTATGTTCTAAAACCTAAGTGCCAGTGATTGTATACAGAGATTCCCTTCCTGAATACTTGTTTGTTAAGCATGACATTTGAAATATGATGTAAAAGTCAATTTTAATAAATTCTTTAATAAAAAATAAAATATCTCACCATTTGAAATACATTAAACAAATTACAATAGTAAAACAAAGAAAGAATGCCTTCCATTAATACTGATACCAATAATAGGCCACTATCTGTACACAAATATGTTTTGACCCTTCTAAGTTAGTTTTCATGCATTGAGGATTGGTTTGACCCCTTTGAGAACTTGCATTTTCCTTCCTTTGTAACTAAATTTATGTATCTGGATGTTGGTATTATCGTGGATGCTATAGAACAAAATTCTCACTTAAACAAGGATGGAGCCACCCAGAGAAATTTCCAGGGCTAAGAAACAATATTTTGGAAAAGGCAAAAGGTTTTGCCCTCTCCCTGTTCTTATCTTACTACAGTGTCTACAATTCTAATACAGGAGTAACATTCTTTTGGATTAAAATCTGTCTTGTAAAAATCTTGTTGTGATTTGAATCTATTATTAACAAATTCATTTTTATTACAATTGGGGTACCCAAAGATTATTGAAATAAATGAAGGACATGCTGAAAAGGAAAGCTTCATATGTGTGCCTGAAATTAATGACCACATTGTCTATGCAATTATTTTTGACCATTAATGTATTAAAATCATCCTCAATAATTATTTTGAGTGCTGTGTATGTCTCCGTAATGATCATACATTTTATATAATATTTAATGCTCAAGACACTTGCATGGAGCTAATTATTTATATACATTCAGATGTTTCTTGCTCCAAGAGCTTGATTTAGGTTTAATCCATAATAATATAGATAGCAAAAGAGATCTGTTATTCCAAATCAGAAGGCAATCAGAGACTCCAATTAATCTCCAATCTCATTCCTTCCTTAGGTATAACTACAACACACTGAGCATATATTGTTATGTTGTTCAAGCAGAGACAATACTAAGCCAGTAAGGATCAGGTAGATAAATGAAGATAAAGATTGTTTTTAACATCCAATTTAAATCTATGCCATGGCTATCAGTGGTTCAGCAAATTTGATTATTTTCTAAACTATTGGATGGCTTTTTTATGATGATGATGATACAAGCTGAATTCAACAAAAAATTACTATATATTCAGTAAAAAATATAATACATTAAACAAGGGGTAGTGTGAGCTGGGAGGGATGGATAAGAATGTTGAAAGGGATGAGAGTGATCAAGATGCACTGTATTCATAAACTTCTCTGGCAAATGCCATCTCCTTTGTACAATTACTTAAAGATAATAAAAATATTTTTAAAATTTAATATGTTTGCCAGGCATCGGTGGCTCACACCCATAATCCTAGCTATTCAGGAGGCTGAGATCTGAGGATCAAGGTTCAAAGCCAGCCGAGGTACACAAGGACCAGAGACTCTTATCTCCAATTTACCTCTAGAAAATGGGAACTGGGGCTTGGCTCAAGAGTAGGATGGTAGCCTTGAGCTGAAGCGCTCAGGGACAGCGCCCAGGCCAAGTTCAAGCCCCATGACCCACCAAAAAAATGTAATACGTTTTCTAACTAGGTGATTTATTGTCCATATAAAGAAGAGACTAAATAATATATACAGATAATTCCAATATTATATAATATGCATCATGTTAATGGCAGATTCAAGTAACTATTTTTTGTTGGTCGTGGGGCTTGAACTCTGGGCTTGGGCATTGTCCCTGAATTCTTCAGCTCAAGGCTAGCACTCTTGCACTTTAAACACAGTGCCACTTCTAATTTTCTGATGGTTAATTGCACATAAGAGTCTCACGGACTCCTCATATCTCAGCCTCCTGAGTAGCTAGGATTACAGGAGACACTGGTGCCTAGCTTCAAAGAAAAAAATGTTAACACTAATTATTAGTCTGATTAGGATTTTGTGAGTTTCCTATTTAATTACAAATGAGAAGAAATATGTTTTAAAAACATAATTATATTCTTATGCCTAAACATAATTAGAACCATATGCTGAATTCCCAAAAAAGGTAATGAAATGGGATTGTGCCAATGCCTTCCAGAGACACGCAGCTGGTGTTGGCAATGATATGTCAACGTATTATATACCCTCTGTTCTGGCTTTCATTTACTGATCAAATTTCTTGTTCAGTGGAATTTGTTCCTTGTAATGTCTCATGGAATGTAATCGAGGGAGAGTCTGTATACCTAATCCTCCTAAATAAGTGAGTCACACCTATCATCCCTAATAATCTATGAAGAACCCAGACACAAAATTACCACTGTTGAAATATGACCTACTTAGGTATATCACCTGTGCCAATAGAGAAAGATCAAGTAAATGCATATATACCATCGATTTTGAACAAGTTTCTCCTATGGATTTTATCTATGGTTCTAATTGTTAAAGAATTTCTAGGACATTGTAAAATTAGTTTGATGATTATATGATTTGGCTGCAACTATAGCCAAACCATTGGGGTACTCAACTCATAAGGAAGAAAGGCTTTTTTGGGCACAAGCTTTCAGAGGTTCCAGTCATTGTCAGTAGGCCCCGTCCTTCCCACCTGTGGTGAGGCAGTACATCATGGTGAAAAGCATTAGGTAGAGCAAATATCTTACCTCATGGTGCCAGGAAGAAAAGAGAGAATGAAGGAAGGGGCTGGGGCTTCTATATTCCCTCTAAGAGTATGATCCAATGACCTAATTTCCTCTCACTAAGTACTATCTCTTAAAGGTTCCACCATTTCACAATAGCATCACTACAAAAGATCCCTTGAAGTATAGAAGTTTTATTTTTTAGGAGGATGGAGGGGTGATACTTCCAGACTATAGAAACCAGTAAAGTACTAGTTTTATGTAGACAGAAACCTAAAGATTACGCAAATATTAGTTCTAGTTTTTATATCTTGTAGCTATTTGCCTAATAGGCATGTTTTCTAAACCACATTTTGGTCCCTGATTCTAATGATTTTTGCCAAAATTCTTGTAATTACATTCATACTAGTAGTTGCTTTACACTGTTGGAGACATATGCATACAAATGTGTCTTTCCAAGCCAAAAGTGCAGGAAACCTTTGAAGGTAATTACAATGGCAAGAATTCAAGAACTGTACTTGAAACACACATGATAGATTTGCTAACTCTTTAAGACAGGCCTTAGAAAAAGATGTAAGTAATCCAGAAGAAGAGATGCATTAGAAATAATTGCTTGGAGTGAAATATTTGGCTTTTTATTCATTTGTGGCTTAAAATGTCCCAGTGAGGGACCTATTTGGTTGTAATGCACTCACTTATTCAAGAATGTTGATTAGGTATCTATTACGTGCTAGGCACTAGATTAGGAGCTAGAAATACAATGGTAAATGACACATACTTAGCTTACATCCCAGTAGAAAAGCAGGCATAAAACTAATTGCATAATCAGTTAAGTACAACCATAATTGATTCATAGAAGAAAAATGCAAGAAACTATAGTGATATGTTTTAAGTAGAAAGAATATAGGCCTCATGATCAAGAAATCTAATAACAACAGATGCTGGTGAGGATGTAGCCAGGAAGTATCACTACTACACTGTTGGTGGGAATGTAAACTCATTCAACCACTATGGAAAGCAGTATGGTGGTTCCTCAAAAGACTAAATATACAGCTCCCCAATGACCCAGCAATTCCACTTAATCATCCATAAATAAGTACATATTAAAGCCACTAGAACAGTGATGTTCACTGAAGCATTATTTTCACAGCAAGGATATGGAACCAACCCAGATGCCCCTCAGTAGATGATTAGATCAGCAAGATGTGGTATTTATACACAATAGAATTCTATGCTGCCATCAGAAAGAATGACATTGCCCCATTTGTAAGGGACTTGGAAAAAATCATATTAAGTGAAGTAAGCCAGACCCAGAGGAACATAGGCTCAATGGTTTCCCTCAGTTGTAATAATCAGTACACATCTAGGACTCTCCTAGCAGAGGATTACAAATAGCTCAAAACCTAGATACATAAGGCCATATAGATGAGGCTAAATGAAAGGATCGCCAGGATATGGAAACAAGAGCTATATAATGTGATTGTTGTTCTTAATGTACTCTGTTATTTCTCATCTCTTTTTTTGTCTCTATTCTTATATTGTTATAGCATCTTACCTTTAAATCTGATATATTATATATACATTTATTTGTTTATTTGAAATAGGAAAAGGAATGGGGGAAAACAAAATGATTTGGAGGGAAGGAAATGGAGACAAAAACATGAGAAGGGTTATCAATATGTGAGAAGTAATGCATCTACTATCTGGCAAATGTAACTGTAACCCCTCTATACAGTACAACTTGTAAAAAAGGAAGAATGTAGACCTCAGGTTGCCTGGGGTAAACTTCCTTCCCTTGTCATAGAAAAATTATTACTGTTGTTCCCCTGACGCTTTGTCTGCAAAGTGTCCAAGTTTGGATAATAAAAATAGATAATTATTAGTTATTTTACTAAGAGAAAACCTGATACAGCTTTGTCAACAAGCAGCTTTACAACTAAGTCTGAATGATAACAAGAAGTCAGAAGAAAAGAGTAGGTTATAATAAAACAGAGGGAGAATAGAGGAAGTTGGAGTACAGGATATAGGAATGAAGAAGAGTAGCTTATTTTAAGAAGTCAAGGTAGTTAATAGAGTGGTTTGGTTAGGTGCATGTAAAACATTATCAATAATTACATAATTTTAAGATCTGGAGCAATGGAAAGGCACTGAATAATACAGTGTTATCTACCATTAAAATGTGTTGTCTGGGAGATTTTAATATCTACTTTACATATTCAAAGTATTATCCTGATCAGTTGCACAACAACCACCTTAAACAAGTGTTATTTATAGAATTTTGTCAGAATAGGAGATGGAAAAATTTGCCTAAGGTTACATATTAAAAAGGTAGTGGAATCATAGTTTTCCAACTATTGTGATTAGATCCCAAATCTTTGCTGTATTGACAATAGTGACAATTCTTATAACATCATAATTAAACTCTAAGAATCCCAAAGTTCTGAGATTTGTGCTACAATAATTAAATGACAGTAAGATGGTCCTCTTTGCTTTTATTTTCACCTCATAAGTAGAAAATATTTCTTTAAATATTCTGAGCTGTTATTTTTTCTATTCATACATATTATTATAGTAAAAATAAAAAGAAACATTAAAAAATTTGCTTGTTATGAAAAATGTTCAGAACTTCCGAAGCTGAAGCAAGCTATTTATATGAAAAAGAATGTTTCCATATTGATGTTTTTCTGTCCTCTGAAAACAGACAGTCAAAAGAAATTACCTCAAACAAACCACAGAGAACATTTGTTTGAACAAGAAATTAGAGATAGTCTCATTACTAAGGTACTGTATGTTCTGTCAAAAAGGATAATTACATTCATTTCTTTAATGGGAATAACTCTTTGAAGAGAATCTACTGCTAGATAGAAGTCAATATACAAATAAATGTACAGTCAGCATGCAAATAAATGTAAGCCATTATCAAGATCATTTCCAGGTAGCATAAACTGATGTCCAGCAAAGCCGAAGTGAAATTGCCAAGTGGCTGGACTGACTTATAGTCTAATTTAATCAGTCCGAGAATTACACATGTTTTTTTTTTCTTTCTTTTCCCCACCTTTTTAGAGGTAGGGTCCATGTAGCTCAGGTTAGACTTGAACTGGTGATCTTCATGCTTGAGTCCCTTGACTCCTGGGATTACAGGTATGTACCATCACATTCAGCTTGTAGAGTTCCAATGCTTGCTGTTTCTCCAACTATCATCTTCCTATAATATGAGACTGCATATGAATTCTAGTCCCTATACTGATCCATAGTTGTGACTTCCAAGTACTGTCTCTCCTGGAAAAAAGAGGGTCCTTTCTCTGGATTACATTTTCAGACTTCTTCTAATCACTTAATTGGACAAATTGGAAATTCACTTTGACTTAAGTACGACCTTGAGTCTATATGCTGTTCGGTCATCTCTATAATATTCGTAGGAGTGGAACTTTTATTTTAGTAGTACCATTTTTGAGTTATATTTATGTATGTAATGTGCTATGATGACATTTGTTATACTTAGTGAGGATGTTAGAAGGCCAGGACCACAGCAGAAATCTAGAATTTCTTAGAAATTTGCAGGCTTCTTCTAAAGCTTTAGGAATCTTCAAATTTAAAAATCTCCAAATTTAAAAATATTTTCTTTTCTTGAATATTCTGCTTAGGACTAGTGTTATTGGAATATAATTTAATTTGAAGTTAGTGGAGGTTGCAGTATGGCCATATTTTACCTTCAGTTTATGATCCTACATACTTTGGAAAGTTATAAATATTGACATCTAAATTCTCTTTACATATAGACTAAATGAAGGGAGAAAGAAGTCAGGAAATGTTACAATAAATATACACATCACATGGTGGTTAAAATCTGCTTAACTAGTTACAAGAGCTTGCTTTCTGGAAGTCCAGTGCTCAGATGGTGGAACTGGAGACTCCATATGAGCCATTTTTTTTTTTTAGTTGTGGGACTTGAACTATGGGCCTGGGTGTTGTCCCCGACCTCTTTAGCTGAAGGCTACCATGCTACACCTTGAGCCACAGTGCCACTTCTGGTTTTTGGTAATTAATTGGAGGTGTTTCATGGACATTTTAGTGCCTGGCTGGCTTTGAACAACAATCCTCAGATCTCAGCATCCTGAGTAGCTAGTATTATAGGTGTGAGCCACTGCAGGGCCTGAGCACTATCCTTCAGCTTTCTCAAGGGTAGAGCTCTATCACTAGAGCCACAGCTCCATTTCCAGGTTTTTCTATATATGTAGTACCAAATAATCAAACCCAGGTCTTTTGTGCATGCTACACAAGCACTCTACCACAAAGGCCAAACTCCCAGCTCCTTCAGCCAATTCATTCAATAGATCTCCTTTTATTCACACACATGTATACCCTTTCCCACCCCCTCTCTCTCTCTCTCTCTCTCTCTCTCTCTCTCTCTCTCTCTCTCTCACACACACACACACACACACACACACACAGAGCTTTGAGTGGTTCTAGTTTTCTCAAGATTCTTGACAAGAGAGACTACATATCATTCTTTGAAACACTACAGATATATTAGCAACAACAATAACGTTGATATCAATATCAACTTTTCAACAACTTGTAAATTAGAAACTCAAACAAAATAAGAACTTTTTAAAATATTGTAATCACCTGAGAAACAATATAAATGCAGACAAGAAAGATCCTTTTATTTTTTTTAACCAGTCCTGGGGCTTAAATTCAGGGCTTGGTCATTGTACCTAAGCTTTCTCAAGGCTAGCAGTCTACCACCTGAGCCACAGAATCACTTCTGCCTTTTTCGTGCCCGCTAGGCAGGCATTCTATTACTAGGCCAAACTCCTGGCCCAAGAAAGATTCTGAAGACAGAGCGTCTGAGTTTTCTGAATTGGTGTTGGCAGTCTGGGAAATGGCCCTCTAATAGAATTAAAGACACTAGGAATTCTGTTTGCAGTAGTAAAGAGCACTGGTACAGTCTAGGTTCCAAGAAATACACAAGATATCCACACTAGATACCTATAATAAACTTTTGATAAAAAGCAAGGATCTTTGGGCATTTGACAAACTAAGAGATAAATTAAAATTGGTTAGTTACTCCTAATATCCTTAAGTAAAATGGTGAAAGAAAAAGATAAACTCCGTGATTCACTGAATACAGGTCCAGCTGCTTGTAACACTGAGATGAGAGTTTGTGGGAAGAAAATCAGTTATATATTCAAGGCCTAGCATCCTGAGAAGCAAGTGTTTACGGGACAGTTCTCTTGTCTTTGTGCCTAATCTTAAGGAATATAGAGAGGCACAAAGGGTTTTATATGAGGGAGAGAGTGACCCACAAATCTCATGCTCATCTCAGTCTCTGTCCCTCAAATTACTGAGTCTTCATACATCAGATTTAAATGGTGTAATTTGGCCTGTGAATTCTTTCAGTGTTCACATAGCACAAGCTGATGGAGACTCACACTGTGTAATGAGAAGACACAGGGAAGTCTGTTCCAGGAAGGAAATCAACAAGATGAGGAAATAGAACATCCTAAGGGTGTACCCCAACATAAATACCAGATTAACAGCTGTGAGCAGGCAGACATACTTTATGAGGTTTATTCTAACAATTGGTTACAATAATCCAGGAGAGAAGAGAACCAAGAAAAATGCATTATAGAGGGTAAGAAATCAATTTTGCTTTACCTTCACCATGCTATCCCTAGCCAGCACATTGTACTGCTGGGACAATTCCTGCATCCCATAAATTCTTACACTGGGGGAAGAATGAATGAAGTGGTTATCTGATCTCTTCTGCCTTTCAAGACATTTCCCAAGACGCTGGCTTCTGATCCTGAGCTTTCAAAGTATTGAGGGAAATGTTATGGTTAGATCATCTAGTGGTAGCTCAGAACAAAGCAAACTCAAAAACCAAGTAGACAGAGCTCAACAGGTGGCCTGATGGTCCTGGTATGAGGCTTTTCTGAGGATCCCAGCAGGGAACCTGTGCCTGGCCCCCATCAGTGACCCTTGTCAATGGTCCCCAAAGAGCCAAGTGAGTATAACCTGTTATACTAAAGTGTTAATGATGTCACTTTCAACAATTTTCAGTTAAACATGATGAATAAGTTCAAGATCTACTGTAGTTAACACTGTATTATATATTTTAAATTTGCTAATTTTATGGTGAGCGAAACATTATTGTTATTATCACAGACATACATAAGATCTGAAGGAATTTATAGACAGACAACACCAAAATCCCTTAGATCTCAGTAGTTCACCTTTCTAGTCCCAGGAGAAGGCAAAACCCACAGTATTATGAATATAAAGACAGCGGTGTGGTATTCCATGATTCTGCTGTATTTTGGAAAGGGAACATTCTAGGTGCTAAACATGGATCCAGGTGGTGGTTGAATGCATGGCTCTGTGATTTAACTGCCTGGACTGGAATCTCAGCTCTGTCAACACAATAGCTGGGTGAACTAAAGTGACTTAATCATTCTTTGAATTCAGGATGCCTGAAAGAGTACCAGTTTGTAAAGCTGTGGTAGAGATATAAGTGCTTAATAGATGCTATCTGTTTTTATTAAATATTTACTGGATTGACTGGCTAGCATGAGGTAGTTTCTTTAACTTACCCAGGACCTCCGGGAAGAAAGAAGAATATGCAAAAAAAGGAGTAGACATAAATGGTTGAAAGTGACTTCATTAACATTTTAGTATCAAAGACAATTAAGACATGGAATGAAACATTACAGACAGTTTTCATTTTAAATCAATTTGATTTTACTAAAGTTATTCATACAAGTAACTTATTGGGTCATGTATTTATTCAAGACTTGTTTCTTCCTTGTCCCTACCACTGTATCTTACTTCCCAGAACAACTATTCATTCTGATTTAAAATTCTTTTTATGTAATCTTATTGCCAAGGTGATGTGTGGAGGGATTACAGTTGCATACAAAGATAATGAACACATATCTTGTCAAATACCATTACCCCCTCCCTTATCTTTCTACCACTCACCTACCCTAGTTGAAAATTCATTTCCAACATGCTTATATCGGTACTTCTTGGTTATCTCATTTTTAAGCCGTCTTCTCTGTTTCCATCTCGGGAGATGAAGGTTTATCCCTCGCAATCTGCCTGTGGTTTCACCACAAATATGGATGCACACCAGCAAAGTTCCTCCTCATGTGATTATTCCCAACTCAATTGACATCGCCCAGGTTGATAGCAAAGCCACTGTTCTCAGTGAAGCACCTTCTTATTTCTTGAGTACCTTTTCTCACATACTTTTCCGGAATTCTTTCTGACTACCCCAAACATCTTACTTTCTTTTGTAACCTTTTCTGTTCATCAGTAATTTATCAAAACTCTTTTTCCAGTTGTGTAGATCTTTTGTTTGGGTGGGGTAGGGAAATCCTGGAGTCTGAATTCAGGGACTTGAACTCCCCAGGGAGAAGATCTTTCATGAGTCTCCTTTTCATCCAAACAGTTTTTGCTACCTACCAAGCCTCTGTGCTGTTACAGACACTGAGGACACAGTGCAGCATTCTCTCCAAGGAATTTATAAGTCAACAAACATTGAAAAGTATCGCACTCTCTGCCTCCACTTGGGCCAGAGGAGATTCTGTCCCGTTGGCCCCGTAGAGCTGGGTGACTGTAGAAGAAAGCCATTCCTTCCTTTCCACATATATTTCCCACCTCTTCAGGTATTAACATCCTTTTCTCTGGGAAAAGATATCACCCATTTCCTGTTTACGTCACCATATTGTTTGAGCTAGGGTTGGTCAAAGAGTCAAAGTGGAGATTTTTGTATCTAGACTTTTTTAAGGCACAATTGGAGGTCATTGAGCAGAAAGGCTTGCTCCTCCCCCCCTCCCCCGCCTACACCACACCCCAGGGGCATAGAAGTTTGCTCAACTCACTCATACTTCAATTATCTACAGGAAAATGTACCCACAGTGGAAGTAATTATGCCAAATCCCATGGGAGGTGCCTAGAGAAAGCGCCTTTGTGAAAGTAGAGAGTAGGAAAATGTATAGATTCAGAATAGTTGAAAGAGAGGAGGGATATTAAGATATATTAAGTGTGATCTTCATATCAGTTACTTCTTTAATAAACTTTGATGCTCTATTGCTGGAACACTAGTTTTGCTGGGCACTAAATACCATATTTTTGCTCAGTATTTGATTTTTATTTTGTCTTCAACAACCAGGTAATAAAATAGAAACTACCAATTTCAGAAAATCAGGACCATTGAGGACCTGAGATTTCCCTAAAAAAAAATTCCATGTAAAAATTTTTTCTCTTTCCCAGAAAACAAGATGGGTTTAAGTGAGATTCCCCCAGGACTCTGGGCCCCTTCCAAGCAACAATGCTACAGATACACAATAAGGAAGAGACAGAGATGGACATGTGAGATGAGCAAATCTCCTGTGGAAAGAGTTTCTTTGTCAGGATATAATCTCCTCAGGTCAGAAAATCATTGGGTTGTATTTGCTAATATAGCCACTGTGTTTAGAAGAATATATGTTGACCATATCAATGATTGAATGTATATGAGAATACATAGGCTTTTAACAGGGGAAACTTTCTCACCACTGTCCTTAACAAGAACAACAGAGTATTTTGCTTGTGTACTCACCATGGTCCTTAAATTCTAAACGAAATGGTCGTAGAAGTAGGCATCCCCGCTTGCTGTCCCCTGACCCCTTTTGATCAAGATCTTGGAACTTCATGAGTCTGGAATGGGTCAGACCAACTCTCAAGGTGTTATGGAAATAAAGATTATGACAAAAATACTGGGATACCCTCCAACCTAAATGTGCTGAAAGGAATCGAATGTAGTTGCTGATGGCTTACACCTGTAATTCTAGCTACTCAAGAAGTTGAGATCTGAGAACTGTGGTTCAAAACTAGTGTAAACAGGAATGTCTGTGAGACTCTTATCTCTAACAATCAAAAGGGCAGAAATAGAGTTGTGGGTTAAGTGGCAGACTGCTAACCTTTAGCAACAAAGCCAAGGGATAGTGATCAGAACCTGAATTCAAGACTCTGGAGTGACACACAGAAATAAAGAAGTCAAAGTACAGTGCCTTCAACAGAGAAAAGACAGCTAATTTTGACAGATCATAAAAGGCCAGAAAAGTCCAAAGGCAAATGTTTTCTTAATAATTTATGTAGGACCAGATTTATCTTTGATCTTCATTTTCAGGAAGCTACAGGGAAAAGGCCACTCACCAGTATTCCTGTACACAAAATCCTTATCAAGATGTTGCTCCACATTGAAATGGCAGGTGACCCACAAAATTCCATTGCTTATCTTATTAGTGAATGTACAGAGACAGTAATGAATAAGCTGTGGCTGTTGTTTATTTGGACCTCTCAGACTAACCAAATGACCTGAGATTTTAGAGAATGGTTTAAATGAAATCAAATCTGCTTCCCCAAATATTTCAAGCAATACCAGTCAGCTGAAGAGAATTAAAAAAAGCTTCATTCGGAGGGTGAAGATGTATGTCCAAAGTATCAAAGGAGCTTCTCTTTGAAAGTCATGCCAGAAATGTTAGTTATACAAACACACTTATTTTCAATTCTACTTTCTTGCTTGCTTTTGTGGAAATTGAAGCCACCAGGGCTTCCTGCAGGCTAGGCCATGAGCTGTTTTCTTACCATCCATACTACTCTTTGTATGGCTCCATCACTTGAGAATGTCCTACTTTTGGCGTAGGTGTTGCATTTTTATCTGAGCTTCTACCATATTTAGAGAACACTTAATAAAATGTATTAAGTGAAGGGAGGCTTTACTAATTTTGCACTTTCTCTCAGAAAATTTGTATCCCTACAATCTTTGAAGTGAAGGCAATATGAACACACTGTGACTCTCTCCGTTAATGACTAGAGAAGGTTCACCTCAGATAACTTAACCCAGAAACTGGCAATTGGGAAAAGACTCTAATCCCATAATAAGATATGGACAGAAGAAAGATTGCTGATAAAGGTGGTTATAATTGTCTTGTTTTGTATGTCTATGGTGATAGTGATGATGCATTAGTTATGGCTTGGTTTTCAGCTTCTTATTTTTCAAAATACACGCAAAAGGATTAACTTGAATAGCTAAAGCAGTATGCATGTTAAAACTAGCAAATTATATAGTTATATATTAGATTCAATTTGGCTGACTACAGTGTGAAAGTCATTTATTACTCATCATTAAATAAGTTATTTTGGAGAGAGCAAACAACATCATCCAGAGCAACTGGCTGAAAGAATATCTTCTATCAATACTGTAATGGAAAGAACAAATAAAGAATATGTTTTATCAGGTAATTTTTAAACATGCAATTGACTTGGTATACGTTAAGTATGCAGAGATTATAATGATTTTCTTCAGCCTGCTTTGCCTAATAGCCAGTTTATAAATTGGTTAGAAGATCCAAGTTTTCATATGGCAATGGTAACAGAATTGGGTCAACTTTGTTTGGGCACATAATTGGTTTCCTATTGCTATTATTTAAAAAATCACATTGAATTTAGTCTCTTAAGACAGCACTAATTAGATTGAGCACTGCAGTGCACATCTGTAATTCCAGCTACTCAAGAAGCAGAGATTAGAGTGTCATGATCTGAGAGCAGCTCAGAACAAATTTGATGTGAAACCCTTTCTGAAAAACGAACTAAAAGCAAAAGATCTAGGGGTACTGCTCAAGTGGTTGGATGTGCCTTAGTACCAGAAAGGGAAGAAAGCACAAATTTACCATTTTATGAGCCTGGTGGTCAGAAATCTGAAATATATCCACAGAGCAAAAAAAAAAAAAATCTAGGCGTCAGTAGCATCTCACTCCTTCTGGAGGCTCTAGAGAAGAGTCTTCTTCTTGCCTCTTCCAGTTTCTAGAGGCCACCTGACTTCTTCAAGTCCCTTTCTTCATCTCTCAAACATATCACTAACATCCTTCTCCAACATGTCTTGTTCTCTATCGCTGACTCTTCATCTTCCTGTTGAAAGACCTTAGTGATACCTTAGCCCTACCCACATAAGCCAAGATAATTTTCCCCTTAAAATTCTGGAAGCTCAGTTCCTTTTGCCGGGTAAAGCAACATATTTGTGGGATTCAGGGATTCAGCAATGTATTTGTGGAATTAATACTTTGTCAGGTCCAACATCAATAAATAATCGCTAGTATATATGTATTGCATCCTTGGATCTGGCTAATCTGCAAGACTGAATCTTTACAGACTCTAATCACAGCACCTAGACCTTAGAGGTATGGAAATTTCAGTCTTTTATTTTCTTAAATAAAGAAAATCTTCTGTTTGGTTTCATCAGCAGAGCAGTATGACTGATTTCCCTAACAGGGAATTAATAATGCGATCTCAAGATGGAAATGATACAAATTAAATATTTTGGGAAGTTCTGGCTTCAAGAATTTCAACCAGAGACAAAACACGAGGGCACACTGACCCAGACATTAGGCAGATAGTGCACTTCAGCCCTTGGCTGGGAGTCATGGCAGAATGGCATTCAGTTCTGCTTCCTGTACTAGAAGTCAGCTCATTATGTGGTGAATGATGAGTTCATGTACACAGAGTGGGCAAATAGATGTACGTATAATTACAAAAATAAAGAGAGAGAGAGAGAGAGAGAGAGAGAGAGAGAGAGAGAGAGAGAGCCCTGAGCAGTGAACACTTGTCTGAAATAGGATGGGTGTGTCTTCCTCCTTCATTTACTTATAAAAACCACCAGAAGAAAAGCTTATTGTATAGCTGTTCAAACATATAGGAATCTGTATTGTAAAACAAGGACTTTTGATTTATTTACAAAAGAAATACATAATTGATGCCTATGTAGCAGTCTGCCCAATTCAACAGCTTACTTTATATCTAATTGAATAACAACTTTCTTACAAAAGGGGAAAAGCCAGTTACATCATTTCTCTAAATGACAGCCCACAAATTAAACATGGTTAAAAATATTATGCTAAGGTTTATAATAACATGGAAATTCCCTCTTTCAGTATCTATCTGCTAATTGTATCCTCACTTATATCTTGCTTTGTATCCAATTTTAGGAATATGAAGGCATTTGTTTACATTTTGGGTTCTTTTATAATTTGATGTGTTTTATGTGAATTTAAAAAATCATTATGTAATAGGAAAAATCAGTGAGTTAAATACATATTGAACATTTAATATATTTCCAGAGAGAGAACCCCTTTTGATTTTTAAAGGGAAGATATTGCTGAGTAGTGGGACCCACTATTTCTCATAGAAGGACACAGGGAATGAGAGGACACAATTGCAACTGTGTTTGATGAATGAGTTCAAAAATATACCACTTGAACCAATTATCCGTGCCTGATGCCTGTCATTCTAGCTACTACGGAGGCTGAGATGTCAAAGCTTGCTGGAGCAAACAAATTCAAATGACTCTTATTTGCAATCAACTAGGAATTAACTGGAAATGTCCATGTGATACACAAGGGGTAGAACCCCAGCCTTAAGAGAAAAAGGCAAGCAATAGCATGAGGTCCCAATTTCAAGCCCTTGAACTTGCACAAAAACAAAAAAAAATGCTTTGTAGACTCCTTGGCTTCTTCTCATGATTGGTGTCGGCATGATATTCTCCTGTAGCTTTCTCCATTGTGAATGGAAGCTGGTCTACATGGATCATAGTGGGCATCAAACATTTCATTGTATGTGTTCTCTTGGATATATCAGTTGTATTTTATAAAGTTAGCATTTACCCCCACACAGAGTTATACCTACCGTAACTGGTCATTTCTGATAAAAAATGTTTTAGGTCTTGATTTTAAAATGTAAGAGGGTGAGTAGGTAATTTTTTTTAAAGAAACGGATCTATATCATAGAAAGCTCCAAGAAAATTTTCTATATCCTAGGAATCCTGTGTAAAGACAGATCAGGGAATAGTGCCAGACCTTTATAACCCTACCTACTTGGGAAGTTGACTGTGTTTAAGGTCAGCCAGGAGAGAAAAGGTGTGAGACACTGCCTCAAAAATGAGCAGCAAAAACAAGGCTGAAGAATGCCTCAAGTGATAAAGCATCAACATACAAAGTGTGATCCCTGAGTTCAAACCCTCTAGTACCACAGAAAGAGGGAAGAGAGAAGGAGGGGAGAACAAGCATAATGGAAGTATATCAATGGAGTGGAGGCATCTTGGCTAATCTAGTATGCTGGAAGTCCCAGGAGGTTTCTTAGAAAAATTATTCATTTCCAATGTTTTAGATGAGGCACCAATAAAATTTTCTGAAAAGAGATAGTAAATACTTTAGTTGTTCCAAGCAATATAATCTCTTCCACTATCCAGTTCCATTGTAGTACTATGAGAGTGGCCTTAGATCATATATAAATGAATGTGTAAACAGTGTTGATGCAATAAAACTCTACTACTACAAATTTCAAAAGTGAGCAAAATTTGGACTGTGGCCAATCAAGTGTCCCTCCACTTTGGTTGATAGGAAGGACAAGAACTTGTCATGGTGTAGAAGATGTAGAGGTAAGTGTTCTGTCAAAACCTCATGAACTAGGAGAGAAAATAACCTGGAACAAATGACCACAAACTATGTTAACGGTTAAGGAGCATGTGTTCATGACAATACTAGGATAGAAAGACATATAGCTATGGTGTTTATAGCAGGAATAGATACTTCGTTTGCCTTTCTGTTTCCTGGTCCCACTTATGCCCACCACTGGCAGAGATACATACATTTCAGATTTAGAGAAAGCCTGTGTGACCACCAAAACTGGCTCCTAACTATTTACCAAGTAAACTAAGCCTTAGATGGGTGAGTATCTCATGCTAGATGATTTTCCATCTATACTTATGTGTAATATTTAGTATTAGAGTGTTAAATTATCTTTTAATATTTTAAACATTTAATATTTAGCATACATTTAAAATTTCAAATGTTTTTTATTTTAAAAATAAATTATTTGAAGTATTTTATATTAAAGTTTCAATATTTAATATGAAAATAATATGCATACATATGTTTCTGTTACATAGATGCATAACAAGAATGCAAGGATTCTTTCCTAGAGATTAGTCATTCTGTATGTAAAATAGAACAAGAATGTGACTAAAGAAAACCAAGAAATATGTCTGTAGGTTTTATTCAGATAATACCAAAGAAAACACATGTCTATTAAAATAAGTATACCTCTTACCTTGAACTCTTAATTTGGCTTGGAAGGTTGTGCAACATTTAATATTTTATAGGTTGTTACATAAATAAGAATAGGGCCCAAGGTGCTCTTTTACTATATGTTCCTGCATTGTAGTGGCAACATGAGTATCAGAGAAAACAGATAAGAAAAAAAACCTGTCAGAATGCACAGACAGCATTGAGATACACAAGATACACACAGCACCAAAGTCCTATGAACATAAAGGAAGAAAAGAGAAGGGATAATTTCCAGGAACCAGCCAAATACCTTAAGCTTACTAACTAATTAGCTATCCATCCCAGGAGCTGTACCATTTCCTTCAAGAAGCCAAAGCATGTCTAACAATTATTTAGCATCCAACAAGAATATTTCAATATTCTAATATCAGGTCTTGAGGGTAATTTGCTCAAGGAAAGACTATAGGATATGGGGGTGGGGTGTGTGGAGAATTTCCTTCAAAAGAAGATGAGCGCATAATAAAGGGAGGCATTTATTGGACATTCTTTTACTAACTTAACTAGTTAATAAAGCTATGACTAAGCCTATGTGAAAGTGATCAGTATACATGGGTGGTTCAGCTACAGCTTTATGGTTCCTAGGTTAGATTATACCAAGCCTTTGTACTTTCTGTTTGAATAATAAATGACAAATGAAGTACAATCTGCTCACACTAATGCTCAGCTCTACACCAGGCCCAGTGTTTCCAGAAACACCTTGAAAAACTAACGAGAGATATTCAAAGTACACATTTCCTTCTTCACACAAATAAACACAGTGCTTTGTCTCAGGCCAGATAGCAGTCCTGTGATAGAGGAGACTGCTTGGTCCACTGAAAATTAGTACAATCATGAATAATAGCTCATGGCTACCTTCAGGATGAAGCTAGTTTCAAATTATGGGAACTCACAAGGAGCAAAGTGGTATACAAATGAAAGCTGAGAAACATAAAAGCATTAACCCCTTCTACACTAAACAGGGATTTGTTTTAAATACTGAAAAAGAGGTCACAGTTATAAAAATCAGGCAAAAAGTACATTTCCTTTTGGACAAAATCATTCCCTCCTTCTCTCCCACACTTACAGCGAGTAAGGATTTTTGTTTTAAGATAAATTGTATTTTAATGTTTCCTAAAAATAATCAGGGTCTATCAGTAAAAACAAAGATGCAAAAACTGATTCTATTGTGAAATGTATGAGAATCATATCTTCTTAATTGTGTGATTATGTTGGGTTAGCATTTGTTTTTGTTCTAAATGGTTAATTTTATGTCTGTGTTCACAGATGTATATATCATCTAGCAAAGAGAAGTTCAGACAAAGCTGTGACCTGGCAGAAAAACACTACCTATAAAGAACAATTCTTTGGTAGTATTGAATTCTGATTGTGAAATAACATACCTGAAACCCTTCCCCTAGAACTTTTTCTGCTATACAGTGATTTCTAAACAGGTCTTTTCTTGTCAGTCTCTTTTTTTCTAATCATATCCTAGCAAGTATATAAATAGTTGTTGGCTGAATAAAGTGGTTGAAAAGCTCAATGTAGAAACATCTGGAAAATTAAATCAAAGGATTTTTTTAAAGCATGTGCCACACCCATGGTCATAAAGGAAATGCAAATAAAAACAACCCTAAGATACCACCTTACCCCAACAAGAATGGCCAAGATTTTGAACTCAGACAATGACAGTGGCTGGAGTGGTTGTGGAGAAAAAGGAACGCTACTACACTGCTGGTGGGATTGTAAACTAGTTCAGACACTCTGAAAAGCAGTGTGGAGGTTTCTTAAAGAACTGAAAACAGACCTTCCCTACGATCTTGCCATACCACTTCTGGCATCTACCCTGAACATCATAACCCAAGATATGATAAGGACACCTGCTCAGCTATGTTCATCTCTGCACTATTCACAACAGCCAGGCAATGGAAACAATCCAGATGCCCTACTGCAGGTGAATGGATACAGAAAATGTGATATATATATATATATATATACATATATATATATATATATATACAATGGAATTCTACATGGCCAACAGACAAGGCATCATGCCTTTCTGATTCTACCCTAAGATCATTTTGATCTCTCTGCGAGTGTCCAGAATCTTATATAATTTATCCTCCCTCAGTATATTTTAGATGGAGAGGTTTTGTGAAGGAAAACAGTCACTTGAGAGATTCATTGTAAGTACAATATATTTTAATGAAACTAAGTTATTTAGATAAATAGAAGAAATGTAGAATTACATGGAACAAATCATAATATTTACCTGGAGATAATCTGAGAAGAAACTTCAAATTCAGGAAATATAAAGCACATATGCATTTCTGTCAAAATGCCACCATGCAGACACTTGATAAGGATAATGTAATTCATATCAGACATTCAAATGAAAAGTCATTGATGAAACTATAGAATGAATAGAGACAGATAAGGAAGAAGCGCAATAAGATGCATAGGAGACTCTAGGGTTCCTAAGTCTAGAGTATATATTCTGCTCCCATCCTTGCTCTAAACATGGAGCTCTGTGATTTGCAGGGTTGGGAGAGAGAATCCAATAGCTCTGCCAAGTTAGCTTTCCTTCTTGTTTCAACAAAGCCATGCTAGGACAAGTTCAATATGATTTGATCAGGAATGTCTAAGATCCAAACAATACACCCACCCAAAATTCATAAAACCCCAAAATATAAAAGCTTCACAAGGTAGTAACTCAGATTAATATCTAGCAATATTAACAATGGTACAGTTCAACTACCAAGTATGAAAAACCCTACCAATTTACCAGAAAAACTGTGTAAACACCTGCATCCAGAAGATTCAAATCTACTTAGCTCTCAGCCAAAGCTTCATCACATTCAGTCTTTAGGGCACAGAGAAAACATCCACACTGTGCCATTTCTGGAGAGTTACTTAATTAATGAAATTACTGCTATTCTTTTCATATTCCTCATGGAATGAATCCAAAAGCATCTTCACAGATGTATTCTAATTAGGTGGTTAGATCCCTTTTATCGCCTAGGATTTTGGATTTCTCCCTTTAAAAAAAACTGATTATCGTGATTTGGAAAAACAATAACCCACTTGACTTGACACCTGTCCTCAAGGAGTCCCAATGTCATCTGCACAATGCAATGGTACTTCGCATCTTGTAATTTGGCAAAAGGCTGAAATAAAAATCCAATACTATCTGGTGATATTTTAACAAATAGTACTAACTGACCTCTTGTTTATAGAGTGTAAGTCTATCTAGTAAGACAGAAGAGGAATGCTGGTTGTTGTTGAGTGGGACTTTATTGTTATTCTAGAATGGTGGGAGCAATAGATCAGGAGATGATTACCATTGAGAAGAAAGTCTGATTCCTAAGGAGAGGCATAGGGCAAAGGCTAGTTAGGAGGCAGAGGAAGCCAGGAGGACGAGAGAGCAAGAATATTCATTGAGCTTCTATGGAACAGAATGGGTAAGACAGTAGCCAGGTTTGTTTGCCAAGATGGAAGAATGCCTGCAGGCTCTAGGATGTAGAGGCTGCCCTGAGTTTCCTGGTACTTAGCCCTGAGGCTAGGTGACTAAGGCACCGGAATAGTAGTAGCTTGGAGTGTAAGAACCCAATAAAGCAGGTTATGGGGTATATGTTCTGGATTGGTTAGTTTGTATATGAAGGTACCTTCCCAGGTGAGTCATCTTTTATTTCTAGGAATTGGCTAGCCTTGGGAGGGGTTGTACCAGTAAGGCCCCAGATGTCAAAGATGTATCTGGAACATAAAAGACACAACGCACTGACAAAGATAGGAAGACTGATTGCAGCAAATATGCATATATGTCTACTCTAAGTTATCTTAAATACCAAGACTAAACAATACCTTAGTCCATTGGGACTGCTATAACTAAAACATCATAAACTTTAAATTTATTATTATTATTATTATTTTAACAGTTCCAGGTACTGATGCCTCATACCTGTAATTCTAGCTACTCAGAAGGTCGAGATCTTGAGGATCAAGGTTCAAAGCCAGCCTGGGCAGAATAGTCTGTGAGACTTCATTTCCAATTAAATCCAAGTAGGAGGCATGGATCAAATAGCAGAGGGTCAGTTGAGCAATAAATAAATAAATAAATAAGCAAGTATCCGTCCCTGAGTTCAAACCTCTGTACTAGAAAAAGTATTTGGCGATCTTAAAGAGTATTAGACTTGAGAAGACTGTATATATTTTGCATTAGTGTGTGTGTGTGTGTGTGTGTGTGTGTGTGTGTGTGTGTGTGTGTGGCTTTTGGAGGTCAGTGTTGAGGAGATCTGATTTAAAGAGAAGTGTTAGTGCTGACATTTCTAGAAACAAATCATGACGAGTTTAAGTAATCGAAGGATTCATGTCTTCATAGATTCATGTTAGTTCAATATTATTGGGAGCTGGCAAAAGATGGGAAATGGAGCCTGGTTGGAGGAACTGAGGATATGTTTGGGGAACCTGTATTTTTCCCTGGCCCCAGCCTGTACCCCCTCTGTCTGCTGTGCATTGCTCTGATTCCCAAATAATTCCCACCATCATGCACTGAGACTTTAGAAACTATGAGCCAGAATATATTGTCTTCTGTCATGTACTTAGATACAATAACAATGAAATTCACTAATACAATATGTTTCCAGTGAATGCAAAAATCTCACTGGAGAATGCAAGCTTAAGAGATGATCTCAGAAACTGGAAGTAAATGAATTTGATAAGTCAAAAGCATAAAGGAGCTACACAAAAGTAGTACATATAACTAATAAAGATTTTTGTGTTGGAATCAGGCAACCACTGAAACCACTATGCACAGATACTATAATTGAACAATAAAGCAAACATATGTTAAGTGGTAGGGACCAAATTTCTTGCTGTTGGAATAGAAGTTAAAAGAAAGGGCATGTGTCAGGCTCCAGTGGCTCACACTTGAAATCCTGGCTTCTCAGGAGACTGAGATCTGAGGCTCCTAGTTCAAAGCCAGCTCAGGCAAGAAAGTCCATGAGAATCTTTTCTCTACTTAATTACCACAAAAGTCAGAAGTAGGGCTATGACTTAAAGTGGTAGAATGCTACCTTTGAGCCCAAATGTACGTGAACAGTGACCAGGACATGAGTTCAAGTCCCAGGGCAGGCACACACGAAAAAAGAGATAATATGAGAATATATTGACACATTTCTATCATAATATAGGTGTTGACATAAAGGAATGTTTGTAAACATAGGTCTTTACATAAGTTAACGTGCATCTATATATTCCCCTCACTTTGGAAGATAAAAGATTCTATGCTCAGCCAGTGCCAGGGTAGATTATTAGGTGAGAGAATACTGAGCAGGAACTGGTACTCAGCTGTACTGAGCCCACCGGGTTTCGAATGACTTCCTCCAGCAGAAGCAAGCAGGGTTGCTTGAACAATGTCTGATTCTATGCTCGGGCAGAGATAGAACGGCATGTATCTGAAAATGTAAGAAAGTGCCAAAAAACAACAATTATGGTGACAAATGAAAGAATTCCCAATGTCCAAAGATGGAAATTTTTCAGAAGAAATTCTAGTAGTATTGGATTATATGCCAACATATAAAAGTCCACAAGACCATATTGACCATAAATGATTAAATATATATGTTGATAGGGATCAACATATCATGTGGTAGGATCTGAAGTTATTCAGGCACCTGCTTTGTGACCAAGGAGGTGGGGCAAAAATGGCACCACTTTTGTGTACCATGTGTGGTGGCTTTTCCCCCATGACTATGGACAGGGAAAAGAGGAAATTTACAATGAGGAAACTTGACAAAGCCTACTTTACTCACTCCAGCCAACTGGTCTTGGTTGGTATCAACAATGATGCATGCATAATCTGTGCTCTTAGTATGATGGGATGAGATGATAGCTTAACAAATGCATTGCCTCTGTGAAATCACAAGAAAAAAATCAATGAAATCCCAATTCAAAAGCTGCTTCCAAAATACCTGATCAGTCACCCTCTATCTGGTTAAAGTCAATCTAGGAAAATGAGGACAGTCTAAGAAAAATCTACAAAGAGAAACTTACAGAGCTATGTCTCCTAAAGCTAAAATAGTATCCTAGAGGAGACCCTGGAACAGAAAGATATTAGGGGGAAATATATATGTGTTTGTGTGTGTGTACGTGTGCATGTGTGTATGTGTGTGTGTGTGTTTGGTCAATCGTGGGGCTTGGACTCTGGGCCTGGGCACTGTCCCTGAGCTCTTCAGCTCAAGGCTACCACTCTACCCCTTTGAGCCTCAGTGCCACTTCCAGTTTTCTATTGGTTAATTGGAGATAAGAGTCTCAGGGTCTTTAGTGTCTGGGCTGGCTTTGAACCATGACCCTCAGCCTCAGCCTCCTGAGGTAGCTAGGATTACAAGTTTGAGCCACCATGCCCAGCTTGGGGAAATTATTTTTTTTAATGGGGAAAAATCCTTTTTTAACATATAGACTCTAAAATGAATAAATAAATCCACTAAACTTCTGATTTGTGAAGTCCTTTGCTAACATGGTGATTTTTGTGAGTGGCCAATGAAGCCCATTTGGTTGAGCTTTGCTAAGATGCCTATCAAACGTGTAACACTTACACCAAGAGATATCCAGACAGTGTGTTGCAGACATGGAGAACCTGCTGCTGAATCCAATAGATGGGAATTGTATTTTTTAGGAAATTAATTTTTCTCTTCTTCCTATAATTGATAGTTCTAAATGTTAAATGCATTTTCCCATGGGGAGCAAAAGAAGTACCTAAATATATGCTTGGGAGTGGCACTGCTTCCATTTTTATTTGGGTGTGAACTATTAATATATATGTAGGTATGTGAAGCATTAATGTAAGTCTAAATGTTTCAGCAAATGAGTTCCAGCAGTTCAATTTTTTAACAGTTACAAAGAAATAATATTTCTCTCTCTCTCTCTCTCTCTCTCTCTCTCTCTCTCTCTCTCTCTCTCTCTCTCTCTCTCTCTCTCTCTCTCTCTGTGTGTGTGTGTGTGTGTGTGTGTGTGTGTGTGTGTGTGTTTGCTGGTCCTAGAGTTTGAGCTCGGGACTTGGGGGTTGTCCCTGAACTACTCTTTGCTCAAGGCACTACCATGTGAGACCCCTCTGCCATTTTTGGGATAGTCTATTGAAATATCTGAGGGACTTTCCTGCTTTCCTGACTGGGCTGGCTTTGAACTGAGATCCTCAAATTCTGAGTCAGATTACAGGTGTTAGCCACCAGCACCTGGCTTCAGCATTTTGATTAAAAATAAATAAAAATCAACTCACCTTTCACAGAAGATTATTTTCATGGGACTTGTATTTTTCTATTTAGCTCTTGGAATAATTTACTACCTAAAGAATACATGTAGCTTTCTTTCCACTAACATACCACAAAACTTCCCTGACTACCTTCTGGAATTAGTTGTCTCAGGGAAGATCCTTTTGGCCAGCTTGATGTTCATTTCAAAATATTTGAATTTGGGACCAGTTAGTTACATGTTTATCCTATATGTTGGATTCACAGGGCCATCATAACAGACTTAGGACAGGTATGTGTTAGTACCCCTCAGTTCTGAAGTCCAGAGACCTGAAATCAGTGTGCCTAGGGAAAAATCAAGGTTCTGTCCCAACACATTCTCTCTGAAGAACCCATCCCTTACTTCCCCAAACGTCTGGTGAGTATTGGCATCCATCCAATCTTCAAGGCCAGCATCTTTAAATCTCTCCTTACTATCTTTGTATCATCTCCTCCTTAGCCTCCATCTCACAAAAGCATATGTGACTGTACTTAGGAACTATCTAGAAAATCTTCTGGCCAGATTCGCACAGTGATAACTGTGAAGACTGAATTGCAGCATAACGTACCACTCTCAACTTTTAAAACATGCTATTGATCAATGATGCTGTATGTTTAGATTGAGGTGAGATCATTTTTCACCTTCCTACAGTGTGAAAAACCATTAAATACATCCAAATAAAATTCAAAGTGAATATAAAAATTTACATGTATATGTACTCTATATGAGACATGTATTTCACCTGGTTTCTGCCACTCCATTTCATCATCTGAATCAGATGATTTATTTAGTTTCGTATTTTCTCCGACTGTGCCTGTAACTAAAGTATGTTGTATATGTTTTCTAGGGATCCCACAACAAAGTACCACAGCCTATATGATTTAAACAATAGAATCTGTTGGTCTTGTCTTCCATAGACTAAAAACCTAAAATCAAGGTACTGGTTCTGTAATTTACAGCTGAAAGGGAAAATCTGTTCTATATTGTTTTTCTATTTCCTGGTGGTTTTCTGACAACCTTATTGACTCTGAGCATCATTCTCACATCTACATTTATCATCAAATAGCATTATTTAAGTATGCATGTCTCCAGGTTTTCCTTTTTCTATAGGCATACAGTCACACTAGGGGATCTGCCTCTTCTAGTGTGACCTCAAGCTATGTAATTCGTTATATTGGCAATAACATCATTTTTAAACCATGTTCACTGGGATAGTATATGATGCTACGGATCTTGTTGCTTACTTGCCTCTTAATGTTACCTGAAGTTCAGTAGAACTAGACTGAGTACTTTCTTGTCCTTTAGTAAAGAGTTGATCTCTAGAGCATTGTCTTTTATCTATTTCTTGTGATTTTGACAACTTCAGAAGCCAATGTTATGAAGGCAAAACTCAGCAGTAACATGATCATTTCTACCACTGGTACATGTTAGAAGAGAAGGAAGAGCAGCACCTAGAGAGGAAGAGGGAAGAATGGCTACATCAGTGACATCAACTGAGTTAACTTGGGAAACAATCAATTCTAAAGCAAGGGACCCAAATATTTCTCTTTTCCATAGATGCCAGACTCACCTAGTGTCTGGTCCATTTCCCCTTCTATCTGTTTGAGCAATGGCAACAATTCTAAACAATTGTCATCCATGTTCTGGCACTGCGAATTACCCCATAAGCTTCAAACTACTTAGCAGTAATTAAAAGCAAAAGAGCATTTTATAGAATCTTACTGAAGGCTTATGTTAAATTGAAGTTCATTAGCCCCCAGGAAGAATATATCTTCTCCCCAATTTACAAAAAAAATGGGCTTGAGAAGTACAGAATTTGCCTCCATGGTGAAGAAACAAGTATACTAACCCCTTCTGCTTGGGATGTGCTGTGAAGGGGAACATTCAAATTAAATACTCACAAAGAACAATACAAATGAAGTCAACAAATTCTTGGGCATTCTATCAATGGATTGAGGTACCTGGATTTTTTTCCCCAGATCTTTCCTGTTATATTAGACTGCCAGGCTATAATAATGCAAGGCTCTTGACTGTAAAGGTGTCAGCCTATTTTTATGCTAATGAAAAATTCTGCCAATTGTAATATGCACCAATAGGTGAGAATAACCATCACAAACATTCAGCTACAATTTATTTCTGTGACTTCAAAGAAAGATGCTTTTTCTACCAATGAGATGTCAAAATCATTCAGATTTTATCCCCGAGATCAAACTTTAAAAACATGACCTTGACCCGGCACCAGTGGTTCAGCCCTATAATTCTAGCTACTCAGGAGGCTAAGATCTGAGGGTTGCAATTCAAAGCCAGTCTGGGTACCAAAATCCATGAGACTCTTACCTCTAATTAATCACCAGAAAACCAGAAGTGATACTGTGGCTCAAAGTGGTAGAGCATTACCCTTGAAATGAAGAGCTCAGAGACAGAACCCAAGTCCAGAGTTTAAGACCCACAGCTCCCTAAATAAATAAATAAGTAAAAATAAACATGACCTTGTAAATAGGTTGAAAATCTTTTTGCAATTTTCCACTGGTTAGAGATCCTAAGTGACTACCGACTGCCGACATAATAAATTCTAGTTTTCTCTCAGCCAATGGCTGTCTGTATTCTCCTAAGCACATGTCCTTTAAACTTCCAGACCCTTGTTCACTTCACCAAATATAGTGTTTTTCTCTCTTAAGCTAAGCTATATGTTAAACTTACTAAATGTGAAGACATTGATGAAGCAAAACACAACTGAAAGCTTTGTAAATACATCCTTTCCCACTCCCCATTTCCTCCATAGAGAAATATTGCAAAGCTGAGAAGGTAGGAAAACAGAGAAATTCTGGATGAATCTATTGAAATCCTGAATCAATTGGTGCCTAAATCTGTCATGAAATAATTCTGAAGAATTTCTTTGTATGCTTAAGATGTTTTTGATAGATGTCTAGTACTTACATGAATTCTGATTGATACAAAAAAATCTATATTTGAAATAATGTATGGGGTAGAAATAATCATTAATAACAAATTATGTGCATTACTAAAAATGAAACAAGAAAACATGTGACTCGTGCTTCTAGTGCCATCATGGAATTGCAATATAATATTGCCACAAAACAAAAAGGGGCTATCATTAAGGATAGAGGTTATGGGTTTTTGTCTCTACTGTTGTGGTCCACTTTTTATTTATTTATTTCTTTTACCAGTCCTGGGCTTGAGCTCAGGGCCTGAGCACTGTCCTTGGACTTTCTCAAGGTCAGAGCTCTACCTCGTGAGCCTCAGCACTACTTGGTATTGGCACAAAAACAGACCAGAAGATCAGTGGAACAGAATAGAAGACCCAGAAATAGAACCACATACCTATAGTCAACTTATATTTGATAAAGGAGCCAAAGATATACAGTGGAACAAAGACAGTCTATTCAATTATTGGTGATGGCAGAACTGAACAGCCACATGCAGGAAACTAAAATTGACCCTAGCCTTTCGCCATGCACAAGCATTAACTCAAAATGGATCAAAGACCTCAATGTCAGACCGGAAACCGTGAAACTGCTACATGACAGACTAGGAGAGAGACTGGAACTCATAGGCACAGGCAAAAGATACCTGAACAGAATCCCAGGGTCACAACAGATTGGAGAGAGACTCGGTAAATGGGATTACCTAAAAATAAAAATTTTCTGCACAGATAAAAGCATAGTCGCGGGCCAGGAGTTTGGCCTAGTGGTAGAGTGCTTGGCTAGCATGCACGAAGACCCGGGTTCGATTGCTCGGTACCTCATACATAGCAAAAGGCCGGAAGTGGTGCTGAGGCTCAAGTGGTAGAGCTCTAGCCTTGAGAAAGTCCAAGGACAGTGCTCAGACTCTGAGCTCAAGCCCAGGTCTGGCAAAAAAAAAAAAAAAAGCATAGTCGCAAAAGTAAAGAGACAGCCAACCAACTGGGAAAAGATATTTACCAATAATACATCTGACAAATGCTTAATATCCAGTATCTATAGGGAACTCAAGAAACTAATCTCCCCCAAACTGAACAAACCATTCACTAAATGGGCAAGGGAACTAAAGAGAGACTTATCAGAAGAAGAGATTAAAATGGCAGAAAAGCATATGAGAAAATGTTCATCATCTATGGTCATAAAGGAAATGCAAATAAAAACAACCCTAAGATACCACCTTACCCCAACAAGAATGGCCAAGATTTTGAACTCAGACAATGACAGATACTGGCGGGGTTGTGGAGAAAAAGGAACCCTACTACTCTGCTGGTGGGATTGTAAACTAGTTCAGCCACTCTGGAAAGCAGTGTGGAGGTTTCTTAAAGAACTGAAAATTGACCTTCCCTATGATCCTGCCATACCACTTCTGGGCATCTACCCTGAACATCATAACCCAAGATATAATAAAGACACCTGTTCAGCTATGTTCATCTCTGCACTATTCACAACAGCCAGGCAATGGAAACAATCCAGATGCCCTACTGCAGATGAATGGTTACAGAAAATGTGATAAATATATATATACAATGGAATTCTACATAGCCAACAGACAAGATAAAATAATGGCATTTGCAAGGAAGTGGATGAATCTAGAGCGAATCATGTTGAGTGAGACAAGTCAAGACCAAAGGAACAAAAGGTGCATGGTATCCTTAATATGGGGCTATTAGATCCAAACAGTACAAGAGCGAGGACTCAATATTTGCATACCCAAAGCTATGGACATGCTATTGGAAACATAAACACAACTATATAGACATAAAAGCCTATGACTCTATAGATATAATGTTTTATTTCAAAAATTAATATGTATCTATGATATACAAACCCTTAGCCTAATTTTGATTATGTTTTAAAAGCTAAGCCTCATTTTGATTATGTTTTAAAAGCTAAGTGCCAGTGATTGTATATAGAGATTCCCTTCTTGAACACTTGTTTGTTAAACACGTCATTTGAATTATGATGTAAAAATCAATGTTAATAAATTCTTTAATAAAAAATGTTCAAATCATGATGGGAAGGTGAAAATAAAATAAAATGAAAAAATAACTTTCCAAGCTTCTCTAAGTTGAGTCACAATTGGCTGCCACACCCACTTCCCACTGGGAGCTCTCTGATTCTGAATGTGACTTATCTCATTTTTATCAAATAGCTATGTATACAGGTAAATACATAAAAGGTAACTGTTACAAGATTATGTGCCATGTTTTATTTTGTTTATTCACCTCCATACTATCTGATTTTATACCCCTTTCTTCCTTTCACAGTGGTGGGACTTGAACTCAAAACCTCAACAGCTGGAAGGTAGCACTCTACTGCATACTTTTCTTCCTCCTCCTCCTCCTCCTCCTCCTCCTCCTCCTCCTCCTCCTCCTCCTCCTCCACTTCTTCTTCTTCTTCTTCTTCTTCTTCTTCTTCTTCTTCTTCTTCTTCTTCTTCTTCTTCTTCTTCTTCTTCTTCTTCTTCTTCTTCCTGCCTGCCCTGGGGCTTGAATCAGGGCCTGGGTGGTGTCCTTGAACTTTTTGCTCCAGGCTAGCACTCTGCCACTTGAGCCACAGAACCATTTCTGGCTTTTTCTGTGTATGGCTTTTTCTGTATCATGGAATCAAACCCAGGGCTTCACATATGCTAGGCAAGCACTTTACCACTAGGCCACTCTGCTGGCTGTGGCAGGTTCTTTTTGAGTTAAGTTCTCTCTTTGTGGATGGCTGTGCACCAGGACCTAATTAATCTGTGTATATGCCGGTTATCTTTGTGATGATGGGTATATGCTCACTTCCATTGAGATAGAATCTTGAGAATGTTTCTGCCCTCTGATACCAATAACTGGGATTATAGGCACTTTTAATAATTTTTTAAGTAAGGCAGAAACTCATTTATGATCCTCCTGCATCAGCCTCCTCAAGGCTGGGTTTACAGCTATTAAACCAGCTCTGAATTTGTAAAGTAACAGCATGTTTGTTTATATATAAGGCCCTAGGGTTTGAAAATCAGGGCCAGTCAGTGCTTATTGGGCAGCTGCTCTCCCACCTGTAGCCCCACCTGCAGACCTTTTTGCTTTTGTTATTTTCTAAGTAGTGACTTCTTCTCCTCTTAATCCAGCCTGGACTGTGCTCCTCCTGTTGAAGTAAGAGGTTGTATCACCATGCCTAGCTTCTTATTGGTTGCAAAGGAGTAGTCTCACAAACTTTCTGTCTTGGCTGGCCACAAATGGAAGTCCTCCGAACTGTTGCCTCCAAAGTAGTTAGGGTTACAAACGTGAACCTCCATACTAGCCGATTACTTGCATTTGTAAATCATTTCCATCTTGAAAAAAAAGGGACAGTTTTGTCACAAAATTTCATTTGAACAACTGATTTTTGACATGTAGCACTCAAACAAGTTATATACAACTTAGAGCTCAGAACTCCCTTTCTGCTTGTGCTTTGTTGTTGTTTTTGGTCTTGGAGCTTGAGCTCAAGGCCTGGGCACTGTGCTGGAGCCTGTGTGCTCAAGCATAGCACTCTACCACTTCAATCATAGAGCCACTTGTGTGTGTGTTTGTGTGCGTGTGGAGTTTATTGGAGTTGAGTCTTTCAGACTTTTCTGCCCAGACTGGCTTTGAACTGTGATCCTCAGATCCCACCCTCCAGAATAGCTAGGATTATACACATGAGCAACTGGTACCCAGATTTTTTTTTTTAATGTCCAGGTAATGGTTACAGTTTCATTAGCCAGATAGTAGGTGCATTACTTCTTAATATGCTACTTCTAGTTACTTACCTTGACACAATTATTAGACACTAAAAGTCTTGTCTTCGTTCAGGTACTCGTAGTGTTTACTTACTTGACAGTCCCATGATATTTTCTGTCTTAAGTAGTTAATTACTAAGAACAAGTAAACAGCACAGCTTGTCTTTCTTGTTCCTGTCAAATTACAATCAACTATCTGGAATAGTTACTGTGGTCATGACTACTGGATTATTCTCATGAACAGAAAAAGAGTTAATAGTTAATAGTTCAGTAATATGCATGGCCTATAGACTTTTTAAATTACCTTTACTTAGTTGTACAAAGGGGTTTCAACTCAACATGAAGAATAAAATGTATCTTGATCAATCTCACCCCTCCTCTCGTTTCCTCGCATACCTCATTTATCTTATCCCATTCCTCTCCTCAAGTTGAGTTCCATTCTCACATATGTATATTGAATATCATGGCTATATTTGCCTCATACCATTCTCTCAATTTATCTGTCCATTTCTCTTAAGCCTAACCTTCTTTTGATAAACTTGTGTCAGTTTCCTGGTATGTAGTCTATACATTTATCTGCTTACATGATTATAAAATCCCTGGCTTTCATTTTTCTTTTTCTCAGATCCCTAGAAATATGGATCAAAAAATTCCTGAGGCCAATCTGATAGTATTCCTCCTTGTATGTGAGCCACATTAAATTAATAATCATAGAGGTAAAGGAACTTCACTGGACTATTTCCCAGTACTTACCATTCCATGTCAGCATATTCCAGAAAGATAAAAGCCATTTCAATATGTAGATAGATGAACATAATGTTCCCTGAAATGGCTGAGTTACATTTTCTGCTCATTTTTTTTCTTTTATTTCTTCAGCAACATCACTCTGTGCATGTGAATTCTCCTTTTTCCATAGTTGTCATCTTCTCCAAAACTATTTGGTGTGGTTATTTTTGTATCATTGTGTGTGATTTCTCTTTTTTTCTCCAACATTCTTTTACTAGTATGCCTGTGTTTTACGTGGGAGTTTCATTTTGACATGCATATCTATCAATACACTAGACTTTGGTCAGATTTTCCTATGTCATTTTCCCTCTTCTCACTTCCATTCTCCCTAACCAGTCTCAACAGGCTTCAGAGTTCCATTTTCCCATGCACACATTAAGTAGGTGATCATATTTACACTCCTTCATTCTCTCTGTTGCTCTCTGGGGAGTATATTTCTCTCATGCAACATACAATGTAGTATATTTCCTATTAATACTGCATAAAGCAATGCATACAACTTGACTAACACAATGCTGATTTTCAAAAATGTTAACTCTTTTCATTTCCTCCCACTTCACCTTTTTTGTGATCCTTATTTATTTTCTCTATTTTACTCCAAGAAATGCAAAATCTTTTGAACCACTGGCATTAAACTAAACCCAAAGTTTTTAGGTTAAGAAGATTCATTGCCAAGAGCTTCAAAATCCCGAAGTTAAAGACTATTCACTGGGATTTAGACCTAAATTTTTAACAGTCTAAGAAGTGCCTGAAGTGATGGTTTCCAGTCATTTGTATTCACCCAATAAGAGTTAATGCTTCTAAAAAACCATTTGCTTTTTTTTTGTAAAAAAAAAATAAAAAAACAAACATGAAAAGAAGCATTATTTTTTATACAGGCTCATTAGGGAAAAACTATATGAAAAAGGCTCACAAGCTTTCTCTGGAAACCCAGGAGAAGGGTTTCTAGGTAGATAGAATCTGTAAATATTTGCAGAACAAAGAAAAGAATAAATAAATGTATTAATGGATTAATTAATAGTATTTCAGAGGTTGCTGAGTGTCCTGTGGCTTTTGATCTTTCCTCAGCCACTTGGCAAGGAAAGGAAGGATGAAAAGGCAACCAGGGAGCCATGAGGGGTGCGACCAGCTTTCTAAACTTAGTCTCTAAACAGAGACTATATCACTGTTTAGTTACTTGTTGCCATAGAAATCAGGGGTATGGCCACAGTAGCTTAAGATTAATGTAAACATTGCCCCATTTCTCTGGTTCAGTGTTCCCCCTTAAGCTCAAAAAAGGCACTTATCGCTGGATGCCAGTGGCTTGCACCCATAATCCTAGCTACTCAGAGGCTGAGATCTAAGGGCCACAGTTCAAAGCCAGCTATAGCAGGGAAGTTGATTATCTCCAATTAAGCACCAAAATAGCCACTGTGGCTCAAGTGGAAGAGTGATAACACCTTGGGCAAAAATGCTCAGGGATAGTGCCCAAGCCCTGAATTCAGAACTGGCACACATACAAGCCACTCATTTCTGTATACCATTGTAGTATTTTACACACACACACACACACACACACACACACACACACACACACACACGAGATCAGAGTAATGTATCTAAGAGAAGAATCCTGGAATTAGCTTCCTTCATGAAAGGCCTAGGATCTGTGCAATTTTCTTTGTGTTTAGTACAATACTTCTTGGTCGAAGACTATCTCCTTCCAAAAATGAAACAAGTTCTGTGAGAATTCTCCCAGTGAACTGCAGCTAGTGGTGAACTAAGATAGTGAATTAAAATTCCATTCAGAATTCAGACGTCCTGTCTTCTTCTTGAATATACTTCAACTCACATGTGACACTAAAGTCTACTTATGAAGTCTGGAATACTGTTAAACATAACTCCAAAATTGAACCATTGTAATTTGGAACCCTCTGTATATTTACGAAATTCAGTCACTTTCCTATGGGGAAAAATCACAGGGAATTTTGTGATAGAGACAACCGCAGAGGACAAAGGAAGAAGAGAATCAGTAGCACCATTCCTGGAATCACACAGTAATAAGGCCGTGATGAAAGCATAACTTGGAAGTCATTCTACTACAAGCCAAGCATTGCAAAACAAGAGCAGCTGAAGCTCAAATTACCTTAAAATAACCTCACCATTATAATGAGATCAAGTCATGTCTTACATGTAGAAGCTCCAGTCATCCGAGTATACATTAGAAATAGCATCTTTATAGAACATTAAATTAAGATCCTTATAAATCTTAGGAGCATATTTTATAAATATCAGTTTCTCGCAATTCTTAACAATGAATGATACATTATATACTTCCTAAAAGTACATTTCTGTGTGAATTCCCTCCTCCCCCCTCCCTTTTTTTTTTTTTTTTTTGCTTCTAATAAAGGGAGAACTTGACAGTCCAGCTTGCCTTTGAACTTCACAGCATGGTCTGAGATGAAGTCAGAGTTGCAGTCTAATTGACATGGTCACCCATGAGATGCATTTTGGCACCCCCTTCTGGCATGTTGTGACATGACACGTCAGAAGTTGTGTCAAAGTACTTCATGATAATGATTGTGTTAAACACTGTCAGGTACAAACTGTAACAATAAGCAAAGCAGATAACTGTCTCCCCTATCCAATTAATGCAGCTGTCAATCAAATAATCAAAGATGAAGGACATGAGCAAACATTTCTTACCTCAGAGATCAGGGGGTTCTTGAAACCCAAGTCAGGGATAGAGTTCACCAGGAGAAGGGAGAGGAAGGGGATAAAGGGGTGAACAGGTCCCGGGGAATCTTGTACATTTGAGAAAGTGAAGAGTAGCACTGGAGTGGCTGGAGTCAGGAAAGCTGAAGAGAAAGGAAGACTTCGCTAATGAGAGACAACACCGCGGAGAATAATACGTAACACTTGCATCTCTCTGTGCTTGTGGGAGGTAGAGATTATTGTTCAGAACACAGAGACCTTAAGATGTTTCTCAAGATGGTCCAGCTTCCTAAAACTTCTCAGAGCAGTGACAAATATCTACGATAACAAGTTTAAAAGGAGCAAGGGCTTGCTTCAATATATGACTTAAGAGGTTTTTGTCCATGGTCTCTGGCTCAGTTGCATTGGGCTGCTGGCAAGGAATGACGTATGGAAATGCCCAGCCTGTGGGCCGTATGAAGTCCATGAAACAATTTTGTACATGATGGCCCAGAGACACGGAATGTCTTTTGTGGGCTGCAAACAGCCTGTCTACCTGATTGATAGCTTCATATGGCTTGTGATGATGGTATAAAAGCCAAAATAGCTAAGTGCCAGTGGCTCACGCCTATAATCCTAGCAACTCAGGAGGCTGAGATCTGAAGATTGCAGTTCAAAGTCAGCCAGGACAGAAAAGTGCCTGATATTCTTATCTCTAATTAAATACCAAAAAAGCTGGAAATGAAGTTGTGATTCAAGTGGTAGAGCACTAGCATTGAGCACAGAAAGCTCAGACTCTGAGTTCATACCCCCAGGATTGGCACTGAGGCAAAACAAAAAAGGCAAAATTACATTTCAAAAAAAAAAAAGGTTCCCCATTCCTACATAGCAGTAGTGCATGGCTGTGGACATTTACTTACCTCATGGCAGCCAGGAAGCAGAGATAAAGAGAGGAAGGATCAACAGTTCTAATATCCCCTTCAAAGGGGACACCTGCATTGACCTATCTCACTTCCACTAGGCCTCTCTGCTCAAAGATTCCATTACCTCCCAATAGCATCTCAGGCAGGGAATGAGACCTTTCACATGTGGCACCTTTGAAGACAGTTGAAAACCCAACCATAAAAATGGAGATGGAATTGAACACTGGCAGTCTTGGCTCTGACTCTTACCTTCTATCCCGTGGCTTCTATCTGACAAAGCAATGCATCATCAGGCTTGCATGAGATGTGTTCTCTTCACCACCACAGGCAACCACTGAAATTTCTAAGGAAGAGATGATTGGTTCTGAAGGGACCATCTGTCCACATGTGGGGAATAAATGGAGTGGGGGGGGGGCAGGACTTCCAGCTCTCAGTTTCATTCTCAGGTTGGAACCAATGAATTCCAAATCAGGGTAATGTAATATTCCTACAGGTTTAGAAAATGGTGAGAAGTATATGGCTAGCAGGATTTGGTGAGGTGATAAAACAAAAGGAAGATTCAAGGATGACTTTTAAGTTTGGGTATAGAAATTTAACTGCATAGTAAAAGGGAATTAAAACATAATTCTCGGTCTTCCATTGCTTCCTTAAAACTCTCTGAATTTGAGAACCTTTAGGAATAAAAGACAAAATGGTTTTTCAGAGGCCAGGAGTGTGGCCTAATGGTAGAGAGCTTGCCTAGCATGCATGAAGCTCTAGGTTCGATTCCCTGGTAAAAACATACACAGAAAAAGCTGAAAGTGGTGCTGTGGCTCAAGGGAAAGGGAGACTAGCCTGGAGAATGCTCAAAGACAGTGCCCAGGCTCTGATTTCAAGCCCCACGACTGAGAAAAAGTGGTTTGTCATATAGTATTTTTAAAAGATATTCAGGTTAATTAACATTCTAAACTTGAATAAAGTGTAGGAATGTCCACTAAATAGCCTTGAAAATTAACCTCTTTTTCTATCTGCTAGAAGTAATTTTCATCCTTCCATGTCATTCCTCTTACCACATTTCACCACTTTTTATCTGCTAGAAGTGACAAAAGAGCACAATGGAATTTATTTAGTAAAGGAAAGAATAGAAAATGGAGCTCCATATTACCAGTACAGAGCTTCCAGGGAGGATATTACATCATACCACCTTGCTTCTTGGAGCCATTGCTGTTCTCATTGAAAGAATATTGACTGACATGAACATTCAATCAGAGCAGAAAGGAAATGTGAAGTATTAAAATGGGCACTTAGCGAAAATGACAATCTTGCCAAGAGCTATCTACAAATTCAATGCAATACCCATCAACATCCCAATGTCATTCTTTAAAGAAATAGAAGAGGCAATCCAAAATTTCATATGGAATAATAAAAGACCCCGTATAGCAAAAACACTTCTTAGCAGAAAGAACAGTGCTGGAGGAATTTCAATTTCAAACTTTAGACTCTATTACAGAGCTATAATTCTCAAAACAGCTTGGTACTGGCACAGGAACAGGCCTGAAGACCAATGGAATAGAACTGAGGACCCAGATATTAAACCACAGACCTATGGCCACCTAATCTTTGACAAGGGAGCCAAAAAAATAGAATGGAAGAAAGACAGCCTCTTCAACAAGTTGTGCTGGCAGAACTGGTTAAGCACCTGCAGAAAACTAAAGCTGGATCCTTCTTTGTCACCTTGCACTAGAATTAACTCCAAATGGATCAAAGACCTGGAGGTAAAAGCTGACACACTGAAAACTCTACAGGAAGGAATAGGAGATACACTAGGTCTCCTTGGCACAGGTCGAAACTTTCTTAATAAGGACCAAGAATCACAACAAATCAGAGAAAGGCTGGATAAGTGGGACTGCATTAAACTGCAGAGCTTTTGTATAGCAAAGGACATAGCTAGTAAACTAATCAGGAAGCCTACAGAGTGGGAGAAGATCTTCACCAACCAAACAACGGACAAAGGCCTCATATCTAAAATATATCAACAACTCAAAAAATGAATCACTCCAAAACTAACCTCCAAAGTAACAACCATCCCATTAAAAAATGGGCCAAACACTTAAAGAGAGTCTTCTCTGAAGAAGAAACAAAAATGGCCTATAGACACATGAAGAAATGCTCAACATCTCTGGTCATAAAAGAAATGCAAATCAAAACAACTCTAAGATTCCACCTCACTCCAGCTAGAATGGCCAGGATCAGGAAAACGAATGACAACAGATGCTGGAGGGGATGTGGCCAGGAGGGATTACTACTACACTGTTGGTGGGAGTGCAAACTCATTCAACCACTATGGAAAGCAGTGTGGCAGTGCCTCAGAAGGCTAAACACAGAACTCCCCTATGACCTAGCAATTCCACTACTTGGCATTTACCCAACCACCCAGAAACAAGGACATACTAAACCCATTAGCACAACAATGTTCATTGCAGCACTATTCACCATAGCAAAGATATGGAACCAACCTAGATGTCCCTCAGTTGATCAGTGGATCAACAAGTTGTGGTATTTGTACACAATGGAATTCTATGCTGCTGTCAGAAAGAATGACATCGCCCCGTTTGTTAGGAAATGTAAAGACTTAGAAAAATTCATATTAAGTGAAGTAAGCCAGACTCAAAGGAACTTAGGCTCAATGGTTTCCCTCATTTGTCATAATCAGTAGAAACCTTGGGCTCTACTAGCAGAGATTTGCAATAGAGCAAAATCTTGATACATAAGGCCATATAATGTGAAGCTAATTGAAAGGACCTCCAGGATACTGAAACAAAAGCCATATAATGAATGATTGTTGTCCTTAATGTACTATGTTGTCTCTCATCTCCTTTGCTGTCCCTTGGTTATCTCATATTGGTATAGTATCTCACTTTGTTATCTGATATATTGAATTTATTTGTATTTGGATATTTGAAATTTGATAGGGAAGGGGGGAAAACCAAGACGGGTAGGGGATGTGGGGGGGGAGGGAAACGGGTACCAAGACATGTGAAAGGGTATCAATGTATGTGAATTAATGCACCTTCTATCTGGCAAATATCATATAACCCTTTTACTAATTACAATAAAAAATAAAATAAAATGGGCACTTAGCATGATGAACATAATTATTTTAAACAACAAGAAGGTATATTAAGTGAAGTAAGCCAGACCCAAAGGAACATAGGCTCAAAGATTTCCCTCATTTGTAATAATTAATACACATCTAGAACTCTCCTAGTAGAGGATTACAATAGCGCAAAACCTAGGTACCTAAGGTCATATAGGATGAGACTAAATGAATGGATCTCTAGGATATGAAAACAAGAGCTTTATCTTGAGTGATTGTTGTTCTTAAGGTACTATGTTATTTCTCTTCTTCTTTGTTGCCCTTTTGTTAATCTCCTGTTGTTACAGTATCTGACTTTGTTACCTAGCATATTGTATATAGGTTTATTTTTTATTTGAAATAGGAAAGGGAAGGGGGGAAACAAGATGAGTGGAGGGAGTGGGGGAGGGAAATGGGGACAAAAACATGAGAAGGGATATCAATATGTGTGAAGTAATACACCTTTTATATGGTGACTTTTAAGAGTGGCCCTGCTGAATCAAAGAAAGTAAGAAGTTTCTTTCATTCTCTGTGCTGGCTATTAGGGATTTTTGACAAGTGGAGAAGGAAACATGAGTGGTTAAAGGTATGTTAAATAAGATCTGTAGCTGAGTGGGGGTTAGGGGAGATTTCAAGTTTTCAATAGGAAACTTGTGATAGAAAACGAATCTGTTCCTTTATTATATAGGACAGAATAAAGGCAAATGGTGGTTGTTAATGGGGATGAAATTGCAACGGAGAATTCCTGAAACCAACAAGATTATAAAAATAATGGTAGTAGGAGTTTCTGAGGCCAGCTAGCTGAGTATGGTAAAAGTTCAAATATGAATACATTTCCTATTTTTCCACTCTATAATCATGAGATGTGGAGTTACCTATTGATATTCCTTCAAAAGAAAAAAGAAGGACAATTTAGAAAAGAAGATAACAGTCTGATAGAAACCAGGGATGCTTAAGGTAAAGGCATGAATAAGCAAGAGAATGAGAAAGTAGTCTTCTTTGCTTTCTATTTTACTCTCCACTGTGCTTTTTTTTTAAACTATTCTTATTTTCATTTTTTTTGTCAGTCCTAGGTATGTATTCAAGGCAGAGGCACTGTCCATGGGCGTTCTCAAAGCTAGCACTGTACGATTTGATAGACAGCACCACTTCAAGCTTTTTCTGTGTATGTGATACCAGGGAACTGAACCCAGGGACTTGTGCAAGCTAGGAAAACACCCTAGCACTAGGAAAAAACCCTCTAACAACTTCTTTTCATTTTTTTTTTGCCAGTCCTGGGGCTTGAACTAAGGGCCTGAGCCCTGTCCTTGGGCTTTCTCAATGCTAGAGCTCTACTACTTGAGCCACAGCACCACATATGGCTTTTAATTTTCCATATATATGGTACCAAGGAATCCAGTCTGGGTCTTGGTGCATGCTAAGCAAACACTCTACCACTAGGCCAAACTCCTGGCCCCTTATTTTCATTTTTTACCAATCACTTTCTTCTTAGAAAATAAGGACATTCTTCTGATATCCTGAGTTACAAAATCTTTGGGATTTTAAAAAGAACCAAGTTTAATTTGAACTACAGTAACTACAGCATATATATAGTAAACAGCAGAAGATATTGCTCAAATATCTTGCATGGACTGATGCAATATACATTTGTAATGAAGCATTAAAGGAAGTTGATGATACCTTCTGTCAAGACGACATCATCAAAGAACATTTCCCTTTCATATAAAAATATCCTGTGTTATTTTCCAAATAACAGTGAAATAAAAATAATATATAAATATCTGTTGGACCATCTAGTATTGAACATCTGATATTTTCTCTTTTCTCTCCATTTTTAAGCAGCTATCTTAGAAAAAATGGAATTTCTAGGCAGATAATGCTAGTGTGTTCATGTGATCCAGTTACATGTTCTGGTGAACAAAAGGATGAAACCTTGGTTTGCAAATTTGAACATAATTAAATAAAATGAACAGATTAAAAACAACAAGCTACAGTTACACATGAAAAGAAATAGGATTGTTCTGTCATGGCCTAGATGCACTTTGGATATTTTTCTTTTTTTTTTTTTTAATCTGAGGATCATAGTTTGAAGCTAGCCTGAGAAGAGTCTGTGAGACTCTTTTTTCACATATATATATATATTATTGTAATTAATAGAGCTGTTACAATTGACACATTGACACCCCTTCTCTTGTTGTTGTCCCCATATCTCTCCCACACCCCCATCTTGTCTTCCCCCCTTCCCTTTCCTATTTCAAAGAAACAAATAAATGTATGTATAATATACCAGATTAAAAAGTAAGATACTGTAACAATATAAAAATAACAGAGACAACAAAAGACATGAGAAATAACAGTACATTAAGAAAACAATCACACATTATATGGCTCTTGTTTCCATATATATGCTGGAAATCCTTTCATTTAGCCTCATCCTATATGGCCTTATGGATCTAGGTTTTGAGCTATTGTAATCCTCTGCTAGGAGAGTCCAAGGTTTGTACTAATCATTACAAATGAGGGAAATCATTGAGCCTATGTTCCTTTGGGTCTGGCTTACTTTACTTAATATGACTTTTTCCAAGTCTTTCCATTTCCTTTCAAGATGGCAGCATAGAATTCCATTGTGTATAAATAACACATCTTTGTGAGCTAATCATCTACTGAGGGGCATCTAGGTTGGTTCCATATCTTTGCTATGGTAAATAGTACTGCAATGAATATGTTATGCTCGTGGGTTTAGTATGTCCTTGTTTCTAGATGATTGGGTAAATGGCGATTTTTCAAAAGATAAAATAACTCTCATTTCCTGATAGAAAGCAAGTGATCAGCTGATCAGATAATAGCTTCCTGATGAACACCTGTTAACATACAATAAATGCTAAAATTAAGCCATAAAGTGTTTTGACTTTCATTTAATCTGTTGGTTTGGAAGGGAGCATAGAGGAGAACACATCCTAATTTGGAAACACCATTTTATATATTACCTATGTTTGAAAGATGAAAAAACTATGCAAAATATTGTCTCCCAAATTATATATTCCCCGGCCATGTGGATAAACAGGAATCATTCTTCATGGCTTCTCTTTATTTTAGCTGTGAGTTGGGAAATGTTGTCACAATACCGTTGACCTGTTGAGGTTGTTGTCTGCAAAGAAAAAAAAATATTTTACCATGGGAGGGAGAGTGGATGAAGCTAAAGATGGTGCTAGTATAATGTTATTTAACTTAAAGAATGAATGTAAACATTTAAAACTATAAAATGGATTATAATAGGGGCTGGGAGTTTGGCCTAGTGAAAGAGTGTTGGCCTAGCATGCACGAAGACCCAGGTTCGATTCCTCAGTACCACATACATAGAAAAAAGCCGGAAGTGGTGCTGAGGCTCAAGTGGTAGAGCTCTAGCCTTGAGAAAGTCCAAGGACAGTGCTCAGGCCCTGAGCTCAAGCCCAGGACTGGCAAAAAAAATGGCTTATAATACCATTATTATGAGATGAACATCATGTTTGGTAATATTCTTCATTTTATAATTGTAACATGATAAATGTAGTGAATTGTTCCTGTGGGACAGGGAGGTAAGAAGACTGGTTCTAAGCAATATGCCTTGCAGCAATGTGCCTTACCTTTACAGTCATCTTGGTACATTGCTGGGTAGAGCTCTGAAAATCTCTAGAGGTAATGGAGGACATTCTTTGGATTGCAAATGTGTCCTGAGTTGTTAAGCTCTAGGAAAGTCTTACTTCCCTTAGATAACTGGCCCTTGATTTACCCTGATCATTAATGATACGTGAGGTTTCATTAATAAATACTGATCAAGTATTTACTGGTCAGAGCTGCATCCTGGAAAACTCCCACCACCCTCACATCGGTGACATACCAAGAAGCCAGCTATTATAAGTTAAAATGGTCATATATCCACAAAACCTTAAATGACAAGGCTTCACACTCTAGAAAAATGTGACAGAGTGACTGAAAAGCTCTTGTTTGTATATATAAATCAAATGCAATTTGGAACATTTGGGTCAAATTCTAGTGTTGCTTTTTCATATATATATATATATATATATATAAATTTTGTCCAGTTCCTGAATGTTTTAGTGTATGTGCGGTAGAAGAGAACACACAGATGTTTCTTTACTATAAAACTAATATAGTCCTAGCTATCTCAGAGGGTTATTTTCAAGATGAAACTGAAGCACTAAAGCTAGAAGGTTAGTTACAGACCTTAACAAAAGTAGAACAGCTGTTGCTATAATTATTAATAGACCTAGCTGACCCTTAGCATGACATGAGTGATTAATGAAATATCATTATCAGAAAACAAACATGCAGCTACGGACTTGAATACCTTGTGATTGTGGCATAAGCATAATAAGGAATTCCTTCATGCGGTCACAACTGGCTCAGTAGAATCAGAAGAAAATTCTCAGGCATTCAGGAAAAAGAGCAGCAGCAAGTACATTTTTAAAGCCCTTAATATGAGCTGCCTCTCACATTCTAAATAATGATAACATCTATGAATCAGCAAAGAGAAAACCCATGTTGGCCTGGACCAATCTAAACCAGTCTGGCAGAAACTAAGGGATTCCCACCACTATTTACATTTGATTTTATAATCTCAAACAAGGTTTAAGTGCAAATACCACTTACTCTAAAAAATTAATCCTGCTCGCTATGTGTGTGTGTGTGTGCGAGAGAGAGAGAGAGAGAGAGAGAGAGAGAGAGAGAGAGAGAGAGAGAGAGAGAGAAAGAGAGAGAGAGCGTTCAAATTCTGATTGTATTGCACTTGGAAAAGTAACATTTTAAAAATAAAACTTTTATCGGTTAGGTCATAACAGGGTTAACAAAATCCCTGCAGACAAACTAGGTAAAGGAAGACTAAGACAAACCACAGACACAGGCAAATTAAAAACTTATTAAAACTAAGAGACAGATAGGTCAGAGGTTAATAGAGATAGACACATCTGTAAAAGAGAGAATGAATCTCTCACATTCATATAGTTTCCCTCAGTCCTGTATAGTGTGTTGATTCTTGTACTTTAGTTAGATCTGCTTCATTGGCCCCTAGTAGAATATAAGTCATCTCTTCTCTGATGACTCTGATGAAAGAGTGTTATAATTACATCTTTCTTGTTTCCTAACTGGTCCCAGCTAATGGTGTTATTGTAGTGACTTGTAGTTCTACACTTTTAGCTCTAAATCTCATCTAAACTATAGTTTCATGTATACAACTGCATACAAAAGAATTTCTAATGTGTAGTTTTCCTCAAAGCAAAGTAAAATTTTAGCTCCATGTTTTTTTCTCATTCTACTGTTTCTATCCTTTATTCATACAGGCTGATATACTCAGACATCTTCCCTGTCTTTTGGTTATTTCCCTAATCCTTGCCACTACAACAAATCAATATCACCAACTCTCTACCATGAATATCTGCTAAACCCACCATTCTCAATGTGTCTTAAGCTCACATTACTTCTTAGCTGGACTTGCATACTTGACTCATTATTAGATCCATTTCTTCCTATATGCCCTTGAACTAACTCAAGCATCCATTTCACTGTCCAATCTTCATGTTATATGAAACACTATTTATTTTTAATTTTCATATGCTTCCACTTTTACGTATCATAAACTTCTTTCCATTATCTCACACCTTACTTTTTCGATATTTGTCTTCCATGATTTCTGTGCTTGTATCTAAATTCATCTAAAATGATCAGCTATACCTACCATTAACCTTGTTTTGATAGATGTCACACACTAGCTCCAAGATGCACAAGGAAACTGCTCATCTTGACCAAACTAACCAGCTATGCCTATTGGACAAATTTCTGCTAACTGGCATAAAGGAATGCTTGGCTAAGATAATTCCGTAACAAATCAAACAAAGGATCATTTTTCACAAAGACATTTGCTTTACTTGTAGATGTAGGAACAAGTGAAATACAAGTACACTCTGGCTGAGCCTGTCCACATAACAGGAAAAATTATCTGGAGAAGATTGTTACTTAGTCATGTGTTTTTTCCCTAGAGGCAGCAGAGTAAGTGGTGTTTGAAGGATGTACACTGAATATCCTCAGATGAAGACACCTACCTGTGAACTTGATACTCCTCGTCCCCACTTCAGTCACTCCAGACATACAGTAGGCACTGTAAAACTTTTTGGATGTGTAGATACGTGTTTCATGACTACTTCCTTGATCCAATTAAGTTTTCAAGAAAAATAAAGCCCATTGAGGAAACACTACTACACTGTTGGTAGGAGCACAAACTTGTTCAACCACTCTGGAAAGCAGTGTGGAGGTTCCTCAAAAGACTAAACCGATAGCTCCCTTATGACCCAGCAATCCCACTCCCACCCCCGAATGATAACAAACAAGGCCACACTAAAGCTATAAGCACAACCATGCTTGTTGCATCATGGTTTACCATAATGGAATCAACCCAGATACTCCTCAGTGGACAAATAGATCAAAAAATGTGCTATAAATACACAATGAAATTCCACATTTCCATCAGAAAGAATGACATTGCACCATTCATAAGGGAACGGAAAGACTTGGATAAAATCTATTAAGTGAAATAAGCCAGACCCAAAGAAACATAAGCTGCATGGTTTCCCTCATAAGTAATAACTGGAATGAGTCTATAAATCTGCAAGTAAATCCAATGGATGGTGAAAGACAAATAATTACACTTGGATGTGATTAATTAAGCAGCACTCTAAACATTTGCACAGTGAGAATGAAGAAGGATATTCTTAGAAAGGATCCCACGGGTTCAATAGCTATATGCATAGGACCATATAAAATGGTGCTTAGCAAAATGAACTCCAAGAAATGGAAACAAAGGTTTTTGATTGTGCTCTTTCAGTTATTCTTTTTGTTTCCTTTTTTCCTTTTGGTGTGTTTCATTTTGTCACTGTGTTTGGTTTCTGTACCCTTTGTACTCTATGTAAGTTATCTGATTTAGGGAGGCGGAGTGGAGGCGCAGAAACAGTTGGAACAAAGGGTGACAAATTCAGCAGTGGTAGTCTCTACACACTATGTTAGAAGGAGGTGAGTTGGAAAGGGAAAAACTATGAGAGAATGTGGGATGGGATGACATTGATCAAAAAGAAGTGTATGCTGGGGAAGGGAGTTTGGCCTAGTGGTAAGAATGCTTGCCTAGTACTCACAAAGACCTAGATTTAATCTCTCGGTACCACATACATAGAAGTAGTGCTGTGGCTCAGGTGATACAGCTCCAGCCTTGAGAAAACCAAGGACAGTGCTCAGACCTTGAGTACAAGCCTCAGGACTAGCAAAAAGAAAAAAAGAAAGCAAAAAATACATCGAAGGGTGCTGTGGCTCAAGTGGTAGAGCATTAGCCTTGATCGGAAGAGCTCAGAAACAGCACCCAGGCCCAGAGTTCAAGTCCAACAACTGATAAACAAAAAAAGAAAGAAAAGAAAAAAGAAAGAAAAAAAATGTACTCAGTACCTGACTTATGTAATTGCAATGCCCCTACAATACAATAAAATTTAAATTAAAAAAAATTTAGCCCAGCCTTGGGTTCAATTCCTCAGTACTACATACACAGAAAAAACTGGAAGTTGTGCTATGGCTCAAGTGGCAGAGCATTAGCCTTGAGCAAAAAGTGTCCAAGGACAGTGCCCAGGCCCTGAGCTCAAGTCCCAGGACTGGCAAAAATAATAAATAAATAAATAAATAAATAAATAAATAAATAAATAAATAAATTTCTCATTAGAACAATTGACTAGAAGTCTGTGTTTTTGGAGTAATCCTGACTAAGGCACTTCACAGTGGATGGCTTCATGTCTGTGTGACTCAATTTCCTCTCCTAAAAATAGAGATAAAAAGAGCACTAACTCAGAGGGTTGTTGTTGGAAGAAATGTGATTAAAATGTGTCAAATGTTTCACACGTCTGGCATCTGTTAAGTGTTTTATTACTATTACTTAATAGAATTTATAATAGAAGCACTAAAAAAAAATCAAAGAAATTCAGTCCATATCATTCAGTCATCAATCAAAGATTTCAAAAAGTGGGCACTAGAGAAAATAACAGCTACACTAAAATTATTCCATATTGTAATGGATCATAGTCTTAATTATCAATCTGTAGCCTACACTACAAAATATTTTATGGGAAATTGTTTTCTACAATGAAACCAAGAAATAACTCAAAATCCTAAGGAACTTTAAAATGGACAAATAATTAGAATTATATTAATATCAGAACAGCAATATATTTTAAATCATCCCATTTTTTTAAGTGCTTTGTGGCACACTATCCCCAGCTGAGAGATGCCCACTAAGGAAAGCTGACTGCCAGACTTTGGACACATTTGCCTTTTGCTCCGAGCATCTCAGCTCTCTGGACTTGGGTGGGTGGTTTCCTGTCTGTGTTTGGTTTGAACCTATTCCAGGACTTGTGGTTTTGGCTAGGCTCATATTTTATGTTATCATCCTGCTGTGTATTTAGTGATGGTGTTGATTTTGCAATTGTGCATGTGACTCGTACATTTCTCAGAAAGACTTCTGAGAATCTTCCATGTTTTCTTTTGCATATTCTTTTCTCTTTTTACTCTCTCACTCAGGAGGCTCCATCAAGCTTAAATAGTCCCCTGAATTGCAAGATGAGAGACACATTCTGAGCTTCTGAATTCATAGATAGATTAGATAGGAAATTTAAGTAAGCTAAAGTAACTAGGAAAAATACAAAGAGAAAGAAATTATTTTATTCTAACCAAAAAAAGTAGACTAAGGCAATAACTGAAGAATGTGAATTACTCATGGGACTTACAAGAAGAAATATAGGAAGCCAAGACTGCAATATTATCAGAGAAGTAAAGAGGAGACTTTTGTCTAGTAAAAGAGGCATCTCCCCCACCAGAAACTTGTGATTTTATTCTCCACTAAAGACTTCTGGCATGAGATAATCTATCAAGCTATTATGCCAGTTAAGCATCATTTATTCTTTATCATCAGCGTCTATGCAAGTCAACCGCTTTCTCTTTCTGTCCCTATATCTCCTCATTCTGACAAATAGTAGTATATGGTGATGTAATGGGTAGGATTCTGAAACTTTCCAAAGCCAATTCATTTTCTCAGCAAGAATGTATTTCACTCTCATGTCTTACCAAGTGCTGTCCTAGACATGACCAGTACAGATTCCAACAGGACAAATACGCCTAAATCTTCCAATTCGTTCTTTGAGATATATACAAGCTCATTTTTTAACTCTGCTTTCAAAATTCCTACAAGGAAATTCTTTATTTACTACCTTAAGTGGCTTCAAAAAAAGCCTAACAATTGTGGTTGGAGCAACATAGCTCAGACTTCATCTACAGTCTCTGCCAACCAGGGATCACCTTGGTATGGATTCTGACTTCACAACTTTGAGGTAGGAACATAAACCAAGCTACAAGCACTCTCATAGCTTCCTTCTATTTCCTCAGTTTTTAGAGGAAGCTCCCATTGATCAAAACTGCTTAGACTTAGAAGTCAGACACTGAGGCAGAGTAGGTGAGGCTGTGTTGGGGAACTTGAAATGATCTAAACAAAGGCACCGCAGCTCCCATTCATACTCTTCCAATTTCATTTCTTGTTCACTTGGGAAGTGCCCAGTGTTTTACCCACTGCTATTATTTTCTCTATCACAAGGAACTCCTTCATGCAATCACCACTAGGATTTTGAATTTTCTGAAGAAATAGAATGCCAAGGGATTTCAAATGAGTAGAGTCAGTCCATGTGATTAGCTGTGAAACTTTCTGAACATGCTAAGCACAGACACTTTTGCCTATGCAGTACTCCTTTGCTCAAATGCCTTGAAGCTGAGTTGGTCTCAAGAATGTATGCATTGTGGATTTTATAAAAGATAATTTCTGTGGTATCAAATACTCAAAGTCATCACTTTGTCCCCAGCTTGTCATCCCCAGTGGAATGACAAAAAGAACAGTTTCATATACGCAGAAGAAGTATTTTGGTAGCACACTGTTATTTATATAACTCTTACCACAAACATGTAATTTTACTGTTAGGAAAACCAAAGCTCAGGAAAAAAATATAACATACATACTTACTTTAGAGTGAAAGTGAGCCTATGCTAAAAGTAACCAGAACATAAAGAAAGCTCAAGTGAAAAACATGGGTGTAGAAATTCTTTGTATTAGGATGAATGTGAAGTTTTTCAATTGTGGAAACTTAAAAACTAAGATCACAAGATAAATTAATGGAATAATTGTGATTCTAATAATGAATTCTATAGAAGAGCTTTAAATAGCAAGTATAAAGTATATTAAGGATGGTTTTACTACTGCATAATTAATTTCCCATAATAGCATTTTGTCCATTAACCAAAGTGAGTTACAGTGATTTTCAAAAGAGACATCCTGTGGAACCTGGAGTTTTGCCTAGTGGTAGAGTGCTTGCCTAGCATGCGCAAAGACCCTGGTTCAATTCCTTGGTACCACATGCACAGAAAACCTGGAAATACTGCTGTGGCTCAAGTGGTAGAGCTCTAGCCTTGTGAAAGCCCATGGGCAGTGCTCAGGTCCTGAGTTCAAGCCCCAAGACTGTGCTCAAGCCCCGAGTTCAAGTTGCAGGACTGGCAAAAAGGAGAGACAACCCATACATGAAGTTCATTGTTATAAGGGCCTTTTGTAAAATACAGATCCCAGATTTGTAATCATCAGTTCCCAACATTTTAAATATAAAACTCCAAAACTAAAATTCCATCAGATACTGAATCATCAACATTGACTTCTAGAGAAGAATGATTACATATTTCACAAGAATAGACATATCAAGAGGACAAAATATTACTAACCAAAATGTGGATATTTTAAAACAAATCTACATTGAAGTAATAAAATAAAGAAGCCCAATTTCTAAGGTCAGTGACCATGACCATTCTTAATCTGATTAAGAAGAGTAGAGGTGGGAGTGAACTGCCATGACTAAAGCCAATAGGGAATCTCAAATGGATTTGCCTTTAGTCCCTTTAGTCCCTGGATAACACAGTAGCTCCCTGAAGAGTGAATGAGGTTACTGTGGATATTGTTAGCTCACCATCCTAATTTTCCCAGAAGGCCTCATCCAATGTCACATCTCTAATACTTCTGTTGTATGGATGCTTTATGTGTATGTGTGTGCTGGGGTGTGGGATGCTACAATGGCTTGGAACTCAGGACCTCGAGCTTCCATTTATGGCTGCTGCTCCTATGTGAGCCACACCTCCACTTATGGCGTTTTTATTTTTTGCTGGTTAACTAGTAATAAAATCTCTCAGACTTGTCTGCCCTGGCTGGCTTGAAACTAGGTTCCTCAGATTTCAGCCTTCTGAGCAGCTAGGATTACAGACTTGAGCCACTCAAGCTGAGCTCTAAACATTTCTGAGCTTGGGAAGCATCAAGGATTAAATATATGTTTCAGTCATGCAGACTGATGGTGGCGTCAGCCTCCTTCCATGTGGCCTCTGTGTATGGTCTACTCCATTCTCCTTCAGTCTGATGCAGCAGACCTGCAAGATAGACACTCTCTACCCTGAGTGTCACCATTCTTCTACCTGAGACACCTCTCCTTGGATAGTGCCATCTGAAGCAAACACCTTCTTCTTATGCAAAACTGTCATTCCCACCTGCTCAGAATGAAAATTTGAGAAAGTGAAGCCCGTCTCCAAACAGACACCTATAATTGCTGTTGATAATAACCAGGCAGAACCTCAGATCTTATCTTAAAGTGACAGGCAAAGTGAATACTAGAAGAACATATTTCATGAATCCTTCATATAGTTTTTAGGATTTCATGAAATGCTTGCTGTTCACTTAGCAGATAAAGATAGGAAGTTTATCAGATCTGTGCTCTAATCTGAAGGATGCTTCAAACTTCTCTGCCACACATTATTAAACTAGAAATGTGCTTCTATTCAACATCTTATCAGTTCTGACCAGTCTGGACTGACTTAAAATGTCATGATGAGAATTTTGAGGTCACACATAGGCACTAGCTGTGGCTTCTGAAATTCACCAAAACATCTTGTCTGTGGTTTTCATTTCATTCCAAGCACTTAGCTGCTGTTTATTCAGTGATTAGAACACTTTGAATACTGTCCCCTAAGTGGTATTAGGAGGTAAATGAAGAGTAAGAAAATGAAACATCAACACATTTAACTATTATTTAGGAATATCTTGAATGAACTATATCATAGATAATGGGATAATCATTACTGACTCCCCTGAAACAAACCCATGTGTGGTAGAAGTAGAAAAGAAAAAAAAAGGGAATCCATGTGTTTATGGTTATAGTCTAGAAGAACAGGGTAAAGCATCAATTTAAACAAAAACAAGAATGACTTGGTCTTCCCTACCTTTCACCAGCACAGCAAGTGAATCTTTGAATTTATTTTAGGTTATGGTTATTTAGGATATAAAATCTTCCCAGTAAAATAAAAATCAAGGACTGTGTATTTAGTCACTGCTTACTATGTGTCAGACACCATTCTGAGAATTTTATATGTGTTTTGCTAATTCAACTTCCCAAATAAATCTGTGCTAGGCATAGAATTATCCTGCCTTACCGATGAGGAAACTGAGGTACAAAGACTGAAAATGTCCTTGGCTGGGCTGGGATTTGGACACAGGCAGTTTGGCTTCCAGTCTTTCTATTCTGTCCTGCTATCCTGAATGACAGCCCTTCCAACAGAAAGAACACCACCTGGCTTCCACTGGGGCCAGAACCATCTCTACCTTAGGAGGCCCCAGTGTCTGCAGAAGCATGGCTCTGTGTTCTTTTTCTTTTCTTTCCTTTCTTTCTTTCTTTCTTTCTTTCTTTCTTTCTTTCTTTCTTTCTTTCTTCCTTCCTTCCTTCCTTTCTTTCTTTCTTTCTTTCTTTTCTTTCTTTCCTTCCTTCTTTCCATTTTTCTTTCCCTTCCTTCCTCCCTCCCTCCCTTTCTTCTTTCCCTCTTTGCTTTCTCTCTTTCTCTCTGTCTCAGTCTCTCTCTGTGTCTCTCTCTCTCTCTCTCTCTCTCTCTCTCTCTCTCTCTCTCTCTCTCTCTCTCTCTCTCTCTCTCTCTCTCTCTCTCTCTCTCTCTCTCTCCTCTCTCCCTCCCTCCCTCCCTCCCTCTCTCTCTCTTCCTTTTATTTTGCCAGTCCTTGGGGCTTTAACTCAGGTCCTGGGCACTGTCCTTGAACACTTTGCTCCACGCAAGCGCTTTGCCACTTGAGCCACAGCGCCATTCCCTGCTTTTCCTGTGTGTGTGGTTGCAGGGAATCAAATTCAGGGCTTTGTGCATGCTGGGCAAGCTCTCTACCACTAGGCTACGCTCGCAGGCCCTCTGTTATTTTTCTACCTGGTTGCCTCTTCTTTTCCATTTCTTTATTGTTGAACACATTCTTGAGTTTCTACCATGTAAGGGATATAGTGCAGGGACTGAAGGATTTCTGGGAAGAAAAAAAAAACTATGCTATACTGCATTGGCACTTCATAAACACATTCCTTCCCTTCTGTGTCAGCCTCAAACCAAGGAAAAGAGCTGGAACTAAATTCTATTTGTAACTTTGGGGACATGGGAATAACAGCAATATCACTTTGACCTAGAATTGAATGGAGAAAGATCAATATTAAGGAGTTAAGAAATGGGAAAAAGCATTTATTTATCTTTATTATTATCTTCAAATAATTGTAGAAAGGTTTCAATTGGACTTGTCAATTTATGTGCACAATGCATTTTGATTAGAATCGCCGCTTCCATCATCCTCTCCCGGCCCCACCCACTTCCTCATTTCCTAGTTCCATTTTCTTATCTGCATATTGAGTATTTTACTGATGTTCACCCAAGAAGTGCATTGTAAAAGGTACGTTTGGTGTAACAATAGTATTTGTTAATGTTTTGGAGAGGTTTTCTTCTAAGATTAACATTTAAATTTTCTTCTGGAAAATATCATACGTGCTATGTCAGTGTCATGTTATCAATACCTTTTAATTTTAAGGGATTAATTCATACTTTAATATATTTTCAAAGGTGAAAGAAGATATGATAAAGAGGGTGAGCTTTTTAAGGTTCAAATTAGAAATATCAAATATGAAAAGGTAAATTCAATAAGCATTTCACTCAGAACAATCTGGTGAGTTTTAAATGAAGTTTATAATAATCCTCTTAATATAGTAAAGGTAAATCAAACACAGCAGTCATGGTGATTTTTCTCATGAAAAGCAAAAGCTGAATATTATGAATTCTAGACTATATGCTTATTCTAATATCCATCATTTTGTCTTCCAACAAAACTTCTAAATTCATGTGAAATAATAACAGCACTGAATTTGAATAATAACTGCAGTGAAAATTCTTTTCTTTTGTACCTAAGTGATATGTAATAAATCCTGATACAATAAAGCATATTTATTATTCTTTTGTTAGATGTGATCATCTTCAAGAGAAATATTTGAAAATCAATGGAAGATTTATTTGAAATTCTAACACCATTCAATAACATAGTCATTTTCTAAACAAGCATACAAAACAGATAACTCTTCTATGGATCTTCAATGACCATCAGGAAAATTAGGAACTAATTTAAAAATCAAAAATCTTTCAAAAATATTTAACTTAGGGCCGGGAGTTTGGCCTAGTGGTAGAGTGCTTGCCTAGCATGCACAAAGACCCAGGTTCGATTCCTTGGTACCACATAGAAAAAAACAAACAAACAAACACAGAAGTGGTGCTGAAGCTCAAGTGGTGGAGCTCTACCTTGAAAAATCCCAACGAAACTGCTCAGGCCCTGAGCTCAAGCCCAGGACTGGCAAAAAAAAAATATTTAGAAAAATGTATAACTTAGTTGAATATAAAGAATAGACACATTATATATATACATATATATATGCATTTTTTTTGGCCAGTGCTCAGGTAAGAACTCCGGGCCTGAGCACTGTCCTTGGGCTTTCTCAAGGCTAGAGCTCTACCACTTGAGCCACAGCACACTTCTGGCTTTTTACTGCCTATGTGGTACTAAGGAATCAAACCTAGGTCTTTGTGCATGCTAGCAAGCACTCTACCACTAGGCAATGCTCTCAGCCCCATATTTGGTATATTTTTGAGAACAAAGAATTAAAACTGTGGTAGTACCATCTTTTCCCAACATTAAAGCAATTCAAATGAATATTTCATTGTCTTAATGTACTGAGTTTAGTTTCCATTTCCTCTGGAAATTGAAAATGATGGAAAATGGCCAAGAAAAAAAGTTTAAGTATAATGTTAGAACACTCACACTTTCGTAAATCAATTGAAATATAATAATCAGGGTTTGGCATGGCAATAAAGAGACAAAACAGAAATAAGATCATACCTTCAATTGAAGCTATTTTCTCTGAGTAATTAGGTTTCTGGACTATAAATGGTAGAGAGTGGATTTAAATTTAAATCATCCATCTTTAAGGTCCAAGTAGTCACATCGCATAAAACACAGCCCCTTCCCCACAAAAGAAATTCATAAAAATATACTATACAGAAAGTGGTGCTTGTGGCTTAGGGGGTTGGGTGGTACTCTTGAGCTAAATAGATCAGGGACAGCGCCCAGACCTAATTCAAGCCCCAAGGGAGGGAGGAAGGGAGGGGGGCTATACTATGCAGTTGTAATATAATTTGTGTATCAGAAGCTTGTTGCAGAATTTGACATGCTTTAAATACTCATCAAAAGTATATATTTATCCAGGCATGGTGGCTCACACCTGTAATCCTAGCTACTCGGAAGGCTGAGATCTGGGGATGAAGGCTCAAAGCCAGGCCAGGTACTAAAAGACCTGAGACTTCTATCTCCAATAACTTCTAGAAAATGGGAACTAGGACATGGCTCCAGGGTAGGGTGGTAGCCTTGAGCTGAACAGCTCAGGGACACTGTCCAGGGCTGAGATCAAGCCCCATGATTCCCCCCCCCACACACACACACAAAGTATATATTTGTTGAATTACGAATTTGTCAGACATCTCTTGCAGAAGTCACTCAGCCACATTGACTTAGCCCTTGTTAAGTGTTTTAATATGACTAAAATTCTATAGCTGTTATAAAGTGAGACTTAATCTCTTCCAGTTCTCCCCATATCCAGGATACTCATTTCAAAGAATCCAAATACAAAATCTAAATTTTCAACAAGCCTTAAGTAGCTTCTGACAGAGATTGCGAAAGAAAGAAAGAAAGAAAGAAAGAAAGAAAGAAAGAAAGAAAGACCCAAAACACAAAAAACTCTAAGAAATAGCAATGTAAAGAAAGAAATAGGCTATCCAGTAGAGTGGATATCTGTCTGAAGACAGCCATCATAAATATGTTCGAGGTCCTGTAAGTAGCCTCTATCAATAGACCAATTCTGGAGGTTCAACCAGACCAATTTCCAAATCTAGAACTGAACTTCACGTCCTTGAGTGAGCAGCCAAGCTCTTCTAGTGACCCCTATATTGGTGAGAAGACCTCCGACTTTTAGCTACGCATAGGACCTTCTTCCGGGTGAATGCCCTGTTATAGTCTTGGTAAGAAAATAAATGTATCTCTTTTCCTCATTGCCTACAATGGTTAAATTATAATGGTGTATTTCCTCCTCTGTTGGCTGCCTCTTTACATCTGTAACTAGTTTCAAAGAAAGCAATTAACTATCTTTTTTCTCCACTCAATTCTTTGAACTTTTACCTTCTAGATTAGACATTGTAAAGACTGAGAAATGACTATAGCATTCTTAATGCTGTACTTGACCCATGACTCTCACTGTGAAATGAAAAAGATATGATGTAATTCTTGCTCAATACAGTTTACCCCAACTCACTCTTCTTAGTTTCCTTCTTCCTAAATGAAGCTTTTATTTCCTTAAATTTAAACAATAGGCCTGGTACTGGTTACTCATAACTCTAATTCTAGCTGCTCAGGAGGCTAAGATCGGAGGATTGTGGTTCTAATCTAGCCTAGGCAGGAAAGTCTGTGAGATTCTGATCTCTCCTAAGACTACCCAAAATGCCAAAAGTAGAGCTGTGACTCAAGTGGTAGAGTGCTAGCATTGAGCAAAACAAAGCTCAGGGACAGCACCCATACACACACACACACACACACACACACACACACACACACACACACACACACAAAGTGATTTGACCTAAGAATTTTTTGACTGAAATGCAATGGAATGCTGTATAAAGAAACACTCCAAATCATAAGCTGTGCTTGCTGTGCAATATCTAAATGCAGCAAACCTCTGGCATGTGTCCCATGCTCTACCCATCGCGTGCAAGTGGAAACTAAACTCCTCCTTGGTCTGGTGAATAATTTTTCTGAATTATGCAACACATGGAAAGTTTATCTAGTGGGCTATTCCCAGACCTGTTCAGAGTATTTGCTGGATGTATGTTTGCAAGTGAAAAATGATGACTGTCACATGCACCTGAGCTGGCAAGCACCCCCTCTTCATCTGGCCTGAAAACTGAAGAATTTCTTTATTAGGGAGCAAAGTATTCTAACTCAGAAAAGTGTCAGAATAAAAGATCTTCATTAACATACTCATTCATTTTTCAATGACCTTGCCCTAATCTTTTACTAACTACTTTTCTAGTTGTAGTTGTGAATAAAACAGTAATAAGTGAATAAAATAGCTACCTTTCCTATGGAGTGGGCTTCAGACAATTCATATGTGCTAAACACAGTAATCAACTATCAGAACTTTTCTTCATGCTATGAAATACAACATGGAGATCAACAATTTGATCTTAATTCCTTTCTGGAAATTCTATTAGTTCATCTTTAATTCTTATTTTAAATTGAGATACATTTCTAGAATGTTTGCCCTCAGACCATGAGGAGAAATTAGGAAGGCATTGCTCTAATCTAAGAATGGAGGCAATGTCCAAAGACAAACTTCTCTCCAAGGGGCAGTCAACTCACTGGTTACTGCAAGCTGCCTTCAGTTCAAGGGAAGGCAGGTGTCTTTAGCGACCACTCTTAGGGCCTTCCCTTAACAATTATAGAATTTGAAAGCCAAATTTTGCTGATTTTCTTTTCACTCAGACACACTAGTTTTTTTTCATCACATCTGTTGTGGTGGTATTTGAGCTTGTTTTTATTGAATCAAAGTGACAATACACCAATGGAGTTTTGGCACACTCTATCTCATACGTGATAATACTTGGCCCATGCCTGAATGGCTCTGGGTTAACATGAAACAGCTTGATTCCTTTTATTTTTAACTATATTTTATTGTCTTTAGTTGTACAAAGGAGTGACCATTCAACCAGTTTATAAAGAGAATTCATCTTGATCAAACTCATCCTCTTCATCATTTTCATCATCCCTCCCAAATGTACTCCTTATGCACAGAATATTGCAATTATATTATCTCCATTCCCTCTCTTCATTCATCTGCCCTCGTGTCACATGACCTACTCCACACCTTTCAAGTACCAGTTACCAGGTATTCATTTTGTTGGATTGCAAATTCACTTTTCTTAGGATTTATACAATTTAAATTCTTCCCTGGAAATACCATTCTTTGGTCAATGTATTTGAATACTCTTGCATACAACCCAGCACATGTCTATTTGTAAACTTGTAAGTTAGTGCTAGCTTCCACATATGAGAGGAAAAAATGCACCCTTTTGTCTTACTGCGCTTGACTTAATATGTTTTTTCAGGTCTGTCTATTTCTTTGTCAATGATATGATATCATTCATCATTACTAGATGAATAAAATTCCATTATGCATATATACCACATTTTCTTGATCTATTGTTCCAGTGAGGGGGCAGCTGCGCTGATTCCATACCGTGGCTATGAACAGTGCAGCAATAGATATTGCTTGTAATCTTTCGGATAAATATCCGAGTAGAATTGCTGGACCATAGAGTCGTCCTATATTCGTTTTTTTGAGGAATCTCCAAAGTGCTTTCCAGAATGGCTGAACAAGTTTACATTCCCACTAACAGTGTATTAAAATTCCTTTTCCCCCACAACTGAGCCAGCATTTGTTGTTGTATTCTTGGTGGATGGTCATTCTACCTGGGTTGAGATGGAATCTCCATATTATTTTGAATTTTGTTTCCTTTACAGCCAGACAGATGTCAATTGGCCATTTTTACTTCTTCCCGAAAGTCACTATTTTAGCTCTTTTGCCCAATTATTATTGGCTGTTAGTTCTTTAAGGTTGTAATTTCATGAATCTTTTGTATATTCTGGATATTAGGTCATAGTCTACCAATAGCTGGTAAAGATGTCCCATTCTACAGGCTTTCTTTTTAGCTTGTTAATTATGTCCTTTGTCATGCAGAAGCTTCTTAGTTTGTTTACTAAGTCTAGAAATTTGATTCAGGCCTTCAAGGTACCAGAGTATCTAGATGAGTCCGTGTTCTTCAATTAAAAAAGAAGGAAAATAGTGAGAAATCAGAATTCAACCAAGTTTAACAATAAAAAATGAAATTCATGCTGGTCAGAGGCTCAAATGAGTTGGGTATGCATGGAGATACATAAAGAAATTAAAATATTAAGCAGATTTAGGAGAAGAAAATATTTAACTTCTCCCTTCCAGGCCCCATGACCAGAACCTGTAGCTACAGGAACCCACAATTTACTTCTCCAGCTCTTGGAGAAGGCCTTTTGCAACTTTCTGCACATATCTCTAAGCATTAAATGAATACTTTGAGGTAACCGAGAGCAAGAGGAACCTCCCTACTTCTATGTATTGGTTCATAGAGGTCTAGAAGACTAGGTAGGAAAGACAATGATGAGATAATAAAGTGGACTAATGTGCTTGTGTCACACTCATCACCACTTGGCCTGTCTCCATCTGGGACATTGAGATGCACATATTAAAAAAAAATCTCCCAAATGGAAATGTGATCTTAAAGAATGTTCAATTTGTTATCTAAATTACCTTTGAAATGCTCAAACTTTCTGAGTTCACCTATTGGCATAGAGAAAAATGTGGAAAGTCAAACCATAGATCTCAAGCTTAGATTCTCTAAAAGTCAAATGAAATAGGTTGTCCAAATGCTAGACCTGAGGATTGGTTGTCTATACTGATTCATTATTTCCAAGCAACAACACACCTAGGCTTTGAAACCTGTGCAAGGCCTTTGTTTGTACAGATGTTTGGATCCAAACTAATGACTCTAGATTGTCTCTTTGCCAATTTTTATAATAAAGATTTCTTGTTATACCAAACAACAAGAAATGTTAAACGAAAATTGCTTTTTCAATTGTGAGAACTCTTGCTAGTGACTGAACTCGTTGGGATAGTGAAATCTTACGATGTTTTCTGCAATTATAAGAATTGCAATAACTTTTGTTATGGAGGTGCCTTGGTTAATGTGCTCATTCCTTTTGGTTAGCTGTCAAGAAGTTTGTTAGGAAATTCATCCTCACTTTCATCTAGTTCCAAAACTGACATTATACGTTGGCGTGTCCTCTAAACTAATTGCTGTATATACAGGGCAATTTTTATGTTCAGCACTAGTGTGCAGAGTGGAACTAGTTACTCATTCACCAAGAACGTTTTCAACTCCTAACAACTGAGGGCTGGCATTTAGAGTAGCAAGCAAGATGTCCAGGCTCCCTAGATTAATTATACTTTCCATCCACTGATGACAGATGCAAAATAAACAATAAACGACAAAAATGTAGGGAGGGTCAGGTGCTAGTGTTTCACACCTGTAATCCTAGCTACTCAGAAGGCTGAGTTGTAGAAGATCAAAATTCAAAGCCAGAAAGGGAGAAAAATCCACAAGATTCTTACCTACCAAATTACCAGCAGAAAAGACTAGTTGGGGGACTGGCTTATGTGGTAGGGTGCCAACTGAGCAAGAATGAAGCCCTAACTTGAAATATCAGTACCAGAAAATGTGTGTGGGGTGTGTGTGTGTGTGTGTGTGTGTGTGTGTGTGTGTGTATGTGTGTGTGTGACTGATGGGAGTTAAGGACAAAGAATAGAAAATGAGATTATTAAGTCACTGGGTGATTACTTTTGACCAAGTAGTCAGAGAAGACTTTTTTTTTCAAAAAATGATATTGGATCAAATGCTTGGAATGACAAGGACTCTGGCATAGAGAATTTTAGGCAAAGGGTGTAGTAGTTAGCTTTTAAGTATGAACTTTGTGTAGAAATTTTTTTCTTTATTTCCATATATTTTGTATTGTAATTGTAATTGATTGGAGGGTTCATTATATTCACCAGATAAAAGGTGCATTACTTCACATACATCGATACCCTTTCTCATGTCTTGGTCCCAATTTCCCTCCCCCTACACCTGTCCCTCATCTTCTTTCCCCCATTCCCTATCAGATTTCCAATAACCAAAACACACACATATATATATATATATAATATATCAGATAACAAGGTGAAATACTGTAACAATATGAGATAACCAAGGACAGCAAAAGAGATGAGAGATAACATAGTACATTAAGACAACAATGAATCGTTATATGGCTTTTGTTTCTATATCGTGGAAGTCCTTTCATTTAGCGTCATACTAAATGGCCTTATGCATCTAGATTTTGTTCTATTGTAAATTTCTGCTAGGAGAACCCAAGGTTTCTACTGATGATGATAAATCAGGGAAACCATTGAGCCTATGTTCCTTTGAGTCTGGCTTACTTCACTTAATACGATTTTTTCCCCAAGTCTTTCAATTTCCTTACAAATGGAGAGATGTCATTCTTTCTGATGGTAGCATAGAATTCCATGTGTATAAATATCACATCTTGTTGATCCACTCATCAACTGAGGGGCATCTGGGTTGGTTCCATATCTTTGCTATGGAAATAGTGCTGCAATGAACATCGTTGTGCTAGTGGATTTAATATGTCCTTGTTTCTGGACAATTAGGTAAATGCCAAGTAGTGGAATTGCTGGGTCATAGGGGGAGCTCTATGTTTAGTCTTTTGAGGAACTGCCATACTGCTTTCCATAGTGGTTGAACGAGTTTGCACTCCCACCAATAGGTTAGTAGTGATCTCTCCTGGCCACATCCCCTCCAGCATCTGTTGCTATTAGTTTTCCTGATCCTGGCCATTCTAACTGGAGTGAGGTGGAATCTTAGAGTTGTTTTGATTTGCATTTCTTTTATGACCAGAGATGTTGAGCATTTCTTCATGTGTCTATAGGCCATTCTTATTTTTTCTTCAGAGAAGACTCTCTTTAAGTCTTTGGCTCATCTTTTAATGGAATGGTTGTTTCTTTGGAGATTAGTTTTGGAGAGATTCAATTTTTTGAGCTGTTGATATATTTTAGATGTGAGGCCTTTGTCCATTGTACAGTGAATGAAGACCTTCTCCCATTCTATAGGCTTTCTAGTTAATGTGCTAGCTATGTCCTTTGCCATACAGAAGCTCTGCAGTTTAATGCAGTCCCACTTATCCAGACTTTCTCTGATTTGTTGTGTTTCTGGGTCCTTATTAAGAAAGTTTTGACCTGTGCCAAGAGACCTAGTGTATTTCTTATTCCTTCTTGTAAAGTTTTCAATGTGTCTGCTTTTATCTCCAGGCCTTTGATCCATTTGGAGTTAATCCTGGTACAGGGTGACAAAGAAGGATCCAGCTTCAGTTTTCTGCAGGTGCTTAACCAGGTCTGCTAGCACCACTTGTTGAAGAGGCTGTCTTTCTTCCATTCTAGTTTTTTTTGGCTCCCTTATCAAAGATTAGGTAGCCATAGGTCTATGGGTTAATATCTGGGTCCTCAGTTCTATTCTATTGGTGTTCAGGCCTATTCTTGTGCCAGCACCAAGCTGTTTTGGTCACTATAGCTCTGTAATAGAGTCTAAAGTTTGGTATTGAATTCCTCCTGTGCTGTTTTTATCTGCTGAGAATTTTTTTTGCTATACGGGGTCTTTTATTATTCCATATGAAATTTTGGATTGCTTCTTCTATTTCTTTAAAGAATGACATTGGGATATTGATGAGTATTGCATTGAATTTGTAGATACCTCTTGGCAAGATTGTCATTTTCACAGTGTTAATTCTTCCAATCCAGGAGCCTGGGAGGTTTTTCCATTTCTTCCATTCTGCTTTAATTTCCATTTTCAAGGTTTTAAATTTTTTATCAAAAACTTCCGTTACATTCTTAGTTAAGTTAATTCCTAGGTACCTTATTTTCTTTGAGGAAATTGCAGAAGGAGTTGCCTTCCTGATTGTTGCCTGGCTCTTTTTGTTGTTGGTATTCAGGAAAGTCGTGGATTTTTGAGGGTTAATTTTATACCCTGCTACCTTGTCAAAGTTTTGAATCAGCTCAAGCAGCGTGGGAGTGGAGTCTATAGCATTCTTTAAATACAGAATCATGAGTGTAGCAATTTTTTCAAATGAGTAAGATGTCTCACCCCCACAAGAAAATGACACGTTTTCCTGAGCAGATTGATGTAGGAGAAATGGAAAATAAAAAGACACAAGGACCATTTGAACATAATACATTACAGGAACTCTCTTAACCCATGCTGCTCCAAATTTCAACACAGAGTCAAAGCTCTCCTTCAGGAATTCTCCTTGGAACTTTCAACGTGCCAAATTCTTTTGAGGAAAAGATAAGAAATAAATGAAAATAAATTTGCACATGAGAAAACAATCTGAGTCAGAATGGAAATATATGGTAGAAATAGACTATTTTGTTTGGCCTCTAATGAGACAGAATACAAATCTGTTCATTCTTGCTATTGAAAACAAGATTCTGTTTTCTTGTTAAGTTTCTTACCAAAATGAAGTAATTTATAAAATTAATATATAGGAATTCTTTGTAACAGTTCTTGTTTGATGTTTTAAACTTCTTAGGCATTTCTCTTATTTCATAGTACCTTTTTTTCACACCTCGTACTAGTTCCAAATATTTTTAGACTTTTTTCGAAATTCTTACTCAAGGAACTACACTATCCAGTTGGACCTGTTTCAAGAAGAATGATATATTTATAAATTATATTTTAAGAAATCCTTGAACAAGGGGAAAATCCCAGCCCCAATTTAGCTATGTCACTGTGAGCAGCCATTAAATATCTACTACGTCTGCAAAGTAGGTATAGTAATAGATCACCAGATAATTATACCAGTTAAATAAATTCATATATGCAAATGTCTTAGAGGAAATACAAATGATCTAAAGTATAAATTCCTGACATTTTTCCCACTGTACAATATGTCCAGAAAGTCTTAGACAATCACCAGCTTTCCCCCAATATCTATCCATAGGCAAATGGTTTCCATTAATGTACAATAGGAGTCTGAATTTAAAAAAATCGAATTAACTTCCTGTCGTGTCACAGAGGTGAGTTTGTTTCCATAAACACTGTATAAGCCATCACCCACTCCATTGAAATTACAACCTTTAATTCCCTAATTGTCTCTTCCTCCAAGTCCCTACAGTGAATCAGCTGTCTGGCATCCAGCTCCATTTCTGACTGACTCAGAAGGACTTCCAGAGCAGCTACCACACATTTTTTGGAAAAGGATGGGTGGAGTTCCTGCCATGAATCATCAGAGAATGAGAGACAGAGGTAAGGTAAAGAGTAGGTAGATATCCAAGGTGTATTTCACAAAGATGGAAAAAATAATTAGGCAAATTTTATCCTACAATCATTAAAAACTACAAATTAGGGGCCGGGAATTTGGCCTAGTGGTAAGGATGCCTGCCTATTATGTACAAAGACCCGGCTCCATTCCTGTTACCACATACATAGAAAAATCCAGAAGTAGTGCTGTGGCTCAAGTCGCAGAGCTCAGCCAAGAAAGCCCAAGGACAGTGTGCAGGCCCTGAGTTTAAGCCCTAGGACTGGCAAAAGAAAACAAAACAAACAAATACAAATTAGACAAAATTTAAAGATGACTTTCTCTTACTAAATGTGGTGGCATCTCATCAACCTTCACATAAAGGCACCCACACATAGTGACAGAAGATAGCGGTTTTCACTAAACATAGAGCTCCCCTATAACCCAGCAATTCCACTCCTTGGCATTTACCCAATCGTCCAGAAACAAGGACATACTAAAGCCACTAGCACAATGATGTTTGTTGCAGCACTATTTACCACAGCAAAGATATGGAACCAATCCAGATGCCTCTCAGTAGATGATTAGATCAACAACATGTGGTACTTATACACAATGGAATTCTATGCTGCCATCAGCCCATTTGTAAGGAAATGGAAAGACTTGGAAAAAAAATCCTAAGTGAAGTAAGCCAGACCCAAAGGAACTTAGGCTGAATGGTTTCCCTCATTTGTAATAATTAGTACAAACATTGGACTCTCCTAGCAGAGGATTACAATAGCTCAAAACCTAGATACATAAGGCCATATAGGATGAGGCTAAAAGAAAGAACCTCCAGGATATTGAAGCAAGAGCTTTATAATGTATGATTGTTGTTGCTACTGTACTATGTTATTTCTCTCCTCTTTTGTTGCCCATTGTTATTTTCTTTGTTACCGTATCTGACCTTTTTTTTTTTTGCCAGTCCTGGGCCATGAGCTCAGGGCCTGAGCACTGTCCTTTCTCAAGGCTAGAGCTCTACCACTTGAGCCTTAGCACCACTTCTGGCTTTTTTCTATGTATGTGGTACCAAGGAATTGAACCCGGGTCCTCGTGCATGCTAGGCAAGCACTCTACCACTAGGCTAAACTCCAGGCATCGTATCTGACCTTTTTATCTGGTATATTGTATATACATTTATTTATTTATTTGAAATAGGAAAGGGACGGGGGAAAAACAAAATGAGGAGAAGGATGAGGGGAGGGAAATGAGGATAAAAACTTGCGCATGGATATCACTGTGCATGAAGTAATGCACCTACTATCTGGCAAATATAACTGTAACCCCTCTATTAATTACAATGGAAAAAAGCAGCTTTCACCTCAAATAGCCCTATCATAAATACCCTTTTCTCATGATTATTCCCAGGTTTATCTTAATATATAGCTAAATATGAATCACTGGATATAGATTAATTGAATGAAATAAGGCTTGTCTGGTTATCAAGGCTTAAGAATAATTAATTTAAAAACAAAAAACACATTTTAGTTATAGATAAGAAAAAAATTTTCTGAAAGTTTTGAGAATTTAAAATTTTTCTTTGAAGTTTTATATACATTTATTTGTTTATTTGAAATAGGGAAGGGAAGGGAGAAAACAAGATGATTGGGAGAGGGTGGGGGAGGGAAACGGGGACAAAAACATGAGAAGGAGTATCAATGTGTGAGAAATAATGCCCCTACTGCCTGATGGATGTAACTGTAACCACTCTATACATTATGCCAACAATAAAATAAAAGAAAGGAAAAAAAAAAGTTCAACAAGATGTGAACTGATAGCTCTCACCTATAACCCTAGCTACTCAGGAATCTGAGATCTGAGGATCATGGCTTGAAGCCAGTCTTGGCAGGAAAAGCAAAGAGGCTTTATTTTTTCCTTTATTTATTTATTTGCCAGTCCTAGGGCTTGAAACCTCTGGGCCTTGGCACTGTCCTTGAGCTTTCTCAAGGCTAGCACTCTACCCTTGAGACAACAGCACCACTTCCAGCTTTTTCTGTGTATGTGGTACCAAGGAATGGAAGCCAGGGCTTCATGCATGCTAGGAAAGCACTCTACCACTAGGCCATACACCCAGCCCATCTGCAAGACTCTTTTTTCCAATTAGCTACCAAAAAAAGCTGAAAGTGGAGCTCAAGTATTTGAGTGCTAGCCTTGGGCAAAAAGTCCTGAGTTTAAACTCTAGAACCAACACACACAATACACACAATTCAACTGGAACTTAATTTTCAGTAGAGTGCTTGCCAGTCAGTTAGTAAATGAAAATGTATACATGTTTATTTAAGTTTCCCCAAATAATATAATACAGTATGGATCTAAAGATATAACACAGCTGAGAGCAAGAGTCTCACTCCTTAATCCTAGCTACTCAAAAGGGTGAGATCTAAGGATCTGAGTGCAAAGACAGCGCAGGCAATAAAGTCTGTAAAACTCCTACCTCCAATTAACCACCATAAAGCCCGAGCAGAACTGAGGCTGCAGTGACAGAGCAGACCAGCACACACACACACACACACACACACACACACACACACACACACACACACACACACATGATATAGCAGAATGAAGGCAATAAGAGACAGAAACTACTGGGTTCCAACTGGCAGATTAAGGTTCTAGTTCAACATGGGCCAAAGTCACAGTTTAAGAACTTATCTAGTTGGTCTCAATATTTAAGTGCCTTTTGAGATCCATATCAAATTCAATTACAAATTAGTTTCAAGCCAGGTGTAATGGTTCATATCTGGAATCCAGCTACTAAGGAGATAGAAATAGGAGGATCACAGTCTGAAACCAGCCCAAGGAATGGGAGACTCTATTTGAAAAGCAAATGAAAATAAAAGGGATGAGGCATGGCTCAACTAGTAAAGTACCTGCCTAGCAAGCATCAGACTGAGTTCAAGCCCTAGTACAAGCACCAAAAAACAGTTGCTTTTTTTTTTTAAAGCAAATACACCTTATCAGTAAATTCTACTCATTTGAGGCCTAGGTGGGGTTGGATTAGTCTCTTGCAAGCATGACTGTGCTGTAATCCCAGTCTTATCTTCCTCTCCTCCAAATACCTCAACAGCTTTCAACCTCTATGTACTTTACTCTCCCCATGTTTAAAATAAAATTGCCATCTTATTTCCCTAATAGAACTGTGATAAGAATTAAGCATGAATTGCTAAGAATACTGCCAGACACAGCAAAAAAAACTCTTTGAAAATGTGCATCACAGAAAACAATGCCCAAGGCCCAGGGAGGGCAGTGACATTTTCCATGATACACAGCAGAGGTCTGAACTCTCAGCACTGAAATCCCTGACCTACAAGCTCAGATTTGCTCATTACCGCTTACCCAGAGGCTTGTGCTGTGTGTCATTCCAAATAAGGAAGGAAAACGAATTTAAAACCTCAGCCAAGTTCAAGTTTTACTTGAAATTTGAACTTTTCCATTCCTTCTTTGTTTTTTATGCTAGGAGTTTATGGTGTGAGTAAAATATCCTGAGTTATTTAAACTTTCTTAAAGTTAAAATGGTTGCAAGAAGAGGTGCTCTGAGTGAGGGCTAAGATGGGAAATTAATGGATTGTTCTTCAAGATCCATCTTGCCACTAGGCCTCTTATTGTGCCTGAAGACCATTTCTCTGGAGGACCTGGTTGTATTTGTAGTTTAACTTCTTCAGTCTCAGAAAAGTGATGCAGCAAAAGGCCAATGTCATGAGCAACTGCTGTCACAAGTGTGGGTTCAGCAAATCGTTGCTGACAAGAGTCAGTCCGCCACTGTCTTCTCACATAGTCATCATGATCATTTCATTCCGGTTGCAGGTATCTTTCTTCACAAGCAATGCAGGTTTTACCCCAAAGCAGGAAGTTGGCTCAGCCAAAACTGCTAGACTTGCAGCACTGAGTCTGCACTTGTTGCAGGATAAAACAAGCAAGAAACATATGTCAGGACACACAATTCCCAGAAGCCTGGAGCAAAGGAAGATGAAAGTGAAGGCCAGAGTGCGCCTTCCCCTGACTCACTCAGGGGAGACACAGGCTGGTGGTTTGCATATTCGGATGGCCTGAGGATGCAGCCCATCCAAACACTTTGCATGTCATCCAGTGACTCTGGTGATTGTGTGTGCTGCTCAGGGTCTAGTCTGAATATGACTCACTCTTCACATGGAGGATAAATTAATCTGTAACATCCGTATTTGATTTCTTCTTGTTCCACCCAATCCTAACTTCCAGCAATTCCAGCCCAGCCTCATTTCTTGTCATGAATGGGCTCTCCAGGTGCATGACAGTGATGACAAAATCTGAGTAAGAGTCTGTAACCCCCGTGCCTCTATCCTAAAGGGATCTAGCTACACAGAGAACTTTAAAAGCCAGTTACTCCCTTTGTTGCAGGACAAGACACATCTCCATCTAGACAAAGGATGACTTGATTTAGAGAGCACTTTCAGGGAAAACAGACATGTCTTCAGTAAAGATTTCACAGGAATTATTCTTATCAAGGACCCTATGACAAGATTCTTCCATCTACCTACACAACTATTATGTGCTAAAGGCTCTGCCAAGAGCAATGACAAGGAATGAAGTTCATAATTGTTGCTGAGTATTGTTGGTTCCAAATACAAAGAAAGTCATCTCCTTGGAAATATAAGTGCTGATAGATATATAAGTCATTTTCCTGGCAAAAAGTAAAATGAAATGAGAAATATAAGTCACTTTAATGTATTGTGAAGAATGAGTACTAAAGTTACTTTAAAAGGAATCAGATTTCATGTGGATGGTATTAATATAGAAACATAGTTATATAAAATAAATGAGCTTAAATTAAAAACAGAATTCTGAACTGCTACAAAATACATGATCAATGACAAGAATGAGCTGGGAATTACGGGGAAACATAAGCAAATTCCACACTTTATGTATTTTATTTGTAATTCAGATGATTGAAAAATAGCCCAGATGCCTTTAATGAACAAATGGATTTTTGGAAAGTACTAGGATAATAGAGAAGTAATATATATATATTATAGGACAATTCCAGCAAGTGTGATATTTAATTACAAAAATAACTGATGTAAAATGATGGTTTAGCCAGATAAATCTTTCAAAATGTAAATTTGAATTGCCACAAGACTTGTATTTATTCCACACTAAATCAACTCTGTGCTCCTGAAATTGAAAGACAAGAAAGGATTTAATCAAGTCTATACTATAATCAGTACTAGGATCAGTACTTGGTGTATGCTATGATGTAACATATTCCCAGACAGCCAAGGAAACATGGAAGACACATACTTTGTGGGCCAAATATAGTCCCTAGAGATGGAAACTCAAAATGATGGTGTAGAAGTAACCTAACAAAGAGATGGTGGTTGAAAAAAGAAAACTAGGTATTCCAGCACATGGACAGGCAAAATCTTGGGCTAAAAAAGCTTTAGTTTTGGATATAGTCAATGATGCCTGTTAAATAGAGTCCAAATTTAAGCTCCAACCTATTCAGGCATGACCTACAAGACCAGAATCATTGGAGCAGCAGCTAGTTGCTCTTTATTTAAAGTAATACTCAATTCAGAAGTTTATCAGTAATGCGATCAGAAGTATTCTTGTACCAAATAACTTTGAAGATTTAAATATAACACACAAAAAAATGTCACTTAAATATAACATACTCTGAGATGACCACAATGTGTTTAACTCTCCAGATCAGATGTCACATACATGGTTCTTCCACTGAGTCCTGTAAGTATTCTCTTGGTGGAATAAAAGCTTCCCTCCTCCCAATCACCGCGATATTAAGTCTAAATAATGACAATTAGACGGCACAGATTTTGGCTTCAAAGGAGACTAAATTTTCCTTGAGTAGGAAGGTCAATTCACATAAAAAGAATAGAGTAACAACTTAATATGTACAATGTCACTTAATAAAACCAGGGATAGAGTTAGAAACCACAGCACGTGCTCTAGAGACTATCAGTGTCTGATTACTAATGACTTAGTCAGATACCTATGCTCCTTGAAATAATTTTGTAAGATCAGTAAATTTGGAATCAATGGAAGAAGATAGACAGGAACTAGAGAAGAGATTCAAGAGACAAAGTAATCAGTGAAATCAAAGCTACAAAGGCAGGCATGGTCATGATGTATCTGCCCAAGGGCCAGAGGACCTGTCTACAGCAAGGATACAACTGGATAGAAACCAATGGCTTTGAACTGGTAAGTTGAGATGGAACTGTGTAAAACAGAGATCACATATGGAGCTATATTATTCTATAAGGAAAAAGCCACTTAAGATCTTTAAAAAAGAGAATACCAAAACAGTATTTAATGATTATCCTAAAAATAACAAGAAGAAAAATGAAGAGGAAAAAGAGAAAGAAGAAGAGGAGAGGAGGAAGGAAGGAAGGAACCCACAGCCTCTGGTTGTACAAGAAATACGTTTGTAGTCGTGTAGCTGAGCAGTGAGATCTTACACATGAAATGGAAATTAGAATCCATGAGGCTTAAGGGGAAGGGGACATATGAATGAAGAAGTGAACCAGGACTAAAGACTCAATTTTTTAGTAACTTGCATAATTGCTATATAATGTACTACATAATAACATAATACACATGTTAAAATGGAACTAGCTAAATCTAGGGAATCGGCGGGGTTGAGAGAGATGGAAGGGAGAACAAGGAGCAGTTGATATTGATGAAAATGTGCTGTACTCATAACCTGACATGTTCAAGTGAAACCCCTTTGTACAACTACTGAAAGATAATAATCAAGGGGGGCAGAGGTTTGGCCTGGAGGTAGAGTGCTTGCCTAGCATGCACAAAGACCCAGGTTCGATTCCTCGGTACCACCTACATAGAAAAAGCCAGAAGTGGTGCTGTGGCTCAAGTGGTAGAGCTCTAGCCTTGAGACAGTCCAAGGACAGTGCTCAGGCCCTGAGCTCAAGCTCAGGACTGGCAAAAAAAAAAAAAAGCTAATAATCAAGGGCCACAAGTGTGGCAAGTGGTAGAGTGCTTGTCTAGCTTGTACTCCTTTGTACAACTACTGAAAGATAATAATCAAGGGGGGCAGAGTTTTGGCCTAGTGGTAGAGTGCTTCCCTAGCATGCACAAAGACCCAGGTTCGATTCCTCTGTACCACATATACAGAAAAAGCTGGAAGTGTTGCTGTGGTGCAAGTGGTAGAGTGCTTGCCTTGAGAATGCCCAAGGAGAGTGCTCAGGCTCTGAGTTCAAGCCCCAGAACAGACAGAAAAAAAGATAATAAGAAACAACAAATTGGTGAGACAAAGGACAAGGGTTAACCAGTGGAACAGTGATACTCACAAGACAGTATGTTGGAAATGAACTTTACAACTTGAGGGGGGATGATTGCAGGGGAGGGAAAGTGAAAGAAAATGTGAGAGGGATGACAATATTCAACAAGAAATGTACTCATTACCTTATGCATTTAACTGTACCCCCTCTGTACATCATCCTGACAAAAAAATTAAATTAAAAAAGATAATAATCAAAAGGAAACACCCCGCCAGTCATAAAAGGAAGAACCTCAAAAGTCAATATCAGAAGCATTTTGAACAAAATTCATTTGAGACTGTCCTTTGGATAAAGATACAAAGACAAAAGGCAGGAAGAGAGGAGGCTAGGTAGCTCTGCAAATAGTGGAGCTTCAACTGGCTGTGGTTGTGGGAAAGACAGAGGGAAGAGGATGGGAAATTTGAGGCTCTGCCTTCACCAAGACTCTCATTCAGTGAAATGTTAGGGACCAGTAGCATGAGCAGGCGCACTGCTGGGGAGAAGATGAGCCAGTCAGGGGACTTCCACAGTTGAAATGGAATCCGAGGGCAGCCATTGTGTGAGCCAAGCCCAGCGAGGGCATGAGTGTGCTGACCTCCCAAATGGTTCCAGCGAAAGCCCGTCTGAGTTGGCTGCACAGATAGGTCCCAAGAAGCAGTAGGTCCAGACCAGCTGGGGAATGTAGAAACCAGGAGCTCCACACCAGCCAAAGGTCAGAGAGGTCGTGTGTGTGTGTGTGTGTGTGTGTGTGTGTGTAATCAGGAAATCCAGGCTTGGCAAGCTGGGGGTTGTTGACACTGAGGATTAGTCTCCAGGTCACTAGGACATGCATTTTTTTCACTCATCCAGAAGTAATTTTTGTACACCCACTATGACCCAGCACATCCTCGGCCCTAGAATATCATGGAGGTGAAGAGCAAAAGGCACAGTTCCAGCCTTTTGCTATCCACCATGTGCAAGACAATCTCTCAGGTTCCAGAAAGTTCCATTCCCTTATCCCTTCCTTCCACAGATGCTCTTGCCACAGTCAAATATTTCATCTGACATCTCTGACTTCAGATGATTTTTTTTTAAGTCTCCCTTCTTTCCAGGATGGTCAGCATGAAACTCAAGATCTGGCCTGTTTTCTCTTCTCCCAGCCGGTGTCCCTTTTCTTGATTCTTCCCTCTACTTTTATTGCTGGGTTTTCAGGGCTTGTCCTGTGGCATGAGGTAAAGAGGCTCACCATAAACCTCCCATGGCCTGGCCGCTGCCATTTTAAAGAGCTTGGGTGATTTTATGAGTGATTTATCACTATGAAGCTGAGATGTGTGAACAGCAAACTCTCTGTGGGAGAAGGCTGCACCCTTTTTGCTGAAAATACTTGCTGGCTTTTATTAAGCCAGGAATGTTTGTTTAGCAAAATCACACCGTTTTATGACACATGGCTCAACATCCTGTAACATTGCCCTGGACTTTCTAACCATAAAGCCATCTTCAAAGAAACAGAGGTTTGTTTGGAAAGATACATAATTAGCTCTCATGACTCTAGGCAAAATTTAACAGGGAGCAGATAGTGGGTGCAGGCACAATTTTTCATGACTAGAGCTTCTTCCATCAAAGTTCTACCTTGCTGGAGAAGTTCTGCAAGCCGATTATCAGCCATGTTTCCTTCTTGCTTTTGTGTCACACTTGTTTTTGTATCCTTATCTTGGTTCCTGGAGGAAACCCATGTTCTAGTGATAGAAGTCCATTAATTGGAAGAGTTGTATAAACTAAATGAAAATTCAGTATACTTATTTTTCACAGGTGTCAGAGAGGGTAGTTAACTGAATTTAAAATTACCTAGTGGTCAATTACAACCTTGAGTGTGAAGGAACAGCTCCTCCCCCCACTCCTCCTCCTCTTCCTTCCCCTCGTCCTCCTTCTTCTCCTCCTGCCTGAGCACTATCCTTGAGCTTTCTCAAGGCTAGCGCTCTAGGACTTGAGCCACAGTACCACTTCTGGCTTTTCTGTGTATGTGGTACAGAGGAATGGAACCCAGGGCCTCATGCTAGGTAAGCAGTCTACCACTAGGGCACACTCCCAGAGCCCAAATACTTCCTTATGTAAAACTTAGTTTGCTGTAATGGAGTGGCCATAGTACAGTTCAATATACATATATATATATATATTTGATTTGATTTTAGTATAATATATATCAACTTATATACTTTAAAGGAGGTAGATTTTAGAGTATATAGTTTTATCTCAATAGATATTTATTCTTGTGAATACAAAGTATCATGGTCATAATTTTTGGCATCATATTACATGTCAAATGTATTAAAAAGAAACTTAGCCCTATTTTAGCTATGTGACCAGGAACAATCACTTAATTTCTGCATGCCCCATCTTCCACATCTGCAAAGTATGAGTCATAATGGCTTATCAGAGAGTAGTAAAAATTAAAGAAATCTATATACGCAAAGATTGTAGAAGAAAAAAATAGCTACTTCGATACTAAAGGTAAATAAAAAATGAACAAATATATTACCTCAAATCATAGGATTAAAAAAATGAAAAAATACCTACGTATTTCTTTAATTAATAAAATAAATTACCTTTTGTTCTCCCAATGAAATAATTTTCTTACACAATTGGGATAGGAAAGTGTAACACTGCCACCTAGAGGCTAAAGAGAGCAGCTCCGGAAGACGCTTTTCTTTTTTTTCCTTAGAAGCTTTTAAATCCTATTAAAAGGTGGAGGGCTCAAGCATATCCATAGGAGACGGATTAAAACAAATGGTGGGTATGGAAACAAGAGGTTTATCTTTGTTATTATTGTTCATAATGTACTATGTGAACTTATTTTTTTGTCTTTTTTCCACTTGTGGTTAATCTTTTTTCCACTTATGGTTAATCTCATGTGGTTATTGTATCTAACTTTGTTACCTGGTATAATATATATATATATATATATATATATTTGAAATAAGGAAGAGAAGGGTGAAAAATGATAATTGGGTTGGGGAGGGAAAGGGGAATAAAAACATGAGAAGGCATATCAAGGTTCGAGAAATAATATACCCATTACCTAATGAATGCAACTGTAACCCCTCTATACATTATCCTGGCAATAAAATACAGTGAAAAATGAATAAATAAACTACAAAAATGGCGGTTCCTGCACCTAACAATAGGTCACTTGAAGGTTGAAGAAAAGAAGCTAGAGAAGAAAGCAATGTACAAGTGGCTTTTCACATTGTTTAGTTCTGGTGTGAAAATGGAGTACTTTAGGGACTACAGTTGTAGAGATTTTCACTGGGCAGGAGAATAGAAAATATTAACCAAGATATTTCACTTGCCTTCCATGCCACACTTGAAAGATCTCATTTCAATATTGATAATTCAGTAGAGGGACTGGATATGTCTCTACACCCTCCTCCAGGTAAGAACTGAGCTTTCTAATGAATCCTTATTAACAGCTTATGTGCATGTGCATGCGTATGCCTAAGTATTTCATTAAGATTGAATTAAGCAATAGAAATAAGTGCACCTGCTTACCTGTCAGGTGACTAATGTGAATCCGTCACTTCTTGATGGGGAGACTGTAGGCTAAGCTTCCTTTCTCAGCAGCATTGTTTATTATGCTTTCTTATTAGGAAGTTAAAACAGCAAAAAGGATATTAACAATAATTATCCTTAGCCATAAGAGTAAGCCTACACACAATTTAGTGCTTACTAACAGCCCATGATAAAGACGGGAATCATCACAAAGTAACCCATTAGGTGGAAGTATAATTGTCAACAGAAATATTACCTCCTCATCTGCTGGACATTCGTCAGTAGAGGGACTTGAGTCCTATCTAGTCTGCACTCTCTCTAGCTCAGCACATCAACTTGAACTATTAATTCTCTAAAGAATAGAGATTGTGGAGAATTTGCCTCTCACTAAGGCCCTAGAACAACAAATGCTGGTAGACGACGATGTGGGAGAAAAGGCGTCCTTCTACATTGTTGAGGGGATTCTGAATTCGTGCAGTTGCTATGGAAATCGGTCTGGGGATTTCCAAAAAACCTAAATTGGATTACCGTATGATGCTTTCACACCATTCAGACATATATCCAAAAAAAGGTTAAGTCAACATGCAAGGAAGATACTTACACACTCTTGCTGATTACAGCACTATTTACAACTGCCAAGCTATGGAAACAGCTCAGGTGAGTGTGCACATAAAATGTGGACTGAGTCATAACTACTTGAAAGCTTGAGAAAGGAGGATCGCAGTTTGAGCTTAGCCTAGATATAAGAGTTCATGAGACTCCCTCCATCAGGCCACATCTGGGCAAAGTGGCTCCCATCTGTCATCCTGAAATATTTGGGTGATTAAGATGGGGAGGAGCATGACTTCAGATCAGCCTAGCAAGAGCACAGGGGCAAGGGCCTGTCATCCCAGCCAAGATGGAAAGCCTGAAACAGGCAGATTGCTGTGTACGAAGTGAGTCCCAATTTCAGTGATAAACCCTAGCAAGCATAAAGACCTGGGTTTAAAACCAGTACTTCCAAAATAAATGTGATACACACACATACACACATACACACACACACACACACGTATGTATGTGTGTGTGTGTGTATATATATATATATATATATATATAATAGAGTTTCATTCAGCCACAGAGAAGAATAACATTATTTTGTCTGCAAGAACAGGAGATTATCATGTTCAATAAGATACACAAAGCTCAGTAAAACAAATATTGTATATTTCTCTCATATACAAACTCTAGACCTAAAATAACAACAGTAATAGGACATGATTATAAAAGGGGGATTGTATGGGGGAATATAAATGAAGTGTTATATATATGTATTTATGTGTACTATATTGATGTACTATATATGTGTGTGTGTGTGTGTGTGTGTGTGTGTGTGTGTATAAAATAGCATGATAAAACCCCTAAAACTGTTGAAAAGTGCAGGAAGAAAGAGGTGGTTAAGAAAAGGTAAAAAGAGTGAACTGAATTAAGGTTATTGCATGTATGCATGTAAATAATACAACAAAGCTCCAATGGATGGTTCATTTATGCTAATAAATTAACATCAACTTTAAAAATCACCATTGGAGATTAATTCCCTTCTTTGCCACTTCCTTTTAATCCCAGAGGAAGATGAGCTCAGGTTCTTCCAACTGTTTTATCTTCACCCACACCATCTGTCCTGCTTCTGTCACCTCATTCCCTGGAGAGGCTCTTGGTAGCCTCAGAATCTCCCCCTATGACTGCTCTCCACTGAGCTCTCTCCTCTTTGTTCCTTTCTCCCTCTCCCTCCCTCTCCCTCCCTCTCCCTCTCCCTCTCCCTCTCTCTCCCTCTCCCTCTCCCTCTCCCTCTCCCTCTCCCTCTCCCTCTCCCTCTCCCTCTCCCTCTCCCTCTCCCTCTCCCTCTCCCTCTCCCTCTCCCTCTCCCTCTCTCTCTCTCTCTCTCTCTCTCTCTCTCTCTCTCTCTCTCTCTCTCTCTCTCTCTCTCTCTCTCTCTCTGTTTTGCCAGTCCTAGGGATTGAACTCAGGGCCTGAGCACTATCCTACACTAGAGATCTACCACTTGAGCCACAATACCACTTCCAGATTTTTCCTGTGTATGTGGTGCAGACGAATTGAACCCAGGGCTTTGTTCATGCTAGGCAAAATCTCTACCATTAGGCCGCACTCTTGGACCCTGTCTCCTCATTCTTAAACTTTCCAAAACAGAAGCTAATGTGATAGTTCTTTCTCCAATTACTTCATGATTCCTTGCACTCTGATTTTTACCACAGTTATGATCATTAACATTGCTAAGACTTTCCAAATGACTAGAACACAGAGGTGGTTGGTGTCCATTTCTTTCTGCATTACGTTATCTAGATTATTTTAAATCTAGAGTAAGTGTAACTGGCCATATTGTAATCTTAGCTGCTCAGTAAGCTGAGAGCTAGAAGATCATAATTTGAAACTAGCAGGGGGAGAAAAGTCTAGGCTCTATCTCCAAGCCCTGATAATGGTAGAGGGAAGGAAGGGAGGAATGAATGGAGGGAGGAGACGAAAAATTAAATTTACTCAAATCCACACAATTAAATGGTGGTCAACATGAATCTAGAATCTACAACTGCAGAGCCAATGGTCCATTGCTCAAATTTGTATTATTTAATTAGCAAATTAACAAGTTCTAAATTATTATGATGTATGCCCTTACAAAGTCTGAGGATTGTTCTAGGTGCTAAAGGAACAGAACAATTGTGGCCCCCATCTCATGAAGCAAGGGACAAACCAACATTAATAAGAAAATATCAGATGACAACTGCTAATAAGAAACTTAAAGCTGAATAGAAAGCTAGCCAATGACTGAAGAAGAGTGTACTGTTTTTTCTAGAAGGGTTAATGCTATGGTTTGGATCTTAGTTAATGTATTGAAGGCCTGATCTGCAGCCTGCAGCACTATTGGAAGGGGAGGGATCTTTGCGCGGAGTAAGGGGGGGTGGCCTAGTTAGGACATTGGGAGCATGCTCTTTAAAGGATAGTGGGACCCCAGCCCCTTCTCTTCCTCTCTCTCTTGCTTCTCTGACAGGAAGTGACTTTTTTTTGCTGGTCCTTTGGCCCTTTTGTTCTACTAGGCCTCTAGAACTTTAAGCCAAAACCAAGCAATCCTCCCACTACATTAATTAGCTCAGCTATTCTATCCCAAGAACAGAAAGCCCACTAACACATGAAGTAAAATCTTCTGTGAGGAGGCAAGATAGAACACAAAAGTGGCTTGTGTTTTGAATGGCTTGAGAAACACATTTCACAAAGAAGCAAAAAGAAAGCAAGGATAAAATCTGGAAAAGGTAAATAGTTTGGGTGTGAGCACAAGAGAGTCACAAGAAACAAGCAGAGTGTGATGTGGTCCCTGAAGAAGTCAGATGACAGGTCTTTGTGAACACAGAAAAGATCTGGCTGTTACCAGGATATTGCCAGTTCTGGAAAAAGGGATTGCTACATTAATATCAGTCTTACTTACTGTGATGGAGAACAGGGGAGGAAGTAGAGATGGAGAGGAAGCTACCGTAGGAATTTTATGAGAGATATTGAATATGGCTCAGAATGCAAAAGAGTTGGGCAATTAGAAATGGATGCAAGTCTGAACTCTTTCAACCACTATGGAAAGCAGTATGGCAGTTCCTCAAAAGACTAAACATAGAGCTCCCCTATGACCCAGCAATTCCACTCCTTGGCATTTACCCAATCATTCAGAAACAAAGACATACTAAATCCACTAGTACAATGATGTTCATTGCAGCACTATTTACCATAGCAAAGATATGGAACCAACCCAGATGTCCCTCAGTTGATGAGCAGATCAACAAAATGTGGTATTTATACACAATGAAATTCTATGCTGCTGTCAGAAAGAACAACATTGCCCCATTTGTAAGGAAATGGAAAGACTTAGAAAAAATCATATTAAGTGAAGCAACCAGACTCAAAGGAACATAGGCTCAGTGGTTTCCCTGAATTGTAGAAACCTTGGGCTCTCCTAGCAGAAATTTACAATAGAACAAAACCTAGATACATAAGGCCACATAGTATGATGCTAAATGAAAGGACCTCCAGGATATAGAAACAAAAGCTATATAATGAGTGATTGTTGTCCTTAATGTACTATGTTATCTCTCATTTCTTTTGCTGTCCTTGGTTATCTCATATTGTTACAATATTTCACCTGGTTATCTGATATATTGTATATATGTGTATTTGGTTATTTGAAGTCAGATAGGGAAGGGAGGAAAGCAAGATGAGGGCCAGGGGTGGGGAGAGGGCAATGGGGACCAAGACATGAGAAAGAATATCAATGTATGTGAAGTAATATACCTTCTATCTGGTCAATATAATATAACACTTCTATTAATTACAATAGAAAATATATGGAAAAAAAAGAAATGGATTCAAGTCTGGAGGGGAAAAACTGGGAGAGAAAGAGGAAATGTACTCCTTACCTGACTCGTGTAACCGCAACCCCTCTGTACATCACTTTTATAATAAACTATTTTTTAAAACTTAAAAACAACAACAAAAAAGTGGAAGCCCAATTTTGAACCCTCTGATACGAATGGTTCTGATTGGTTGAATGAGGGAGGGGACTGAGTATACTTTCTGTAGTTTTATCCAGAAAAACCAAATGAACAATGGTTCTGCTTCCAGAGATGAGGGGTCCCAAAGGAACAGCATGGTCTCGTGTTCGGGAAGCACAGAGGAAACCAGGAATTCTACCTGGACATGTGTGAGCTAAGGTGCCTTTCTTTATTCTTAATCTAAAGGTGCGGATTGATTTGATTCCGTGGATTCCATTTTTTACCTTGTGCATTGGCAACACAAAGATAATGTTCAGGAACTAAGACAGAATATGCATTGAAATCAATGTAATTCAGTGCAACCTAAAGGATAATCATAACTTTTTTCACATGGAAATAGAGTATTTTTATTTATTTGTTTATTTTATTTATTGCCAGTCCTGAGGCCTTGAACTCAGGGCCTGAGCGTTGTCCTTGGGTGCTCCTAAGGCTAGAGCTCTACCACTTGAGCCACAACACCATTTCTGGCTTTTTGTTAAATGTATGTGGTGCCGAGGAATCGAACCCAAATCTTTGTGTATGCTAGGCAAGCACTCTACCACTAGGCCAAACTCCCAGCAGAAAGTATTTTCATTTCAAATATCCAAGTTTGCTTAGTTCTTATGAAGTGGAGCCCGGAGTTTGGCCTAGTGGTAGAGTGCTTGCCTAGCATATATCACATAAATGAAAAAGCCGGAAGTGGTGCTGTGGCTCATGTGGTAGCCTTGAGAGTGCCCAAGGACAGCTCTCAGGCCCTGAGATAACACCCCAGGACTGGCCAAAAAAAAAAAAAGAAAATTCTTATGAGATATTCAACACTGTAATATCCTGAATTAATAATTATAGGAACAAAATTGATCCTGTGTTTTCACAGGAGATATTAAAAGTAAGACCAAATTAAACTTTTTTTCTTTACCCTTTGATCTCTGTGTTTATTTTGCTTGTGGGGGTAATTTTTCCTTCTCCCTGGAAGAAGGCTTGGGGAAAGTCTTTACTCTCCTACTTACTCTTAGACAAGATTTAAGAACTTTAGTTATAAAAAAAAAATTTCATTCAGTCAGGTGCAGGTGGCTCATGCCTATAATCCTCGCTATTCAGAAGGCTGAAGTCTGAGGACTGTGATTCAAAGCCGGTCCACACAGAAAGAGTCATTACATACTTATCTCTAATTAACCACCTGAAAACTGGAAGTGGTGCTGTGGCTCAAAGTGATACAGCATGAGCCTTGAGCAAAAAGAAAAGAAAAGAGAAAGAGAAGGGAGGGAGAAAGAGAGGAAGGAAGAAAGGAAGGAAGGAAGGAAGGAAGGAAGGAAGGAAGGAAACCAGGGAGGGGGGGAAGGAGGGAGGGAGGGAGGGAAAGAAGGGAAAGAGAAAGGAGAGGGGGGGGAGAGAGAGAGAAAGATTAGAGTTCAAGCCTGGCAGACGACATCCCCCCAAAAAAAACCCACAAAATTTTTAATTTAAAATTCAAAATGTCCAAATCCATACAATAGTCAAAATTGTGAGCCAGGCTTTTGCTTTTCTCCCGTTTTCCAGCTGAGACCTGGTTCTAAGCGGTCTTTGCTCAGGACGAGGTGAGGAGGGACCAGGCAGGATGGGGATGTAAGGAGCTGGGGAGGCGCTGGACCTGCTGCCTAAGACACTGGCAGGAAGCTCGCCTCCATCTCTTCCCTGGGAGTCTGCACAGTCCAGGGCTTCCTGCACGCCCCTCCACCAAGGCAACTTTCCCTTCCTCCTGTGCCATGGCACTGGGCCACCCCTTCCTCAGCTCTGGGGCATCCAGCAGCCCTCTTCTTTCTCCCTCTGGCTTTCCTGGATCTCCACTCAGTCTCTTTCCCCTTCTAGGCAGAGCTGAGCACGTGTCCTCTGTGTCACCCACGGAGGAACCCATCCCCCAGAGCTCTACTTGTCTTCCTCAAGCCCATTTCTAGAGAAGGCTTCTACTCCAAAAACCCCATGTGGCTTTTCCCTTGGGAAGAGGCTAGACACCAGCTCCAGGCCTAGCCGTTCCTGACAGAATTCCACCTGCCAGGGTCACAGCCACCCCTGTGGGAAGCAGCAGCCTTTTCATGATCCCACTCTGAAGATGCAGAACAACCTCCTGCATTCCTTTCATTGGCTTCATTCTGCTCAGTGTTGATCAAATGACACACATATCCTTAACAAAATACTAACCACAGACATACCCTCCAAAGGGCGAGTTCAGTTAAAAAGACTGTGGAATCAAAAACAGTACGTTTTTACTTTTCTCCGTATTATTCCACTTGGCTCAAGGATTTCTGCACCTTTTCCTTCTGCCCACTTAACAGCTGAGATCATTCTGCCCTCTTGTGGTCACTCCGAAGGTCTACCAGATGGGAGATGGTTTCCTGGCGCCTGGTTTATTCAAGGGGATGTGAACCTGTGTGACATAGCCTTCTTTACTGAATTTGCTTAAACCTGCAAGCTTCACGCTATCACAGACAGCAAGCATTTTGTCTGAAATGAGTGGAAAGGTCCCATCTCCGTTTCAAAACCATTAGACTCCTTTTCAATTTATCATTTGCTAGTGGTGCCTCAAGACATTAAAGAGGAAGCCATCTTTTATTTTCATTACTAAGTACCGCTTTCAACTGAAATTTTTATTTTGAGATAATTATAAATCAATATGAAGTTGAGAGAAATCATATAGAGCTCGAGTACCTGCCTATGGCATTGTCTTTATAAAACCATTGTACTCACACCTGTAATCCTAACTACTCAGGAGGCTGAGATCCAAGGACGACAGTCTGCACCCAGAATCAGCAAGGGGACCTGAGAGATTCTTCTCTCCAATTAACCAGCAAAAAGACAGAAGTGGAGCTGTGGCTCAAGTGGAAGAGTGCCAGCCTTGAGTACAAAAACTCAGAGACAGTACTCAGGTCATGAGACCAAGACCCAAACTGGCACGCCTGCACACACACACGTATCAGAAAAACCCACTATCATAAGCATTAAATCTCTTTAATGAGACTGACACAAAATTTCCACCATCATGAGAACCCCTGACTCTGCCTTTTTGTCCTATTTTCTTTGTCTCATGTGTTTCTTAACCCCATGAAATCACTCATTTTGGTATACTTTTGTAATTGCTTTATTTCACAAATGTTATTATTGTAAGAAGGCAACTAGAAGTAGTGGTACCTGTCTGTGACATTATTGCTTTTGCTTCTGTTGTTTTCTCCACAATGACATCACTTGTTTTTCTTATGACTATGATGAAAATACTTGACTGTACAAGCTAAGGAGGAAATATTACTTTTAGCTCACAGTTGAGAAGGTCAAGTGCACGATGGCTTGGCCCAGAGTACTTAGGTAGAGCATCATGACTGGAGGAGTGTGGGTTCCAGAGACCTGTTCACTTCATGGTAGACAAAAAGCAGAGAGACAAGAACTAAGAACATGGTGTAATCTGTAAACTCCCTCCCTTAGTAATCGACTTCTGCCAAGTAGGCCTTGCCTCCAAAAGCTTCCATCATTGCTCAAAATGATGCCAACTTGTTAGGGGTGGAGAGCTGCATAGCTTCAGAGATTATTGAGAATAATTCTCTGTGGGATTCCCACTGAGTCTCGCTTGCTTATTTGTTCACTCAATTATTTCCTTCAATATGGACCAGGAGTGTGTATATGGGTATATATCAATTCTAGTATATATTAACCAATTATATATACATACACACACTTGAGTTGTGTCATTCATTCATTCTTTTGTTTAAATTATTCCATATTTGACCTTTAGATGTTGGCCCCTCTGTCCATTAGACATTCCATAATTGAGGACATCTTGTTATTTGGCTTAGACATTTCCTTAATTTCTAGCAATCACAATACACTCCATGCCACCACTGGGTATCTTCTGCTTCTCATTCTGGAAACGCCCATGTCTCTTAGACTCTGGAATCCTGTTATTGAATGAATGCTATTAGAAACCAAGTTCTGATGGTGAGTGTGTTCCAAGATCTGGTGGTGCTACTTCAAGGACCTGCCCATCAGTCATCAAGTTATCATGTACACACATTGACCCATGGGTGTGCACGAGTCATTGACGGTTCCCAGATACATCCGCCTTTCTCTGTCAATGTAAATGGAAACTCATAATGGTGTCTCTATCTCTACTCCCTTGCTATGCTACATGGCTCCATCTACTCTTCCCCCCTTGCATGTCTGCAATCTTCTACTCCACTAGAAAAATATCTAGCTCCTAAATGATTCAGGAAGGAATTTAGCTGCCTACAATGTGCTTTGGACTGCCTTCTATTTGTTCTAGTTAGAGAAGGCAGAGCAATGAAAAAAAAATACACACAAAATTTTGGCCCTGTACAGTTCCTGTTCTAGAAGCTGATTAGAGTAAAGGCAGATCACGTAGGCCTCATCTTTTACAGTGCTTGCTTGCTTTCTAGATCACTAATATATTGGAAAGGTTATCCTTTTTATATATTTATGCATTGCTTATTTCACATAAAGGTCTGCTCAGAGCTTCTCGTACGCCACATCACCAGAAATGGAAACTTGCATTGTTTAAAGATGTGAATTCCTGTGGAAGTTTATTTTGTGAAATGATCCCTGGATTTCCAGATCTGCATTCCACACATATTTAAATATATTTACCACCAAGCATGGTATTTGAACTCCTGTGTTCTTCCTTTTTTTTTTTCTATCCCATGTTGGTGGCTTTTCCAATACCTTGTTGGAGACATTCAAGGTGCCAGAAACAGAAGTGAGATCACTGGAACAATAAATAAATAAAAATAAAACAGCCAGGGAAAGATACCTTATGTGTTAGGGGAGGAGAGGCTTAGTGTTAGGCTAAATAATCCTTTGGTGATAGAAAGGAATGATCTTTGACAAACTCAGAGATTGTGCCTTAACAAAGGAAGAAAGAAAGCATAGGGGAAGCTCTTAGGCACCTTTTCTGCACTTGGCTAATTGCCTTTCTGGGATGATGGGGGAGATGTTGGGGTCTCTGGGTGAGGAATGAGGGAGCCTCAGGAACTTCCTCCTCCCCTGGTCACTAAGGCCACGGCTATCTGTGGAGCCCCACCCTATGCATACTTGGCTCTTGAGAGTAAAACCAAAGCTGTGGTCGTTAAGCTTCTGTGCTCCCTGCATGGTTCTGTGTCTTGATCTGCAGAACCTATGCTTCCAGGCTTTATGGAAGCCCATCAGATGGCCCTGTGTAGATGACTTTTGGCTCAACCCATTGACACAAAACAATGGACCAGGCTCTTGATTGCTAAGTAAACAATGGGAGTGTCATGCCCTGTCCATATTATCTGTTGCATGTGCATATGCACAGTTAGACACACTCACACTCTTAGGGCTATCTCCTTCATGTATGGATAGAACACACATGCACACCCCCTATGGAGATCTAGCTTATCTTATTTGCGGCAAGAAAACTTAGAAGTGGTATGGCAATCCTATATTACTTCAATGACATTGTGGAGAACTCTGCTGTTCTGCATGGTAGGGAAGTCCTTTAGCAATCACATCTTTACATGGATTAAAAAATATACTTTTGAATCATGCTAAAGCATGTAGAATTAAAGTCTTGAAGGTCTAGTCTTGTGATAGACTGTGCAGCAAACCTTTTAAAGAGGAGGAAGGTTTCTGGCAACAAGGAGACCCATGGAATCAAATGCCAAGAGCATCAACAAACAAGGGCAACCATCATGGCAGCCCATTAAACTGGATTCTCCCACAGAAAGAATGCATTTCACAGGAGAGATGCAAACCTTCATAGCCAATAAAAGCCAACCCGTCATGCCTCTATTTTTTCTAAGCATGAGCTAAATATACCAACTGAACATCAACAAACCATGTACCTCATCCATCTCTGCCCTCAGAGGAATGCCAGCAAGCCAAACTATCTAGGAAAATGCCTGATCAGAGAGAAGAGAGAACTCCAGGGAACCAGGAGGACAGGAAGCAGCTCTAGAGAAAGTTTTAGATCCCTTTACCCTACACTGTTTCATTCATTGAACGAACAGATTTTTTTAATTAGCACACTGTAATTTTAGGTATTGATGGGATTCAACGTGAGAGTTAATGTGGTATACAATGCATAATGTTCAGATCAGAGTAATTAGCATATCTATCATTCCAAGAAGAGATTTCCTTGTCTAAAAACTTTTAAATCCCTCCAAATTCATTCCTCAATTTTGTAAAGCTTAAAAAATATGAGTCTTTGGCCAGACGTGGGTGTCTCATGCCTGTAATCCTAGCTACTCAGGAAGCTGAGGTCTGAGGTAGTGATTCAAAGCCAGCTGGGCAGGAAAGTCTGTGAGACTCCTAGCACCAATAAACCACTAAAAGGTTGAAAGTGGAGCTGTAGCTCAAGTGGTAAGATGTTAACCTTGGACAAGAAACTCAGGAGCAATACCTAGGCCTTGAGCTCAAGAGGCAGGATCCAGACGTTAACACATACACACACATAAATATATATATATATATATTTGTTATATTGTCTTTGAGCTGCTGGAACAACATGTAAATACAGCACTTGGGAAGCTAAAGCAGGAAGATTATTAATTCTAAACAGCTTGGGATAGAGAGCGAGACCATATCTTCAAATGCACACAAATGTACACACATACATATATATGTATGCATACATATATGTATGTATATATATTTGTATTTATACACATGTGCATATATATGCATATACATATGTATGTATGTGTATGGTATATATGTAGTATAGTATATGTGGTGTGGTATGGCATATATGCTGCTGACTATGCCTAAGACCAGCTGCAACTATGGAAGGTGAGGGAGGACTAATCTGGGTTCTCAGATTGTCCCTGAGAAACTGAGAGGCCCTGGGACTGGGAGTTTGGCCTAGTGGTAGAATGCTTGCCTAGCATCTACAAAGGCCCAGGTTCGATTCCTCAGTACCACGTACATAGAAGAAGCTGGATCTGTGGCTCAAGTGATAGGGCTCTAGCTTGGAAGAAGCTCAAAGACAGTGCTCAGGCCCTGAGTGCAAGCCTTAGGACTGGCAAAAAATGAAAGAAAAAACCTTAGAGGCCCTCAGCTCAAATCATCGTAGGTACTAGTGGCGAAGTAGTACATATTCTGACAAAGTCTTCTCCATGTAAGCTGCAACCAAATGAGCTCTTCATTGAGAGGACCGCTGTGGGCAGTCAAAATAAGTAAATGGCATTGAAAATCACCAGTACATTCTTCTCTCTTCATAGATCTGGGTGGCTGTAGACAGTTGAAACGTAGTCAAAACTTTTGCCGTGAAAAATAGCAATTATTTACTGTAATTTACTTGAACAATGATTATTTTCTTCTTTTTGGAAAATGTGAAAGGAAGACAAATATTATTACCAAATCATTTTTTGCTATCCTTGCTAGTAGAAATGGATAGAGTCTGAGTTAGAAATAGTGTATGCCTCACAATTTGCTGATTTTGACATTGTGACTACATAGGAAATGTTCTTGTAGGGAAGACGCAGTAAAATATTTTCAGATAATAGGACATGCATTTAGAAAGTTTCAAAGTATTCAAGAAAAACTTCCATATATTCCCTTGCACTTCTTTTGGTCTGTGGCAGGTCAAAACAAAGGGGGAGAAACAACAGAGGGAATCAAATGGTAGTCACAATAGATGCCTGTGGTCGGTTCAGAGGGATTTCAGGTCAAAGCAGCCACGTCAAGCTACTCAAGAACTGAAACGTCAGTAACAGAAAGCAGCTATTCCAAGCCCGGAATTAACAGCTGTCAGCAGGGAAAGATTGCTTTCTGGAAATGAGAGGAAGGTACCAAGGGGAATAACCGCATGATCTGCTTCTTGCTCCTGCCTTGACCTTGGTGACAGGATTCCGAGTTCTTGAACATTCCGTAATCCCTTCAGCACCTCATCTTGTACATGCAAGAAGTAACCACACCAGCGCGGGAATTACACTCCTCTCTCAGTTTGAGCACCCCCACTTCAGACTCCAATGCAAGAAGTTCAGCTAAAGAATGACCCTGGACTTCTTGGAAGTATTTCATAGAGAGGAGAGAGGCTGACATTACCATATCATTTTTAGCTAACGTTTGCTGACAATATTTCTTCTGAAACTGGTTATTTTGTGTGTTCTACATAGAAAATTACACTTTTTGTTGGTCCTAGGGCTTGAACTCAAGGCCTGAGTACTATCCCTGATCTTTCTTGCTCAAAGCTAATGAGCTACCATTTGAGCTCTACTTCTGGCTTTTTGGTGATTAATTAGAAGTAAGAGTCTCCTAGACCTCTCTGCCTAGGCTGGTTTCAAACCACAATTCTCAGATTTCAATACTTAGGATTATAGGAGTAAACCAGTGTTCAGCTTACACTCTTATATACAGACTCCATTAGGGCAATATTCCCAGGTACAACTGAGTTGCTTAGAAGAAAGCAAATCAAGTTCTGTGACTATAAATAGGCAGAATGCATTTATAATTCAGCTAGGAAGCAAGAAACAAGTTATTCCAATTCTGAAACCTTCTCCAACCAGCCACTCTGATGACCAAGTATTTGTCCATAAACATCAACTATTGATTTCATTGATATTTGCTCTGAACATCAGCAGAGTTTCAACACTTGATTAATGCTTCACAATTATTTAATTTCAAGATTTTCATAATGTATAAAAGGAAAGCTCTTGAACTAGAGCAAGTCATTCATTTTAATGTGTCTTATTGGTGCTATAAATGATTTCTCAGTCCAGATTTACATTCCAGTCTAAAACTGTGCTCAGAGAACTCTCAAATGCTTTCTATATTTGGTAGAATGGCATCCATCCGACACTAAAATATGCACATTTTATTTGAAAAGAACATACCATGCTTTACATGTAATTCTAGCTTCCTATTCTGATCACATCTCTTTTTTCCTTACAGGAAAAAATGTGGAAGTGCTTACAATCTATATATGACACAGGTCATTTGCCTTCAGGTAAAACTCACCTGAGGGTCTGACGGTCATTTGAGGTGACAGAGGCTCTGGTCTAGAAGTCCAGGCACACAAATCACCCTTAAAATTGGAAGGAGTAAGGTCCAGGATTCTCACCATCTCCTTCCCCACCTCATCTCCTTCTATACTTAAGGCACACATAGCAGGTTCTGATCTATTGCTCCAAAACCGATTGTGTGCAAAGCCTTCTGTTCTCTCACTGTCATCCTCCCCTTCCCTCTTTACATCCCTAAATATAGACTGAGTGAAGATTGCTCCCCATGGACCATTTCTCTCTCCTAGGTGAGGTCACATGGTAGAGTGTTAGCCATTGGTGGTATGAGTTAAATCTATTCTTGGACCAAACAGTGTTGGCCACAAAAGAGCAGATGAAGACCAATTCCTAAAGGGTGAAAGAGGCACAAGATAAAACAACCCAGTTTCTTGAATAATACCAGAGAACAAAGTCACTTACTTTGGAGCTAATACTTGAAAAAAAAACTAATTTGGGGGCAAGGTCAATGGGCTTTTGAGTTTTGTGAAGACTCTAATTCCATTTGTAGTCGCTCTAGGCAATTAATTCAACATTTTCACTCATTCCCTCTTTGTACCTGGCACTGAGCTACTCTCTGCGAATAAAACAGATTACAAGAAAAATAGAGTACTGCTCTTGCCCTCAACGAGGTCAAAACCAGTTTAAAACTCAAGAGATTTTTGCTTGTTTTGGTGCTGAGGATTGAACCCAGGGTTTTGTGAACATCAGATATTTTTTCCCATTGAGCTTACCCAGTTTTTAAAAGCCAGTATAAAAAGATATGCAGTCATTGCAAAACCAGAGAAGTATGATGTTGCTTCAGAGAAAGAAGAGGGCTCATTGCTCTGTCAACTACCAACCAACAGTGTTTCTGGTGCATTCAGTGTACAGACTGAGAGTTCTTACTTCCCTCACCCTGCTAACAGGCTCCCAAATAGCTTTGAATGGTACCCTATGCCTATATTCTTCTGTGTGTGTGTGTGTGTGTGTGTGTGTGTGTGTGTGTGTGTGAAATATCTTTATTTCTCAGGTGCATAATGTCTCATTGGCTTTAAAAAGTAATATGAAATTGAATTTAATGGTACAAAGTTATAATCCCAGAATTCAGGAAGTTGAGGCAGGAGGATTGTAAATTGCAGGGAAGGCTACACACACACACACACACACACACACACACACACACACACACACACACACATTCAATGCCAGAAGAAAATAATTGTGAGTAAGGAAACTAAGGATCAGGCTCAGAAACTCCGAGAGTTTGTAGTGTTGAACATTCATTGCACAGGATTCTCAGCGTATCAGTCACCTTTGGAAAGTAAGCATTGGAAGGCCCAATGACATGCCAAATCAAGAAGACATGCCAATCTTCTTGGTAAGATCTAAGTGAAGGTTCATAGGAATACAGGCAGCTTTCCTCTACCCAGTGGCGATCTGAAGGACACTTATAATAATCTCCAGTGCTCCTGGCCCCGGAATCCTTTATGGATCCAGTGAACCCACACAAATAAGGAAGATCTGTCCAGCCACCATCCATCTATAGGATGACAGTATTTCCCTAAAGGATGAGCAATCACTTGCTCTTTACGCCAGTGATAAGAAATTTTGTACAATATCCCCCACTGGACAGATGAGTTCACAGTGCGGATTACTCACATGTCTTACACAACGCAGGAAGGAAACCAAAGCAGGTAGCTCTGAAATCTGCCCCTGTGATGTACATCCATTACAAAGCTGACCCAGGAGTTTTAGGTCCAAGGCCAAACTTCACGAGTGCACATGTCAGGAGTGGTCACTTGCTTGCATGTAATAGTGAAGGGTAGAGAATGTAGATTTCTTACACTTAACATGGCTCAGTAGCCATGAGAACATGGGACTTCAGCCCATCTTCAGTCATCTTCATAATACAGACCTGAGCTATAAGTCTAAAGAGACAGAGAACTTAAAGCCGGGGAGAATGATAGGCATAAACAGACCACGTAAGTAGGGCCTCATCGAGCATTACTTTAGGCCTTCTTTTCAGAGAGGATCCAGAGCTGCTATTCTTGCTTCACTGTTGTCTGGCAGATGACTTGTCTTGAGGAGGCTCTGTTGTTCCTCAGGGACAGCTTTGGACCTTTCTCAGGAAGATCTTATCCATCTGTCCTGTCCTTCACACAGGTGAGGTAAAGTCACTGCAGAGAGATGGGCTTGGAGCAAAGACACATACAAAAAGGAGACAGGGATCAAGCACTTCTCTGCTTTTGGTTTCTTCAAGGGCCTAAGTAAGTAGTCAGGGATTTCAGCAAAAGTAATTTTGCTGTAGCTCTTAAACTGTGCAGTGAGTAAGCAGGAACTGTTGGAGATCGCTTTGTAGCACCAAGAATGTATGCTATGCTGGGTGTCTGAGGCTCATGCGTGGAATCCTAGCTAGTTCTTAGACTTTGTCAAAGAGGAAGTCTGAGATCAATGCACATTCATCAACTTTCTGTGGCAAGTAAAGAAATAGCTACTCAGGAGGCTGAGATTTGAGGATCCTTGTTTGAAGCCAATTCCTGGCAGGAACCCCAATGAACCACCAAAAATGTAGGAAGTGGAGCTCTATAGCTCAGCTGGGTGCTGGTGGCTCATTCCTATACTACTAGCTACTCAAGAGGCTGTGGTCTGAGGATTATGGTTCAAAGCAAGCCCAGTTAGAAAAGCCCATGAGACTCTTATCTCCCAATGAATTATTCAGAAAAAGCTAGAAGTTACACTGTGGCTCAAGTAGTAGAACACTGGCCTTAAGCATAGAAAGGCTTAGGAACAGTGCCCAAACCTTGAGTTCAAGCCCCATGGTCAACAAAAGAGAAAAGAGAGAGAGAGAGAGAGAGAGAGAGAGAGAGAGAGAGAGAGAGAGAGAGAGAGAGAGAGAGAGAGAGAGAGAGAGAGAGAGAGAGAGAGAGAGAAAGTACCAGCTTTGTTTAAGCCCCAGGTGAGCGGGATGGTGGGGGTGCCATGTGATAACCCTTGAGTCCTATGAAAGCATGTGATTGGCATTTTTAATAATTCTACAGAGGACAGGGGGGCAGAGAACAGAAGACAGCACTAAGGGATAAATAGACACTATGGCTGGCTCCTACCATGAGGAGGGTTGTCTAGGAAAGGGTTTTTATCCACAGGAGTCCATTGGGGAAGCAAAGGCTGTGGTTAGGATATTCAAGGCCCTTACACTTTTAGTTGTCAAAGAGGTGCATAAAGTCAAATTTAGGTTCCAAGGCCATACACAGCAAGGCTGGTAGTGGGACCCAAGGGGAATTTTGTTGTGCTCACGAAGTTCACAAATCCACTGCTATGTTCATCGATTCATCTGGTGAGAAAGCTCCTATTTTTCAGGTCTAAAACCCTCAGATTCTGTCAAGGAGGAAGTGTCAGCTCTGTGGGCATTCACTACTTCTCTGTTACTGGCAAATAAACCTTTCTCAAAACAGAATGAGTCAGAAACCTATTCTCTTGTGAGTGAACACTCTTGGCAGAATTTTAAAATGCTGTGTCCTTTACAATTATTATATGCCATTTACTTTCTATCTATTTGTAATTGTTAACATTATCATCCAATTATTATAGTGACATCCACTTAAATATAAATATAAAATGCAGGACTTAAATGAAATTGAGCAAATGATGTTCTAAACATTGATACAGAGGGCAGGATTATTAAATGAAGTACTGAAGTTTGGGGAAAACTTCCATAAGGTATATGGCGTTTCCTGATATAGCCACTTTGGGCATAGTGGTGATTCTTACTATCATTTAATCCATCAGAATTTGATACTATCTGTAAAAATTCTTCTTAATTTAAGATATACAGATACTTTTGATCACAAAAAAGTTAGTTACAAAGCTCAAACCCACACAACACAATGCATTATATGTGGTTTACCAAATAGAACACACACACACACACACACACACACACACACACACACACAAACAAACATACCGTTAAAGTAAGGGTGTTAACTATTTCTGCCCCCCCCAAGGCATAAATTAAGACTAATTTGGAGTGATGGAGTTTCTATTGTTTTGGTAGTTTAGGATACAATTTTGAAAACTTATATTGTCATATACTTCTTTGTCAGCAATTTTATGAATTCATTTTCTTTTCAAAAACTGCTATACTCTGAACATCACTTCAGTAATCACAACAAAAATATCATGAACTTTAAAATGCAAAAAAAAGAGATTAGTATAGTGTATCAAAAAAAAAGCCCTTGGGTTCTGTAGCGAGTCACAGCTGGATTCAAATGCATGGGCACTTGATAGCTACACTCGCTAGGTGGCTTTGGGCCATTTTATGTGGCTTCTCTGGATCTGAATTCCTCAGGTATCAAGTGAGATTTATATTCAATTTGAAGAAATGATATAAACAGTGAATCCAGTGTTAGAAGGGGGCCATAGGTAGAGCAAGTTCCTACCATTTATCAAATGAAGAAATTATCCCAAGTTTGGGGCTTACAGCCTAGTGGTTCTGTATGGACTGGAGCTGAGATCAGGAGAGTATATTTTCTTTTTTTCAATATTTTTATTGTAATTAATAAAAGGGTTACATGATATTTGCCAGATAGAAGGTGCATTAATTCACATGCATTAATACCCTTTCACATGTCTTGGTCCCCATTACCCTCCTCCCCACCCCCATTTTGGTTTTCCCCCTTCCCTATCCAATTTCAAATAACCAAATACAAATATATCCAATATATCAGATAACAAAATGAGATACTGTAACAATATGAGATAACCAAGGGACAGCAAAAGAGATGAGAGATAACATAGTACATTAAGGACAACAATCATTCATTATATGGCTTTTGTTTCAATATCTTAGAGGTCCATTCAATTAGCTTAATACTATATGGCCTTATGTATCAAGTTTTTGCTCTATTGCAAATCTTTGCTATTAGAGCCCAAGGTTTCTACAGGTTATGATGAATGAGGGAAACCATTGAGCCTAAGTTCCTTTGAGTCTGGCTTACTTCGCTTAATATGATTTTTTCTAAGTCTTTCCATTTCCTAACAAATGGGGCGATGTCGTTTTGCTGAGAGTATATTTTCTAACCCAGAAATATGAAAGCCAAGAACTCCACAGACAGAAAGCCTCCTCTGTCAGTGCCTCCAGCCAGCCAAGTTCTTCTGCAAATTGTTTCTTGAGGGAAAAATTCCTGTCCCAACCACAGGCAATGAGGCTTTATATAGGAAGAACATTTTCCTTGTGGGTTTTTACTCATTGTGAACAGAGTAGCAGAACTACAAGGTTGTAAAACACCCACAAAAGGGTTTGAGATCCAAATATAGATGTATATATATATATACACATATATATGGATTTTTTTCAAATAGAAATCTCTCAAATCAAAATTAATAAAAGTTTACTTGAATAAGTATAAAATGCTCAGTGAACATTCACTCTGAATCACCCCCAGAGATTTCAAGTTTTAATCTCTAGAAACTCTAAATGTCATTTTACCTGGTTAAAAACTCTTTTCAATGATGGTCTTTGTAAATATGAATAAACTAAAGTGTTTGGGATAAAGAGATAACCTTGATTATCTGACTGGTACCTAAATGCCACTACAAATGCTGTATGAAATAGAGGAAGAATTGATGGAAATTATATAGCCAGAGGCTATGTGGAGCTGAGCTGGAGTGATGCAGCCACAAGGCAAGGGATGCTAGAAGCTTCTAGAAGCAGGAAGAAACAAGGAATAGATTCTTCTCTGGAGCCACCAGAGAAATCATGACCTACCAACCGCTTGATATTAACCCAATGAGATCAACTTTGGACTTTTGGCTTCCAGAATTATAGAAGATCGTGTAATAGTTTAGGCTGCTCAGTTTGTTATAGCAGCCACATGGAAACTAATATTGGCATTCATCTTACAGCTGCACTTCAACTAGCAGACAAATAATAAAAGAAATCCCATTGTAAGAGTATGATTTCTCAGAAGCTCTCTATTTTATATCTTTCACAAACTTTATAGCCAAAATGATATGTAAAGTTGATAGGGAGATTCTAAAAGTAAAAGCCTCACTCAGTAAAATGAATGTCTCCAACTATTTTTGGACCTGAGAAACTCTCTAGTTACTTCAGTTGATCTTTTAATTTAAGTCATTAGGATCATTTGTAATTAAAGGATATTTTACTATTTAACTACAGATCAGTATCTTTCCTCCTACATAATAGAATAACAAACCATTAGGAAAAAAATGCATGTATATTTCAGGAGAATAGCCTTTTTTGCCTACCTTTTCTATTAATTAATATTTTCATTATGACTCTGACAAAGTTACAAAATGCATTCAGGCAATCAGACATAAAACAACATGGATTTTCTCTGTAATTCAAGCTTTCTACAACTTGTTCTCTGAGAAGTCTTCAGGACTGAAGATTCATGATTTCCTTGAAAGAGAAAAAGTGATTGAATTTGAGAGCAGGTGAAAGGTCATGGATGAGCACTTCTTGGTTTTGGATGTAGTTGGCCCTGTGGGTTCAGACACACACGCCCCTGCCAGGTAAATACTCATCTGAAAAGCAAAGAGGTCACAAATAACCTTTCACAATACCTTTTACTTCTAAAAGTCTTACCCTGAATATTAGAAAAATGTCAACATTTGACATTTCCCCTGCCTTGTAATAATGAGTGTTTTTCTGTTTGTATTTACCTTGAAAGTTCTCATAAATAGCACCAATTCTAATCCAAATCAGCAAAGCAGTTGGAAAAAGTGGGGCAGTATAAATTGCATTTATTTTGTGTTTATATTCTAAAGTGCAAGCTTGTAAAGCCCAATTTTTTGGCTTCTGTGCTTACTTATTATCAAAATAGTCTCTTTTGTACTTCTTCGAGATTGGCTGTTAGAGATCGTGGTTGCCCGAGGTATGCTATTTTCTTCTCTCAGTCATCAGGGTTTCAAATTGGCATTAAGCACTACATAATGGTGAAATCAAGCAAGCCAATATAGACACAATTTTGAATAAAATCTACTGTTTTGTGTAGGTTTTAAGACCAATTTCTTAGTCACCCTTTGATTTGTGAGATAGCCCAAGAAATCTTTATTTATTTATTTGTTGTCAGTCATGGGGCTCGAACTCTGGGACTAGGCGCTGACCCTGAGCTCTTCAGCTCAAGGCTACTGCCCCACCCCTGGGCCTGGGTGTTGTTCCTGAGCTCCTCAGCTCAAGGCTACTGCCCTACTACTTGAACCACAGCGCCACTTCCCATTTTCTAGTGGTTAATTGGGGATAAGAGTCTCATTTTCTTTAGTGCCCAGGCTGGCTTTGAATGGTGATCCTCAGATCTCACCCTCCTAAGTAGCTAGGATTGTAGGCATGAGCCACAGTGCCCAGCGAAATCTTGTTTTAATCTCAAGATTAATTCCAAACACAAGTAAAATCTCTCTTATTCTCAGCTACTTACATTGAGTCTTCTACTTGAGTAGAGATTAATCTAGATACTTGAGTAGAGATTAATGTGGAAATTGGTGTTTTATATAGAGAGAAAGGTAAATTTTACTTTCCTAACAAATTTTAGATTTACCATCACCACTGTCTTACGTTCACTACGGAGTAGAATTGAAGCAGGGCTCACCTACCTGCAAGTTAGGGAGGCTGATAATTGATATTCACGTACTCCCCTTTGTGATCTTTCTATTTCTTTTCCCTCACCTACCTATGTAAGTTTGAAAGAGTTACCATGAACCACTATGGAAGCATCTCCTACTCCGAAAAATCACTTTACTCTGCAGAGAAATCCTTACCACATTCGCCTTTCCAAGTCTGGCTAAAATAGTTTCAGTAGTAGATAACAAAACTCATTTATTGAAAGTCACTCTTAATTTGTGCCAACAAGGTTTTACAGGTTTAAAGTAGCTACAAATTGCATCATATCCATGTGAGCGAGAAAAAAACTTAACTATGACTTTTCAGAAATTTTTTCACTAGAGGAGTTACTTCCACAGTGATCAAGACATAGAGAGAGGAGAATGTGCCAAACTAAGTAAGAGGGGAAAGAAAAAGGTCAAGCAGAGAAACCAGAGAAATCTCAAGCATGTAGACACCCTTTTTATCTTGCTTCTGAGAGAATCCAATTTCACTGAGCTGAGACATAGTCTCAAGAACTGTGTTCCCAGCCAACAAATTTTGTCTACCTCTGATGCTGAAACCTAGCCATAAAAGACAGAGACTAGGTCTGCTTTCCATACTTTGCCAACTGGAGTTTGGAGAGTTCTCAGTGTGTGTTTAAAGGGAGCCCACAGTCCCCACTTTCCTGCTTTGATCTGCTATACACATGGGTTCTTATATGATTTTGCTAGCAACAAGAAAAATTGGACTAACTAGTGATTAAAAACACAACATTTTGTTATAATTTATGAGTAATTCTATTCTACATTTGTCTAGTCATACAAATTCTTTTTTTTGCCAGTCCTGGCTTGAACTCAGAGCCTGAGCACTGACCTTAGGCTCTCTCAAGGCTAGAGTCCTACCACTTGAGTCACAGCACCACTTTCAGCTTTTTCTATGTATGTGGTACTGAGGAATCAAACCCGGGTCTTAGTGCGTGCTAAGCAAGCACTCTACCACTAGGCTAAACTCCCGGCTCTTCTTTTCTTTTTCTTTTTTTTATAATTTGTATTTTGACATTTTTTCCAGCACTAGGATTTGAACTGTAGGCTTCACACTTACATATAGCACTCTACGACTGGAGTTAGAACACTAGCGTAGCTTTATGCTGATCAGCTGGAGACAGAATCTCACAAACTTTTCCTCCTAGGCTGGTTTTGTACCTCAATCCTCCAGTCTTCCCTTCCTTAGTGGCTAAGATTACATGAGTCAACCACCTGTTTTCTTCAGGTAAGATCTTACTAGTTAGCTCCAGCTGGCCTCAAACTTAGAAACTTCCTACTTCTGGCTCCAATGTGCTAAGATTATAAACCTATATCACCAAACACTAGAACTAGTGTTATTTCTTTCTTACTGATAGAATTAATGAGGTTTGCTATATATAGTCTATTCTTCTTTTATATCTTTTTCAGAGTGTGACAAGCTATAGATAAGCAAATTGCAAAGAACTCACTTCTATGACCAACACCTCTATTTTCTCCTATGATTCACATTATTTTTCAACTCCAAACATATATCTTACAGTTTACCTCTCTTTCTCAAGAAACTTACATATATATTCTAGGGATTGATCCAGAGAGCCATTCCCAAGGAAAAAAATATCTTTACTAAGCATGAATCAATTGACCTAAAATAGACCCTGCATACACAAACTCTTATGTATTCACTACTTATTCATTCTAAAAAGATGCAAAGTGTATCATCAATATGCCAGTCCCTAGAGATACAGTGACAATCTAAGCAAAACTATTCCTTCTGCTATTTTTCATTCTGCATCCCTGGAAAACAGCCCTAGTCTTGGTAACCTCATATTATTATAAGGAAACTCAGTCATTAGAGAAACAGAGAAACCACTACTTAAAAGGCCAAATAGAGAGTTTCTATTAGAGAGCCAGAGAACTACTTGTGGACTCTTATCTCAAAGATACGAGCAGACAATGTAGATAGCCAAAGCTTCTACAGGCCAAAACCACAGAAGGTTTGTGAAATCAAACCCAACAAAAGTGTTATGCATAAGCAAAGGAGACCAGATAAAGACATTTAAACCTCATTTTTAAAAAAGCAAACCATCTAGGCAAACATTCAGGGGAAATAAACAGCTGCAGAGACCCAGTCTCCTTACTTCAATACCGAGAACCAATTGCCAACTTCCATGAGCAAAACAATCAGCTCCAAAGTTCACAAGATTTTCCCCAGGATGCCCTCTACTTTTCTTTGCAAAGAGTTAAAAATGTGGCATTTACAGAACCATTAATTCTGTAGTTTGGTAACCAAGCAACACTGTCATCCAATAAAGTATCCAAAGCAGAATTGAGTTTTGCAGCAATTAGATTGCTTAAATTTTGAGAAAGAGATACATGAGCCAGACAATGTTTCTTAGCACTTTCCTTTCTCACTATATTTTGTTTGCTGTGCTTGTTTTACCCCAGCACCCTGGAAAACCTCTCAACTGGCCCTGGCATATCTCTTCCTCTCTCTACTGCTTTATGTATTCTAGAGTCTGTATCACAACCGTCAGGTAGAAATTATCTCCTCAAAGTGCAGGACAAAGGAAAAAGCTGAGGAGATCAAACGTGGTCAGGGGAAAGGAAAAGCCATGCACCTCTATGCATATCACAAAGGTACAAATAATTTCTTTTTACTAACCTTATATTGTAGATAGGGTAATTTCAATCATACTAATATTTTTTCCTTTCTAAATATATATACATATATATTATAAACACACATTGTATGTGTGTGCATACATGTGTGTTTATGACATCTCTTTATAGGAAGATAGTGTATGTATCTTCTTTATAAATATATAACAAATATATTTATAAGTATGTAATAGAGATCTTCTATTCAAAAGACATTTCATTAGACCTACATATTTGTGCCCACCCATGGTACATGGTTGTGTTTGAATAAAACATCATTTCTTTTCCAGTTTAAATGCAACAGTCAGTTCTGCAATCCTGAGTATTTCATTTAGAAATGACCTTTAGTAGATTACAAAATAATAGAAACATGAATGTCCCAATTAACAACAAAGTACCTGCACTCTGGAAGCCAAAGCCAGGTTCAAGAATAAAAAGAAATGATAAGCAAGACAAAAGTAAATCACAGTTTTTGTGATATATGTAAATAATGATCTAGAAATAGCATCTCTATAGTCAAGGCACCTTAACATCCACAAGGATTATTAATGATCTCCTTTCACATCACAGAGAAGGAAACTGACAAGAGAAGTTACAACAGTCTCAATCAGTCCAAGCCAAAGATACAGAGACAGCGCAGGTAAAACCAAGATTTGAATCTAGTCTACTGTTCTCTACATTATCACAGAGGTACATCTTCTCAGCTCCAGCATCATCTAGATTTAGTGATTCACTTTAGCGCTATGATATATTCAACCACATTCGTGTTCCTTCTGCCAGTGGTTGTATTTATGCAACATCCTAAATAGAGATGAATGTTGTCTCACTGTTACATTTGATCAGCAACATTGCTTAAACTTATTTAAATAAGTGTTTCCCCAGAAGCATCTCTGTTACGCGGCCCTCATCTGACTTGTTCTTCCAGGTCTTAAACCTTTGGTATCACATTGCCTAGCACCCTCAGACTAAGGACAAATCAAGAACTAATTGTTAGTTCTTCATACTTTTCCTGGCTAATTTTAAACTAGTTTAAATCCAGAACTTCAAGGGGCAACTACTGACACGTGATGGCATTTCTTTCTGTAAACAAAAAACATCATCCTGAAAGTCAAGTGAAATTATAATCAATATAAACTTGACAATGAGAAAAAGTATCCTAAAATTGTCTATTTCACAGTAATCTTCTTGAACCAATTATAATACATTGTGTTCATATTGACAAAATAATCTGTAACTTTAAAAGCTATTTTTAGACGTTTAATAAACACTCCCAGTGTCTTTTCTGGCCACGAAGGGGAAAAAAGCTAGAATTCAGGATTTCTTAGTTCCTGTACAGCACTAAAATGTTATGTATATGTGGTTCTTAATGTTAAGGAGCCACTGTGCCCCCCCACACCTTTATTAGGAGATGTATTGGATGGAAAAATACCAAGGGCCAGGTGGAGTGTGAAGGTGAGTCAAGCTTGCATGAAATGGACCAAAAGGAATGTAAATCAGGCTAGATAGAATAATAAATCAAAAGCCAAGCATGAGACATGTTCTCACAAACATGAAATTCAAACCATTTTCCCAAGAAGAGACAACCAATCAGTAAGGCCCACAAGAAGAAAATAACCAATCAAAAGTAGCCTAGCCCAAATGACTTGGGGTCCTATACTTTAGCCTAGTTTTTCCTTCTATACTTCTGTCTTGGCAAATCTTTTTTTTAACCAGTCTTCAGCAACAAAATCCCTAGCACTGAGCACTCTGAGCTGTGTAGGGAGAAACTGGGGCATAGATTCAAATACGTAGCTGAGTGCTGAAGAATAAAATCTAACTCTGACCTGAATTCTCAGATGTTATAATTTTGTTTCTGTGGTATTGTACTTTGGGTATTGGAAATCTTGAGATCTGCATACTTTCATAATGAACAGTAAATATATATTTCCAAATAACACAAGCTTCTGGGGAAAATGTGTGTATCACAGCGGGTACCTGATGTCATTAAAGAATATGACAGCTGAATGCTGGTGGCTCACACATGTAATCCTAACTACTCAGGAGGCTAAGATCTGAAGATCACAGTTCAAAGCCTGCCCAGGCAAGAAAGTCTGTGAGACTCCAATAAAACACCAGAAAGCCATAAGTGGTGCTGTGGCTCAAATGATAGAATGCTAGCCTTGAGCTGAAGAGCTCAGGGATATCACCCAGGCCCAGAGTTCAAGCCCCACAACCAAAAACAAAATAAAACAAAACAAAAACAACAACAACAACCCAAGAATATGACAAATGTGCTCCTTCCATTATTGGGCTGTTTTGTAATGCAAACCCTGCAGCAATGCCATAAACATTTCCTGAAGTACTGATTCAAATGTGGAATCCCACAACACTTCTCTTACCCATTATATCAACAAATCAGGGTCATGGGCCAGAGAGGATTTCTTAGGTTGGACAGCAATAACAAAATACTATACTGTGGGTGGCTTAAAAGAAAGAATTTATTTTAGCATGGTTCTAGAGGTCAGTAGAATATCAAAGACAATTTGTAATGGACAATTTGGTTTCCAATGGTAGATCTTTTCCTGAATTGCCAAAAGATGTCATCTTTCTGCATCCTGAATCAGAGAGAATGGTCTCTTTCTCTTTCTCTCTCGGTATATTTCTCTCTCCTCCGCTTTCTTCCTTCCTTCCTTCTTTTCTTCCTTCCTTTCATTCCAGTTCCAGTACTTGAAATGAGGGTATCATGCTTTCACTCAATTTCCTTGCTCAAAAATGGCTCTCTAGAGGGGCTGGTGGCTAATACCTGTAATCCTAGCTACTCAGGAGACTGAGATCTTAGAATAGAGGTTCAAAGCTAGCCCCAGCATTAAAGTCTGAGGGACTCTTATTTCCAAATAACCACCAGAAAACCAGAAGTGGGGCTGAGGCTCAAAGGGTAAGGCAATATCCTTGAGCTGAAGAGCTCAGGACAGAGCCCAGGCCCAGACTTCAAGCCCCACGACCCACAAAAAAGGGCCTTTATCACTTAAGCAAAGTCTCTAGTCCAGCATTTTGTAGACTTTTCTGTCCAGGCTGGCTTCCAGTTGTGGTGCTCCATGTTTTAGCTTCCAAAGTAGCTAGGATCTGTAAATTATAAGTGCTTGACAGTGTTTCTTTAGTCAGAGTGGAGCGGGAGAGAGAGAGAAAAAAAGACAGAAAGAGGGAGAATAGAGAGAGAGGACAGTGAAAGAGGGGCTCTACTCTTTTAAAAAAAAAATGCTAACCCTAAAGGATTGGGAACCATTCTTATGTGCTTGTAATTTATTACATCCAGAAGCCTCATCCTCAAATATTGTCACATGGAAGGACCAAGTTTCAAGTGAATTTGAAATGAATGTGAGGAAGTGAGGGGAAACAAATTTTAAAGGAGGAATCTATAATTTTGAGAAAAGTCTCCTAGTGTTTCTTTTGCATGCTGACATTTGAAAACCACTCTCTGAGAAAGAATTAATTTATCTTCAAATAGCAAAGTTAAGATTCACATATCTTTTCCTGTTTTCAGATTATAATGAATAAAAGAAATAGACAAAATGTTCCCCACACAGAGAGAGAACATGTCAAGTTAAAATGAAATAAACCTTGAAACAAGAACTCTACCATGACAGCGAGATACCAAAGGGATCCAGCATGCCAATGGAAAGAGTATTCACAATGTAAGCAACAAATACAATTTAGTGTTGGATTATAACCTGTAATATGAAATAAATATCCAGGAAGTAATATTAATATATACCATTAAGTATAAATACAGGAGAGGAGAGACAAATCATCCATATAGAAACATTTGAAATAATTTATATTAATAATTTACCCCTAAGAGAGCAGAGTATAACTATATTTTCATATCCTGGCTATCTACAGTGATAGCCTTTTAAAAATACAGTAAGAGAAACATAACTAGAAGACTAACATTATAAAGAAGAAATGTGATAACTATTACCTTAATCAGATGCCCAACACCAGAGTTAATACTGATGCCATGTTAATATCTGTCATATAATAATTATGCATACTAGTAGGAGGATCTAATAATAAAAGATACTGGGAATAAAGATTTGTTTAAATTTCTTGCTATGATGGTCATATTTTTAGTAAATATAGTTTAATAAATATTATTTTTTAAATAATTTAAAAGAATAAGTCTCTAAAATTAATGTGAGGGCATTTTATAATTAGCTTTAATTAACATTTGCCTAACTCCTTTAAGTTCGTTCAATAGAAATAAAGTAAGATTTTTATATCAGGAAGCACAAATGAAAGCTTACAAATAATAATCATGTTTTTTCAACCTTGACAAGCGTAAAGGATAATATTCTACTAAAGCAAGGTAAAAAGACTTTCCTTTATTTTAGACATCACATTGCAATTTAATGTTGCATTTAAAATTAACAAGGTATAACATTTATTTCCTCAACCATTGTCTCCAGTGAGTCACACTGTTGGAGAATCAATTAGAAATAGTTCATGTGAAATTTTCATTAGACCAAATTTACTGTGAAATGATTGCCAGATAATTCTCTATTTCAAGTTTCTTGAATTCTTTCCTAATTATTCAGCCTTTTAGTTAGAGCTTCAAAGCACAGCAAGTACTTTAAAAGCAAGTTTTAAGTTATTGTTATATTACCCTAATGGAATAACATACTGGTTTTCCTTTGCCTAGACATGGCATCTCATCAATGTTTGATGGATGAATGCAATTGGTACTTACTGCTCCATTCAACACACTCTGTCTCTTGGCAGTTTCATGAGTGTGATTACAAGTTGTCTTGATGTCGTAGTTTTCTCCAGAATGCATTATCTCTCAGACTAATTCACACTGGAAGGCTTTATCATTGAAGATATAAATCTTTGTACCTTCATAGCTTGTGATTTGTATTTTTTACAGTTTTATTATTATCTTCATCTATCTGTACAAATAGGTTTTGGTTCATTTATGCATACAATGCATCCTGACATGCATGCAATGCTTATTTTCCATCATTTTCCCCCATTCCACCCATCCCTTCTTCAACCCTTTACTTAAAAGATTGCTAATTCCAATGTTACCTATGTGCATTGGGTATTATGGCTATACTCACTACCATAACGCTCTTTTCTCATGCATCCTCCTTCCCTGAGCCTCCACCTCTCTCGGACAAAACATGTTTCAGCTTCTTGCTGTTCATTTGGTTAAAAGTCTGTTAACTGATCAAAGGGAGTACACCATGGCAATCTAACCCATACTTTAGTCCAGCTGGCTGTATCAGCTTTCACTAAAAGTTGTTATGTCTTATCTAATAGTTTCCTTCTGGACTGTCTAAACTTTACCAACCACTTTATCCCAGAGTTAGTGCCATTTTTAGGCTATATTCATGAGAAAATTTCACTCCTTCACATTCTTATATTAATTTTTGCTGTGTAACAAATGACCCCAAAATGTGATAACATAAAACAACAGCCATCTCATTTAGCTCACAAACAACTCTGGGAGTAGCTTGTACAACTGAATAGCTGGGGTCATATTCCAGATCATTTTCTGCCCCTGGTGAGCTAGCTCAGGAGTCTTCCCTTGGTGTAGTTTCTGATTCTTTATGTAAGTCCCAATATACAAGCATTTTCTTGCACTAAACATATGGCTAACTCATATTTAAGGTGGAGGAGTGACAAAAGATCATGGCCATTTGATTTTAGCCTATCTTTCAAATAGCTGTTTAAATATCCTCTAAGAAATTCTCTCTGCCTCCCTCTCCCTCTCCCTCCCTGCCTCCCTCCTCCCTCTCTCTCTTTCTTTCTCTCTTTCTTTTTTCTTTATATCACTCACCCAACCCTTAATTCTCTCAACTTTCTTGCCATGAGACCTAGGTTTTATATCTGCTTCCCTTCCTCTGCCAGCAAACTGTAATTTTGGGTAAATAACTGCATTCCTCGGGGCTGATTTTCTTATGTAGAAAATGAGAAATTTTGCATTAATGAGAACCAAAGTCTTATGTACTTTAAAAAACACATTTACCTAAGCCCACAGCAATAAAAATGAAAGAATGCAATATTAAAATATAGTAGTATAATATGAAGATAGGAGGGAAATATACCTACTATTGCTAGGTGCTAAGGTTTAAACACAGGAACCATCCCTATCTGCCCAAATTCTGTTCTGAGGGAAGAGGCAGCTATTATTCAACCAAATAAAATGTGGTAACTACAACAAAGAAAATATGCTGATTCTAGCTTACTGGTGGGATTTCAAGGAAAACTGCTAGAAAAAGCAACTTATAAAGTGAGGCTTGAAGAAAGATGAAAATTTAGCCAGAAACAGAAATATTTCCATCTGTGAATTGTAGAACATTGAACAAGGTCCTTGATCACAGAGCCTGAGCCTGCTTCCTTCTCTGCATGATAAGAAATGTAATCATATCTATACTACAGAATTCTTATGGCAGTCCCTTGCAAAGTGCTTACTGCAATAGCTGGCACATTAGTAGGCATATGTGGCACCTTTTCTAGTAATGGCAATGATCAGGAGATCTGAGTGAGAAGCCAGGACTTGTTGCTTATCCAGCTATGTCATCCTGAACCACATTCACCTCATGTCCTTTCCTTTCTCAAGGTCATGGTAGCAGTGTTACCTGAGACATCTTCCCTAGAATAGATAAAAGAATTACACGAGCTCCTACATGAAAGAGAACAAGTCTTGGCATATAGGTACATGAATATATTTTGTATTGGAGTAAAAAACTCTCACTGTATCCAATGTGGTGGTTACACAGGAGGCTAAGATCTGAGGATTGAAGTCCAAAGCCAGCCTGAGCAGGAAAGCCCTTGAGAATCTTTATCTCCAATTAACCACCAGAAAGCTGAAAATGGTGTTGTGGCTTAAAATGATTCAGTTCTTGCCTAGAGCACAAAAGTTTAAGGACAATGTCCAGGCCCTGAGTTCAAGCTAGAACACATACAAAAAATATTGTGCGGCTTTTAAGTAAATTGAGACAAAAATTGTTAAGTGTGTACCAAGTTTATTAACTAATGTATTGTATGATCTCAAATCCAAATATAGAGTTTCTAATTCCAACCCTTCTTTCTGGGCCTAGTATGAATCACCTTCTTAGACCCTCCAAAAAGAGCCGCTTGCTAATGAACATAATATTACCATAGCAATAATGGGCTTACATCCTTTCAAAATAGTACTGTACCATCAAAAAATACGTAGTAATTCATATTGCTCTAAATGTTTTGTATCTGAAAACTTTAACATTAGCAGTGAGAAAATCATGTTTATTTACTAAAAAGATTAGAGTATGAGCAAAAATGGGATTGTTCTCAAAACAAAATAAATGGAGCCTTTAAAAACAAAGTGCTTTTATTCACCAACCCACATTGTCATGATGCTCTGTGTAATAAGAATTACCAGTGTGAAAATGCTCATAGGGAAACATCTCAGCAGTGGTGTGTACTAGGTCTGTCTGACTCCAAATCTTGAGCCTGGAGGACTCATTTACAATGGTGATGCTACCAGCATTTGAAAGAAGGAGAAAAGAGGTCAACAAGGAACTGATTGGAAGGAGAAGGACTAAAATACAAAAGTTACAGTGAGAAATCGCTCTAAATTTCAGAGATGGGAAAACAATGCCACTTAGAGCCAACAAATTCTTAATATTCAGCCTTAACTGGGTTTTCTCTTTGGGTTTGGTTTCCATGACAACCTATATTTATCGAGCAATTCCTTGTATATTTGCTGAAGGCAGGTAAATTGCTTTCTGTCAGCCTTAGGTGGATGGGGTAAGGTGAAGCAGTCCAAAGACCTCATTTTGAAGAAGGAATTTTAGAAATATATATATATATATACATATATATATATAATTCTTTAAAGTGTGGTACTCATTTCTTAAGCTTTGTGTCAGGCATTGTCTGAAAGAAAAATTAAACCAATTAAAGGGAAGAATTAAAAATGTATGTTTTGTGGAAATTCTTTTTAAAAAATGATACTCATTTCTAAAGTTTTATGTCAGGCATTGTCTAAAAGAAAAATTAGTATCAAAAGGAAGAACTAAAGGAGAGTTAGGACCTGGACAGTGACACCCCTTGCCTCTCGCTCTGTTTTTCCCTCCTATCCCCACTCACAACTGATATGGTTCATTTTCAACGTGGTGTCCAGTAAGTACCACTGCTGCATTTGTTTGCCTTTGTCATTCCATTCCTGGGTCTCCACTTACACCCCCAGGACATCTAAATGAGCAATGAACAAACAGAAAAAAACCAAACAAAAACAAAAACAGTGAAAAAGAAAATAAAAACAGCAACAAACAACAACAAAAAAACCCCTCTGTTTTCCATTTTCCTAGAGTTTCTCTTAGCTTTTTCATTCAAGACTGACATTCTTCCAATGGAACCGTATTACCATTTCTAGCTTTTTGCTAGTTAACTGGAGATACGCATCTCATGAATGTTTTTGCCTGAGCTGGCTTAACATCATGATCCTCAGATCTCATCTTCCTGAGTAGGTAAGATTACAGGAACGTAGGTACCCAGCGCTGGCCAAAATAAAAATGGTTGCAATTTGAGGTGTAACAGCAAAAGCAGCGTGATTTTCTCTTTTGTACTTCCTAGATTTCATAGCTGGTAACCTCAGCATATAATTTCCCCTTCTTTCTTACATCAAGAACTTTCCACATTTTCATACAAAGAAACCAAATTTAGCCTTTTACTACATACCAACTGCCATTTTACTGGTTTTTTTTTTGCTCCTTCCTGCAATTATGTGGAAAAATAAGGATTACTTGAGCATAAACACTATGGAAGTCAACTTCTCATCTGATAACCTAGCAAGCTTCGAAAAGGTAATATACAAAGGGTCCAGTGGACAAAGTGGGAATTTCCATTCTGGATAGCTAGAACAGAACACTTCTTAGAATAGTCCACAATAGAAAACTTACAGATTGTTTATCCTTGGAGACTTTTTATTTAAAATATATTTATACTGAGGCTGACTGAGAGTAACGAAACCTATGAAAAGTGAAACTGGAGCGTGCTATACTCTCCTAGGAGTTTCACAAAAATACTTGCTCAAAACATACTTGCTGGATCTCTATAAAGCTGTTCCCAGAGCCCTCAGATGTTTGAAACCTTAGCTGTATCTTTGCCATCTCACCAAGCCTTCATCTACAATTCACTCTTCCTCTTTGCATCTGCATTCCAATGACTCCTGCCTTCCAGAACAACTATATCAGGCTATTATTCTCGCCCGTTCCCAGTTCTGCAGATCACAAAATCATGTTAATTCTCTCCAACACTTCTTGACTATATTACAGTCTTTACTTTTCTACCTCCCATTTCTACCTCTCATTTCTTCTGCCTTCTGCCTTAGCAGCCTTTTCATTTAAACAGCTCTATAGTTTGCCTTTCACAATGCCTACAGAATCATCTTCTTAAATTACACATTTTATCATGTCACTTGTCTGCTTGAAATCATTTGTCTTCTCCATCGAGTAAGGTAATAGATCTTAGTGTGACATATCAGCCTCACTATTACTTTGCTCTGCCCACCCTGACAGCCTCATTTCTAGCACATTCTCCTCATAGTCTGTGTTACACTATTCCACATTGTCAGATTTAGCAAATAAACACAGGAGATACCCAACAAAACAGCAATGTTTGAAGCCAACTTACATTGACATAGTATTTGTTGTTAATGTGAAATTCACATTTAACCAGGTGACTTTTCTGGCAACATTTTGACCTTTAAAGCAGTCTCCAAGTGTATCCCACATTTACAAGCTTATGCTTGTCTTACCACGGTTGTTCTCTTTAAATGGAATTCTCTACAGCTGTTCCCTCACCTATCGATTTCCCATCCATCTCACAAATCTCTTAGCAATAGACAAAATCTGGCTCCCCTTCCCTCATGGGAGAGGCCTTGTCTAAAATGCTGTAATAAGGGAGCATATCCTTCCTTCCCTGTGACATAACTCAAAGGGGTGAAAGTGGGGGTGAAGGAAACATTGCCTAGCATATTAATGTCCAGGTATTCGTCTTCAAGAAACAGAAACTTTAAAATTCCCACGACGAAGGACCATGATTTCTTTCTGGCATTTAGCAGAGGTTGAGTCCTTCTAGGAACCGGGTATGCTTGATTAGATACTGAAGTAGGGAGGTCAAGTCCGCTGGCACCATATTGGCCACATGACCATTGGTAGGGTCTGGCATCTTGTCTTCCTGCTAGGGAAAGGGGAAACCACCTCCTCCCAGGCAAGGGACATGCCTGAATCCCTAGAGGCACAGGAAGGCAAGTGCTGATAGCTTACTAAACCTGTAAGTTCAGTGCTTGGGCCTGGGAGTTTTCCTGTGACCCTGCCCCCTGATCTGATCCTATTTAGGCTCAGACTAGCTCAAGCACCATTACTGCAATGCCACATGTCTCCATGTTCCAGTCCTGTGTCCTGTCTCCTGGCTCTTCTCTCCTCACCGTGGCTTCTCAGGTTAGCTCTCCATTGGAGCTGAATTGGTTTGTTGATGCCATTTCTGTTCTTTCTTCTCTGGCCTGTTTCCTAACTATGTTAAGTGTATTTGCTGGCTGCCTGTCTTTGAGACAGGAGTCCACCATGCAGTCACTGGCCTTTTAATAAAGACTCCAAGAACTGACCTCTCAAAATGTGGCTTCCCTGTTTCCTTACCTTACAACAACATTTGGTAAGAAACTAGCAGAAGTCCTGCACATTTCTCCACCTTAGCAGCGAAGGCTGCTGAGTCTGTGAGTTCCCAGGAGGATGAGAAGAGATTGAGCTTGGATTAGGAAAGATCCCAGGAAATGAGAAAAACAGTGGGTACCTAAGTAAAAGAGATTCTTTCAAAGTGAATGCTCTGGAGAGGGAGGGAATGCTCAGGGAAGAGCTAGGGAATTTATCCGCCCCTCCAAAGGCCTATGATGACCCTGATGAGGTTCCGGTTCTTCCATCCCCATTCCCAACTAGTTCATGAATACTCACCACATCTGCTTCAGAATGGCAGAGTTTATTCCGTAGCTCCTCAGTGCACCCTTGCTTTAGGGAAAAGTGTGCCAAGGGCATCTGGACAGAAAGGAAAGTGTTTCCTCATGTTCTGCATACAAGCATCACATCTGTCCTGGGAGTTGGGATGTTAAAGGATTGCTGAGAGCAACTTGAACACTGAATTGATCCTCCCCCCCAAAAAGCTCATGGCATGCTCTAGAGACACACAGTGTCAGGAAATATGAAAGGCACTGTGCAGACAACTCTGTGTAAGAACTTAATACCTCTGCTTTATTTTTACATCGAAGGTTGACTTGTTGAGAAATAAAATTTGCACTGTTGATTTATACTCAACAAACTTACTACTAGAGAAAGCATAAATATGTGTTCCTTCCTTCCCGGGATTAGGCAGACTTTTTGTATTCCTAAACCTTGGGCCTTTGGAGCTTAGAAAGATGATCTGGTTTTCTGTTTGACTACAGAGAAGAGGAAGCTGCCAGAGGAATGAGAGATCGAACCAATGAAATCGTAAACAAGACTCTGTGTCTCACATCCACTCATTTGTATTGACTAATAAAATGAAGAAAAATGGACTTTTTGTGTTTAAGAAGTTGAAAAAGTGAGAGCATCACTGTCAGCTGATTGCCAGGAAGAGGATCAGGGCACAAGGGACCCTTGTGGATGTCCCAGCCCACAGCCAGAGCTGACTAATGCTGCCTAGAAGTAGAAGCATGATGGCCTGGAAGGCCAGACCAGCTGCCTGGCTGAGTTTGACCTTGGGTAATGGAAGTGCAAAAGAACTGCTGACAAGTGCAGAAAAATTATGCCTCATGTCTGGGCAGAGAGGCTTCTACTTCAGTGGATACTGAGAGAAACCTCTGAGGCCTAAATACCTTCTTTATGGCCAGGCACGTCTCCAGAGTAGCGAAACAAAATGAAACAAAAATATATCAGGAAGGGGAGGAAGGCTTGTTTTCTCTCAAACTGAATTTCTGAATCTCATTCAGTCACCACCAGTCAGTTTACCTCCTATCTGCCCTCCCTCCCATTCTGGTTCCCTTTTATGAAAAGTAATGGCCATAACTAATACAGAGCTGTCAAATCTCCAAATTCTCATGTGTGGAGAACAGGGGCATATGCCTTACACAGGTGTGCAGAAAGCAAGCACATTGAGCAGGTTCTTCCATGTTTTGGTCACTCTGCCATACATAGCCAGGACCAGTTTGTGTGGCTCAATGCCATGTGAAAATGCTGAGATTCTTCCTTCAAAAATAAAGAATTTCCAGGGTGTGAAGCCCTGTCTCCCGATCCAGTTACATGCTCATAAACCCAACCAGAGACTGCTATGCACTTACCACTCGTGTGTGGTGGGGAACTATGTTATGAAAATTACAGGTCAAGAAACTGAAGCTGAGGAACAATTTGTGATTACAATTAGCAAGCAGTAGAGTTCCCATTAAAATTCAACTTAATGGCCCTTGAATTAAATCTCCAGAATACTGGTGGGCAGGAGAAAAATGAAAACTTTATTGAGTTCTGGTACAGATGTTATTTGTTATGGTAAAAAAGTATATCACATCATGCCTGCTGTTTTTAAACTCCTGTTTTGCATTTCACCCACAGCCAGGATTAGGGTAGAAGTAAGATACTCATTTGCTCTGGCTGGGCAATGCCAAAAAGGGTATGAAAAGAAAAAAAAGAAACTAAATTAAGGGCCAGGAGTTTGACCTAGTGGTAGAGTGCTTGCCTAGCATGCACAAAGCCATGGGTTTCATTCCTCAGTACCACAGAAAAAGCCAGAAGTGGTGCTGTATCACAACCAGTAGAATGCTAGCCTTGAGAAAGCCCAAAGACAATGCTTAGGCCCCTGAGTTCAAGCCTCAGGATTGAAAACAAAGAAAAAAAGTCAAATTAAGAGTCAATATTAAATTAAACAATTTAAATCCATACAAAATATGGTGAACACAAGATAAAATAATAAAGGTGAGCTGTGGTAATTATTTCACAATGTTGCATCATCATGCATAGCTGTCAGTTTCCAGTTCTGCAGTTCCTCTGTGATCAAGACCCCCAGACCCAGGCTTATGAAAGTTGATACAAGTTAGAACAGAGTACATGATGCAAAGCATTTAAAAATTTTTTTGCCAGTCCTGGGACTTGAACTTAGGGCCTGGGCACAGTCCTTGAGCTCTCTCAAGGTTAGCACTCTACCACTTGAGCCACAGGACCACTTTTGGCTTTTTTGTGTGTATGTTGTAATGAGGAATTGAACCCAGGGCTTTGTGCATGCTAGGCAAGCACTCTACCACTAGGCCACATTCCTGATCCCAGATGCAAAGCTTTATATGTAGTCATAATTTTTTTATTATAGGAATTTTATTAATTTTTTCTACTTGATTTAAATCCAAGGATCTTTCTGTAAATGTATACAGTGGCACACAATCTTCCTTTTGCCTGAGATTATATTAGGTCCTAGGATTGCACTGTTAAGAATTAATTATGTTCTTGAGTATCAACTTAAGTAATGTTCATAATTTATGGCATATTCAGCATGTCATAAAGTAAGTGACATACACCCCTCTTTCCCTACAAATGTAAAAAGTGCTCAAGGATCCCACTGGATTGCATTCTAGTCATTGTTATTAATATGAATATAACATAAGGATAATGCATTAGACACCTGATGTAAAGCTGTAGCATTTACTTGTTTTTGCCACCAGTTTAACACTCCTGTGTCCTTCTCCTCACTAGCCCACACATTTTAATGTCTTATCAGCCACACTTACCTATCTCATCCATGATTCTTCCTGACCTAGTTACATGCTGCTCTCCTAAAATGCCTTCCTTAATCCTCTCAGTCTCAAGTCCCTATAAGTAAAAGTATTGAATATTATTTATACATGGAAATTTTTCTTCTTCTCTACTAGAGATTAAAACTCTTGGAAAAGTCTAAATATAGTTCAGCTTTGTATCCTCAGTACTTGGCACTTGCTTTGTGTGAAGTAAATAATTATTCACTGGGTGAATAAATGAACTATGCTGCTTTTTTATGATAGCTATTCATTATTATGATAACTATAAGTGTGTGTATTCTTTCCTATTTAATAAATTCTTGGGGCCGGGAGTTTGACCTAGTGGTAGAGTGCTTGCCTAGCATGCACAAAGGCCCAGTTTCGATTCCTTACATACATAGAAAAAAGCCAGAACTGGTGCTGAGGCTCAAGTGGTAGAGCTCTAGCCTTGAGAAAGTCCAAGGACAGTGCTCAGGCCCTGAGCTCAAGCCCAGGACTGGCAATAAATAAGTAAGTAAGCAAATAAATAAATAAATAAAATTCCCCTCCACTTAACTCCCCTTGAAATTAGAATGTGTGTGTGTGTGTGTGTGTGTTTACAAGGTCAGCTTTCAGTAATTTCTAATCATCCCATTAGAATCTAAAGGAAGTTTATAAAAATGAAATGTCCACTTTTGCACATGAAACCAGTGTCACCTGAGGTGCTGTAACCAAGCCGATAATATACTGCTGATCAGGTAACATCTTCTATGCTTTGGAAAAGTTCATAACATTGGTACCACCTCTGAGATGTTTTAAAAGTTGCTACTGTTCAATTATTATGAAGGTATATATCTACCTAGTCCAAACCTAAATGATGAGATCATTCCATTATGGTTTTCATCATGGGGTCTAAACGGATGATGTTACATTGAACTCAACAAATCAGAACTATATGGAGTTGAATTTGGCTATGGATAAAGGAATTTTTTTCTAATGGCATTGATAAGTACGAAACTTTACTAATTACCAAATCATCAGGGACCATAAGTCTTCAGCATTTTACTTTTTCCTATCCTTAGCTATTTGGAAAAGCTATTTTGATTCTATCCCATTTTGCTTCCCTTCCCTGGAGCACAGCTCAACTCAGTGTGTATACTATGTTCTGTATCTCTACTTGCTCCACAACATCCTGTCCTATTACTTCAGGTAGGTTATAGGCTTAAGGAACAATATATAGCTCAGCCTATTAAAACTGATTGAAAGGTTAAATTTTAGAAAACTCTGGTGGTGATTGCTGAATTATCAGATTTTATTTCTGGTCATTCTTTAAACTAGTTCCAAGATGGGTCTACTTCATGAGCTTTGAAAGCCTTTACTTAGTCAACTGATAGATTTCAGAACAAGTTTCTTTAACTTTCCATTTGCAAGGTAGATAATCTCAGTGAATTTTTGTTTCGAAGTTGAACTTATCAAAGCTAATAGGGAGAAGACAATGATACATAAGCAGTAAGATTGTTATCAGGGTAAAAAAGCTTCCTGCCCTTTTTACCTAGGAAATGAGATAATAACACTGTGAACATTTGCTGTAAAAGACAAATTGAGAGGTAATTCCCAGTCTGTCTCGTTGTTTTACATTGATCAAGATGCATTGTATTCAAAGACTGCATTGTTTAATAGTAACTTCTTAGATATAATAAAAAAGTAAAATTAAAAAGAAGACATTTTTATAGGTGGGCACTGGTGGCTCATGCCTATAATCTTAGCTATTCAGAAGGTTGAGATCTGAGAATCACAGTTAGAAGCCAGCCTACACAAAAAAGTCCATAAGATGCTTATCCCCAATAAACAACCAAAATGTTGAAAGTGGTACTGTGGCTCAGGAACAATGCCTAGGACCTGAGTTCAAGTCCCAGGATCAGCAGAAAGAAAAGAGGTAGAAAGAAAGGAAAGAAGGAAGGAAGGAAGGAAGGAAGGAAGGAAGGAAGGAAGGAAGGAAGGAAGGAAGGAAATGAAACAAAGAAGGAAGAAAACAAAGAATGGAAAGAGGGAGAGAGAGAGGGAGGGTGGGAGGAAGGAAAACTATCCTTGCTGCTATAACAACAAAAATATCTAACTCCTCTTTTTCAGCATAATTTTTTGATTAGTGGGTCTTTGGTTATTTTCAATAGCATTGTAATCATTTTTCCTTCATTTTATTAGGTGCTCTTATGTAAGAAGTAGAGAAAGAGCGTAGGAAAATAAATGAAGCGCCTTCCTAGCATGAGTCACCGAGGTGGAATTTTTTTTGCCAGTCCTGGGCTTGAGCTCAGGGCCTGAGCACGGTCCTTGGACTTCCTCAAGGCTAGAGCTCTATCACTTGAGACTCAGCACTATTTCCAGCTTTTTTCTATGTATGTGGTACCGAGGAATTGAACCCAGGTCTTCGTGCATGCTAGGCAAGCACTTTAACCACTAGGCCAAACTCCCGGCCACTGAGGTGGAATTTTATACTTAAATACAGTTTCAATAGGAATAAAAACACAGTCTTTTCCATAGGAAATGTAAATCCTGAAGACCCACAGATCTTTCATTGCATCAATGCAGTAATTCAACTTCTGACAAGAATTCCATTTTGCCACAGGAGTGGTTTGGAAACACACTCCTCTTTCTCACTCTCTGCCAGTTTTAACACTGATCTAAATAACGATAAGTAATTGGGACTTGTACCTAGAGAATACCTAAAATATTCTAAACATTAGACTAAACATTAGACTTACTGGTTTAATTTCATTTAATCATTTTATTTATTATTTATTTCGACTTGGTAGATGAAAACATTAGAAGGGCTAAACATTTTGTACACAGCCTCAAAGTTGAGAAGACCTGGGATTGAAGCCTCGGTCTTGTCTAAATAAAGACATTAAACTCATAAATTTTGCATTGCAACAGAACAAAAGTAAATCTTTTCTCCCTCCATAAGAGCACTGATTTGGCTACAAGTTCAGGTATTTTAAAGTCCAGTTAGAGGTGAGAGATAAGTTGTGGTACCCTGTCCATGAACAAATTCTCTTTAGGTATAAAACATCTAAAAATAAAAATGAAAAAGAACTACATCAAAAAGAAAAAAAATGATGTTTTAGAAGTGTTGTGGTTCACTGAGCAGACAAAATGCTCCTAAAGAATTTAAAAAGAATAAATTAGAAAGATGTTTAATTGGTGTACACGTGGAAGTACTTTTAAAATGTTTTTTAATGCTTTTAAAGAGCAAGGAAGATGCAGGATTTTCTTTTACTTCTTACTAAATGCCAAATCATGACACATCATTATTGAACATGGATTTCAGACTGTCTGCATATTTTTTATTTTGCATATATCTTGCAAAAATAATCATACTTAGTACAGCAAGCAACAATAAAGAGGTCTGTGCTTCTGAAGAATTTTGCTTATTTGATTCCTTTTAGGTAAGTCAGAAGATAGATGACAAATGAAACAAGCCTCTGGGAATAGCTCTACTGCACATCTATTTATTTTTGGAATTTAAACTTCTCATTAGAATAATGAAACTTCTCATTAGAATAATGAAACACGAAAGGAAAACCTTCATTTTCAAAACATAGTTGGATCAGTATTTCTCTGAGAATATAAGTACTAACCATAATTGTGGGGAAAGAATCCTGATTATATATCACTTGGAATAATTACCAATTGTTTTTAGGTTATTATTTTTATATGTGTTATAGGTCTGTATATTTTCCTAATGAAGAATTTCAGACTATTTCAAATACTATTTGCTGACAGGTCCAGGGGAGAATGGGAGGCTTCAAGAACTGCCAATGTGATGCTATTATAAGATACACATTCCTAAGAGTCAGTGACAGCAAGCAGGCAACAGTAGAATATATTTGCACATTCTGTTCTGGCATTACTGCTTGGCTGCCATAGACGATCACATGGCAACTGGTTCCTCCACAGAGAAAAATGTTTTGAAGTATACAATAGTTTTTTGAATTAATATTTGTTTCATTTTTTGTCAGTCCTGGGGCTTGAATTCAGGGCCTTGGTTTTCACAAAGCTAGATCTCTACCACAGCACCACTTCTGCTTTTCCTATGTATGTGATACTAAGGAAACCAACCCGGGTCTTCATGCATGCTAGGCAAGCACTCTACCACTAGCCAAACTCCTGGCCCAGTTTTTTGTTTTTGTTTTTATTTAAAGAACAGATGCTTCCATATGAAATGATATTCATTAAGCAGAGAAAAAAAACTCAGTATAAAAAGACGTTCAGGCCAGGGCCTGGAGTTTAGCTTAGTGGTAGAGTGCTTGCCTAGCATGCATGAAGACCCAGGTTCGATCCCTCAGTACCACATACATAGAAAAAAGTTGGAAGTGGTGCTGAATCTTAAGTGGTAGAGCTCTAGCCTTGAGAAAGTCCAAGGACAGTGCTCAGGCCCTGAGCTCAAGCCCAGAACTAGCAAAGAAAAAAAAACAACTTTCAGCCCAGCACCACTGATTTAGGAGACCAAGATCTGAGGACCATGGTTCAAAGTCAGCCGAGACAGGAAAGTCCATGAAACTTTTATCCCAATTAATCATTAAAAAACTCCAGAAGTTGAGCTGAGGCTCAAGTGGTGAGCACTTGCCTTGAGCACAAGAGCTCAGAGACAGAGTCCAGGCCCTCATCTCAGTCCCCAGAATCAGCTCAGCTTCCACATACAAATTTTATTTCAAGGATATTTTTGTCCTCTTGCTATTAAAATCTATGAATTACTCAGGGCCAGGGATATCTGTAAATTCTACCATGTTCAGGGTTCTTCTGAGGGCTATCTTGAGTTTCATGCTCCGTGATGATTAGTTTGGTTAAAAGACTGATAACAATGCCTTTTTTAAAAAAAATTTATTGTCAGATAATGTATAGAGGGATTACAGTTACATTTGTCAGGTAATAGGTGGGTTACTTCTTACACATTGATACCCCTTCTCATGTTTTGTCCCCGTTTCCCTGCCCCTACTCTCCCCCAATCATCTTGCTTTCCCCCTTTCCTTTCCTATTTCAAATAATCAAATAAACATATATACAATATACCAGGTAACAAAGAGAAGAGAAATAACATAGTACATTAAGAACAACAGTCACACCTTATATGGCTCTTGTTTCTATATCTTGGAGGTCCTTTCATTAAGCCTCATCCTATATGGCCTTATGTATCTAGGTTTTGAGCTATTCTAATCCTCTGCTAGGAGAGTCCAATGTTTGTACTAATTATTACAAATGAAGGAAACCATTCAGCCTATGGTCCTTTGGGTCTGGCTTACTTCACTTAATATGATTTTTTTCCAAGTCTTTCCATTTCCTTACAAATGGGGTGATGACAACAATGCCTTTTAGGAGACATAATTTCTTGAATAATTTTGGTTCTCTGCTATGGAAATTTAGACCTACTAAAAGATAAGCTCTTGAGGTCACAGGGTTTATGGGTGTTTTGTTTGTTTGTTTTTTGTTTGTCAGTCCTGGGGCAGCTGGGGATTGGGCTCCAGGCCTGGGCTCTGTTCCTGAGCTTTGTTCAGGGCTAGCACTTAACCACTTTGAGTCAAAGCTCCACTTCTGGTTTTGGAGTGGTTAATTGGAGATCTAGGGACTTTTCTGCCTGGGCTGGCTTTGAACCATGATCTTCAGATCTTAGCTTCCTGCATAGCTAGGATTACAGGCATGATCCACTAGTGCCTGCATTTGGGTTTGTTTTTGTTGTTGCTGTTGTTGTCCTTTAAAGTGTTTTATATAACTTGTATAGCTCAAGCACCTAAGGTACTTGGCACTTAAATGGGTCCTTAATAAATTCTTTGGGTTGAATGAATGAACAATAGGAATGCTCTCAATATCTTTAGGTCAATTATAAGCAGATTAAATACTAAAATAAAAGGTCTCTTTAAGGAAATAGTTTGGTTCCAAAGCCATGGGCATTGAATGTATCTTTGACTTTCTTTATAAAAATGTTTATTCAGATTGGATGTTATTTAAATACCATGTTGTTACTGAACATAGTGGTGTGTGTGCCTCAGACTCCAGAGGCTCAGACAGGAAGACTGTGAGTTTGAGGTTGTCTGGGCTACATCAAAATCTTGTTAAAATAAAATCAAAACAGGTTATTTGCCCCAAATATTCTACTGCAGTGGTGTGTCAGTTACTTCTTCCATGGACAATGAAATAGAGTAGACAATGTGTAAGACAGCTACAAAGTTCTTTTGCAAGCCAGAAATCCAGATACAGCAGGACTATGGGCCAGCCTACATTCAAAGGCCTCAAGCCAGAAAAGTAGAATCCACATGGGTGCTGGTGTAAATCCTAGAGTCCAAAGGCTGGAGAGCCTATAGTTCTGACAATCAAGGCAACAGGAAGAAAAATGTGTACCCTAGTTTTCAAAGTCCCCGCCTTACACCAACCAAAAAGGGCTAGAAGTAGAGTCCGTTATCAGACCAGGAAATTGGACAAGCAGTCCCATAAGTTTCTTTCATGCTTTCAAATACTTAAGATCCTAAGGCAAGCACCTAGACCAGATGAACTATTTCAAAAGTATTAAGGAACATTTTCTGTAAAACGTTAACTTTTTTAAAGTAATAGTGTTCAAACTTACTTTATTAACAATTCATGTCCTAATAGAAAATCCTCAAGTACAAGCACATTTGCTTTGTTTAAAAATAAATTTATTTTATTTCATGATAACATTGACAGTCTACACAGACTATCATTTGTATATGAAAACAATTACAAAACACTTCATGAAAAATTGCAGATGTCTGGAAAATTCTTTCTTCATACCAGAATTGTAAGACACACCATTAAAATGTCAAAGCCAGTACAAAATCCCCAAGCCTGAATTGGCAGAAGAGATTTTTATTGGTCAGCTAACTTCAAGAAAGAAAAAACAAAAAAAATAGCATTATTTTATGTTTTTAAATAATCTAATGAACATTTTTTCCCACAGACCTTTTAGTATCAAGGAAGACATGGGAAATAGAAAAGACAAGAATGAGTTAAAGGAGACTTGAAAACAAAGCATATACAACAGGAATAATTTATTAGTAATCCTGTTACATAGAGGTCCTCAATAAATGAACATCAAGTCAGAACAAAACTGATCTGGAAAACTGTCAGATTTTTAACTTGGCTCTGAACTGATAAATGAGCAAATTTTGTACTATTAGAAACACCCTTCACCCCAGTTTCATTCTAAATAAATGAAGATATTACAATTTCATTTTTCTATCTGAATTTCCTGTTTCACTGTGACTATGGATTTGTCACTGTAAAGAATTTACAGATCTTTTGGGGAAGGAGCTGTTTGGCTGGCAGGCACAATGTGCAGACACTTGGTTTTGTAAGTGTGTCACCTAATTCATGTTAACAAATTCCATATTCTGTGGAATATTGACTAAATGTCAATTTTCAGATTTAATACAGTCCTTACTAAACTCACTGCATAGTTGATAAGAGTAGTTAGCAAAATGGTTCACGTAACAGATATGATGGCCATCATTTTGCTGCATCAAAATTAACCTGAGAGAACCATGTCTGCTGGTGTTGCTTTAAGGTCAAATGGATGAGGGTATGGTCATTACCACTGCGGGCCTGGGGCTGCAGTGCTGTCACTGCCCTTCACGGCCTTTTCCAAAGCCATTGTTTATATTTTATTGAGCATAAATACTTACCCAGGGCTTGAAGAATGTCAAGTATTTACTTTTCCATCTTTATTCATTACCAGAGCTCTGGGGCAAATCTGTTTGTGTTAGGTATAAGATATCATTTGTGTCATTGAAACTTCACTAGGGAGCAAAAACACAATGAAAGTCAACTCCACAGAACACACAGCAGTATCAACTCTGGCATGGCCTTTGTATTCTGTGTTTCTGCAGAAAAAATGTCCTTGTGCATCTCAAAATCCTAGAAAACACAGTTCTCTAGAAAAATCTCAGATTTTATTGCTGAGTTAAGTTGCACAAACAAGGAGCTTATAAAAATGAGCACCATTTTTTCAATGTGGGCAAATATTGGTCCTATCATTTCCTAATTCTGTTAAGCTAAGTTAGAATGCCTAAATTCTTTGGACTTCTTTTCCTATGTGGGAAATAGGAATTGAACAAAATGATAAATTTCAAATTCAGTACATGGTAAATATGTGAACATGGTAGCTTTATTACTGATTCAATCCTTAAGCTCTAAATCCCTTTCCACTTTTAAAATTTGACAAGTAATCCTGGTGATACAATTTCAGAGGAAGTTTGCTGGGATGTCCCTTCTTTTTACTGCCACCTGTACATGTACTTTTTACCCATTACTAGACTATAATAAAATAATAAACAATACAAATGAAGATTACAAATAAAATACAAAAGTAAAATACATATTTAAAATTCATTTTTTTTACTGGGCCAGCAGTTTGGCCTAGTGGTAGAGTGCTTGCCTAGCATGCACGAAGACCCCAGTTCGATTCCTCAGTACCACATGCATAGAAAAAGCCAGAAAGGGTGCTGTAGAGCTCTAGCCTTGAGAAAGCACAAGGATAATGCTCAAACACTGGGACTGGCCAAAAAAAACCCAAAACAATTTTTACTAGCTGTTTTCCTGAGGCATGTTCTGTCCATTTTCAAATGAGTAAGGCACACTTTGTAGCTTGCCACTGGCCTGAAGGTCCCTTAATAGCCTGAAAGAATGAAGGAAATAAAAGAAATTTAAAAGCAATGTACTATGCAATAAAGAGAATAATATTAATAATCACAAATCCAGAACCAGTATTTCTATTTTGGGGTGATTGTTGTTGTCCTTCTTATAAACTAGGACAATATTATTATTAGTTAACAGGCATCTCCTGCATTAAGGTGTTACTGGGATGTTTGGGAAAAGTAGAGAGTTTTGTAGTTTCTTGAGTGTTTTTATTTCTTTATTGGTTTTGTTCAGGGGGGAGGGTTTTGAGGATTTTGAGGTTTAGATCCTGTGCTGGCTTTGAACTCATGATCTTCCTGCTTCAATCTCCTGCATGCTGAGATTACAAGTGTTTATCACCATGCTCAGCCAAGGTAGACTACACATAGAGAAAGCTATTTTTCATGGTGAATGTAAAGAAGTTAAGTGTGAGGCCTGACCACAGTGTCCTCTCTCATCTAGAAGAACTGGCCAAGGACAAAACTACTTCTCTGAATAGGGAAAAGCAGGAAAGAACTCTTCTGTTTCCTGTCACTGTGAAATCCACCTCACCTATGGGCCACGGTTCTCATGAACCCATGTGTCACCTCACTTTCAGCCCATTTAAGTTCTGTCTATCTACAACCAAATCCATCCTGCCTGATTCTGTTGGACCATTCTGTGTGCCCTGTTGTAGACTTGTCTCCAGGGGCCCCCACTACTTTCCATCCTGGGTACTCCATTGTCTGTTTCTGCCTGGGTTTAGCTAGTAAGAAGCATGTCCTGGAGATGTGAAGGTGGAAAAGGATTGGTTTTGTTTGTGTTTTCTACAGTCTTTCTTCCCCCATACACATTTCAGTTCCGGACATCACTATTCCAGAAGTCGCTATTTCCACACTACCTAACGCTGCTCAGTTACAGGCGCTTCTCCAGAGCTCTTGAAAGGCTACAGTAACACTTAATCCAGGCTGATCAACACAGGAAGGGAAACAGGCCTCGACCCTTCGGAGACTCAAGGAGCCATGACATTCCTTGTATGTTCCCTAAAACCTGTCTTTATAGTCCTTTCTTCAAAGTATCTTCATTGATTCACTCTAGAGAATTTGAGAATTCTAAAGAGTGCTGATTGAGGAAACATCTTAGGAGCTTAGAATATGGGAACTGTTCAATCAATGTACCTGCCACTACAACAGCATTTTATAGCTTGTTATCTCTTCAGTGTAATGTGTCTACATTAAAATATTTCTTCATTAGTTGGGCACTAGTGGCTATAACCTGTCTGTAATCCTAGCTACTCAAGAAGCTGAGATCTGAGGATCTCAGTTCAAAGTCATCCTGGGCAAGAAAGTCCATGAAACTCTTATCTCCAATTAACCACCAAAAAGCCAGAAGTGAAGCTGTGGCTGACATAGTAAAACACTAGCCTTCAACAAAAATGTTCAGGGACGGTGACTATGTCCTGAGTTCAAGCTTGAGAACCAGCACCAAAAATACTCACCCACCACCACCAACAAAGAACCCAAAAAACAAAATATCTTCATTATATACAAATGTAGAGCAGAAAAAAATACCACAAGCACAAAGACTTAGAATGCCTCTCTGTAGTAACATGCAGAAGAAAGTATTCTTTAAGGCCTTCTGTTCTATGAAAAAGTCAATGTATTATGGATGTTTTATATTTACTTGAGATGATTAAGTTAAGTTTAAACGTAATCAATTTCCAAGAATTGATTGCTAGACATAATTAAGTTCCTCCCTGTCCCTGAAGGTCACCGAACAGCATGTACCAAATTCATCACACTTACCACTAGGCAATATGTGTCTCTTGAATGTCTTCATCTGCAGGGGTTAAATGTTTACCCGAAGTTTCCATTTCTTCTTCCTTCTTCCTTTTTCTACGATGTTTCCGAAGAGGACTTAGGAAAAAGAAGCATTAGAAATTAACGTTGGCCTGGGCGCTCATAAAAATCTAAAATTATTAAATAAGAGAACTTGTGATCTATCTCATTTCTGGACTATTAAAAAGTTTCCCTTTTTTGGAATATTTTTGCCTCCCCTTTTAACTCATCTCCTTTTCTAGACTCAAATGTGAGGGTTGGAAGTGGTCTACATAGCAAACATGTACCTCTTGATTTTGATTGGAGATTATTGAGCTCCAGAAATATTTCCAAGGAAAATTATTTTATAAACTAGCCCTTAACATCAAAAGAAGTCAAGGAAAGGATGATGGTCACCTTTTGATATGTTAATTGAATTTCTAGGCACATTAATGAAGAAACTGATTAGCTTTTCTGGACTACAGTCCAATTTCCTAAAAGTTCAAAATTAATGTAATAAAATGAGTCATTTCCCAGCCCTACCTCAATCCTGGCATTATAAATATTCCTTTCTACCATAAACTACGTAAATCCATAAACGTTTTTCAATTTTATAGCATGAAAGAATCCTATAGATCATCTGGCTTAATATCTTTGTTTTACAGAAAATACCATTGAAGGACAAGGACTATAAGAAATTTGTCCAAAGACTCTAAGTAGATGACAGAGCTGGGAAGAATAAAAGAATCAAAGACTGTCTATGCTAGTGTTTTTCTCCCATAAATATTGTGAAAAAGGAAATACCACTTTTTTGGTGTGGACTATAGCACAGAAATAGATACAACACTGTTTTGAAAGTTTGACTAAGTCATTCAAGACAAAACAAGAAGACAACACTTTAACAAAATGCCTTTCAACCTGCCAGGTAGTAATTTAACCATGATTTAAAAATGGTATGTTTCACAAGAAGCTAACTTAATTAAGAATTGCCCTGAGTCTCCTGTTTCAAAAAGAAAATAAAATACTTTTTAATCCCTAAGTGTGGTACCTAACTAAAACATAGGGAAAACTGTGTAATCATAATTTGCCTACAGGATAAATTACTTGAATGTAGTCAGAAAAAAGAAGTCATTGTTCCTATATTTTAATTTTCTTCTGCCCTTGCACAATTTTAGAAAAAGGAAATCTTCAGTAACTACTAAAACAACACAAGATATACCTGCTTTTAGTATTGAATAACTGGCATTTCTAAATAAAAGGTTTAGACAAACTTTGTTGAAAGTTCTAATAATGATTTCCAAATAAAACGATTTTAAAAATCGTGCATTGTGTTTCATTGCAAGCAAGTACTTCCATATCAGTGATGGTAAATCTTCAAAGGTGAATTTTTCTCAATTGAAGCAAAAGACAAAGACAAGGCAGGAAACAGGGGAAAAGAAGAGAAGGAAAGAACAAGGAACAAGATACAGATTCTCGGGTTTATTTAAAATGAAGTTTAAGAATACTTACTGGCAGCATGTGCAGACACCAATGACCAAAATGATGAAAATAACCATAACTGCTATCAAACAAATCACCAAAATCTGTCCTCTGTCTCCTCTGAGATAAAACAGGTCAAGACGTTCACACCTTGCCCCGGTGTAGCCTTCATCACAGCTTCAAAAACAAAACAAGAAGGCAAGCGCATAGATGAACAAAGCCTCACTTTGTAAAGAAATCAACTTCATTTTCATGATTTGAATCAAGAACACAGCTCGCTTATTTGGAAACTAGGCAAGCTTTCCTTGTTATGTTCATAGTAACTTCTCTGTCTTTGCTTGGCTGAAAACATATCCATCACTCAAGATTATCATTAACATGTCTCACACAAATAAATAAAGATGATGGCAATTTACTACCATTTGTTTTAAATTTTTAATCTCCACGTTGGGAAGAGAAGGGATGAGACATTAGTCTCTCATACCTATATCAATGTAATTTTATGGGACACTTCAACTTAGCAGATGTGCCAAATCTGCAGTCAGATCTACAAATTTGTTTAACTAAGCTGGGACATACCTGAGCCACACTAGCTAACTAATGTCTCAGAGTTTTGTAGACTACCCACACAGAATTCTCTGAGTTGTGTCAAAAGTGAAAAAGATACATACCAATTTGTCTGAGGACATCTGAACCACTGTTATCTGTTGTAATATCAGCATCTTTGCATTAATAAGTTATTTTCCCTATTCTCAGGCACATTCGAACACAAAGAGATACCAACCAGGCAGAATTATGTAAATGTCAAAAAAGATGAATTCTTCATCTTGAATACATTTCTATGTAGCTTCATTTGTTTTGAAGAATGAATTTATTGCTAGGCTGTTGTGTAGCTCAATTTGACCAGACGGCTGAAGTAGTTAATTGTCACAAGCCTTTTTTTTCTCTCTTAATACTAATATCGAGACAGATATAATGCTTCAGAAGAACAAACAAAAATAAGCTTAGAACTATCTCAATTGAGAACAAACTGCAATTCCAGCAAAGGAGAAAGCCATCTAATATCATGTATTGCCATAGGACCCAGGATAAATGAGAGAGAACTGCTTCCTGCAAGATAGTTAGACATCATCATTTCAAGGTCAAAATACAGAAACAGAGTTTAGAAATACTTTGAAATGTCAGAAATGTGTGGCACATAGCATTGGTACTTTGGGGGAAATCATTTTTAATTGTACGCAAGAGGAAGATTTTTTTAATAGTTGTTTCAAGAAAGTAATGAAATCTTTTTATCATAATTAATAGAAGGGTTACATTTTATTCAACAGACAGAAGGTGCATTCTTAACAATCATTGCTACCCCTTCTCATGTTTTTGTCCCCATTTTCCTCCCCTACCCCCTCCCCTCATCTTGTTTTCCCCCTTTCCCTATCCTATTTCAAATGAAAGTAATGAAATATTAAGAATGCATATAGTCTCTTTCAATTAGCTTAAATATGTCTTTAACAAATTTACTAAATATGGCAGTTTAGAACAATTGTTGTATCCATAAAAAACACATAGCCAATTGTGGCTGCTTTTTTTTATTTTGAAAGTGTTTTTCTAATTATGAGCTCTGGATTCAGTGGCTGAGCTATGCTTTAATTATATTTCTCAGAAAGAAGTCAACACATCCTGTAAGTTGAAACCCAAATTTAGTCATACTGGAAGGTCAAATCTTGACACAGTTATAATAGTTTTCATATTATTTCATGTTTCCACAAATAATAGCATATCAGCGGCTTGAGATTTTTCAGTGAGTATATTTCCCATATGGAAGAAAACAAGACAACAGAAGCAAAATCCTAGTGTGGTCATTAGATGGTAACTAAATGTTTATTTTAACATCTTATAAAACAAAATTGAAACTAAGTTCTCCTCATGATGATTCAGTCATATTTTAATATTGATGTTTAACTTGTAGCTGAAAACAAATAAATTTTCAATTAAAAAGAAAGATTTTCAGGACTCATGAGAGAATGCAAAATCAGGCTTTGAGATCCCTGTTCTGAAATTATCACCAGACACCATTTTAAGAGATATCTAATTACTGATTCTATCATGACCCTATCTTACCCTTTGAGGCAGGCAGTAGCGTTAACGCTGTTTTTCAGGTGAAGGAAGAAAGGTTCTGAGAGTAAGCCTAGGAGTCAATCACAGTCAAGTCTCACTCCCAAGTTCATCCACTAGCCAGTAACTAAGTGAACTTTCACGCATTAATGTCAACTGTGTATCTGGGAAAAGATTATCCAGATGCTGAGGATCTAAATTCTAAGAACATTTAATAAGGGATTTGAATTATTTGAAGTGTACTTTGGTTTTGTGTGTAAAAGCAAGGATCCTAAACTATATGATTTGAAGGAAAATGAGGCATTTATGGTATTCCAAGATTGATATATCACTGGCACAAAATGGTTTTGGTTGATTTCATGCTGCACCAAGTCACCTAATAAGTCAGTCCTGCTTGATAATATTTGCCACTCATCTTGGTAATATAATCATAGAACACTTATTTTGATCTGGATACTTGGCAAAGTGATTCTTATATTCATTATTTTCCCTAAGCTTCAATATTTGTAAAAACAAAAACAAAAACAAAAACTTGACTAATGATTAACACTGCTTGTAATGTGTGAAGATAAAAATTTCACCTGAAAAGAAAAATTTAAAAACAGGAGTGGGGGAGGTAGGAGTTCAGCCTAGTGGTAGAGTGCTTGCCTAGCACGCAGGAAGACCGGGCTTTAATTCCTTGGTACCACATCCATAGAAAAAAAGCTGAAATGGTGCTGAGGCTCAAGTGATAGAGCTCTAGCCTTGAGAATGTTCAAGGACAGTGCTCAGGCCCTGAGCTCAAGCCCAGGACTGGCAATCAATCAATCAATAAATAAACAAACAAACAAATATTTCACCTTAGGTCAATCTGATTTTAAAATCTGAACCTTTACTCCTGTTCTCTGCTACCTGCTATGGGTTCTTTGTCATTCTTCTATTAAGAATGTATTTCCTATTCAAATAAAGGCTTTGGGTTTTTAAATCACATACAGCAATAGATAGATGGACCATGACAAAGCATTTATTCATTTATTCAGTCGTTTCTTCACAGTCGTTAGATTTTTTGGATTCTGTGCTCACAAAAGTGAACAAGCCAGGAAACCTGCCCCAGAAAATCTCACAGCCACAGGAGGAACAGACAAAGAGACAGATAGCCAGTCACTAGTATTTATTTAAGAGCTTTTATTGGAGTGTGGCTAGGATTTGGAGAGATGACACATACCTCAAACAGGGTGTGTTTCTGGAAAGGAACAAGTGAAGGATGCTTCAGTTGTTCCTTCAGTAAAAATAAGCTCCTCAGGTTCTGAGAGGCATTTACATAACAACTATGAAAAGGACTATAAGGTTTTATTGGAATAGTTGGAAATATGTTGAGGCAAAAAAGTTAAGCCAGACTCAGAGGTGCTAAGGAATCCAGGGAAATGAGTTCCACTTCAAAGGAAATGGGACAAGCTGTGTCTTGGAGACAGGTGGCTTACACACTGTGGTTTTGGTTTTAGCAAGCAGCAGCAGTATTAAAGAACAATAAATCTGTGGCTACAGGCCAGCTAGAAAGATGTGCTGAGTTAAAGGGCATTAATATCGTTAAACTGAACTCAGGCCTCCAAGCCAGTAAATGCTTCGTTTTTTGAAAAAAATCAGCTCTATCCTACTTCACACACATACACGTGTGCGCACGCGTTCACACACACACACACACACACACACACACACACACACTTTGTCTTTTTATCCTCTACGCATCATGCATGAATGTTCATTTTATTTTTAAATTTTTTCATATTTTGTAAGCATTTTTCACATTTGTAAGAGCTATTGTGATTTCCATATATGTATATTTTTTCTCTTTAAGGAATTTAGTTCTACTTACATTTTGGCAAGTTCTGTGACCTTCAAAGTTTCCAGAAAACAGTTTAGAAAACTGTTCTGAGATACTTAGAGAAAAACAAATGAATTATGAATACATACTGGAGAAACTGCAGAAGAGCATTAATGCTTTGTGAACTTCAAATCAAATAGTACATAAAGAATGACATGATTTTCTTTATTAGGAAAGGTCCCTAAAAGCATTCTACAGGGGCATCTCTTTAGAAAAATATTTAAAACAAACAAAAAATGTATCGTATGCCTGAATAAAATTAAACATAGACTTATAATCTACTAAGAGAATTTTTCTCTGAGCTGCCTACTGCTCTCGACAGATTATTTATAAACAGAACGTACTCCTTTGCACTTAACTGACACCTGCACAAAGAAGTTTTTTAATTTGGCATATTAGCTAGGACCCGCCTCACACATGCCAGAAGAAATGTGTTTCTATTTGAACCACCTAGGAGATTATTGAGCTAAAAAGCATTTTAGCACTGGGTAGGATCTGTTTTGCTTATACAAGGCCACAGAGAGCACTGCCCAGCTTGGAAGTGGAGCTACACTGACACACACTCCTATTTCAGGCAGAAAGTGTACGTCAGTTTCTCCATAAGTAGCTGCTAAGCTGAGCAGGCCCTAAACAAATGGCCTAGGGCAAGACCAAGGCACTACATTGGGACAGATGGTATGGTTAACTCAGACTTTCCAGCTGTCAAGCTCCAGGCGGGCACAGTTCTCACTGGCTCAGGGTGTTCCACTTACATGCAGGAGGGTGTCTGCTCTGTCACCACAAAGCGACATCTGCCTTTGATGCAGTAATGCTTGTATTGCTTGGGGCACCGAGAGAAGTGGCCTTTCCGCCTAATTTGTGTGGTAGTTGCTGTAAAGAAAAGGAGGAAAAATTCACAATCTATCAACTGCTTTAAATGCTTATGTGTATATCAAATCCCATTCTTATGGCACTGCCCATTTCCCTGTAGACTATATTCCAATAGATTTCAATCTCGCATATCCATTTGTCTCCATACTAGGGTCAGAGTTAGACTTTTGAAAATCCTAACTAGCACTATAGAGGGAGAAATAATGGGAATGTATCATATTAGAGCTAGGATTCATGGCCAACCTACCTCTTAGAAATAGGTGTCATTTAATGGGTAAATTATAAGAATATTGGTCCAGGCACCAGTGGCTCATGCCTGTAATCCTAGCAACTTGGGAGATAGAGATCTGAGGATCATGGTTCAAAGCCAGCCTCAAGAGAAAAGTCCCTATGAGACTCTTATCAACAATTAATAATTCAAAAATTAGAAGTGGAGTTGTGGCTGAAAGTGGTATAATGCCAGCCTTGAGCAGAAAGAGTTCAGGGGCAGGACCCAGGCTCTGAGTTTAAGCCCCATGGTGAACAAAAATCAAATCAAATCAAATAAAGAATGTTGAAGAAGGCTTTTTTTTCTACATGAATGTGACCAGAACCATGCTAGGGAAAGCAGTTAATTGTTTGGGATCTGGGATTTGATTTCATTTCTGTTGATGCTATGGTTATTTTTTTCTACCTTTCAGTTCTCATGTTTTTAATTAGCATCAATTAGTTGAACAAAGTTGTTTCATTCTATATGCACATGATATACCATGATCAGACTCATCTCCTAAATCACTCTCCCTCATGCTCTTACCCACTTCCCACACCAATCTCAACAGTCCTCATTGGTCTATTTTCACACATGTGCATAAAGTATTTTGACCATATTCACCTTTCTTCATCCTCTCCGTTCACCTGACTCCATTTCTAGTACCCACAGTCCAGCTGAGTTTTATATTCCTGTCATTCCATTTTTTCAAGTTAAGAAAATTATATAGCAATTATTGAGTTCCAGATGCCAGTCCACTTACTTTTTTACTTTATCTTATTTGTATAAATTGTACAAATGTTTTATTATGCTATTCAGAGTATGTATGCCCTACTCTAATTTATTCACCTCTATTTAGTGCTCATAACAAGCTTGTAAGCTGAACACCATTAGAGTTTCCATGAGGAAAAGACAATACAAGAGATCAAGTCACTGTCCAAGATAGTTTTCCTTCAGAGCCCATCATCATGCCCTGGCACTCTTTCCAGCTAGCTGTTGGGCAGCTATCTCCCATCTATTTTCAGCCTGGTGAACCCAGAAGTCAGACCTGCCCCTTGTGGGCTTCAGCTTTTCATTATGCCTGGGGATGCTTCCTCTGAAGGAGGAGGAAAACATGGACAGCATTATGCCCTAGATCTCAATCCTGAACTGAATTCCTTGTCTTACTCTTTCAGGCTTTTGTTTGTCAACTATAGATAGTAATACATAACCATTTTCACAAATAATAGTTTAATAAATAAAGGCATCGAAATAACTATCTCATTTGTTTATTCACAACTGATGGATACCTACATCCAAAGAAAACAACTAATAAACAGCTCCAATCAATGGTTAAAATTTCTGCAGAATTTCTCAGAATAATCACCTGTGGAGCCAGACAGCCCAGACAGTATTCACATTAGGAGAGCATTTCACACTGAGTTTGAAATGACATCTAATCTCCCAAATGACAGTATTAATAGAAACGATTTATTTTATTAATAGAAATGACTGCTTAACTTCTCAATGCTATGAGTTGGGAACATAAAATTGCAGGATACCAGAGAGGGGCATTCAAAACAATTATTCACATGCTGCTTTCATACAACAGATTTCTGTGATGATAGTATAGTCATCCTTCAGTACCCAAAGCAAGTTGCTCCCAGGATCCCTTGCAAATATCAATGCCCAAGTGTCATCAAGTTTCTTCTAAAATAGTGTTATAGTTATGTATCGATGTACACATCCTGTCATATGCTTCAAAGAATCTCTAGATAACTCCTACCCCTAGCACAATGTGAATACTATGTAAATAGTTGCTATACTGTATTGCTAAAAAATTAAGAAAATATTCTATCATTAGTACAAACACATTTGTGGAGTAGTTTTGACCCTCAATTTGGATGAATCCATTGATACATCGTCATAGATAGAGGGCCACTATATGAGTTTCAGGGCATGGCAGAATGTTGCTGAGAAACCGGCGTGGTGTTGATTGTTGACTTTCTCTCTTCCCAGGCTGACTGCTTGTGCATGACTGCCAGATACTTGCTTCTGTGCATGCCAGTCAGTGGGATTCATCAAAAGTTCTGAAGTCTCTCCTAGAAATAACTGCACAGTATATCAAGGTATATTTTGACAAATGATTTGATTAATCAACTTCCAATTGGTTCTGTGTTTTCTTACCCTTTAAGAGGCACAGACAAGATTTAAGAGATTTTCTAACCCCTTAAGACATCTGAAAAGAGTGAACATGTCTATGACTATAGACTCAAATACACCAAATAAATAAATGATACTCTACCCATCTATTTTAATTGGTGCAACAGAACAAACTACAAACAATAATAAGCAATCAACCAGTAAAAAAAACAACCATAGTAGCCATATAAACAATTTCAGTACACTGGGAAGTAGAAAGAACAGAGTTAGAAGGAAGGAACTTACTATTTAATTTTTAGTTCTGATCTTCACTAAGCTGTGTGAGCCTGGACAAGATTAAGTGAGTTGCCTGAGCTTCAGTTTCCTCATCTGTAAATTGAAGAGGAGAACATCTCCCTAAATGGGTTGTTTGGAGATGCAAATTAAAAATTAAAGTTGGAAGTTCCTAGCAGAATCACTAAGTAAAGTCCTCAGGAAGCTTTCTTGATCTACAACTGTGAAGGTCTTATACGCATCTAAATACCTATGTCATCAAAAAAAATTCCTTATAAAAATGTAGGTTTTAGGGGCAATAAGAAAATTCTTTAAGGATGGAGAACTCCAGAAGCAACAGCACATAATCAGGACTAATGCAAAAAGTATGTGTGGGTGTAGGGCGGATTTAACTGAAGTGAGAGAGTAGTAAAGGGTCTCTGCTAATGACTGCTATGTTTGAAGTAAGAGACCATAGATGTTACTAGGCTGAAGTAACATACAGAATGGAAGAGAACTGAAGATGATGGGCCTAACCAATGAAATTAAATCATATGATATGCTTTGAACTGCAAGACATTCTGTCAGTGCATGAAATAGAATAGTACAGATTGGATTACAGTAGGAAGTTGGTAGGCATTAGGAGAAACCAGGGAGATCTGAAATTGAATATTAGTAAGATTTGGGCCTGGCCTAGGGAATGAAAGGCAGAGAGATGAATTCAAGAAGCAGCAAGACTTAATGGAAAATCTAGCATGCTACAGAAAGCCTTTCTTGTTTTGCAATGCATGCTTCACGCTAAATAGTATCCATTCAGCTTTGCATTCTCACCTTTGCTAACGCCCTCTAAACTCACTTTTAACAAACACTACAGAGATTGTAATTCCCAAAGGCAAATTAACCAGCAGCTGCTGGTTGCAATGATTTGATCAGTTCTGGCCCATCCAAGCAGAGTATATCTATGCCAGCAAAATAGCTGCCAGGCCCTGTTTTGATCTCTAAAAGAACTGGCTTTGCCAAAGAAAAATGTTCTTAAATATTCTAAGCATTATTTGGATTTAAAAACCTTTTAATGCCACCAGAAAGAAAAGGTCCAGTGATTTCTCTATGAAACTTTCAAATTCAAAAGAAAAATAAATCATACATACTGACATCTGAAACAAAACAGCTAGATGGGAATCATTTCTTCTCTTTACTAGACATGAGAAAACTCAAGCATTCTCCTTTGCAAACTGCACATAAAATTCAAGTTGCTTCCTATCAAGCACTCACTGAAATTATGGTTTCTCAAAATGGAGCTAATGTGAGGGTAATATTTTCTACCTCTCCTGTCTGGGAAGAGGGCAAAATCTAACCTCCTATTCCAAATAAATGTATTGAGAAAAAAGAAAAGTTAATCACATATTATTCCCAACCATTGTGTTCTCTCAAAAAGTGAAAGACATGGTCTTAAGCTTCTAAATTTTCAAGAAAACAATTACCAGCAGTAAGAGACAGTCCACCAGAGGAGAAACAATGTTCCAGAGTTTCACAAGGGAAGAAGAATTATATCCAGAATAGAGCTCCAAAAACTAAACAGTAAAAAAAAAACCAATAGCCCAATTAGAAAATAAACAAACTGAACAGATTGCTCTCAAAAGTATATATGGCAAGCCAGGTGCAGGGGGCTCACACCTGTAATACTAGCTACTCAGGAGGGTGAGATCTGAGGATCCTGGTTCAAAGCCAGCCTGGGTACAAAAGTCCATGAAACTCATCTCCAATTAACCACCAGAAAACCAAAAGTGGCTCCAGTGGTAGAGAGCTAGACTTGAACTAAAGAGCTCAGGGACAGAGCCCAGGACCAGAGATTAAGCCCCAGGACTGACAAAAAAAAAAGTATGGAGTTTCCTCAAGAAACTAAAAGAATTATCAAATGATCCTGTTATATCACTCATGGGCACATATTCAAAGGAATATAAATCAACACACAAGAAAGATGTACTATTTCTAATAGAGTTGTTGTAAATCACCCAGGTTACCCAATAACCAATGACTAGATAAAGAAAATATCACATAGGTAGGTAGATAGATGGGTATACAGTAGTTTAGTATTCAGCCGTAAAGGAGAATGAAAATATGGCACATGCAAGAAAATGAGTATAACTGGCGATTATCGTAGTGAGTGAGATAAGCCCATCTCTGAAATACAAATACTATGTTTTCACTTATATTCATGTGCAGGATGTAATAATAGTAATAATAATAATAATACTCCAATGCTGTGAAACAGAAAGAAAGCAGTTGTTGGGGGAATGAAAAAGAAAAGGCTAAGGAGGGGTAATAGAGAAATATTATATCTGCTTTGTCTTAACTTTCTCTCTTCCTTTCCTTTATATTTTATATATATATATATCACAATGTAGCTATCACAATGAGATACCTTTAGATAATTAATTTGTGCTAATAAATCATGAAAGACACAGTATTTTTAATACCATGTAACAAACAGGAAAATTCCCTCACTCCTGAGAGTGATAAAAGTTAATTGCTCTTCTTTCTTCCTACTTATTCTAATGCAGCACACATTCCGCAAACCAAAGCAATTCCCTGGGAATGAGAAAGGCAGAAAAAATAAACCCTAGGAAAACAACATCCGCCAGTTGGCCACAACACCATACAAACTCAAAGGTGGATGGGTGCTACAAACAATACATCTCAGTCTCCCTACTGGATACTACATTCTAAAATATTCTCTAAAAGATAAAAAAAGAAACCATTAAGGTTACTGCATGTCAGTATAGGCAAAAAATGGAGCTTGTAGAAAGTATCAGAGACTTTCAGCCTCCTGAGTAGCTAGAGTTGCAGGTATATGCCATCATTACCTGGCTGACATCACGTTGGTTTTTGTTCCCTGGTCAATTAAACAGTAGTCTGTTACCTTTCTTGTATCATATTAAGAATTAGATGATATGTAACAGATTGTCTTGGTCAAGCCAAAGTAGAAGAATAGAGAAGACAGAAAATAACTGAATTTCAGCAGTTTTCCAAAGTCAATTGGTTTGTTGATTAAAAGTGGCACAGTTTCTTCATCTTTGTGTCTATACTTCTAAATCTTAAGAAGAAAAAGATTTCATGATTCCTTTGTGACCACAACTCTTCAGAATAGATATCCTCATTAGCTCTATTTTTTTCATAAAATTCTCATTAATCTGATGATGCCTATTAAAATATACTTAATGATTTTTTGTTGGTCGTGGGACTTGAACTCTGGGACTGGGCGCTGTCCCTGAGCTCTTCAGCTCAAGGCTACCATCCTACCCCTTAGCCTGTGCATTGTCCTTGAGCTCTTCAGCTCAAGGCTACCACCCTGTCCCTTGAGACACAGCAACAACTCATCCTCTCACACACATATCTAACATGAACAGAAAGAAATACATGGAAATAAAGATGTATGCAGAAAAGAGCCTGAATACAGTTGAACTTGGAAAGGTTTGTGTTGAATGTATAGAGTTAAAGGCTTTAATGCCTTGGCTTCATAATACCATCCCACTAGGGGCTTTCCCATTTTAAGTCAAAAGAAAAAGATGAAAGTTTTACATATTTTGAAGTTATCTTGTTATGTTGCCAACTATCACCTTGAGATGGGAGAACTGGAATTCATAGTTCCCTTAGAGAAATATATAATTTGGGAAATTTATTATAATTGAGGATTCCCATTTGTCTTACATCCGAAGATAATTTCCTAGGTTTAATAGGTGAATATTTATTATTTTTAGCAGTAATAAGTATGCAGAGAACTATTAACTTAATTAATAGATCAAATAATAGAAATAATAGAACCAATTGAAGGAAAGCTGTGGCTCAAGTGGTAAAGCCTAGTCTTAAGTAAAAAAGCTAATGAACGCACTCAAGCTCAAACCCATGGACCAATTTACACCCCCCTTCTCTCTCTCTCTCTCTCTCTCTCTCTCTATCTCTCTATCTCTCTCTCCCTCTCTTTCTCTCTCCCTTTCTCTCATACATGCACACAATGTATCAATATATAGCAAAACTAGATTGTCCTCCTTAAAAGTTGTTTGAAAAGTAGTTTTGTTGAATGTTCTCAGCAAAACAAAATAAAAATAAAACAAAAATAAAATCAGAAAGCATATTTAAGGTAAGTGTGATGATATACACATCAACTCCCATCTATAAGGCAGGTGGAAATGGAAGACTTAACTTGCCATTCAAGATCAGAAGGGGGGAGTTTTCAAAACTTATTAGAAAAAAAGATAATACAGAAATAACGGCAAATATTTGTAATCTCAGCTACACAGGGCATGATGGTGGGAGAATCAAAGTCCAAGTGCAGATCTGGCAAAAACTTAAGACCCTTCCTGAAGAATGAACTGAACTATAAAGGGGCTGGAGGCATGCCTCCAACTGTCGAGTGTTTGATTAGCAAGTGCAAAAGCCCTGAATTCAAACTCTAATACTGAAAATAAGTGAAATAAAAAGCAGGGTGATGACAAAGAAAATTTTCAAACCCCATCGATCATGGGGTTAGTTAAGCATCAGGCTATAGAAAAATTTCCCAAGGGACACATGGAAAAGTCATCATCTAAGACATGTGAAACCAGATTGAAGAAAAACACAGGGTCATAAAGAGTGGTCTTACTCTCTTGACATGGGTGACAAGGCTGGAACCCCACAAGCATGACCTAACAGAGCAGCATTGCACAGACTATGCCCAGCCCTCGGCTCACCCACTGCTGGGAGGAGAAGAGGAAGACTAGCCTGGAGCTGATGAATCACATCAGACAGATTCTCTCACCATGCTCCTGGCTGGGTGACAGTGTTCCCAGGGGGCTAGGGAAAGGAGCAAGCCTGCTCTTTCCACTCCACAGAGGTTCTTCTCCATTACATCCTACATTTGGCATTGGCCTATATTTTGGGGGGGGGTATTGTTTTTCTAAAATCACAAACAACCCTGACAGAAGACTAGATAACCCAATCTAACTAGAGCAGATAGCATTCTAGACCAAGATTCAGGAAATGGTAGCCCACCAGCCAAATCAGACTTACAGCAAAGTTTTATTAAAAACTCTGTCATAAATTAACAACTTTGGGAACATGAATTCTAGTATCTCAAGGCAAAAAGTATTTAATCTTCCTTTATAAAGATACAAAGAGAACATGGGGCAGAATTAATTTAAATCAGAATATACTGGACCAACTTTCTGTGAATTCAGACCAAGATTTCATTCATCAGAATTTAAAGCATACATCTCTAAGGGCTAATGTATAGCCACTGGAATCAGAAAGACTTGAATTTGAATCTCAGATGGGCTATGTGACCATAGATAAGCTATTTAATCTTTCTAAGCTTTGTCTTTAAGTAAAATTTAAAAATAGTATGTTACTCAGAGAACTTTCATGACTGACTGAATTATTCCATGCCAAGCACTTAACATAGTACCTTCTACATTAGTCTGCACTCAGAGAACTAGCAAACATTAAAAATAGCTATCAAAGATGAAACCTTAGAAAGAACAACTTTCCAAGTTGAATGTGTTGGTTAAGCTTTACCTGCACAGTTTTCCCCAAGCACTCCACAAAGAGGGCCATTTGTTCCAGGACTTCTGGTTGAATTTTCATCTGCTACCACACAATGGAGGATGATTAAACCTTCAAATTCAAAACAGAGCCAAAAGCAAAAATTAGAGCTTCACATTTGCTCAACTTAAAATATCCACTCAACGTCATGACCCACATAGGAAAATAGCAAGCTTTTGGCATCCATTCCCAAGGATATAGGATCTAATTTGTCTTCAGTTTTCATAACTGCTAGAGGTCAAGATTTCAGTGCAAAGAATAGAATTTTCAAATCGCTGTCATTTACAGCTATTTCTCTTAAGAAAGGTCATGTTAGACAGGGACTAGTAGCACATATCTGTTATCCTAGCTACTCAGGAAGTTAAGATATGAGGATCATGGCTCAAAGCGAGCCCAGATAGGAAAGTCTGTGAGACTCTTATTTCCGATTGACCAAAAAACTGAAAGTGGAACTGTGATTCAAGTGGTAAAGAATTATTCTTGAGCAAAAAAGCTCAAGTACAGCACAAAGATGGAATGGAGGAAGGAAGGAAGGGTGATAGCATAGCTATAGCCTGTGACAGAGTCCTATCACAAGAGCAGATCAGAAAAGGGGCAAGATCTCTGTGTTGCTCAGAGGCTCACTATAAAGTGAACATTCTTCCTGGGAGATATGAATAGATATTCAAACTGTGACAATTCTTTAAGAATTTTAGACTTCTCCACTTAAGAATCTCTGTCTCAGAGAAATTGGCTTCAAATCTTACAGAGGATAAAGGACTTTTGTGCTGTAGTTAGAATGATTCAGAACACAATAAGTGATTCATGTAGATTCTGATTCTTATGAATGACATGTGAAAAGTCATTATGAGATCATTAGGAAAATGTGGCACTGATTAGTCCTAAGATGTCATAAAAATCAATATAAATATCTAAATGCATACTAATGACATTTTCATTTTCATCAAAGAAGCCTATGAAGCATATATATAAATGAATAAAACAGTGTATCTGATACTAGATTTATATTTATTATTTGTAGTAGTAATAGGTACACAGAGAACTATTATCTAATAACTAATTAATCGAATAATAGAACTGATAATTAATAGATAATAGAACTAGCAATCTATTACTATTTGCAATGTTATGAATCTGACACAAGCCCTGTATACGCAGGGCAAGTGCACTTCTATTGAACTCCATCTCCCCACATCACCCCTGCCCACTTCTGTCCTTCCTGAGATATGCTTTAAAATAATCTATCATAGTAATGAAGATGCCAAGTAATGAAGAGAACGCATCGGAGAAACAAGATTGGCCACATATTAATTATGGTTGAAGATGAATGCTTTATATATAAAGGTATATTATTCTATTAAACACGTTAACAAAGAAGAGAGAAAGTAGGAGAGAAGAGAAGCCAGGAGAAAAAGAAAAAAATTTCTTGAGAATTGGCTAGTTTTGAGCTCAAAGTTGGTTTTTGCCAATGGTATATATATTCTGTATGTATTAAGGATGCAGAGCATTAAAAATGGTGCTGGCACATAATCAATGCTCAATACAAATCATTCATTATTGAACAACTGACAGGAATAACAATCTCCCAGTGGGTGCACTAAAAATTGTACATCTGGGCAAGAGTTTCTAAGCAACATATGTCCTCCAATCCAATTCAGTTCGAGGAGTTGTGAGCGTCAAGGAACATACAAGTCAATAGAACATACTTGACCCTCAAACTGCTCTGAAGATACTAAGGCAGATAATTAGCCACCCAAGAAACTATAACGCAAAGTGTTCAAAAAATAATAGCTAAATTTTTACTTATAAAAAGACTTCTTTTTATCAATCTTTAAAGGGAGTATTTTCTTAAAAGGAAAAGATATCAAATGTTGGAAAGTAAGAAGAAGAATGAAACTACATCACTGGGAATGAGTAAAATTTCACTATTTCTCTGAAAGGTAATTTAGCACAATATAGAACTTAAAAGCAAAAATAACTTGAAGGTATACAAAGCTTTATTTCTAGCAATTATATTGCATGTAATTTTTTCCTGAGGAAATAATTCAGGATATTCAAAAAGTTTAGTCACAAAGCTCTCTATATGACATAAATTACTACAAAGCTAGAAAATGCCTTCATAATTAACAATAGGACTGACTAAAACAGCACATCTTCATCAACAAAATACTACTCAATCATAAAAAGATGATCAAACATTAACAGAACAATTCAATATATTTCTAAGAAAAAGGACTATAGATCAGTAATTTAGTGTGAGAAGTGTGTATTTATATATGCGAAGCACATTTCCATTTTTTTCTTTTTTATTGTAATGTATAGAGGAATTACAGTTAGGAACATTACTTCTCACACATTGATTCCGTTTCTCATGTTTTTCCCTGTTTCCCGCCTCCACCCTCTCCCAATCATCTTGTTTCCCCCACTTCGCTTTCTTATTTCAAATAATCAAATAAACGTTTATACAATATACCAGGTAATAAAGTCAGATAGAGTAACAATATGAGATTAACCAAAGGGCAACAAAAGAGAAGAGAAATAACTTAGTACATTAAGAACAACAATATACATCCTGACATTGGCAACTGTCTGTTTCATCATAAACTAAATGATTTCAGGATTTTTTTGTTTGTTTTTGCCAGTCCTGGAACTTGAACTCAGGGCCTGGGAACTATCCTTGGGCTTTCTCAAGGCTAGCACCCTACCACTTGAGCCACAGACTTCCTGTTTTTTCTATGTATGTTGTACTAAGGAATCCAATCCAGGGCCTCATGCATGCTAGGCAAGCACTCTACCACTAGACCAGGCTCCTGGCCTTGATTTCAGGGGGTTTATATGGCATACAAGTCTGGAGATTTCTCTCCCAAATGGTCAGAAGTCTTGTAAGTAAATCACAGAATTTTTCACTCTAGTTAGGAGAATGTTCTCTTAATTTGTTTTTTTTTTTTTTGCCACTCCTGGGCCTTGAACTCGGGGTCTGAGCACTGTCCGTGACTTTTCTCAAGGCTAGAGCTCTATCACTGGAGCTACAGAACCATTTCCGCATTAGGTATGCTGTACTGAGGAATGGAACCCGGGCCTTTGTGCATGCTAGGCAAGCACTCTACCACTAGGCCAAACTCCAGGCCCCTCTACTTTCTTTTCTTATTTAAAAATTTTATTGTAACTAAATACATTGGATAGGGAAGGGGGGAAAACAAGATGAGGGGTGGGCGTGGGGGGGAGGGAAATGGGGACCAAGACATGAGAAAGGGTATCAATGTATGTGAATTAATGCACCCTCTATCTGGCAAATATAATGTAAACCTTCTATTAATTACAATAAAATATATGAAAAAATTTATTGTAAAGGTAATATACAGAGGGATTACAATTAAATAATTCAGGTAGTGAGAATATTTTTTTTGTTATCCCCTCTCTTATTTTCTCCCACTTTTTGCCCTCCCACCCCTTTTCCTCCAAGTCATAAAGTTCATTTTCAACATTATGTCCAGTGAAGTATCACCGTTTCATTGTTCCCCCTTTAACCTACTGTTTCTGTGATTCCCCTTCCCTTCCCCACATCAGATCAACTTATATACAAGACAAAAATAAAATAAAAAATGGTGACAACAGGTAATAAGCCAAAAGGGGAGAGAAAGAATAAGTAATAAAGAACTGTAAACAACACAATAAAAGAAAAAAACCTCTTGTTTCCATTTCTTGGAATTCATTTTGATAAGCATCATTTTATATGGTTATATGCACATAGCGATTGAGCCATTGTTATCCTCTCCTAAGAATATCTTACATTTTCACTGTGCAAATGCTTAGAGTGCTGCTTAATTAATGAGGGGCTTTTCTATGACCCAGTAATCTTACTCCTGGGAATTTTCCCAAATGACCATAACCAGCCTGCACTAAAGCCACCTGCATAACCATGTCTATTGCAGCATCATTATTTACCATAACTAAGGTATGGAACCAACCCAGATGCCCCTCAGTAGATGAATGGATCCAGAAAATGTGGTATATATACACAATGGAATTCTGTGCTTCCATTCATAAAGAAATGGAAAGACATGGAAAAATTATATTAAGCAAAGTAAGCCATGGTTTCCCTCATCTGTAATACCTAGAATATGCAAATAAATATACAAAAGTTAATTCAATAGATAGTAAAAGACATATAATTATACCTAGACATGATTAAACAGCACTCTTTAGTTCATTTTCAAGAGTGTCTAGTGAGTATTACTGCTACATTAATTCACCGTGCTCCCCTTTAAGCTGCCCAAATAGATAAACTTACATAAAAGCTGGAAAGTACTGAAATCAAAAACAGTGACAAAGGGGAAAAAACACAAAATAACAAATAATAACAAAAAAACTTCTATTTCTTGGAGTTCATTTGGATAAATACACTTATATATTATCATATGAAGCAAACAATCATTTAGAGCTTTCTTGAGCACTTGCATATTACTCATCTTTTAAATCCCAGTGCCTAATCCAAAACATAATAAACAACAAATATAAAAGCAAATAAAAACTTAAATCCAAAATTTCTAGTAGCAATTTTTAGTGAAAATAATACAACCCAATTCACTCCTTTCTAAAACTCCATAGACAGGCTTTTTTTCATGGGTAGAAACAAGGAATCCTAGAATCTAAGGTTAATTTTCTCTGATAGTGAGAACTGAAAGAAAACATTCAATCTCAAAGATTCAATATATACCAACTGAAAAGTAGAAATATCTCCTCAGAGATTTTATGAAAAGTATATAAGAAGAAAAGATATGGCTTGGCACTTTCTGCTTCCTTTAGTTGCATTATCTTGTACTGTTGCTTATAATTTAACTCATTATTCTCCATTTCCACTTGGAAATTTGATTCCACTGAAACCTTATCTAGTTCTCAAAATGTTCAGACAGGTGACAGGCTTGGCTTCTGGCTCAGGTCCCTTCTGCTAAGCTCCCTTCCACATGCTGGTATCGGTTATCTAAGAAGCCACTGTACCCAGAAGTGGAGCTCTAGAAAGAGGCATCTTCAAATCCAAGCAGCATACAAACCAAGGATAGACACTGGAGCCACACCCACTGACGCCTGCCTGAACATGCTCAGCCCTTCCACTGCAGACCACACAGCACATCTATTTTGAAGAACCATTTTCTTTTCTTCTTTTTCTTTCTTTTTTTTTTTTTTGGAGTTTTTTTTGCCAATCCAAGGCACTGTCCCTGAGCCTCTTTGTGCTCTATCATGAGCTCTATCACTTGAGCCACAGTGCCCCTTCTGGCTTTTTCTGTGTATGTGGTCCTGGGAAATCAAATCCAGGGCTCCAAGCATGCTAAGAGAGCACTCTACCACTGAGCCACCTTTCTAGCCCCAACAATCATTCTGAACAGATTTTTTTCCCTATATTTTTATTGTAATTAATAGAAGGGTTACATTATATTCACCAGATAGAAGGTGTATTAGTTCACAAACATTGATACCCTTTCTCATGTTTTGGTCCCCGTTTTCAGATTTTTTATTGAAAAAAAATAAACAAAAAAAAACACCCAAAAAACTGAAGGAAGGTAATTTCCACCAAACTTTACTAACTTCAGTTTCCTTCACAACAATGGACAATTAAATTGAGGGAAAAAAAAACCCAGATGATCTTTTAAATATCACAACAACATGACGCTTGTGCTCATTCACCTCCTGGTCCCCTCACCGGCATTTCAACTTGTGGTCTGTAAGAAGAGACTCTCAAATGAGAGATCTGGTCACACAGCCAACTACCAAATACTAAAGGTTACTTTGTAGAGAAAGAACCCTCCTGGTCCAGCTATAACTCAACAAATACATATTAAGCATTACGTTTGGCAGTGGTACAAGACATTGAAGGCTCACTGATAAAGATAGTATCACCAACCCCAAGGAGTTCATATTCTCTTAAGGTACACACCCAGATCTTCAAGATGCCATGTGATTAGCATTCGCTGAGTGGAGGAACATCAAATGTAGGATCAACTCTGCTTAGTGGTGAAGACTTCACAGAGAAGTTGAAGTATGATGAGTTTTTTTATGGGGATGAATTGATTTTGCAAGCATCAATTAATAACTTGGAAAAATGTATAAGCAAGCTAAGTCTAGTGCATTATTTGAATCAAGAGTGAATGATGTTAATATGACTCTACTAATGTCAATAATGATAAGTTAACAAAAAGTTGATGTTAAAATTAGGGCAAGTAATTAGCTCACATATGCTGACTGGGGAAATTGGTAGTGATTCATGAATGTCTGTGTTATAACATTTCTTACATAATTTGAGTATCAGTCTTGTAGAATTATTATCTTACCTCAGTAGACAAGATCTGAACTTAATCGGTCAAGAAGTAGTATTGTAAGCAAATTATTTAGCAGTAGGTGATAAATGGCAGAAAAAATGCCTGAAAGAATCAAATGTTGTTTTCTCTAGAGAAGCTGTTTGCTATTTTGAAAACAAATCTCTGTATGCTTACTACTCTGTTATGAATAGAGATAACTTTAAAAATAATGTTGTAATACCACTAGAGCATTATAAACAAAAGCTACAGTTTGTAAGTAAACTTGACATGAAACGGCAAGCTTGTATGGCCTGTTTGGAAGTGGAGACAGATAGCAAGTAGGTAACAAAATTACAATTTCACCTGCAGTGTGAGTGTGGATTTTGTGATGCAGCTAAAATAGGTCAGTGGAAAGTTTTAAGTAAGAAGCAACAAAATCATCCTTTTTTTCATTTGGAAAGGTTATGCTAATTTCAGAATGGATGCTTTATATATCTAAACCAAGATGGCAGAAGAAATGAATATGAGAGACTCTCAAGACAAAAGGTAAACAACTTGGGAGAAAGTGGAGATGAAGGAGCTATCTTAGAGTTTGCAGGTTAGATAACTAGCTATATCATGACCAGTCCCAGGAATATTAGGTCTGAAGGAAGATAATTCAGGTTGGATGTGAAGAGAAAAATTTTGTGATATTGAATTTGAGATGTCCACAACACACAGGCTAAAAGCTGGATCTGTAGATTCAGAACTCTAAAGAAAGAAGCCAAAGGTACAAATTCTATGGTTATAGGAAATAACCTGGCACTTAATTCCATGGGAACAGACTTCTCAGAAAGAAAAGAAGACAGAGAGATAGAAAGAGAAGAGCTCTGCAGAGATTGAGGACAGCAGCCATAAAGCCTAGAGAAGAATGGTTTTCAGAAGAAATTCAATACAATATAATCGACAGATAAGAAATGAAATGTGGTGTTCCCTTTTGGCCACAGCTCTGCCAGCATCTGTTATTCTTTGTTTTCTTGATTCTAGCTGAGGTGAGGTAGAATCTCAACATGGTTTTGATCTGCATTTCTTTTATGGCAAGAGTTGCTGAACATCTTCTTATGTGTCTATTGGCTATTCTTATTTCCTCTCCAGAGAAGTTTCTTTTAAATTCTTTAGCTCACTTGTTAATGGGGGTGGTTATTTAGTTGAGGATTTGTTATTGGGAGTTTAATCTTTTGAGTTCAAGGTATATTTGTGATATGAGGCCCTTGTCTGTGGTATGGCTAGTGAAGATCTTCTCCCAATCAGTGGGCTTTCCATTTATCATGCTAGCTATGTCCTTTGCCAAGCAGAAGCTCTACAATTTAATGCAATCCCATTTATCCGGAGTCTCTTTGATTTGTTATGTTTCTGGATCTTTATTTAGAAAGTTTCAATCTATGCCAAGGAGCCTCAGTGTTTCCTCTATCCTTTGCTGTAATATCTTCAGGGTATCTGCTTTTACTTCTAAGTCTGTTGGTGGAAATGTAAACTGGGTCAAACACTCTAGAAAACAGTATGGAGATTCCTCAAAAGACTAAACATAGAATTCCCCTATGATCTAGTAATCCTACTCCTAGGCATTTACCCAGATGATCACAAGGCCACACTAAAGCTATCAGCACAGCTATGTTCATTGCAGCGTTATTTACCATACCAACCCAGATGACCCTCAGTAGATGAATGGATCAATAAACTCTATATATCTCACATACACACACACACACACAGGAATTCTATGTTTCCATCAGAAAGAATAGTATCACCTTATCCATAAGGAAACTGAAAAACTAGAAAGAATCACATTAAGTGAAGTAAACCAAACCTAAAGAAATATAGGCTGCATGGTTTCCCTCATTTCTAATACTTAGTATATGTCTAGGATAGTCCTATTAGATCATAATAGCTCAATAGTTATGTACATGACCATATAAAATGATGCAAATTGACATGAACTCCTAGATATAGAAACAAGAGGGGCTTTTAATATATATATATATATATCATGTGAATTTATTGTTTGTTTTTGCTTTTTTCCCCTTGTTTTATAGACTGTTGTCATTGTTATTGTTCATGATTTTGGTATCTTGTGTCTTATACATACACTTATCTGATTAGGGGAAGGGAAAGAGAACAGCAAAATGGTGAGACAAAGGACAAAGAGTAAACCAATGTAACTGCCATACAAGATTCTATGCTGGAAATGAACTTTACAACTTTGGGGAAGGGGAGTAAGGTGGAGGGAGAGAGGAAAAAAATAAGGGAGGGGTAACACTATTTGACAAAAAAAATACTCATCTTACTGATGAGACTGTTATTCTTTTGTACATCATCTTTATAATAAAATAAAATATTATTAATTTAAAAAAAAGTAAAATGTGAGCATTGGATTTGCACCTTTGATATGTTTCTAGAGCAATCTCAGTGGCACAAAGAACATGAAAATAATTGTAGATTACTCTTTGAAAATACTGGACCACGCAAAAGGGGAAGATTTTTAAATATGTACTGGGAGTTTCTTTTGTTTTTAATGAGAAATAATTGACAGAAAAGGCCAATATTACTGGAGAGAGAGAGACAAATAGGAACAAGAGTTCTTATCTAAGAGTCAGGGCTTCTTGTGCAATTCATAATCCTTTACTGTCAGAAGTAACCACCATGGAAAATATAATAAATTTGAGAAAATGGAAAATTAGTGTTTAAACCTATTTTATATTACATACATCTCACTTCATTATTCCAGGAAATTCAGCCCTGGTTTAAAATGAATGGAAACATCTAAAAACTTTCTCAATCTTCTCATTACGAACACACATCTAAAAACCTTTCTCAAGCTTCTCACTACTAACGCTCTGAGCTGGATTCATCTTTTGTACATTAAAGAATTAGTAGTAGGGTCTTTGGCTTTTAATATAGCATATGCCAGTAACACTTTCTACTCCTCCACCAACCACTCCTGAGCTGTCATAATGAAAAATGGCCTGGCACTGTTAAGTAACCCTAAATGTTGAGACCATTCCCCTCATGAGGACCAGTGTAATTTTCTGTATCTTATCTTCTTACATATTTTTAATCTAGAAGAGAGCTTTCACTTTGAATATGTCCTTTAATCTCAAGCAGTTGAGCAATCCTCTAAAGAGTCAAAATGTAGCCTCTTCACAATCACTTTTAGGAAAATACCACTATCTCATGAAAAGAAAACTCGCCCTTTAATGCACTACCTGACTTACAGATAAAGAACAAATGTTTCTGACATTTTCCCCATCCCACCTCATTAGTGAGTTCATTTAAATCTAGGAAATACACTATTAATAGTAATCATCTTTATCTGAAGAGGCATAGATATGTTACTTAACTGTCGAAGACAAAAGATTTCTGTTCAAAAGAGTCACTATATTAAATCAGAAATATTAAAAACACTAGAGTTTTAAATTGCCTACTAAACTATCTTTCAACTCCCCAGAAATTACCTCTTACAAAAGGTCACAAGTGTCTACTTAGCAAAAAGACTGTATACATCTCTCGAAAACCAACCATTCTTTCTACCAGTCTTCCTTCATTCACTCCTTTAAAGGATATATGTAGCACGTATTTTTAAGTCATTATAAATGCTTCTTTTTGTTAAGCTGATTTTCCCTGTTAATTTTCTGCTCTACAAAGATAGCTAAAATAACTAGACTCTCTCTTCTCCATAAAATATTCTCTCAAATATTTGAAGTCAGCCACCTACCAAATTTCTATGAAATGTTTTTGTTCCCCTACTCAATATCTTGGTTCCTTTAAGGCACACAAATATTTCACAATTGAAAAAAATTCCATTAAAACAGAACTGAGGAAATGGAAAAACTTCCCATGCACCTGGATTGGAAGAATTAACATCGTGAAAATGGCAATCTTGCCAAGGGCTATCTGCAAATTCAACGCAATACCCATCAATATCCCAATGTCATTCTTTAAAGAAATAGAAGAGGCAATCCAAAATTTCATATGGAATAATAAAAGACCCCATATAGCAAAAACAATTCTTAGTAGAAAGAACAGCACAAGAGGAATTTCAATACCAAACTTTAGACTCTTAAAGAGCTATAGTGACCAAAACATCTTGGTACTGGCACAAGAACAGGCCTGAAGAAGAATGGAATAGAAATGAGGACCCAGATATTAACCCATAGACCTATGGCCACCTAATTTTTGATAAGGGAGCCAAAAAAAAATAGAATGGAAGAAGACAGCCTCTTCAGCAACTGGTGCTGGCAGACCTGGTTAAGCACCTGCAAAAAACTAAAATTGGATCCTTCTTTATCACCCTGCACCAGGATTAACTCCAAATGGATCAAAGACCTGGAAGTAAAAGAAGATGCACTGAAAACTTTACAAGAAGGAATAGGAGATACACTAGGTCTCCTTGGCACAGGTCAAAACTTTCTTTATAAGGACCAAGAAACACAACAAATCAGAGAAAGGCTAGATAAGTGGGACTGCATTAAACTGCAGAGCTTCTGTATGGCAAAGGAAATAGCTAGCAAACTAACTAGAAAGCCTACAGAGTGGGAGAAGATCTTTACTAACAATACAATGGACAAAGGCCTCATTTTTAAAATATATCAACAGCTAAAAAAAATTGAATCATTCCAATACTAATCTCCAAAGACGCAATCATCTCATTAAAAGATGGGCCAAAGACTTAAAGAGAGTCTTCTCTGAAAAAGAAATAAGAATGCCCTATAGACACATAAAGAAATGCTTGAAATCTCTGGCCATAAAAGAAATGCAAGATTCCACCTCACTCCAGTTAGAATGGCCATGATCAAGAAATCTAATAACAACAGGTGCTGGACGGGATGTGGCCAGAAGGGATCACTACTACACTGTTGGTGGGAGTGCAAACTCATTCAACCACTATAGAAAGCAGTATGGCAGTTCCTCAAAAGACTAAACATAGAGCTCCCCTATGATCCAGTAATTCCACTACTTGGCATTTACCCAATCATCCAGAAACAAGAACATATTAAATCCACTAGCACAACAATGTTCTTTGCAGCACTATTTTCCATAACAAAGATATGGAACTAACCCAGATGTCCCTTAGTTGATGAGTGGATCAAGAAGATGTGGTATTTGTACACAATGGAATTCTATGCTGCGGTCAGAAAGAATTACATTGCCCCATTTGTAAGGAAATGGAAAGACTTGGAAAAAATCATAATAAGTGAAGTAAGCCAGACTCAAAGGAACATAGGCCCAATGGTTTCCCTCATTTGTCACAATCGGTAGAAACCTTGGGCTCTCCTAGCAGAGATTTATAGTAGAGCAAAACCTTGATACATAAGACCATATAGTGTGATGCTAAATGAAAGGACCTCCAGGATATAGAAATGAAAGCCATATAGAGATTCATTGTTGTCCTTAAAGTATTATGTTATCTCTCATCTCTTTTGCTGTCCCTTGGTTCTCACATAGTTACAGTATTTTACCTTGTTATCTGATATATTGTATATATGCTTATTTGGTTATTTGAAATAGGATAGGAAGGGGGGGGACAAGATGAGGGATGGGGTTGAGGGAGGGAAATGGGGACCAAAATATGAGAAAGGATATCAATGTTTGTGAAGAAATGCATCTTCTATCTGGTGAACGTAATGTAACCCTTCTATTAATTACAATAAAAAATATATGAAAAAAATTCCCATCCTGGGGCTTGAACTCAGGACCTAAGCACTATCCTTAGGCTTTCTCAAGGCTTAGCTCCCTGCCACTTTAACCACAGCACCACTTCCAACTTTTTTCTGTGTATGTGGTACCAAGGAATTGAACCCAGGGCTTCATCGATGCTAGACAAACACTCTACCATTAGGCCACACTCTTGGCCCCTATTTCACAATTTTTTGTGGATTCCTGATTTCTTCATTCAACCTAAAATCTATCCTTCCCCATTTTGCACAATCTATAGCATGTCTCAGATGTAAAGACAGAATAAAGCCAAGTGATTTTCTTAGCTTCACTTACTAACTGACTAGAACTTGAATCCCTATTTTTAAGGTTAGTTTTTACACATCCATCTCACTCATAAAACTCGAGGGAAAAAAAAGATGGGGAACAAAATCCAATTATACTTCTGTGAGTCAAAACTGATTTAGTTTTATGCACTTGAGATTCTCAAGTCAATAATTACAGAATTTATTAAAGTGTTATCCCTGTCAGTTAGCATGGCAGATGAAGTCAGGGTGAACAATACAAGCATTCAAAGAGAGGCAACCCGACTAGGCACATGACACGCTATCACCCCATCACTGGTTGTGCTGAGGTAAGAGCTACACCAGCTGGATCAACTATTTTAAAAAATCAGATGTAACCAACTTAAACAGCCATGTATGTCGTATTTGCCTCATTGCTGAGCTGAATTTTCCATGTTTAAAGCCAACTACATTTTGCATTTTAAGAATAAATATAACATGATCCCCAAATGTCCACAAAATGTCCAATGTGTGTAACACTTCTGTACATTGTGCTGACAATAAAATCAAATTAAAAAAACTATAATTTGAAAACAAAATGCAATAAAGGAGAGTTTATCAGTTTATGAACACAAGAAAAATAGCTCCAAGAATATTTCATACTCAAGTTCCTGGCTACTAGAATATAAGGGGAAAGAACCGCTGTGTCGTCAGCTAGAAGTAGATACAAATCCTGGATCTGAATTTTAATTGCAAGCTATGTGATTCTGATTATTCTTCAGCCACTGAGCTTTAGCATTCATTTTGTATACGGAGGCCACAAGAGCAAATTCAGAGGGCTGTGAAAAAGATTTACCTGTGTACCCAAAGAAAGAGGGGCAAAAATAACATTATGGTATTTTAACATTGGTAACGCTTTACACAGGGCTGGCACTCAAAAAAATAAAAAGCTGTATGATACCAGAGGCAAAAGAAGGATTACACTCATTCTGACTCAAACAAAACCAAACAAAACTGGCTATGACAAATTTATTTTAGGGTGAAATTTCACTTAAGAATAAAATAGACTTGTAACAGACTACAAAAGATAAGTATTTGTACATATTCATACATGGTACATTTCTGCAGTATGTTCTGCAGTTTATTTATATGCACATTCCTAGTGTGTTGTTTCTCACTACTTGATTGAAAGAGAAATGAGGCAAATCTGCCTCCTTTGGTTGACAACCATACATGTGTGGTTTCTTTGTCCACTTGGTACAGTGATTCAGCTCACCATTTAATGGTACAAACATAGTTAGAGAGTCAGACCTGAGGCACAACTATCTAACAGTTAAGTGGAATATAAAACATATCACTGTGTTTTTCAGAAAGTCTAAGAAAAACATAATAGGGTCTTTAATATGAATTATTTCTCCCTACACCAAGAAATGCTATTCCAAATGGAAGAAACAAAAATCTTGGTGTTTAATGTAGGCAAAGAATGATAATTATTTTTAACTGAGAGAATTACTCTACAAGTTTATATTTTTAAATTTCAGAGGGAAGTAATTTAACAACCTGTCAAGTACAAAATAACTCATATATCTAAGAACTGTCAATACCACAACAATTCCTTTGCCAGTAAATCAATCTCCTTCTTAAGTTTTACTGTTGCCATTTTAAGTATGAGAAGAATGACTAAACAGAATGGGAATCCCACAATGATGTAGTTTCTTAGATCACCAGTCATCAAAATTTGACTTTTTGAGCCCTGTTTCTTTTTGATAAGACCAAAGCAATCAGACCTTGTAACATTTTTAATAAAAAAAAACTCTGAGCTCCCTGAATTTTCATATTTCAGAGAGCTGGAAAAGGAAGCAAGAAAGAAAACAATTTGTTTTCAAGGAGGATTATCCAAGTGTAAAGTGAGAAGGAATTGTGGAGTTTGCCTCTAGGTCCTGTGATAACATAGCCCCTGATCCATGAGAAAAACACTCATCAAACTTTAATAATGAGAAAGCAAAGAAGACTGATCTCGGGATAGATATTTACCCAACCTGAAAAGGCTCCAGAATTTAGGTTTCATAAAAGACATAGGGTAAGCCAACCTAATTTAGCATTGGCCCATTATTATCTTTAGCAATAAAAGTATTTCCAGAGACCAGAAATATAAAGAAAGAAAGAAATATTAGGCTTGATATTGGAAGTACCAAGTACTATAGAAAACAAATTTATTGGAATTTCAAAGAGAAGCAATGTACTGGGCTGAAGAAACCATCAAGTTTCATCAAGAAGTCGAGAGCTGAACTAGATCCAAAGCAATTACAAAGAAATGAACTTGGTGAGTTTGGGCGAAAATGAGCACAGCTGTCCAGCTTAGGTATTATTCAAAACTAAATGGTATCAAGATTCAAGGGCATTCTTGATGTGTATAGAGTGACTGTGAAATAATTCCATTGATTTTCTTCTGTGACCTATGAAAAATGAGAGTCATAAAGAAACAGTTGCACCACATATTTCCAGTTGGCATTCTGCAGTGCCACTCACCACAACCTGTAAGACACATTCCCAATGGAGAATCCAATTAATCTAGAAAACCATTCAATAAGAACTTCATGGTGTTTGCTGCTACTGGGTAGATGTCAGAGAAAGAACAAGAGGCCTAGTTTGTATTAGATTTCCACAAAGGCAAGTGAGACATGAGACATTGATCTAGTTTCATCTCACATCCAGATCAAACCTACAATCCATCCTCTTACCTTTTATTACAGGTTATAATTCACCATCAGAATATGGCAATGTTACCAATATGTGTCACTTGGCATAACAATATTTGGAATGTTTATTGCAGTATTATTTATAAAAGCCAAGGTACAGACAGAACTTAAATGCCCATCAACATACCAATGGATAAAGACAATGTGGAATATAAATAAAGTGTAATAAATATTATTCAGCCCTCAAAAAGGAAAACTTTCAATATCATATATTTCTTTAAATGCAAGTTACTATCTTTGAAAGGAAGCTACTAAATCAAGCCTAGACTAAAAAGTCGTAAAGAATTAAATTCCATCTCCTGGAGAGAAGAACACTGTCTAAATAATGTATTTAATTTATTCTACATGAGAACTTGAGCTCTTCTCCTAGAAATTCTTTCAGCAAAGATCTTAGTATGTCTAGGAAGAGGCATAATACTGTGTACTTCTGACATGCCTTGGGAGAATAGTCATATTTGGATTCCATTGCTCCAGTTCTATACAGTAGTGTAAAATCTTTTATTCTTGGGGCCAGGAGTGTAGCCTAGTGGTAGAGTGCTCGCCTAGCATGCCTGAAGCCTTGGGTTTGATTCCTTAGTAACACGTATACAGAAAAAGCTGGAAGTGGTACTGTGGCTCAAGTGGCAGAGCACTAGCCTTGAGCAAAGGAGTGTCTAAGGGCAGTGCCCAGGCCCTGAGTTCAAGCCACAGGACTGGCAAAAAAAAATTCCTTTTTTTCTCTCAGATTAGCTATCTTGGAAAACGCCTTAATTTTTGTTTCCTCCTCTTTCCTTATACATGATTTGCCTTTAGAGTCAATAAATTCTTGCTTTGAAATATTAACTGCATTTGCTTTCTTCTGTCAGACCAGAAATGCTAACACACAGACACATACAAACACACACACAGACACACACACAAGCTAAGCCATCATTTTCTACCCTATTAAAGAAAAAGAACGTCAAAATAGTCACTCATTACTCTTAAACAGAGGCCTCTGACAGGAAGTAGAAAGCAAAAATGATATCCTTGATGTATGTGATGGATAATGGAGCCTTCCATGGATAGGGTAAAGTTTGAGAATGAGTGAATAAAGTGTGAAAAGTAAGTATATTTCATTATTCTTTTCTTTCTCTGAGTGCTATAGGGTCATAAGTCAATTCTCTTAAATTTGCCATGACATTTGAATCATTTTAATTTATGGCATTAAAATATTACTCTTTTTTAACAGATCATTTTGCTACTATAAGATAAAGCTGCATCCTGATGATAAGCCATCATCAATCTCATGAAGTCTAGCAGTGTGTGGAACTTCTGTACATCACTTTTACGATAAAATAGAATAAAATTTAAATTAAAAAAAGAATTCAGACAACTGATGGTTATCAGCCAGCCTTCAAAAGAAATCAATCTCAATATCTATAAGATTCATCAAAAGTGTGTTTCTATGCCATACTAAACAGAAACCCATGAATATAACAAATCAATTTCTCACCACTAGTGAAAAACTTCATGTTCAAAAAGTTCTAATTAATGCCTTTAATATTAGCTACTCAGTGGCTGAAATCTAAGGATTGCAGTTTAAAGCCAGCCCAGGCAGCAAAGTATGAGAGTCTTATCTGCAGTCATCTAATAAAAAGCTGGAGATAAAGTTGTGATTCAAGTGGAGGAGGGCTGGCTTTGGTCACAAAATCTTGGGGGCAGCAGCCATTTCAAGCCCCAAGATTAGCACAAAAGAGAGGAAGAAAGGGAGAAAGGAAGGAAGGAAGGAAGGAAGGAAGGAAGGAAGGAAGGAAGGAAGGAAGGAAGGAAGGAGCTCAAGAAAGAGAATCTTCTAATGAGAGAGAAAAATCATCTGACAGTGCGGAGGTTTGGGGGGTTTTTTGCCAGTCCTGGGTTTGAACTCAGGGCCTGGGCATTGTCTTTGAGCTTTCTCAAGGCTAGCATTCTACCACTTGAGCCACAGTACCACTTCTGACTTTTTCTGTGTATGTGATAGATACTAGGGCATCAAACCTAGGGCTCGGTGCATGCTAGGCAAGCAAGTCACCACTAGACCACACTTCCGACCCTCACAGAGTATTTATTAATGAATCATCAGAGATACCCTGCTTCCATGCCCTTCCCTCCCTCGCTTAAACTAAACAAATGAAAGTCCTTTGGTGAAAAGATTTCTCATGCTGTTAGAAGCAGAGTCCATGCAACAGAGATGAAGAAACATTCCCTTCAGAAACAGACCACTGTTTTGCCAACATGCACTACATATTTTTTTTAATCTGCTGCCTTTTTAGTGGCTGGGCACGTTCCTCAACAGTCACATGATTCATCCATTCACATAACTAACATGGTATGGGTTCCTATTATGTACCAGACTTACTTTCAAAGTAAAAAAGGGCCAAACAAGTGAATAAATCTTTAATTTTGCCAAGAGGAAAATGTTCTACCAATAAATCCTTCTGTTACACAGCTGATGGTACTTCAAAAATGATTATAATCATTGTGATAGTTTCCATCTTATGTGGTAATTAATGCCTCTTGGCTACAGGCCAGTAAAGAATTATTGCATATTCCTAGGAAAAAATGTAAAGAATGAATGAAAATACTTCATGGTTGCTTGATTCGACCTTGCTGATCAAGTAGCCTTTGCTTAAATTGATATGAATGAAGATTAAATATTCCATGGTTCACCAACCATCTTAAAAACATAACTCCTTATTTCTTCAAATTCTCACCATTAGAGATTCACTTGAGCTACTAAAATTCTTCTTTAATTTTTTATATACATGTATGCCTGGAAAGTCCAGTTATTAGCCATATAAAGTTATACCATTTTAATCAAATTGCTTTCTTCTTTTTTTATTGTCAGGATAATGTATAGAGGGGTTATAGTTACATTTATCAGGTAGTAGGTACATTACTTCTCACACATTGATGCCCTTCTCATGTTTTTGTTCCCATTTTCCTCCCCAACCCCTCCCAATCATCTTGTTTCCCCCCCTTCCCTATCCTATCAAATTGCTTTCTTCTTAAAGTAGACTTGAGAACATTCCTGACCATCTTCTCTATGGACCATGGATCCAGTATCGAGGTCTTTGCATAAAATTCACTAATAACAATTAGTAACAAGTGAAGTACAAAGACAGGATAATATAGCGTTGAAAACAGTGCTCAGAGGACATTAGACAGAAGTCTGAATTCCATCAAAGTAATCTGCTTTAGTGATTCACTCAATCTCTCAAAGTGTTAGTTTCCACATCTGCAAAAGTGGGCCATTAATAATATCTGCCTCGGGCCAGGAGTTTAGCCTAGTCGTAGAGTGCTTGTCTAGCATGCATGAAGACCCGGGTTCGATTCCTTGGTACCACGTACATAGAAAAAAGCCAGAAATGGTGCTGTGGCTCAAGTGGTAGAGCACTAAGCCCTGAGAAAGCCCCAAGACAGTGCCCAGGTCCTGAGTTCAAGGCCCACGACTGGCAATAATAATAATAATAATAATAATAATAATAATAATAATTATATCTGCCTCCTGGAAATGTATCAAGGACAACTAACTTTTAATGTCCTAAAGCCTTCACTGAATCTAATGATGTAAATTGTTTCCTATGTGTCTACAATAAAACTAGCTATTCAGTTAATGTTGGATCATGAAGAAGAGTCAGCAAATCGGTAGAAAACTTTTGGAATCTAGATTGAGAGAGGAAATAGCATTTGCTATGTGATTAACTATAAACATAGCATTGTCAGGTTATGCACAAAGCAAGTGTAGCTATATGAACAGAGTCAGAGAACTTAGAAATCAATTCTCTGTGTGACAAGTGAATCCCTGTCAAGCTTGAGCAACTCTACAATGCAGTGGTCCCTCAAGTTCTCCACAGAAATGAGGCAAGTCTCTCCTCCCAAAGACGGCTTCATTTGAAGCAGTTTTCATTTGTCAGAGCACATGTCTTAAGAGTTTTTTTTAAAACATATCAATGATGGTGTCAAATACTTGCCAGATCTGATGTAAACCTTGTAAACCTTGCAGGAATAAGTCCAAACCTAGCTCTCCCATAAAGTCTCCTGACTTTGTCCAGTAAGTTCCCTGAATTGGAAGGTGCCTTTGACCATGCAGATACATTCAAGCTTCACCATCCAAAAAAATTAACAGATCTTCAATAAATATCTGTGGAATGAATGCTAGTGGAGGATGCACCTGCCACACTACCTCACTTCCACCTCTAGAGCCTTCGCCAACGAGATGAAAGCCACTATTGAGAAGGTACAGCAAGGAAACCACATTCTCTGCTAACTTTGTATTTCCTTATAGACTTTACCTTACAATTATGATCGTTTATCTATCCACTTATTACATTGCATCTTCAAAAACATTTGTGAACTAACCAGAAAACATAGCCCCAGTCCTTGACTAACAGGATTTTTGTGTGTGATATAACTTTAAACTATCTAACATCAACATTTACTATCAGAAAATAAATCCTTGAGAAATAAGAAACTACCATCACTAAATTTAACAGAATATTCAAGTTTCTGGAACATGGCTTAGGATTTCATGGTAGGCCATTTAAAAAGCAAGCAAATGAAAATATGGCTCAGAATGAAGTCACTACAGGGTGTTCCCTTCTTTTGGCAGCAAAGAAGTTATGGATTAGCAACTTCGTCATTTAAAGACTCATACCCAGATAAAAATTAAGTCTAAGTAGGATTGGGAGGGGGGGAACTAGGGGAAAGTAAAAAAGGGGACCCAAAATAATCACACTCAATCTATATTGCAGACTAGGGGAATGATTTTAGAGGTAGAGCCTGCATAACAAGTGTAAGGCCCGAAGTTCCATCTCCAGTACTAAATCCCATTACCCATCATGTTCAAAGATGGAAATAATAATACTAATAGGTTTATTTCTCATGCTTAACAAAGCTGGAAATTTAATACTCAGAAAGCTCTTCTTCAGTTGCTCCCAATCAGACACTGGGGGTCACTTTCTACTAATAACCAGATTAATAAACAAGAGAATACAGTCGAGACATGTAAGCTCTCTTTGGAAAGTCCTGTTTTGAGGGAAAATATGATATGAATTTCCTTTAAATAAAACTTTCTAATAAAATAAGACTAAATTAGCATATAATGAATATTAATTATATAAGCATGCATGTATTCACATGTGTAAATATAAACATATGAATTGCATTTATGTAAAATGTGTATATATTACATAAATTGATCTTCAGCTAGTATACATCTTTATTCTCATATCTAACCCCAACTTACCCCTCAGAAAATTTCCCATAGAGCTTAGTGCATAATTTGCATGTACTTACAAAAAAGAAACCTATTAGACCCATCTACTTAATGCTAGTTAATAAAGAACACCTACATTGATAACAAACACATGCCATTCTTTTCATGTGTCACATGTCATTTGTTTATTTTTTGAAAATAAACATGATTGATGACATGTGATCATCTACTAAGACTCTTTCATTTTGCAAAGGAGAAAGACAGTGCCCAGAAAAGTTTCATTTTATAGGTAGATTAGAGTCACCAAATAGCAAAGCAGGAACCAGGTTTCATATCTGCCCAATGCCAGTTCTCAGGGCATTTTTCGCTTTTATACACACACACACACACACACACACACACACACACACACACACCTTCCTTGCTCACATTCTTTTCAAAAAATAAATAAAATAACATGTGGCTTACATTAAGAAGAGAAATTAAAAGTAAAGTGCATGTGATCAGAATAAGAGCACCTAATGGAAACAATGATGCCAGCAAAGGATACTTGGTGGCATTTTGCAAGAAATAAGAGCTTTTCATATGACTGCAGACAGAACGGAATCTCCTAAGCCAACTGTTCAACCAAGCTGTTGTACATTTAGTGTAGGCTATGTAGGCTGTGTATACCCATTGCACTGGATTCCAGTTGTGTTTTGTTTTGTTTTGTTTTTCTCATGTCTGGTTTTTTTGGACAGGTTTTGAAGAGAAACAGTAGATAAAGAGGTGAGATAAAATGCCCATCAACCTTGAGTAATCATTTCTTTCCTACCACCTTCTGCTGGCCCAGCATCCTAATTTGACCTAATTAGCACATTTCTGAAATACACAGAGACAGTCCTTTGATGCTCTTTCTCAACCCCTTTTTCCCACATTTCTCCCCCATTACCAGACTTACCCCTCTAACTCGTTACTTGCATCCTATCTCCCTTATTCAAGCCTTCTGATGGTATGTGCTGATTGATGGATAGTATTCAACTATTTACTGACTTATGCCCCCAAAGTCTTAAACCAAATTCTTGTATGTTTTTCATAATCTATCTGCATTCTATAAATTCCTCTTTCTAACAGGCCAGACATTTCAATCCCATCACCAATCTTTTACTGAATGTTTTCCTTTGTCTCACCCGCTCTTCTCTTCCATTTCAAGTTTTACCATGCAGGAGTAGCATCCACTCTCATCCTCCCTCTCCTCTCTGCTTTCATGAGTTTGCCTGGTTATTTCAGACTGTCAGTCTGACATTCACAAATGTGATGTAATTTCTTTTGGGGCAAGAATCACATCTTACAAATCTCTTGGATGCTTTCCCCAATCCCCATTCCTGCATACTTTAGCATCTTGTTGACTGTAGTGATTCGGAGTGACTATCTCCATTGCTGGCCAGGTCAGATAGGACAGAGGAGGAGAGTACCTCCAAGGGATGCTGAAAGAAGTTTGAGCACTGTTTCCAAGCAGAGATCTCTGGTGGATCATTCTTCACCCTCCATAGTGTGCTACCATGGTGCTCATACTGAATTCTTCTCCACAAGGATTGTGAGTCAGACCTTTCTCTCAAATTTTGGACCTAAATCTGATGCATCTGCAACCAAGTTCACAACAGCGTTTCATCCACCTCTCTCATTACAAAGACACAGGCAAATGAAAACTTCCTTTTAGATGCCATGAGTTTTTCCTCTGTTGGGGAAAAATCCCATCTTTCCCTACTTTTGGTGTTCCTGGAGGTAGGAGATACCATTAAATCATGATGTTACGCTGGGTGATTCCTTCCAATGACCTGATCCTAGAGGTCTCTGCACTCCAGCTCAGACCAGAACAGCCCCCAGCCATGGCGAAGACCATACACTATAAGGCAGAGGACTGGCCCACCTGGGGCCTTCTTGCTCTCTACCACAGAGGAGGTAAGAAGCAGATCTGTGAAGCTCCAGGTCCCTCACTCCCCTCCAGCTTCTCTCTTCCTCCTTCCTTCTCTCCCCCCAAACGACTCAGAGATTGGAGCCACCCTCCCCTCACCTGCTCCGCCCACCTACCTCACTTCTCCCACCCTACAGTCCTTAAACTAACCATCTGGTTCATCTTTCCAAGTGAAGAAAAGTTTCCCTTCCATGATGTTCCCTTCTAGTAAGAAAGCACAGAGCGCCAGTGAAGCCCTGAGCTGTTTTGTCCTTTCTCTTTGCTCCTTTCTCTTTGCTCTGAGAGTCAGGTGGAGAGAAAGGAGAAGGAGGAGGAGGAAGAGGGGGAGGGGAAGAGGGAGAGGGAAACCTGGCACAGACCAGGGGTACACACTTGTTGTCAGGCCCATTTCTTTCTGTCCGGCTCAGCACACCCTCCCCACAGTCCCCCCCCCCCCCCCCTCCGAGTTGGCTTCCTCTAGATCGGGTGCACATCCCTACTCCCGATCCCCAGGCGCCTTCTTCATGGGATTCCTTCCTAGCACCGCTGCTCACTCGCCTGCCCTGCACCCCCAGATCTCCAAGGCACCCAGGTAGGCGCGGTGCCACCTGAGTGCAACCCCAGCAGCTGGGCCCGGGCTCCCTTCCGCCCGCGGGCCTCCGCCCTCGCCTGCCAACAACCTCCAGCAGGTGCAGCCCCGGTGCGCCTTCGCCCTCTCCCAGCCAGCCAAGCTGCCAGCCCGTGCCAGCCCCAGCCAGCCCGAGCGTGCCCTCCTGTCCACGTGCCAACGCGGATCTCTCCACCTGGGCTCTCCATGCCCAGCGCCGTCACTTACCCAGGGCCAGGGCCAGCAGCAGGGGCAGGGAGCTGGCGCTGCTGCCCGGGGTGACCGGGTCCATCAACCTGGCTCTGCGGGGGCCGGGACAGCCCCTGGAGGACGAGGCCCCCAAATCCTCCCCCTCCTCCTCCTCCTCTTCTTCTTCCTCCCTCTCGTCCTCCTCCTCCTCCTCCTCCTTCGCTGCCTTTTCGGGGCACCCGCGAGGGTGCCTGGAAACGAACCCTGGAGCCAGGAGGAAGCGAAACTACTGGCCCTTGCTGGCACCCTGGCTACAGGGCAGGGAAACACCCCGGCGGGCGGGCAGCCAGAGGGCCTGGACGGAGAGCAGGGAGGCTCCTATTTATCCTGGATCCCGCTGCACACACCCCAGCAAAGAGGCACAAGGCTCAGAGCGGGGAGCCTCCTGGCTGTTCCCACCCCAGCGGCCCCCACACCCTAGGACACTCTCGGGAGGCCCTGGGGCCCAGCTCACACACTCCCCCTGCTGGGTCTCCCCTCCCAGTTCACTTCTCACCCCTGGGGGAAGAAGCCAGGTGGGTGGGAAGAGGGCAGAGAGACCTGCAAGGCTTTATTTAACATGGGCCCCAAGCGCCTGCATTCAGCCTCAAGTCTTCTCACACCTTCCTTTCAGAAGATCCAGTTTACCGGCAATGATTCTGGGGCACCTGACACTTTACAAGCCTTTCTGTTACAAATGCAGTTAATTCAAGAGTCCTTGTTGTCTTTTTTTCTCGCTTTCCGTTTTAGTTGGAATTATGACTATAAGGAGCACCTTTTGGCTGCTTAGCCACACCTCCTTGCTCTGGAGAGCTGGGGTCTAGGGGTTGTGCATCAAGCAATTTCTGGAACACAGAAAGAAGCACCCAGTTTTACATATATTATTAACAGATTTGCCTGCTGGATAATCAAAAGGTGCCAGTGTTTTTATGCACCTCTCCCATCCTAGCTACTCAGGAAGCTGAGGTCTGAGATTTGTAATTAGCAGCCGATCCAGGCAGAAAAAAATCCATGGTTCTCTTATCTCCAAGTAACCTGAAAGGAGAACAACAACAACAAAATGAAAAAGCAGAGCTGTGGTTCAAATGGTAAAGGGCAAGCCTTGAGCATAAGAGCTAAGAGATAGTGCTCAGGCTCTGAATTCAAGCTCTAGTACTAGTACACAGAGAGAAACAGAGAGAGAGAGGGACAGAGAGGGAGAAACACACATGTAGGCACCTTCCTGCAATTAAAAGTCATCCTTCTATCAGATCCCAAAGTCCCATGGACTTTATTTTATGTATAAAATACAGACCAGGTGTCTGCCTCCTTCTGTCCAGTCCATTGTTATAATAGGCAAATTATGCATTTTTCTTCCACAACTGATATTTCATTTCAAAACCAATTCAGATTGTTTTAGTGTCCTAGACAGCCAATATATCTGGAGGAATAAAACTAAGCTCTTCATTTTCTAACCCCATTCCATCCTTCCAGGGTAGTTCATAAACTATTGCTAGAGCAGGAACACGAGGGGGTTTGAGAAACTTGAGGTTAAGAGATAGAAAGACATTGTATGCCACATAAAAAGGGCTTAAATGCAGATCTTTTTTTTTCTGAGATGACAACTTAATCAATAATGTTCCTGTTATTCCAACATGCAATTTTGTTTTCCTTTCTCTAGATACCAATAAGAAATTCAACACACCTAAGCAAAATGATTAAATGTATGTTGAGTATTATAAAGTGCCAAGATTTCATGTAAGTATTCATCATTCACACCACTCAAATGGTAAATTAACTTTTTCAGGCCACCAGAGAATAAAATAGCGTAATTTAATATACTGAATAAGCCAGATAAATTAAAACCTTCCCTGAGGGCTTTATTTACTGCCAGAAATAAAATAAGTGGTTATAAAAGTATGTACTCTGAGAGTTTCCTGGCACCAAAGATCCAATCCTTTCATGACTGAATTTCCTCTCTTCCCTTTCTTTCCTCTTTCTTCTCTTCCTTTTTCTTCCTTCCTTTGTTTTCTCTTTCCTTTTTTCTTTTACCTTTCATACTTCCTTGTTTTTTCTCTTTTTCCTTCTTTGCTTCCATCACTTCCTCCCTTTCCTCTCCTACTCTTCCTTTCATTCTTTTTCTCCTCTTCCTCTACTTTTTCCTTCCCTCTTTCACTCTCCACTTGCTTATGAAAGATGAATCCAGAATTCAACCGTGAAATTTAGAAAGGTTGTAAGTAAGAAATAATATTCCTGTGTCCTTATTCATGTAACTGAGATATATTTTAATGTTTTAGATTAAGAAAGGAACAAATCAAACTTACACTAGAGCCCTACAGTAGAACTTTTAAGCTCAGTATCTTCAAGCTAAAGATTGCTCCAGCAGTCTGTTTCCAGTGCCAGGATTAGGCAGGTGTAACCAGCCTTTCTAAATCTGGTATGAAGCTCAAGTAGATTCCTTTGAAGGGCCTGTAAGCACCAGCCTTTTTCTCTTCCCACACAAAGACAGCTTCTGGGAGGGCCATTCCGCCCTCTCCTCTAGTCAGGACAAAATAAGCTTGAAGCTTTTGTGAAGCACAACGTATATCAACAGATGCACATGTGATGATGTAAAGGAAAACTCTAGATGAGTTCATTCTAGGTCAACATACTCTCCCAATTGTCACCACAAGCTATAAGTTCTGTAATATAGGAAAATTACCCAGTGGCCATTGACATGATTTAACTCAACAAGAGTGAATAAATAAAAGTACTGAAAAACTCTTAAGAATATATTGTATTTTATAGCAATGATAGAAATTATGCATTATAACTTAGCAAACTTAATAGTGTGGTACAGAGAGAGAATTTTTTTTAATATTCTGCTTGAAACTATCCAAGTAGTCTCTAAGGAAATACCTAGAAAAATCACAGCTCAAAATTTGCATTCACCTGATTCTATTTTTAAAACCTAACATTTCTATGGGAAAGAGGTTATTATTTTTTTTCTTTTCTTGCCATTGTATGATATTTTCCTATTCAGTGTTTGGGGAATCCAATGGTTTATATGTCTGGCTCAATCTGTTTGACTTGTTACCTTGTTTAAATGATAGCTTAAAACAAATCCAATAAATCTCAAAGATAATTATTTGTGTGATATTAAATATCATAGTTTCATTTTATCATTATAATTTTATCATATTTATATATACACAAACCTTCTTCAAACCAAGCAATTGATTAAAGATGATCCAAGTTGAAGGAAGAAACAAAATTGCACAATTTTAATTCTGTAAAATGGTATCTTTTTGAAATACACTTTCTACAGTGGTTCCATCCCTTCTTCTGTGTCTCAGATTCTCATCTGCAAGACAGCAGAGATGGAACGTGTTTGCTTAGGAATCTGTTCAGTTCATTCAAATTGGAGCTGTGTCATCAAATATCTGAATCACAAATTACTCACTTGTTGAGTCTCAGTTTCCTCATCTATAACATGGAATGGCAATGAGATGCACACTTTGTACTACTCACAGTGATACATATCACTAAGGCAAAAATAATCGGGTGTACTAGAAATTATTCAGTCCATATTCAATACATAGAGCACTAACCTTCTCTTATTAGTATGGGAAATGGAAGGAAGAACATAGCACAGATCAAGGGTCTCCTGGGAAAGTAACACTGAGCCACAAGGTCACAGCTATGTTACTGCTAGACCTCCTCATACTCGATTAGCCACTCTACCTACTCTCCCGTTCTTCCCATTTCTCCTCTCTCCTTTAACTCTAGAGACCAAGATAGCCTAGAATACAGAATAGAATATATTATTGAAGAATGTGCTCCATATTTCTGTTGCTGGCAGTTGAATGCCATAGACTGGATGATTTATACAGAATAAATATGTATTTAACTCATTATTCTGAAGGCTGTAAGTCCATGAGGCATGAGAGGAGTGTGTGATGAAGGCCTTTCTTCCTATACTATAATGTGATAGGAAGTGTCTTAGAACAAGACAGTGCTCGCTCGGTCTCTCTCCACCTCATAAAGCTATAAACACAATCATGGGAACCCTACTCTCGTGACCTCATCTAGTACTAACAACTTCTAAATACTTCATCTTCAACTATCATTAATGTAAAGTTGAGGAATAACTTTCCAGCATATAAGCACATGGAATGTATTTGCTAGAAACATTCAAATCATAGAATGGAGCCACTGGCCAGAGAACCCAGGCTCTTGTCCCACGCAAAGCATATTTATTTTATCTTAATATCCCCAAAGTCTGTAACTCAGCTCAGCACCAACTCAAAACCCCTAAGTCCAGAATCTCATTTAAACCTGATACGAGACCCAATGTACCCGAAATCAGCACAGTCGACCTACTTAGAAAATACAAGGAAGAACGTGAAGGGGGCTGGAGTGGGGCAAGCAGACATTGTAAACATGTCCCTATTCCAGAAAAGAGAGGGAGAGAGGAGAAAGGAATAGGAAAGGAAAAGGGAATAACAGACATCAGGTAAGTCTAATAGCCAAGAGAGAAAATAACAGTCTTAACATTTCGAGAACAACTTCCTTTGACTTCTCATACCTCATATATTTACACAATGGCTGGCCCCAAAGCCATAGATGGCCCTGACTCCATCAGCCTCTGGGTTCAGCTCATGCTTTAGCTCTCTGACTTGGTTTAGAATCTCCTCTCTGCAGTTAACCCAGGTTGTCGTTTCTCCCTGGTAGCCTTACAATACTTGGTCTTAGAACCACTCTTGTGGTTCTACAAGGCATTACTGTAGTAAGGGCTTCTATGAGGAACTATTGTTACCTTTGTAACCATTTCTACCTGGGTCTCCGGCCACGAACTGCGTTCTTTAAAACCCAGGTGGAAGAAGGCATGGCTTACAGCTCTGGTATTCTTCAGACCTCCATAATTAACATCATTGGTGTGTGCCAATGTTTAGGGCTTGTGCCTTCTAGGGCAATAGGTGGCAACTCACCAGACGTGACTTGAACTCAGAGCAGCCAAACAACACTGTCCCAGAATTTGGATAGCAGAGACATGAGCAGTGAGCCCATGGGTGGTACTCCAGTCTGACCCTCTGAAATCACTGCCCACCTTGTGCTTTGGATCTCTGATGGGAGGGGCAACCTTGAAGACTTCTGAAATGCCTTAGACATTCTCTCATTGTGTTGATGGTCCCATCTAGAGATATTAATTCTCTTCTATCCATACCGAGTTCCTTAACAAATGGATGATCTGGAGCATCCATTCTTTTTTCTCCTCCAAGATCTTCATTCTCTACCACATAGCCACATCATTTCTTTGCCTTCTTGTTTCATTATCAGCCACAAAAGGCAGTCCACACAGTAGCCTGAATGCTTTACTGCTCAAAAATTTTTTCCATCGAGATCACTACTACACTGTTGGTGGGAGTGCAAACTCGTTCAACCACTATGGAAAGCAGTGTGGCAGTGCCTCAAAAGGCTAAACATAGAGCTCCCCTATGACCCAGCAATTCCACTACTTGGCATTTACCCAACCATCCAGAAACAAGGACATACTAAACCCACTAGCACAACAATGTTCATTGCAGCACTATTCACCATAGCAAAGATATGGAACCAACCTAGATGTCCCTCAGTTGATGAGTGGATCAACAAGTTGTGGTATTTGTACACAATGGAATTCTATGCTGCTGTCAGAAAGAATGACATCGCCCCATTTGTTAGGAAATGGAAAGACTTAGAAAAAATCATATTAAGTGAAGTAAGCCAGACTCAAAGGAACTTAGGCTCAATGGTTTCCCTCATTCGTCATAATCAGTAGAAACCTTGGGCTCTACTAGCAGAGATTTGCAATAGAGCAAAATCTTGATACATAAGGCCATATAATGTGAAGCTAATTGAAAGGACCTCCAGGACATTGAAACAAAAGCCATGTAATGAATGATTGTTGTCCTTAATGTACTATGTTGTCTCTCATCTCCTTTGCTGTCCCTTGGTTATCTCATATTGGTATAGTATCTCACTTTGTTATCTGATATATTGAATTTATTTGTATTTGGATATTTGAAATTTGATAGGGAAGGGGGGAAACCAAGACCGGTGGGGAGTGTGGGGGGGGGGGGAGGGAAACGGGTAACAAGACATGTGAAAGGGTATCAATGTATGTGAATTAATGTACCTTCTATCTGGCAAATATCATGTAACCCTTTTACTAATTACAATAAAAAAATTTTTAAAAAAATTTTCCCATCGAGTCTTCTACTTTAATCTTTTAAAGTTATGCATTTCATAAAGCAATGCAATCAAACTCGTGGCCACTGGAGAACAAAATTGCTCTTTTGTTCAGTTTCCAGTCGTATGCTACTTAGATTCATTTGAGACCTCATTTGAAAATAGCATTTACTGTCTGTTTCTACCAGCTTTCTTGCCATGAAACTTAGGATATATCTTATTCTTCCTAGTCTTTTCTTGGTTATCTCCCTTACTGCTCTGTTCAGGGCAATATAGTCTTTTTCTAGTACTCACTTCAAAACTATTCCAACTTCTAAACATCACCCAAAACTACTCATACATCTTTAGGTTTCCAAGGTCCAAAGAAATGAATTTACTTTCCAGTCAAAGAAAGCTATATGCAATGGTCTTACAATGAAGTAAGCAGAACATGCACAGGAGATTTTAAGTGACCGCCTTTCTCCTTCCTCCAACTTGTTTAGGAAAGAGGAGGTTAGAAGATGGAAAGTGGGAGAAATGGCTTGAATTAGATATAATTCCTAAAACAAAACAAAATGACATACAGAAGTGGGAAGAAAGGAGATATATTTCTCCTTTCAGCCATGCTCACCTCTCGTCTTCCTCTTCTTTTCAGGGGGAAGCATCAATATACTTGTTATTAATCTTAGTATAAGTCAGTGGCCATTATAATCCTCTTAATGACTTAAGTCTTTGGGGACTTGGGAATGTAAGCTTTCCCTACAGATAAAGGAACACAGTGTGTTCCCTGATAATACTTTTAAAGAGCTTTATTTCTCATAAAGTAATTGTTCTGAAATGTCTTCAGCACTGTCATCTGTCTGGAGGCACAATATTTTAAAATATTAAAAATTGATGCAAATTATTTAGAAATGATTTAGCAGAAAAGAAAGATATGTCTATAGAAAATTCTGCTATCATTGTCTCTGGCTCTCAGGTACTTTAAAAGTGTCCACGTCATGTACTAGTAACTTATACTTGTAATGTTAGCTCCTCAGGAGACTGAGACCTAGAAGGTCAAGGTTCAAAGATAGCTGAGGGAGAAATGTCTTTGAGATTACATCTCTAACTAGCAAAATGCCTGGCTGGACGTATGGTTCAAGTGATCAAATACCAGCCATGAGCAATAAAATGAACAAATGAACAAGAGCAAGAGTTCAGGCCTAGTTGGTTCTGACACATGCATGCGCACTCACACAACACACACACACACAGACAAGCACACACAATGTTTTAATCACTGCAAGAGAGTTCGATAGTTGTCATTAACATCACATAATTATGATCTACATCGATAGATCCATTTTTATTCTCAAGAGAAATTTTCTTTCTGTCTTAGATCCTAGCAGATCTGCAGAATTTCATTGAAAATACGTATCTATGTGACATAATAGTGGCCAGAAGACTAAATGTGGCACCTAGCAAAAGTGCCCTCTGCATTTCTTCTCTGCCTGAAAATGAACAGCGCCACAATGCTAAAGTGAATCACTTGTTTCACAAAGTCCTTCTAGACAAATATTATGCAATGGATAGATTTCTATATTTTTCTCATTTCATTTTTTGTTTTAACCCTTTGAATCATTATTTGATCCCATCTTAAAAATGAAAAATTAAGGCTAGAGACATTTAGATCAGGTACATTACATGGCTAGGCCTGACCTTCAGATTGTTGATGGACAATACTAGATTCTGTGGAGGTAAAGCACAATGGAAGACTGCATCCTCCAAAGTAATTGTGCTGACATGCAATGACGAACCTGAAGGGTTGTCATCCCTGGATGTGGGTTACATCCAGGATGGAAGTAACACACATTCTAATAACAGAACTCTCCAGGCTCTGAAGATACTTTTCCCCTTCCCATTGGAGTCAGAAAATAGGAATTGTACATCCATGCTGTAGCATTCTACCAAAGCAAAAACTATTGAACAAGATGTAACTCCCTCTGAAGTCTTCAACTGACTTTATAGACTAAGGCGTGAAGGAGAGGAATCAGCAAAAGTGGGTGAGTTTAAACTAGGGTTGCTCTAAATCTAAAACTCTAGTAGGAATAATCACTACAACAAATTCTTACTCCAGTTAAAAGCACACTTTCAGGAAAATCATGAAAGAAAATTTTAGGAAATGTATTAGACCTTCAGCTACTAGATAATTCCTCAAGACCAAGAAATGTACTTCTAGTCTTTAGACAGGGAAACAAAAGAGACAGGAGTGTGTCAGTAAGCTCCAGGTCAAGGCCATTGTTCAAGTAATTGGCTCATCACTTGATTACCCAGGAAACCTTTGCTGGTTTATCCAACAAGCCAAGCAGAATGACACTACAGAGGGTGGTAGCTGCCTGCCTGCCTGTCTTGTTTGTGTGATTCCAATTCTGTTCTCTACACTTATAGGACAGATTTCAGGAGGCAATAAGGAGGCCAAAGACAGGAGAGCTACTTCACCTAGATAGGGGCAAAACTGGCCTGGCCTGCCTCCCTCCCCCACCCTGTGTCTCATCTTGGTGCAAAGTTGTCTGGAAGATCAGGCCCACTGACTTCTGCATGTTTCCATCTAAAAGCCACCACCTAGCTGAGTGACCCAGTTCCATCTGGCCATTTTATCAGGGTGTGTAAGTACCGCCTATAGATTAGTATTAGTGATCAGTTGATCTTTGAGAATTATAAAGGACCCATGGGTAAATTAATTAGGAAGTCTTTCGATAACACCATCATGTCCGTGTGAATGTTACAAAGAAGAAAAGCACATTGGGAAGCAAAGTAAAAGGAGAACAACAGTCAATTGTCTTAAAATTTACCTACCTTTTTGATACTGGAATTTGGACTTAGTTTTGCACTTAGGACACAAATGTTGTTCCTCTGGAGCCACACCCCACTATCCTTTTTTGCTTTTGTTATATGATTCAGATAGTGCCTGCAGGATATTTTTTGTCCTAGGACCATCTTTGGATAGAGACTCTCCTCTATATACCTCCCATCTACCTAGAAGTCCGGGCGTGAAATATTACATTTGTTTTGTTTATTCATATGAACTGTCAATATTTTGCCCGGGCTTGACTTGAACTGCAATCCACCTGACCTCCACCTCCCAAGTAGCTAAAATTACAGGCATGAGGCATTGTATTTGACTAGTTTTAAAATTTAAATATTGAGTAAGATCACAGCGTTGTTACTCAACTTCAATTAAAATTTAGTTGGTTCTTGGCCAGGAGTTTGGCCTAGTGGTAGAGTGCTTGCCTAGCATGGCACGAAGACCTGGGTTCAATTCCTCAGTGCCACTTACACAATAAAAGCCAGAAGTGGGGCTGTGGCTCAAGTGGTAGAGCTCTAGCCCTGAGAAAGCTCAAGGATAGTGCTCAGGCCCTGAGTTCAAGCCCCAGAACTGGCAAAACAAATGATTTGGTTCTTAGGAGGCTCAGAAAGGAGATCTAAAGGCATGTATCACTTCGTTAATAGTTCATTTTCAGTTTTAACTATTTGATATTAAGGAGAGCCTCAAAGTTATCCGAAGATTTAATGAAACTGTGATATTCATTGGAACAGGATAGCACACGAAAGCCAACTTGCCACCCGGTGCTTGTGGCCCATGACTGTAATTCTAGCTGCTCAAGAGGCTGAGGTTCAGGATTCGAAGCCAGCCCAGGCAGAAGAGCCTGTGAGGATGGGCAAAAAAAAGAGAGCAGAAAACAAACATGCAAAACAGACTTGTCAGCAAAGGCTATTAGATTCAAAAAACCCAATTATATGAAGACTGGTGCAATGTACTAGGGTTAAGACAACAACGGAGACAGAGAAAAAGAAGTCATGTTAGTTTGAGAGTCATTTGTTTATTGGCCAGTATGCAAGATATATTGAGAAGGCAATTGTCAAAAGCGGGGCATATTTGAGGTTTTTTTCCTTTCTTCATGTCTTTGCCTCTAAATTCCAGATCATTTCATGTATATTGATTAGGTACCTTGTCTTCAACTCTTAGGTTAGAAAACTCTACTCAAATGTGGCATCTTTCATGCAACTATAGACACATTAATTCTGGATGGAGTGACTGTAATACAGGAGGAATTTCTTCCATTTAGGACTAAGTGAACTAGTTAACTCTCCAGTGCTACAATAAAATACCAGAGGCAGTTAATTTATTAAGACTCACAGTTCTGGAAGTCCCAGTTCAAGACTGAGTGGCCCTGTCACTTTAGGAGCCTGGTAATGGAGTATGCTGAGGAGCAAACCACTCACCTTATGACCAAAGAAGGAGACAAAGAATCCAGGATCCGACAACCCTCCCAAGGACATGTTCCTAAAAACCTAAAGACCTTCCATTAGGCTTTACCTCCCACCACTTTCTAGAAGCAATACCATGGGAAACAAACCTCTAATGTAGTGGCCATCAGAGACACCCATTCAAACTACAGTAAAGACTGTCTCACTGTTAGACAACACAATAAATAGTCAGTGATATGGTATAGCAAGAACCACTCTAAAGCAGTATATGGATGTATACATATACACACATATATACACATGCTTTTAAATGCACATCTAGTATATGGACTAATGTTATTCTCATTTTACAATGATACTACTAAATCACAGAAGTTGAACAATGCGTGTGCATGTGCAAGATCACATGGCTAACGTGGTAGTGCCATGCTATTCATACTCATCCCATATCAAATTCTGAACCCTTACTACCTGCTGCACAGCCAAACACCTATGCGGGAAAATCACTGATTCTCATTTTGACTAACTCAGAATGAGGCAGGGAGAGTTCAGTTGCTTTTACTGTGGATTATTATTATTATTATTATTATTATTATTATTATTATTATTGCCAAGGAGAATTAAAGGAGAAGGAAAAGTACTTAAGGAGGTATGAAAACCCAAGATAGGTATAGAGATTTTAGGAGAATTCCCAATACCCTTGATGAATTCAAGTCTTACTTTCATGGCAATTGCAATGAGTTGCCATGGAGAAAAGTAATCTGTCAGTCACCTACATGAAATTAATTCTAACTATCAAAGATGAGGAGGTATAATTTTCAAAACATGTACTTTGCAAATGGGAAGTTGCTAAATTTACACGGACTTTAGAAAGTTCTTTTCTCTTTTCAGAAGTAAGAATGCTTTCTGAGTTGTTTAGTCTTAAGCAGACAAGACCAGGCAAGGAGGGAGAATGGAAAGTGGCTGGCATGACAAAGGTCTTTGAATGTTTGAAGGCTTGTCACATGAAAATGAATTACATTCATGCCCCTCTGTTCCTGTGGCTGCAACAAGAATATAAAGATTAAAGGCAGGAGAAACTTGACTCAGCATTTTAAAGGTATGTCCAAAATGCTAATGAGTGACTAGAATTTGATTTCTTTGGGAAGTAATACATTGCCTGGCATTGGAGATATGCATGCTACGTATTGTAATGGAAATTTAAATAATTTTATCTTCCCACTCATCTAAAGATTCCCAAATTCCAACACTAGATGATAATTAATGGCCCTTTTCAGCCCCCAAATGCTAAATACAGCATATCAAACTTTCTTCCTCCCATGTAGTTTTAAAGTGATCAGATGGTCACCAAGAACTCATTTTACTTTAATATGCCATAAAATCAGACATTAAAAATAATTTAAAAGAACTAATTAACTTAAAAAGAAATGGCCGAGAATCCCCATCCTCAAATTGCAACTTATTTAATGCTAGCACTTTCCTTTATGGTCCATAATATTTACAGGCTCACATTCTCATAGAAATACAAAATGCTGAAGTGGATTTATGATGCTTTATTTATTACACATCATCAGGCTCCATTGATCTCATAAATGACACAATATAACTTAACAAGTTGCACATTCTTCTATCAACAAATACAAACTAACGTCAATTACCAAATCATTTAAATGCGAATTACATAAGGTTAAATTTTGACACAGCCCAAAAAATATCTTCAGGCTATCTATAATTTATATATTTACATGCATGCTTGAAAGTATAAAATGGAGATTCGACATAGTGATATAAAGATGGGATTGTTCTTCTGTAAATATTCCCAGAGAAAAGAACTCTCTGGAAGTATTCTTTTCAAGTAGAGGGGATACCTTAGGATCATGAATATAGTCTGATCAGAAATATAGTCTGTTGTTGAATGAAATTTCTAGCAATAATGACAAAGGATATTTATAAATTTTAATAACTTTTAAGTACTCCTTTCTTTGGACAAGCTAGCAAAATGAGAGGCTCAGTAGTGCTTTTATTACTTATTAGCCTTTAAATGTTCATCAACAGAGATTTTAGTTTTCTTGATTTTTTTTCTCAATTTTGAATTTTCACCCTCAAAAGGTGCTGTATTTGTTTGATAGAGAAGGCTGGAATAAGTTTTCAAGTCTCAGCCTCAGCAGGTTTCATTCCAATCCGTCACTAGAGCCCTTAGTGATCACTGTGAAGCCACTTCTACACCACTGAGGACGAGCAGATGTGTCTCTGAGTTTAATATGTAACCTACTGCACTATGTTCTTCTCCACCTAAATACTTATAACTTTATTACTAAAACCATTTGGGCAATCCAAACCTAGAAACTGTCATTGTGTCATATCAGTGATGAGAACGAAACTAGCCTCTTCTTTCAAAGGGACATAGCTTGATAAAAATGCATGGTATTCATAAACTGAATTGTCAAATGGTAACTCCTTTGTACAAATACTTAGACAATAAAAATATATTCTTAAAAAAATTTACTAAGTGGGAAGTAATATAGCAAAGAAACCAAAACATTTATTATAAAAACCTTCCCTCAACCTTCTCAATTTTAACACCTTCCCGAATTAAGGATATATTTGCACTGCTGTCATTAAAAACTATCTCATTTATTAACATCTAAACAGAAAGATAGCTTTGCCAACAACCAATATCTTTCTAGAGTTTACAGAGAAAATAAGAAGTCCTCTGCAATCCATGCCTGTCCCCCTGACCTTACCTCCACCACACACCTGCTGTTTATTTAATTTTAGCCCCCACACCTCTTCAGAAGCCATACCGACCAAGTCTTCTCCCACCGTAGGGCCTTTGAACCTTCAGGACCTTCTTCTAGTGACATCTGCTCCCTTCTCTACAATCTGTCTTCTTTACTCCATTTCTTTCATATCCCAGACAACTCCACTTCCCATGTGCATCGAGTTATTTGAACTGTTGGTACATTCCTGGCCATGGAGTTCAATATAGCTATTAAGCCAATACCAGTACCCTCTTACCTGCCTAGTGAATACCTCTCCATTTTCCTGATGTCACATCAATTGAAGCTTTCTTTCCATTTCTAATTTCTAGTAGAAAGTACTCATCTATTCTTTGTTGCCCCAGCTATCTTTGGAAGAGCTACCTAGCTCAGTAGTAAAATGGCTGTATGGAGTCCATTTATTTCCATGCCCATCTCTGTTACCACTTTGTGGTGGAGGGAGAAAATGGAGGAGGAGGAGGAGAGGAAGGAGGAGGAGGAGGGGGAAGAAGAAGACAGAAGGAGGGACAGGGGAAAAAGAAGAAGGGAATGGGAGAAGGAAAAAAGGAAATAGATTCTTCCACCCGAACTGCCCTTGAAATACTCTGGCTGGCTGTCAATAACCCACACTTCTGCTCATGTTGTTTCCATGAGCCAGCTCCTGAATACTGGTCTGTTTAGATGCCTTTTTCCATCCCTGCCCTTTTAGCATGGATTTAAGAATCCTCCCTCTCAGTGATCATGAACTCTCTTGTTGGTTCAAGCATTTCCCCCTTGTTTTGTTATCTCTTCCTCACACCAGGGTCACACAACATGCTGAATAAGGTTAATCGCTTCACTAATTCGCCGTTTTCCTGATACTCAGCATCACTTTTATCACCTTCTATTCAATGATGAGTTGAATTCATTACCAAGAGTTTCTGCATGAAGGTCAGTTCAACTTCAAATTGTATGCTAAGACAAAAAAGAAAAAGAAAAGGATAATCCCACATTACCACGGTGCTGAAATGTTTCTCAAAAATGTGGTCTGGCTGTACATTCTGTTTATCTCACTTAATATATTGTAACCTATCTTGAATACAACTCTGCTGCCTCTATCCTGACACTTCCAGCAAAGTACATGTCTGCTCTGAGCAGATGCAACCAGGGAAAATATCCACAGTGTTCTAGGGCCATTACAAGGCTATGAGCCCATCCATTAAATAAAACCAATGTCCACTCTCAGAATATTCAGTATGATTGAAGACAGAAAAAAAATCAAAGCTTTTGGTAAATGTAATGGAACAATAGTAATATGAACAAGAATAACAAGGATAGCTGAAATTTGGTAGAGTCTCAGTGTGTGCAGCCAAAGTACTTTGTCTGAACTAATTCAAACTCTGACTTGAACCCAAACTGTCTTGATTTGAGACTCTCAAATCAAATGGAGTGACCCTCAAATCCCATTCCTTATCTATCCCTGGATTCATTTGTCTACCTGGCACTCCACGTTCCTGACTTGTTGGCAGGCACTCTTGGTGAATACACTGATACTCTGTGACAGACACAGTATACCCAGACCCACAGTTTCCATGGTCTAGAGAGTAATATAAAGGACTCCTTCTGAAATTGTCTATGAAGAAAGGTATAGATAAGATAGGGGGGAGGCAGAGCAAAGAAACAGGCATATCATCCATGATGAACATGGCAGAAGACACTATTTGGAAGTCATTTGCCCAGTCACGAATGGGAGGGACTTCAGGAAAGGCTGTCCCTGGAAAGGAAAATATAATTCTCATCACTTTTCTTCAGGCAATTGTTTTTTCCTCCAAAACCATCCTTAAAATTCCTCAAGAAGTCACCCCTTTGTGACACTGATCAAAATACATTATACTCATGAATTTATATGATGGGCAGAAACCTCTTTGTACATCTATTTAAAGAGAAGTTAAAAATTAAAATAAATAATTTATGTTTCTCTAACCTATGTAATGGCTAATCTTATATATCAATCTTATATATCATGTGATCAACTGGATCACATGCTATCTGGACATTTGGTCAAGTATTATTCTGGAATTGTCTGTGAAGTGTTTCTTGATTAGAGAAACATTTGAATCAGAAGGGCTTATGAAAGCAAACTGCCCTCCTCAATGTGGAGCTTGTGGGGGGGTGGAGTGGAGAGCACTGAATCAATGGCTAATCTCAAACAGAACAAAAGACAAGGGAAGAGAGAACTTGCTCCCTCTGTCTGTATTTATTTGCCATTATCTTGAAGTAGTTGTAGAAAGAGGTTTCCATTCATGTACCCATTTTTAAGTACAATTCATCTTGATTACTGTTCGTTTTTGAACTGACACATTGTACTAGAACTTTCTTGCTTTTCGGGCCTTTAGACTCAGACTAAATTATACTACTGGCCTTCCTGATCTCTAGTGTACAGATGCAGATTGGACATTTCTCTGTCTTCCTCATTGCATTAGCAAATTCCTTATGGTCTTCCTTTATTTGTTTCCATTTATATGCTTTTTCTTGTGTAAATGTATATGACCCCCTATAAGTTCTGTTTCCCCTGTGAACTCTAATTAATATCACCTTATTCTCATCACCTTTTCTGCATTTTCTCAGAATAAGTACATCCTTCATTAGTGCATCCCAAATACAGATCCGAGGATATGGCTGTATCTCCATAGCAACAGGGTAAATCCTCACAGGGAGAAATCATACAACTCAGTACTCTCCCCCACTTCATTACATCAAATAACCACTGAATAGGTATGACTGATTGGCAACCTGATCTAGGATTTCCCAGCACTTGACAGGAGCAGAAAGGAGTCTTTTGTTCCTATGGCTATGTGTCCTCTCTGACAGCATGGGAAAGAGCTAGTACCCTGCCAGAGAGGTTTAGAGGCCGGTCAGATTCCACAGACTGAGCCTGGTGAAACCACAGACAGAAGAGTTTCCTATCACAAACAGCCCACTGAGTGTAGCTGATGACTGAATCATACTCTCATTACAAGCACTAATTCTTGAGCCAACTACAAAGAAGTTTTGTCTCCCTCATGAGTCTGATTCCACTTCATTCCTAAATATTTATAGATAAAACCCTTAAAAAAAACCCTTTCATTTAATCATAAAAAAACAGTTAAGAAAGCATTCATTACAGTGAAATCTATCTAATTAGGACTTATGGAAAGCAAATCTTCTGCCCTAGTGGGAATTCTCCATTTCAGAATATAATTGAGACTTGCATCCATCTATTTCACATGTGTGCCTAAGCAAGCATCATTCTAATCACATGAGGATACAATACTATAAGCGTGACAAAATCCTTGTCTCCTAAGACTAAAAAGGAAATAAGAAAACAAAGTTGATCCAATGCATACAATCTTTGCTAAGTGTCACAAAGCAGTTAAAAGCAGCATTGAATAACAGAAGTTGAAATCAGTTTGTCATTTCTGTGTGCGCTCATGTGTTTGGCTATTTTAAGTAGTTCAGGTAAGGCCTCTCCATGATGGTGAAATATGGAATGTAAATTAAGAAATAATCTAAGAAAAGGTGATATCAGGTACTTAGATGGCAAGAAGAAAGGCACCAAACAGGCATAAACTTGTTGTATTTGAGTGACAAGAAAGTTAATATGGAACAGTGAGCTTTAGAGAGAATAGTCACAAGACAAAGGCAAGAAATAGCCAAGGGACGAATCATGTAGTTTTGTAAAGCTTAATAAAGAATTTGAAAGAAATCCATCAGCGGCAGGAAATGATCATCTGTGCTGGCTACAGAATGCTCACGAAAGGACAAAAGTGGACCCCTCATGACATGGTAAAATGATCACATAAACAAGGTGAGTAAATAGAAAGTCTAAACTTTGCATGTTATGATGTAAGGGTTTTAGAATACATTCTACAGGAGAGCCTGACAGGACTTGCTGAAGTTTTGGATGGGTGACGGAGAGAAAAACTTGTTTCTAGAGAAATACAGGAAAATGAAAAAGCTCCAGTTTCAAGGACACTCATTTGAAGGAAATTTTCTAAATTTTTTCTGGCAACCTTGTTCTTAGAATTCTTTAATCCTCTTCTTTAAAAGAGCCTTTGAGATTTCAGTTTTTATCAAACTAAGGCTGTTAGTAGTTCCAGAGTTTCCTTTTGAAAAAAACAAATATAAAGAACAGCACTGACAATGAAGAACATGACTAAATCTACAATCAAGAACACTTCATACCTGTAATTACAAAGCAACTTTATTTTTGTTACTTACTGTCCTTGGTTGCTGTGTTTATATTGTTTTTTTATTTGCCTTACTTTTTTATTAGAGAATTTATTAATGTTGATTTTTACATCATTTTTTAAATGACAAGTTTAACATACAAGTATTCAAGGAGGGAATCTCTATTTACAATCACTGGGACTTAGTATTTAGAACTTCATTACAATTAGGCTAAGGGTTTGTATGTCGTAGAAACATATTAATTTAAGAAATAAAACATTATGTCTTTAGAGTCATAGGTTTTTATGTCTATATAGTTATGTTTATATTTCCATTACCATGTCCATAGCTTTGGGTATGCAGTTATTGAGTCCTCGCTCTTGTACTCTTTGGATTTGCCTTACTTTTGAATAAAATTCCTTCATATCCCTTAAATTACTTTAAATAATTTGAAGTACAATGATTGCCTAAAATTGCAAGGCAAAGCCTCAACTTAAAAACAGGGTATGTGCCAGACGACACTGGCCCATGCCCATATTCCTAGTTACTCAAAAGGCTGCGATTTGAGGAGGTCAGTTCAAGGTCACCTAGAGGAAGGAAAGTCTGAGACTTTCATCTCTAATTAACCTGTTGTGGCTCAAGTAGTGGAGTACTAACATTGAACAAAAAGGAAAAAGACGCTCAGGTGTTAATCTTTAATAAGGGAACCAAAAATGTAGGATGGAAAAAAGACAGCCTCATCAACAAGTGGTGCTGGCAGAGCTGCTTAAGCACCTGCAGAAAACTAAAATGGGATCCTTCTATGTCACCCTGCACCAGAATTAATGGATCAAAGATCTTGAGGTAAAAGCAGATACCCTGAAACTTTACAAGAAGGAATAAAGAATACATTAGATCTCCTTGGCACAGGTCGGAACTTTCTTAATAAAGATCCAGAAACACAACAAATTAAAGAAAGTTTGGACAAATGGGACTGCAGTAAATTGCAGAGCTTCTGTATGGCAAAGGATATAGTTATCAAGTTAAATAGAAAGCCCACAGACTGGGAGAAGATCTTTACTAGCCATACAATAGACAAAGGCCTCATATCTAAAATATATCTATAGCTCAAAAAAATGAATCTCTCCAAAACAAATACTCAAAGAAACAACCACCCCATTAAAAGATGGGCCAAAGACTTAAAGAGAGACTTTTCTGAAGAAGAAATCATGGCCTATAGACACATGAAGAAATTCTCAACATCTCTGGCCATAAAAGAAATGCAAATCAAAACAACTTTGAGATTCTACCTCACTCCAGTTAGAATGGCCAGGATCAAGAAATCTAATAACAACAGATGCTGAAGGGGATGTGGACAGGAGGGATCACTACTACACTGTTGGTGGGAGTGCAAACTCGTTCAACCACTATGGAAAGCAGTGTGGCAGTGCCTCAAAAGACTAAAGATAGAGCTCCCCTATGACCCAGCAATTCCACTACTTGGCATTTACCCAATCATCCAGAAACAAGGACATACTAAATCCACCAGCACAACAATGTTCATTGCAGCACTATTTACCATAGCAAAGATATGGAACCAACCTAGATGTCCGTCAGTTGATGAGTGGATCCACAAGATGTGGTATTTGTACACACTGGAATTCTTTGTTGCTGTCAGAAAGAATGACATCGCCCCATTTGTAAGGAAATGGAAAGACTTGGGAAAAAATCATATTAAGTAAATAAGTCAGACCCAAAGGAACATAGGCACAATGGTTTCCCTCAGTTGTAATAATTAGTACATATCTAAGACTCTTCTAGCAGAGGATTACAATAGCTCAAAACTTAGGTACATAAGGTCATACAGAATGAGACTAAATGAAAGGAACTCTAGGATATGGAAACAAGAGCTTTATCTTGTGTGACCGTTGTTCTTAGTGTACTATATTATTTCTCTTCTCTTTTTCTGCCCTTTGGTTAATTTCATATTGTTACTGTATCTGACTTTGTTACCTGGCATATTGTATATGCATTTATTTGTTTACTTGAAATAGGGAAAGGAAGGGGGGAAACAAGATGATTGGGAGGGGCTGAGGGAAGGAAATGGGGATAAAAACACGAGAAGTGTATCATCAGTATCAATGTGTGAGAAATAATGTAGCTACTACCTGACATGTGTAACTGTAACCCCTCTATACATTATCCCAACAATAAAAAAAAGCTCAGTGTAATACTAAACCCTGAGGAAAAGCTCTATGACCAGTACACACGAGACAGACAGACAGACAGACAGACGGACAGAACAATATTTGGTTCAGGGATGCACAGATACACATGCCTGTAATCCTAGCTACTCAGGAAGCTGAGATCTAAGGAACACAGTTCAACATCATTCCAGGAAGAAAAGTCCATGAGACTCTTAGCTGCAACAAACTACTCAGAAAAAGCTAGACGTGGCATTGTGGCTTAAGTGGTAGAACACTAGGCTTGAGCAGAGCTCAGAGATAGCACTCAGTCACTGAGCTCAAGCTCCAGGACGAGTATACACACACACACACACACACACACACACACACACACACACACACACACACACCCCTTCAGAGACAGTTCCTATGCCCTGAGTTCAAGACTGCAGAGAGAGAGAGAGAGAGAGAGAGAGAGAGAGAGAGAGAGAGAGAGAGAGAGAGAGAGAGAGAGAGAGAGAGAGAGAGATTCTACCTTGCCTTTTTCCAGGGGTGAAGCTCATTTTCTCCCTTCATAGCCAGTTTCGATTTCTGATGTTTCTGGAGTTGTGGATAATGGCATGGAACTAAAGGGAAGAGAATTAAATGGAAAAAGCAAACCACTCCCCTGACTGACATAGCCAGCTTGGACTTTTAGCCTGACAGGTCATTAGAATAGGCTTCTTCTTTCTCCATGTAATGGACATACTCACCAAATATTAAGATATCCATCCATTGCTAAGGCAGGACCCCTGGAGGGAATGTATCTATACTCCAAGTACTCATGAAAATCATCCTAAGCTTCTTTACTTAGGCCAACTAAGAGCTCTTCTAGACCTATGACAAGTCTCATTCACCTTTGTGGACAGTGGACACTGAGAAAGGAAATCTCACAGACATAACCGCCCACAACAGGATGGATACAGGTGAATTCCACACCAGTGTCACGCATCTGGCGCAGGTAAGCTGTTTTTCACTCTGGCTTCTGACAGGATCCCAACCAGTTGCTTAGAACCTTTCAAACTGCAAGCAACTTACAATAATCTCAATGAACTCTCAATGTTCTTCTCTGGGCATTTATCTTTATCTGTGTGTACTACAGTACCAAAACACCATTAGCTTCAGTAATTTATAAACAACAGAATCTCCTATCTCTAAAGGCTAGACAGTCCAAGACTGAGGCACCAACAGATTTCATGTCTGGAAAAGGACTGCTTTCCTATAGATGGTCATCTATGCATTGAAGCTTCACATGGCAAAAGGCCAGTGCATCACTCCCAGGCTCCTTTCATAAGACATCAGCCGTATCCTGAGAGCTCTATACCCATGAACCATTGCTACCGAAGGCTCCATCTCCTAATGCCATTGCTACCAAAGGCTCCATCTCCTAATGCCATTGCTTTGGGGATTAGAAACTCAATACATGAATATTCAACACATAAATGAGCTTATTACAGCACTTCTGGTTTCATTTCCCTTTTGTATATTAATGGGATTCCTACTGCATAAACAATTCTCTTCAATATGCCCTTTACCCCTAAGTTCCCTTTTCGGGAGTTAGAAGTCAGCCACTTCTTAGTAATTATATTTTTCAAATTCAAATCAACATTCTCTCATAACTTAGTTATCTGACACTCCTATTTTAATACTCTCTTATGCAACCATTAGTCAGTAGACTCAGCGTTAATGAATAGCTGGGCTGAGTTTGGTCTTAATGAGTCGATAAAATAACTGCAGTTGCCTGATCTAAACATCACACATTCTGATAATGGCATTTGTACAAAACATTTTATCATGCCTTACTTATATCCATTCCTCTTCCATGTTTATGACCTTCATAAATTCCTGTATTTGGTCATTCTCCACAGTAGATCGTTTGGTGTTCACAGAGATGCCTACACAGTGTCAGTTAGCTCACTCAGTAGACACATTTCTGTTTCACAGAGTTTCTGAATTCCTCCTGCAATCTTTCAGTGCTGTTTCATTTCTCACTAGTCATCACACAAGTCAGGAGAATAGGTAATAAAATTATTTATGTTCTGGGCCAGGTGTGTGTGGCCTAGTGGTAGAGTGCTTGCCTAGCATGCACAAAGCCTGGAGAGGGTCCGTTGGGGGGGGTGATATGTTTGATTCCTCAGCACCACAAAAACAAACCAGAAGTTGTAGTACGGCTCCAGTGGTAGAGCATAGCCTTGAGAATGCTCAAGAACAGTGCCCAGGCACTGAGTTCAAGCCCCAGGACTGGCAGGAAAAGAAAAAGAAAAAGAAAAATTACTGAAGCTGGTAAGTATCAAGCTTCATATTTACAGTGAAGCTCCTGGAAAATGTATCTAAACCGCCTATTCTCAACTGCTGTGGCTTCAGAGGTCTCAGGTGGAGTCCAGGACTCATTGTGATGAGCAACCAGTGATGCAGAAACAGGCCTCTCCATCTCTCATCACACCAAGACTGAAGACCCTCACATAGTTTCCCTTTCCCAGGCAGGAAGTGCAGACATAGGATTATGTTTGAAACTGAAACATCCTGTTATACTGGCCTCAGGTCATCTACCTTAAACAGACCAGTCCTAGTTTTCTCCTCATTCTCATTTTAGAGACACACCACTAGAGTGAAAACATAATGAAGACACCACAGTCTTGTATTTTTGATCTTGTTTCTATTATTGCCCTAGACAATTTCCGAAAGCCTTCCTTTGTGAGTTCTCATTCTTTCCACTCAGGATGCAGACAGATAAGTCAGGGACTAGAGCCATTAAAAAGACTGTATAAAGAGATTCTTTCATGTTTAACTGCCTTAGTTCTACCAAGGCTTTTCTGAAGACCAAAGCGGTTGCCCACACCTCTCTGCTACCTTGTTATTACCAAAAGTCTTTTGAAAGGATATTTGAACTTGTGAGTTATTCTCGTTAATTGATTGAGAGGTTTCCACCTCTTTGGGAAATATAGCTTAGAATGAGGCAGGGGAGAAAAACCAAAGGGGGTCAAGGTTTCACAGAACAGTTATACTCTTAATGAACCAACTGGTCTTTGGCTAAAATATAAAGAGAAATCTTGATTTATCCATTAAGCTTACTTGGTTCACATTTGCCCTTTTAGTATTATAACTCCTGACTCTGAAAATCTGCAGTTTTCCAAGTGAGCTTCCTATAACTGCTGATGTCTAAATTGCTGCCACTTTTATTATTATCCTCTGGGTTAGTCCCTTTACTGTCACTGTGACAAAACACTTAAACAACACCTAAGGGAGGGGATGGAGGGAAGGTGGGAGGCAGGAGCTGGGAATCTGATGTCCTCTTTACATATCTGTTCAGAGTGACCCATCTTCTTCCTACTAGTGAATTATTTCTTAAAGGTTCCAGCACCTTCAAATACTGCCACGGACTAGAAGCCAAACTTAAACATGTGGTTCTAAAGACCATTCAATATCCATTATAACACTCTCAGAACCGAGTGCTTACTGGGTCCTACTATGCCCTCTGCCTTTATTTCTAGAATTTTGCCAGCTTCCATTATGAAGTGAAATTGAGTTAGGAATTCACTACTTCCTGCCCAGCAGGCTCACCATGGTCCATGCAAGGGGCACTGGACTACGCCTGAATTATTCATGAGAAAGTCACACTAACATCCTATTTCAGATGCTGAGGAGCTGTGTGCAATTACCTTTGGATGAGGACAGATGAACAAGAAAGTTCAGATTCCAGTCTCTTGACAGACTTCTTTCTCCCCAGTGCCCCTATGAAGTCTGTGCACCCAGTGGAAAGTGCAAAGTCAATAGTCTCAGATGCTTCTTCAAAGGGAAGACTGAATGTTCATGTTCAAAAAAAATAATAGGTTGAAAGCCCTGTCTCCCCAGTATAATAGTATTTAGAGATCTCACACTGACAAAGGGTCAAATAAAGACATGATAATGAGGCTCTAGTGACAGTATTAGCTCCAGTATAAGAGGAAACACTGAATTGAACTCTCAAGTATCTCTCTCTCTCCTCTTTCTCGCTCTCCTCTCTCTCTCTCTCTCTCTCTCTCTCTCTCTCTCTCTCTCTCTCTCTCTCTCTCTCTCTCTCTCTCTCTCTCTCTCTCTCTCTCTCTCTCTCACATGCACACGTGCAAGCACAATATTTAAGCTGAGAAGAGAGTCTTTCTTAAACATTGACCTTGACGGACCTTGACTAACTCCTGTTCTAACTCCAGAAGTGTAAGAAAATAAGTTTCTGTTGTTTAGACCACCACTTGCCCTCTGGTATTTTGCCATGGCAGACTCAGCAGACTCTAAAATAATAATGACTAATTATATATTAATATACTAATTTTATTGTCATGATAAATAATCCTATATGTCACTAATGATAACACAATCATTAACAATAGAAAAGCAACGTATGGCCACAATAACACAAGGTTCCTGAGCATATCGAAATCTTCCTTTGATTAAAAAATGTGATTTTTCACTAGTGATGCATTGCTTGTGATTGTTTACGCTTGCCCATTCTGTCTTTTTTTCTGAGTTATAATAAAATACCAGTATGGATGAAAAAAATGTGATTTTTAAGTAATAATGTGGGAATATCATTCATTCTCCTATACATAGAAAGCTTTATTTGGAGTATTGGTGGCAGTTTTGTGAACAGCCTGGTTTTAGCAAGTTCAACTTTCCTTTAAGAGCACATGAGCTATGTCTCATCTTTCCACTGGTGCTTAGGTTAACTTTCCTTGTCTGGATTTTCTAAACTCTAAAACTAAAATAATGGTTTTTAATCTGGAAAGCTGAGAAAAGAAGCAGAGATAATCTGGGTAACACAGTAAGTACCGTACTTGGCATATAGTGAGTACAGAATGCCTGATGTCTCTCAACTGGCTGTGAGACTAAGTACTGAACCATAGTACAGAGTCCATGCAGCATTCCCTGTGTCAGAAAGTCCTCAGTACAAAAATGCTTGTAGAATAAATACAGCAATGAATCAATCTATCAATAAAAGGATATGGGAGCTGAAGTCATTGCTCTGGTAAGTAAACTTAAAAGTCTGTTAGCTATATGCCCTAGCCAAGTCCACCAAAAGCATCCATGTAACTGAATCAAATGGACTAATCCCTACTCTCTCTGTGGGCAGTTTAGGAAACGGAGGAGAAGACTGATAGGAGGTGGGCTTTCTTAGGCCACTTTAGAAGAAAGTTTACATAAACAGAGCACTGACTTGAATTGGATGTTATCAGAAAGTGAGTATAAGTCTATGCTTATCTTAATAAATTTTACCTACACTAAGAAACTACTAGCACTGTCATTGGTAAAGAAGAAGTAGCACTCACTCGTGGGGAGAAGGAAGAAGAAAATCCAGAAGGCTCACTGTTTACTCTAGAAAGGACTGTAAGTTTTGGATCTCTGGGTTGCAGAGGAGACACACTAAATATTGAAAATGCAGGTTTACTGGAAGGCTGGAGGAAGACAATGCCTTTGAAAGACAAAGAGGGAAAAAGCAGGATGGGCAGAAACAGGATGAGGCCAGTAGAACTTCAAGATGGCACTGAACATATGACAGGACTCTGCTGTCCCAGAGAGCCATTCAGAATCATTGGCTGGCATTCTATATGGCCTCACTGTCTTCCTAGGAATTCTCCAGAAAGATTTTAGCATCCGTGTAAAAGCTTTGAGTCCTGAGAGTTGTTCAGTGGCAGATCATCATCAGTGAACTGCCTTCCCTGAGAAACCAAATTCTTTCATGATAAAAGATCCAAGTGGCTCATTGCATGGCTCTCAGAGGTGTATTCTCTGAGGAATAAGGACTCTTTCCCAGGAGTGACTGTAGCCACAGTGAAGGTCTCCTCATCTTAATCAATCATCACTTAGATGAAGCAGCTTGTTTAGAAATGTTTTGCTGAAACAAAATGCGTGAAGCTAGATATTTTATATAAAGAAAAGAGGTTTACTTAGCTCATAGTTCAAGATGCTAGGAGTCCAAGATTGAGCAGCCTCATCCATCTGACCTGTGATGAAAGCACCTTGTCTGCATCACAATGTGGCAGAGAAATGGAAAGGGAAATGGCCACTGGCAGAATTGGACAAATGTATGGGGAAGCGTCACTCTTTGAAATACCTCACTCTAGTAAGAATAAAGTGAGTTTATGAGACATGCAAGAATCCCTTCCCCATGACCTAGTTACTCACACTAGGTCCCATCTCTTAAAATTCTCCAACCTCAATACCACCATGCAGGGGACCAAACCTCACAGAGCATAACTTTTGGCAATACATTGAAATCATACCAAAACTTAGCAAGAATATACCACAATAATGAAAAAAGAAATATTTGCAAAAGCTAAATTGAACTGTAGTAACTACTATTAACTAAGAAGATTACCTGTGGAAATGAACAAATACATAGTCACAGCAATATGTCCACTGGTTTATTTCTTTATTTTCTAGGTAAGAAGACCAATCCACAGTGAGATAAATTCACTTGTCTACAAACACAGGATGATAGAACAAGGTAGAAGCTAGGCCATTCTATCCATTCACTGTTGGTTAAGAATCATCAATTCACAATAGAACTATTGTATTTTCATCAAATCACCATTCTGTTTCCAAAGCATGAAATGCTAAGTGCCTGTAACACTGCTAAGTACCGTTAATCATACCAGTACTTAACAACTTGGGATATGTTTTCAAAAAGAGTCATATAGCACCTTGTATTATGGCAGGCATTTTTAATTGCTTTGGATTTTCAATCCATTAAATGTTGCTTCCGCTAAAACAGATCCATATGTGCCAAGTGGGAAGGTTCCTTTGGCTGAATTTCCTAGCTTGCATAAAATAGCCTGCATGTTTATAAAATCAGTAGAAAACTTAATACTCCAAGTGGAATGTTGGTTCTTGCATATCTTAGCATCTGTCTTCATTTTGGGATCATAGCCAGAGGTGTTACATATTTTATATAAAAACCCACAAATTATGCACAAAGGCAATGGTGGAATGCTCTATTTCCTAGAAATACCTAAATGACAGGACAGATTTTAGGAGAGTAGTAATATAGTTTTGTCATATTGCAGAGTATAAAATTATGGTTAGTAAATATTAAGGCTTTGAAATGATTGTGCCCTCAACAATTTCTAAACAGTTTTCTATGTTTATGAGACTCAGGAGTCAGACAAAAGAGGGACCATCTCTTTTTTTATAATTACCATTGTTTTCCTTTTTTTATTTATTTTTTATTGTAATTAGTAAAAGGGGTTACATGATATTTGCCAGATAGAAGGTGCATTAATTCACATACATTGATACCCTTTCACATGTCTTGGTACCCATCTCTTTTAAATAGTATTTCTACTGTTATTCCCTCCTAGCTAAATTCAAAGAATAAGCATGCAATTTTGCACTATTGGGAAAACAATAGACAGACATCTAGATATGTAATAAGGTGCAAGAAACTCACCTAACCAGGGACATCTCAGACTTAAATATCTGACAGCACTGCTGGAATCGGTTGACATCCTGAGGCCATTTCTTAGGTCACTGAAGAAGGGGTGGACAGCTTCTTTCCTCTCTCACGAATGTCTGTACTTCACATCCTTTTGCCATAGCTCTTATCACAATTTTAATTCTCCCTTATTTCAACATTTGTCAGATGTCTGTCTCACCTCAGGTCTATCAGCAGCTTGAAAGCAGGGGCTAAATTTCCCTTGTTTTCAACATTCCAGGGACTGAGGTTCATAGGATATCAATAAATGCAGTTTTCTTTCTTCAGACTCAATATTGGGTCAATCTTTTCCTTCTATTAGTAGACAATCAATAATGGTCCATACCAGGCCTAATTGTAGCTCATCTTATTCAGATTTCCTACTCACAGTTTTCTTGTCCATTCATTCACCTCACTATCCACTACCTAACTTTGTATATAACTACTACCAATTATCATGGGAAATTATCAATATTCTTAAATTCTTTTGTCACACAATGGTTATGTAGATCAATTACTAGAACATTCTTTTGTGTGTATTCATTTCTAATATGTTTATTCAAGTATAACATAACACTGAAAAGCATGCAAATAAATCATAGCTATAAAACTTGACAAATTCTATGTAATATGCAACTAACATAACCAGAAACAGCATTACCAAATACTACCACCAGGCTCCCCCAGTTCTTCTTGAGACACTCTCTTCCCAAGCATGTGCAAAACTGTCTGGAGCTGTAATTAATTTTTCTGGGGATGGTCTTTTAAAATGTACTCACATAGCATGTACTTTCAAGCCTACTCTCTTTCTTTGAACGTGTTTGTGAGATCATCTTTACTCCTGAGCAATCCATGAATTTGATATCTCTCTCTCTCTCTCTCTCTCTATATATATATATATATATATATATATGTGTGTGTGTGTGTGTGTGTGTGTGTGTATATATATACATACACACACACACGCACACACACACACACACACGCACACACACACACACACACACACACACACACACACACACACAACTTATTTCCTAAGAACTTTTTAAGGAGTATTTAAAATTAGTAACAAGTTGTTTTCAAAATTTACTATTACACTTGAGAGCAGCACAAAGACCTAATCTTCTTTTTTCTTTGTCACATGAACATAATAATGTACTTGTAGCTTTGTAAAAGAACATAGATTTGGTGGGTAGGATAAAACCATGTGCTACAAAGTTATGGAGTCTGACAGGAGTCAAATTCCAGATTGTACAAATGCTTTCATCTCTTATATCTTTGTTCCCTAACCTCTAAAGTGGAAACAACACTGGTTTGTAAATGAGATTATGGAGAAAATGTCTGATGTGTGATAGATAGTTCATAAACATCACTGAGGGATTTTTCTCATTGCTGAGGGAATCAATCCTACATAACCAATTTAAATCTTCTATTCTCAAGCATCTTTGATAAGCCTTATCTTCAACACCTCACCCCCACTGCACCCTCGGCAGTCAGGTCTCACAGGTTCTGTTTTGTTTTGTTGTCAGTTGTTGGGTTTGGACTCAGGATCTGAATGCTATTCTTGAGCTCTTTTGCTCAAGACCAACACTTTGCCACTTTGAGCCACAGTACCACTTCTGGCTTCTGAGAGATTAATTGGAGATAGCCGTCTCACTGGGACTTTTCTGACCAGGCTGGCTTCAAATAAGAATTGAGGCAATTTAGCCTCCTGAGTTGCTAGGATTTCAGGAATGAGCCATCAATGCCTGGCAGGTCTCATGGTTTATGTATTTCCTTTCTTTTTTTTAATTTATTTTTTATTTTTTCATATATTTTTATTGTAATTAATAGAAGGTTACATTATATTTGCCAGATAGAAGGTGCATTAATTCACATACATTGATACCCTTTCTCATGTCTTGGTCCCCATTTCCCTCCCCCCTACCCCTCCCCTCATCTTGTATTTCCTTTCTTATAGGGGAAGAAAACAAAGTTCATCTAATTTTAAGAGAAGGCACAAATTGATGCTTACCTGTCTTCACCTTGCTATGTCATTCAAATACCGAATCATCAGACCTTGAACACAGTTGAGCCTGACTTCAGCTAGGCATGTTTCTCTTCTAATGTATAGGTACAAAAGTCCTTTTCCTCTCCATCCCAGAGAGGTGTCTATAGAGGTATCTAAAAACACATTCGCCACCAAATGTGTTCTTACATTGAATACATCATATGCACTTAAGCAGTCTTCTAGTTTATTCTTTATCACCTAATGCTTACTTGTATTTTTTTTAGTTGCTCTGATACATTCAAGTGAGTCTGCGTAGTTAGCTTTGTCTTCCACCTGATTGTAAGCTCATGAAACTAGGGACTCTCTAATTGTCTTGCTCATGGTACACCCTGTATTCAATAAATAGAGAGTGAATGAATCAATTTTTGACCAACTGAATTCTGAATCTGAGGAGCAATTTATTTTAAACCAGGTAATTTTGTAGACTTCATAAGTCAACACACATTTCTCAGTGTCAATCTACTAAATCAGATTTTATATTTTTGCAAAGTATTAGAGATTTCTAAATTATGAAGTTAATGAGTAAACATCAAGTATCACATCTTTTTTCATATATTTTATTGTAATTAATAGAAGGGTTACATTATATTCACCAAAAGTATCACATATTTAAATGGAATTATTCTCTCCTCCCATTCCATTTCTTCATTAAAAAATAAAGTACAATTCTATACACAGAGTAAGAATTCAATAACTTGCTGAATGGACCAATTACATTATTATTAAAATATAAACACTAAAGTTGAGAATATTGTAAAGAATTAATGAAAAAAGCACAGAAAATAAGACAGAAAACTTTGGAGTTCTGACGATTCATTAGATGTCAAGGAAATTTTATTGTTTGGGGAAATGAGATGGATGCAAGAGTTGTGTACTGCCTTGTACTGCCTAGTAAGACATTAACACAAATGCTGTCATGTTTCCATAACATGTACACACACACACACACACACACACACACACACACACACACACAGTGCATATGGTCATGCACAAAATTACTCCATTAACATTTGTATTGTTCATGCACATGGGTACCAAGGAACTGGATTTTTAGGGGTTTTAATTGGTACAACTCGTATTTGAAAGCTTGTGGATGCCAGGTTACAGAGGCCTGGTACAAGGAATTGCAATCCTCTCCAGGGAGTCTCTAAATTCCCACACCCTCTGAGGTATGGAGATCACCATGGCAACGTCTGTGTGTATCGCTGCTCCTATGCAGATAGGCCACAGCTGCTAGACCCTACCAGGGATCCAGCACACCCTGTCTGGCTACAAATTAAGCCACAATTTCATTCCAAGTTTTCTGAGGATCTCTGAGCCTTTGAGCTCATCCCAGGAGAAATAATTAAAGCCACACTGACTCGGGTAGCATATGGGACAGCAATATGTCATGGGCTATTTTATGGTTCAAGAGTAACAGACATTTGAAAAGACAGCAACTGCACCTGGGAGGTGTGGCCTCTCTGAATGCCCCAAAGGAAAATCTACTTGGCAACCAAGTCCAAGACTGAGTGATCCCTGCCCAGGAGGCTGGGCAAAGCCCCATCGTGCCAAGGTATTAACCATATCCTGGGGGAGAAGGGGTTACTAGCCTTTTCGATTGCTGAGAATTAAGTTCTGAAATGAAGGCTATTATGGAGGTATGTGAATAACATCTCTGCAGCTAACCAGTGTTGAAGATGGCTGAACAACATTGGAAAGCAAAGCAGTGCAGGACTCGCATAGACTTTCCAAGGGCTGCCAGTCAATCCCCCAGTCTCATCACTGACCAGATGCAAACATAAAGGCTCTCTCCTTTAAACTCCTATTTAGATAGGTTAAAAATCCAGCCACCACTTCCACTGTACAGAGTCACTACGCAAGCTCACAATAGCACAAGCATGTCACATCTATGGAGGCACCATGCATTTCCTGGACACGACGTGATCACTTACGAGCACCTGGCCCAATACAAAGATCCACTGTATCTCTCAAGGTGTGGACCAGCATCAAGACCCACCCCACTATGTAAACCCACACTGTATATACATCCATGCACACATATGGGGAAGTATGCCTGTACACTCAGTAAGTGGGCACTTTGAATATGCACTATCATGAGCTCTGAGTGTTTCTAGCAGTCACATCTCTTGCCCTTCTTTCCCTCTCTGCTGGGTCCTCACTCCCTATCTCACTTCATATCAACCTGATCCATTCATTTCATCTATGGTGCAGAAGTGTGCAAGCTTCTGGTTCCTCATGTGTGACAGTGGACACGAGCCATCCATTGAGTTGGACAGGTGCCTATGTAGCCAGGACTTCAGCCTCTTGGGTCTAAAAGATGATAGTGAAGCAGTCAAATCTGTTCATTGGGAAAAAAATCAGTTATTCTGAAGTATAGCACCAGGGAGCTCTGTAACATTGACATTCTGTGAACCTATCACAATGGATCCTTATGATGAAAGTCAACCCAGGTATCTTTAGCAATATGTCAGAAGCCTGTATTTCATGGTCTGAGGTATGTGGCTTCAGGCTGAATGTGAGACAATAAGAAGCACTTTAAACAACAGAGTCAGGAAGGCAAGTTGAGACATGTGGGATTCCAGAAAGAGAACCAGGAAGGAATGAGCTATGGAGGAGAATGAATGCTAAATTACTTCTCTAACTTCACCTAGACACAAATGTAGAGCCAGGATTTGAATCCTTGTCCTTGCCACATTGTTATCCTCATGTTCAATCCATCAAGTCCTCCTACTGGTGTTACCTTTGCTCTTGACCAGGCTCTTCTTACCATAATTACAAGGTCTCCTGCTTAATCTCTCCTGAAATCTACCCCTACAAATCACCTAGACCACAGTATTCTTCAAAAAATCTGATCAGGTCATTATTTCTTTATGCCAGTCATGGGGCTTGAACTCAGGGCCTAGGCACTGAGTTGAGCTTTCTTAGGGTTAACCCTTTAACATATGACTCACAGAACCCCTTCTGGCTCTTTCTGTGCTATGTGGTACTGAGGACTTGAACCCAGGGCTTTGTGCATGCTGGGCAAGCACCTTACCACTAGACCATGCTCCAGGCTCTGATGAGGTCATTATTCTCCCCTCCCCAAAAAAACTCCTTCTAAGGCGTTTTTACTCACACTGAATGGCACCGGTGGCTCTCCTTTATTTAAGTCTTCATCTCCTAATTCTCCTCTCCCAACATTCAGCAGATGCCAATGCTGAACATCTAAAATGTCTTCCAACTCCTCCACATTGCCTCGCCTGGCCTTTGCTTAATGCCCCCCCCCAACCTTCCAGCATGATATCCTTCAGAATTTAATGTAAATTTTCCCCCTCAACCCACAGTACTTTTCTGATTTCTCTTAGCCTGGAGGAGTCTTCTGATGTGAGTTCCACAATGTCTTATATCACTCACCGCACTTCAATAATTCTGAATCTTCTTTGGCTACCGGTGGGCTCTTTTCCATTGCTGTATTTTAAGCTTGTAGAACATGTATAGAAACACACTGGCTACTCAAGAAATATTTGTCAAATTTTATACTGTATCAAATATAAACTTCCCAATTGACCAATCTGTTATTTGGCCACCTAAATACAACCCAAATTCTTCCCCTTTCTGTGGGATGCACCTTCAGCTCTAGGTTCATTTTCTCTTCCTTTCCTGTCCATACCTCTTCATTCATATGGTCTCCTTTCCCTGACGTATCTAATGAAGGGAATAGAGAGTCTTTCTTTTCTACCTTTGTCTGGTCTCCCTTTGCCAAGCAACCACTGATGAGCTGGTTTACTTTATTCTTCGCCATATAATAGACCCTTTAAGTTCAAGATAGAGCTGAAGCTCGTGGTACATGGACCAGGTTTCATGACTATTTTGTGGCACCACAGGACAATCACAGTCACCCCTAAGGATCAATATCATTTTCTCTGACAAAGAAGTTCCTTTCAGGCACTAATCTTTCAGTCCTCTTTCTTAAGATAGACATCTGGCTTCAGGTTTGGAAAACAGGGAAAGATGGTCAGACACTCATTTAAATTTTCATCTTCACACCAGAAGTTAGATGTAAGCAATGTCCTTAGGTCCTCCCTGTAATAATTGCTGTAGGAAGTAATCATAATTTCCTTTGGAGGTAACAAGGAACTCAAGAAATCAGTCTCCCTGCCTTAAGCCCCATTGCTTGCCATAAAAATTTTGGCTTAAAAAAAGAGAAGGTATTTTCTCCCAATTCTGGGTGGTAAAAAATCAAGATCACCTGGCAGTAGGTTGTTCAGAGAGAGATGTCTGTGTCTCCTCACAGATAGACTTTAGCTTGTGCACTTTGGATGCTTTGTTCTCTTCTTATAAAGATACCAGTCCTGTTGATTTAAGGCTTACTCATATGATTTCAGTTAACTTTGGTTAGCATATTAAAGTCTCTATCTCTAAATGCAGATGTATTTAGTTATATTCAAACCATGCTTATGCTAGAAGTCTCAACAGAACACAAATCGGTCAGTCATGTGGAGGCCAGAAAATAATATAGCCAATATTATTTTTACCTTTAGTGTAAAATAATAGAGATGCATATGTATATGCATCTATGTACACACATATAGTATATATGCATGTATATATTACATGAGTCTCTTTTACTTAGGAGTGGATGTTTAATTTTGCAAATGACTTTACGAATTATTATGTTTATGATATAATATACTGAATACTATTTGTCCTAAAATTAAAACATTTTAACAATATATTTTAGTCATTAAGTAGTTGTACAAATATAACCTGTCATTTTCTAAATACAATGCATCTTGATCAGTCTCATTATACCTTGCGTCATTGTCCCCCATATCTATCCTGATCCTGTCTCTTCAAGTTTCCTACTTCTCTTTTCATTGCTTATGCTGGGAATTCTCTACTTCCTTATTACAAATTGGTCCAGCATATTTTTAATCAAGATTAAATTGTTATGCCTGTCTACACAGGACCCTTCTTACTTGCAGTCAAGAATTATAAGATACTTTTACGGCCTTCTATCTAAAGTATACTTATTGCTCAACAATTAAACCCCCTAAAAATAAACCCTCAAAGAAACAACAATTCAGTTAATAAATGGGCCAAGACTTAAAGAAAGACTGCTCAGAAAAAGTAAGAATGGGCAATAGACACAAGAAGAAGTGTTCAACATCTCTGGCCATAAAAGAAGTGCAAATCATGCAATAGAGCAAAATCTTGATACATAAGGCCATATAATGTGAAGCTAATTGAAAGGACCTCCAGGATATTGAAACAAAAGCCATAGAATGAATGATTGTTGTCCTTAATGTACTATGTTGTCTCTCATCTCCTTTGCTGTCCCTTGGTTATCTCATGTTGGTATAGTATCTCACTTTGTTATCTGATATATCGAATTTATTTGTATTTGGATATTTGAAATTTGATAGGGAAGGGGGGGAAACCAAGACGGGTGGGGGGTGTGGGGGGGGAGGGAAATGGGTACCAAGACATGTGAAAGGGTATCAATGTATGTGAATTAATGCACCTTCTATCTGGCAAATATCATGTAACCCTTTTACTAATTACAATAAAAAAAATGAAAGAAAAAAAAGAAGTGCAAATCAAAACAAAAATGAGATATTACCTCACCCCAGTGAGAATGGCCATTATTAAAAAAACTAATAATAACAGATGTTGGTGGGGATGTAGCCAAAAAGGAATGTTACTTTATGCTTGGTTGGTATGTAAACTTGTTTAGTCACTCTGGAAAACAGAATGGAGATTCCTCAAAAGACTAAACACAGAGCCTCCCTATGACCCAGCAATTCTACTTCTGGGCATTTATCCAACAGCCCACAAACAAAGCCACAGTAAAGCTACCAGCACAACTACATTCATTGCAGCATTGTTTATGATGGAATCAATCCAGATGCTCTTCGGTGGATGAATGGATCAAGAAAATGTGGTATCTATACACAATGGAATTCTTCTTATCCATCAGAAATAACGATTTTGTAAAAATCATAAAGAAAAGATTTGGGAAGATCATACATATTAATCAAAGTGTATATATATGTATATATACACACACATATATATTCAGCTTTGCTTAAATCTATAATACCTCCCTCTTTTGGTAGTGAGGTTGCCCTACTGCCTTTTATTCTCTGACTGTGAGACTGCAGCTTTGTTGTGATGACAAGGCTCAAGATCACTGATGTGACCTGCTTGTTTCACTCATGGAACTAGCCTCAGACAGAAGTACCAAATACACAGGCCTGACTCCTAATTCAGGACCTTCTCTATCTCAAGGTGACTACTCCAGCCTCTGTCTTTCCAAATGGAAGCAAACTATGATCTTTTACACATTCCAGCATATGCCTAAGCTACGCTTAACATCTTTGTTCAAAAGCTGATGGGAATAACTCAGTAAACCTGAGCCAAGAAATGTGACCACTGTGGGGAGAAATTGTCCCTTTGGAGTTCTATATATATTGTTAAGTCTCTAATCTGTCCGCTGCTGCAATGCTGGTCACCAACACATCAGTGCTTTCCTACTCAGCAGCAACAATATCATGAGAAATAACCACTAACCCTTTGGAACACTTACCTCTGGCCCAGAAACATTTGTTAATTTCAATGCACTCATTTATTTAAACTATTCCAAAGGAGAAAAAAAGATATTTGGAGGTTTTCTTTTATAGGAAGCAGAGAGAGACTGAGCACATTAATAAGGCACATTTCATGACCCAATTCGTTTGTGGTTATTGACGCAGGCTTTTAAAGCTTGTAATTTATGACTCTAGGATGCCACTGTAAATTAAAACAGGGTGGATGTCTAATATAGCTCATAGGAATGACGGTCTGCCCAGGCACCATAAATGCTCACAGGTGGCAAGCAGCCAGCATGACATGTAAGACCTTCTGTATGATAACTTCTTGTGCTCCTTGGCCTGCAGCAGATGGATTTCACAACAGACACCTCCCCCACCCTCGCCAGGGACTGAGTCACTCTCCTCTGCTGTGAGCACCAACATTTCATCAACATCACACACCTGGGACAGAGATGCTGGCTGTACAGGGAGACCACCATGGAAAAGTGTGATTGGCTCACTTATTGAGAGAGAGAGAGAGAGAGAGAGAGAGAGAGAGAGAGAGAGAGAGAGAGAGAGAGAGAGAGAGAGAGAGAGAGAGATCAAAAGTTTATTTCAAACAATAAATGTAGAACTTTCCACTTTAATGCATGAAGCCCAATATTATTCTAATGACATTAAAGTAAGCATTCAAGGTCCCAAATGTAGGATACTTCAAAGATTCTCCAGCCTTATACTTCAGTCAAGTCAAACTACAATCTCTTTTCATTATGGCCATGGTTTCCAGACCTTGTCTTTTACACAAGCTAGTTTCTGATCTAAATCTCCTTTCCTCTATCTCAATATCTCAAACAGTGGTTCTCCATTTCACTCATGCAGACACAGGATAGACTTGGACATGCTCAGCACAGGCAATCAATGGTGGTGCATATCCATCCTCTCGGGTGAAGGAGGCATGTCTCTAAAGGATTCCATGGCATTTGAAAAAAGGACTTGGAGAACTGGTAAGTCATCTCACTGCTTCTTAGCTCTTGCCCACTGATAACCCAGAAAGTTGAAAAGCAATCTGGCACTGAGCCCAACCTTAGCTCCATGGAACCAGCTTGAAGTGTGTGAGAATCACTGCTTTGCCCTATTTCTCCCCAAGACCTCAGTTTTCTTAAACTTCCAGATGTAGCATCAGTAACTACCACTGTGCAGCATCTTCTCTGAAGTTGTGGAGTCAGATATGTTTCCAAACTTAAGAATTATTTTATAGATTCTGTGCATGTGTGAGTGTGTGTATGTGTCTGTGTGTGTTAATACATGCAACACAGTCAGAAGAGCATAGGAAGGTACATCATAAGCAAGCACCCTAACAAACATTCTTACTAAGGGTATAAATAAAGACTATAACTAGGCTTATCTTGGCTAAGGTCAAGTTCTGTTTGCAAATCAGCTAAAGAACTATTTTCTATTTTTAGAGGTTGTAATTGTAAATAATAAATCTCAGACCTGGGTCAGTAAGAGTGGCTCTCTTGCTGAAAGTTCATATGCTGTCACACAATGCAGACACAAATTCCTTTCTGGACTTGCTTAGACTAAACAGAGAATAAGGTAAGAGTTATTGAGACAGCTATGCATAGTCAAGTTGTCCTCAAAGCAGACCACACAATTCTTCTCAACCCTGGCTGCATAAAAACATCAACCAGGAGCAAAGCTACAAGTGTTATATTGCATAGGGAAATGTATATATGGAAGAAAAAAGTAGATTGCTATTCTAGTATTGAACACAAATTAAATTGGTTTTGAAATCTTTATTCTTTGGTTTTGGGATAAGTGAGAAGAGACTTGGGATTGAAGGAGAAAATTATTGAGAAACTAGCACAGTGGTGTAATATTAAAGTAGAATTTGCTACAAAGAAAGAGAGAAATAGAGAGAAATCGAAAGGAAGGAAGGAAGGAAGGAAGGAAGGAAGGAAGGAAGGAAGGAAGGAAGGAAGGACAAAGAAAGGAAAAGAGAAAGAAAGACAGAGAAAGAGAGAAAATGAGTAAAAAAAGGAGGAAGGGAGGAAGGGAGAGAAGGAAGGAAAGGAGAAAGAAAAAAGAAAAAGTGCCAGAGATAGGGAGAAAGAGAGAAAAGAAAAAAAAGGAAGGAAGAGAGGAAAGGATAGAGGGAGGGAGAGGGAGAGGGAAAGGAAAGGAAAGGAAAAGAAAAATAGACAGGGAGAAAGAGAGCAAAGAAAGAAGAAAGGGAGGAAGGGAAGAAGTAGGAAGGAAGGAAGGAAATTCTTGTGTGCTTTTCTTCTAACCTGTGCTTCACAATTAGCTGCTTATTGCCCTGTGTCAGTCCTGTCCTCCAGATCCCACCCCAATACCAGCTGATCATAACTTTCCAAATCTTCTGCCGTAATTGGGCAATCCATCACCGGATTCCATGACATTTGTTCACTTGAACTCTGTCTTTCGTTATGAATTGGACTTACTTCTTCCCTTCCTCCCTTTCTGTCTTTCCTTTCCTTTTGTCCTTTCCCTCTCCCTTCCTCCATCCCTTCCTCCCTCTCTTCCTTCTTCCCTGTGGCTAACAGCCACGGCAATCAGGCCACAGACCTATTTACAGATCTGGAATGTGCAACAGGTAGCAAAGTGCTAATCATTTTATATACATATTTGAGCTCATCTTTATAACATTCCAGTGAGGTAATCAATATCTCTGTCTTACTAATGAAGAGAAGCACTTAGTAACAAGACCTATGTGATTGTATAGCTCACTGGTAAGTACCTTCCTCTGCCTCTCCAGGATGATAGCCCATACAACTTCTAACAGATTGCTGGTCTAAGTGATTTATGGCATTATAGTTATGTAATCTCAGAGGTCCTAGAAGCAGGAGACTATTTTCTGCAGAAGAAAAGCAAGCATCCGTAAGATTGAAATAGGAGCAGCCAGGAGTTTGACCTAGTGGTAGAGTGCTTGCCTGGCATGCATGAAGCCCTGGGTTCAATTCCTCAGTAACACACACACACACACACACACACACACACACACACACACACACACACACACACACATAGAGAGAGAGAAAAAGCTGGAAGTGGTACTGTAGTTCAAGTGGCAGAGAATTAGCCTTGAGCAAAATGCTCAAGGACAGTGCCAGGCCCTGACTGAGTTCAAGCCTAAGGATTGGTGGAAGGAAGGAAGGAAGGAAGGAAGGAAGGAAGGAAGGAAGGAAGGAAGGAAGGAAGGAAGGAAGGAAGGAAGGCAGGCGCAAGAAGAGGAGAAATGATATCAGTGCCACGAGCTACATCTTTATGTCGACTAAATGTAGAGTTTAAAAAAGTGAAAGGATCTCTAGGATATGGAAACAAGATGTTTATCTCATGTGATTGTTATTCTTAATGTACTATGTTATTTCTGTTCTCTTTTGCTGCCCTTTGGTTAATCTCATATTGTTACTGTATCTGACTTTGTTACCTAGTATAGTGTATATACATTTATTTGATTATTGGAAATAGGAAAGGGAAGAGAGGGGAAACAAGATGATTGGGAGGGGTTGGGGGAGGGATATGGGAACAAAAACATGAGGAGGAGTAATGTGTGAGAAGTAATGCACCTACTGTCTGGTGAATGTAACTGTAACCCCTCTATATATTACAATAAAAAATAGGTTATACAAACAACAAAAAGTGAGACTATGCGTGGACAGACCAGCAGCCAACTTCACTGTTTACTCTTCTCTCATGACAAGGAACTGTCTCACACTCTGGATTCTGTTCGGCATTTTAGACTACTCTTGGCTTTGACTATGAAACCTAACATTTCTGGCTCGTTCCTTCTTGTTTATTCCATGAACTTGAACACTTGTCTTCCATCACTAAAAATTCTTCTGAAGAACCACACACAAGGTGTTACATCTTTGCATGCAAGGATCCCAATCTTGGATCTGGTCCTTGCAACATCATGACAGAAACATTGATAAGGAGCAACAGGGAATGCCAAAAGCAAAACAGTGTTCATTTTATATTTTTATTTTTTAAATACTATTGGAAAGTTAATTTTAGACATTCTATTTCCATGTCGGAACACCAGATCTAGCTTCAAATCTGTTTTGTATTTTGCTTCCATTACATCAGTCATCCTGTGAAAATCTTATTCTGCACTGGTGTATTAAAATAAGGATAAAAACGTAAAACTGCAGTTTCCCAATCTTTAGATAATCTTACATTTGGCCATTGGAAAACATCTTGAAAAATCACACTTTTCCATTTTTAACAAGCAAGAAGATATCATTATTCAAAGCCTTTTAGGGATACTGTTTTGTTTTCTTTGTTTTGGTTGGTTGTGAGGCTTGAACTCAGAGTCTGGGCTCTTGAGCTCTTTGCTCAAGGCTAGTGCTCTACCATTTTGAGACACAGCACCACTTCCGGTTTTTGAGTGGTTCCTTGGAGATAAGTCTCACAGGGATTTTTCTGCCTGGGATAGCTTTGAACTGTGATCCTCAGATTTCAGCCTCCTGAATAACCAAGATTATACATGTTAGCTACCAGTGCCCGCTAATTTATTTATTTTAATAAGACTGGATGCTCTTTAGAGATTTTTCAGATAAAAGTATGTAAGATATCTACTTGTTAGATGGAGTATTTAACTTGCTTTACTGTGATCAGATGTCCTGTGTGTTGCAAGGTAGCAATGTAAGTGGCTTGCCAAATTCATTTGAGATGCATTACAGGTACTCACAGGTACATTGAAGATACAGGTACATTGCAGGTACTCACAGCATCCATTTAGCACCCCATTGCATTGATTTCCCTTCATGCAGCTTCTTAGAACTTTTGGCACACTTAAAGCAAGTTATTTCAAAATAGTAGCAGTTAAGAAAATACAGTCAATTTCCTTCTACAGGTATTTCAAATACATTTTAGAAAAAATATATTTCTAAAGCTCTTTGCCTCCTTTCCACCCTAACTGTGCAAATTAGAATGTCCCAGAGAGTGCAGGAACTCTGGGCTAAACAACCTGAGAAATGTTATGCTGAAGTATTCTCCTTAAACATTAAAATGTGTGCATTTGAAAGTCTTGAATAAAAACTTATTGCTCAGAATGCTAAGCACAAAAGGTCATCAGAGATGTTCACTTACCTTCTGGTGTTTAACAGTTTACTGCCTTGTTGCTTGGCTACCAAAGATCAGAAGTCCAGCTACTGGCTAAACCAACTGATAGAGTATAAGGATTTAGATAGCCCTGCCACCTTTCCCACCATAAGTTGCCTCTTTGCTTATCATCCTGTCTAAAGCACATACAATACTGACATTCTCACACATGTGAAATAAGGAATTTCGATACCTGCTACATACCAATTTTCATTCTGAATCAGAAAGCCGTAGTTGTGTGAAAGGCAGAGCAGATATCTCAGACAGATATCTTGAAAGATATATACAGAGATAAATATAGAGAGATTAAGAATATTTTTATCTATGTATACATATAGATCAAAAGATAGCTACACTCTAGTGAGAAGGCAAGAAATTAACAAAGAAACAAAAAAGAACATTTCAGCTTATATTAAATATCATGAAGGTTACAAAGCAGTTAATATCCTCAGCTATAACATTTTTATCATTGTTACAAGTTTTGCTGGTTATTCTGCTAATTACATCAACAAAGGATAGTTTAGGACAAGGGATCAGCTCTGGTGTTATCAATGGATATAGACAGTTTTTCAACACAGAAAACTATAGTAGATACCTGATACATAGACACTATTAGGTTACCATACAAATCTATATTTTTTCAATTTTGATCTTTTACTTATAAGCCCCCTGAGGGAACAGACTCAGTTAAATGTGATATTTTACTTTCAGCTCATAGACTCATATCTGAAATTCTAGCTTAATAAATTAGGTTTAAGATACTCAAGAAATTATTTGTTCTTCATTGATTCCTTGATCTACAACAAAAGGAAAATATTCTTCAAAGTTTTGATGAGTGCTAAGCCTCAAAAGGCTATAACATACATTAAGCTGAAAGGATGACGGGAGCAATTTATTAAAGGTCAAAAAAAATTTTTTTTGCCAGTCCTGGGCTTGAGCACTGTCCTTGAACTTTCTCAAGGCTAGCACTCTACCACTTGAGCCTCAGCACCACTTCCAGCTTTTTGTTAGGTATGTGGGGTACCAAGGAATCGGACCCGGGTCTTCATGCATGCTAGGCAAGCACTCTACCACTAGGCCAAACTCCCAGCCCCCTAAAGGTCAAAATTTTATTCCCAGTTAAAATAAATAAAGCTTAAAGAGAATCTAAATTTGAAAAATATAATTTTCTGTCCTTGTTTTTCTGGAACACTAGCAGTGGTGTATTCTTTCCCCACTGCCCTGTGCTCCCCATGACAACTACACAACCTGACCTCCAAAAGAAGACTATGTAGAAAATGGATATTTGTGTATTCAATCATATATCCCAGGGAGTGTTACTTTGGAAATAGGTTTGACTCAAAGGAAGTATCGCTGACATGTGAAAATAGTCAATGAGTATTTGTTGGATTCCTCCAAACCAACTTCTATAACTAGATTTTAATATAATCTACAACTCATGTTCAGCTGAAGAGTCGTGTCAGCTAATAGTTACACAAATGATTGAACTATTTACATTTATTTAAGAAGTTCATACAGGGGCTGGGAAGGTGGCTTAGTGGTAAAGTGTTTGTCTAGCATACATGAAGCCCTGGGTTTGATTCCTCATCACCATCTAAACAGAAAAAGCCGGAAGTGGTGCTGAGGAAGTGGTACAGCCCTAGCCATGGACAAAAGAAGCTCAGGGACAGTGCCCAGGCCCTGAGTTCAAGCACCGGGACTCACAAAAAAAAAAGGAAAGAAAGAAAGAAAGAGAAAAAAAGAAAGAAAGAAAGAAAGAAAGAAAGAAAGAAAGAAAGAAAAGAAAAGAAAAGAAAAAAGGCCAGCCAGATTTCATTTCTACTTCTTTTAAAATAAGTAACACTATTGATGATGCTGTCACTGAGAATTTAGCAGAATTATCTCAGTGAAAGACTCACGGGGTAACATATCTTCAAGCAGGAACTGGAAATACCTGACTGTCAAGCGAATAGCAACAGTGTTAATATCCATGTGAAAAATCCATAGACTACCCCTGACCAAATAGTTCAATAAAAAAAAACAAGCTAACTACTTCATTCAAAGAATGAAAAGGTGCTGGTTGGTCCATGAGAGAGCTCTGGAAATGATTTCCCCTTTCTTGGAGCTGCAACCTACTATTCCTAGGATAGGGAAGAGTGATAGGTTTACCACATACGTGGAAAAGGGTTGAAATGAGCAAGCATAGCAGGTAAAGCACCATTGCAGGACTACCTTCTTGATATGTCTCCCAAGCACATCTGCTGCCAGGCCAGGACCCATGGACTTCTGCACCCAGATCTTCAAAGAAAACCTATAAGACACTCTTGGACCTTCTCTTTCCAGGCTAATCACTCGCGAAGCAGGCAATGCAGTCTGTTAATATACAGACTGCTCTGCTTTGAGAAACAGAGTGTGTCCAATTATTATAAAATAGAGCTGCTCATTCTGTACGGTGTTCAAGTTGCCTCTTCCACTTTCCTACCAACAGCACTGGGAAGGAAAGCTAAGCCAAAAGAATGCAACAAGGTGATGAGTCTTAAGAGTCATGAAACGAACAATGTGCTTTCTGAGTTGGCCATCAGACCCTTAGTGGTAATCTGAAGGGCATCCTGTGCTTCAGCTTCCTAGATTGTTTCTGATCCTCAGAACAGCAAAGCAATTGTTCATGACCTTTTGCACCAATATTCTACAGGAGAGTGTTTATTTGGCAAAGTGTCGGGAGGGCTATCTTAAAGGATTTGTTACTTTGAGAAAGGTCAGTAGTGATTCGCTATTATTTGGGTCAATGAACATAGGAAGTATCTATGGTGTGAATGCCTTTGAAGGAGAAATATACAGAAAGACCAGGAGGGAAGTTGACTTTTCATTGTTTTGTTCACTTGATAACACACACATTTCCTGCACTGTTCCATGTTGGTGGAACAGACGAATGAACAGTGTTCTGGAACATTCATTTTAGCCATCCCTATTTTTGACATTTGGGAGATTTCCACATTTGCTGTTATAAATAACACTTGAGAAATAGACATAAACCTATCTGCATATGTTTCTTTGATACACATTTAGAAAAGTGGAAGCATTCAGTCCAAATATTTTAAATATTTTTTTGAGATTTTTTTTGGTAACTATGGTTATTCTGACAGCCATTCTGATTTAAAACCAACCAAATAAGAAATAAATGATGAAGCTGTTTAGCGTAGTGCAGGAATTAAACACAAAATGGCCAAAGCTCAGTTTTTATAGAAGGGCAGTGGTTCATGCCACATGACCAGCAGATGTCAGTCTAAAACAGGGCAAATGAGCCAGACCAGCTAGGAAGAAAAGAGAGACACTCACCATAGACTTGATCACTCTAGCCTTTCCTTACACTGGTGGAGAATTGAGGCGTTATCAAATGAACAATAACAAAATAAATGCCATTCATTAGGCCAAGTAGAAAGAGGTTGGAGAACCTGATTGTGTTTCATGGGACCTAGAGTTAAAACCAACTAATTCATTTTGTTCTCCATCTTTCTAAAATCCTCTTCACCTACTGACACCTGAGTTTTTCTCTGAGTAGGTACTGGTTTCCTTGGAAACAGCCAAACATTAGCCAACCTATATTGGTTCAGGAGTTCATGATGAGGCGATGCATCAGTAGGGGGAAAGCAAAATGTTTTAATTAGATGTGCTTGAACTCTAACATTTGACAGCTAAATGAGGACCTACCAAGTAAATAGAATCACTGTGAGGCATTTCTCCTCTTTGGCCCTGGACAGTCAACGTGATTTCTTCTGACTTGAGCATTTCCTTTAGTTATTCTTTGTCTCTGAGGAAAGATACTACATGGTCTGCTGCATTTGCTCACCAAGCTTCGTACCTGCAAGAAAGATTCACTATAGACCCTACCAGAAATGCAGGGACACCTCCATTCAGGGTACAGGTGCAGCTACCCAAGCCAAAGAATGGTTACCAGTGAGAAAAATGCCAGGGCCCCTCACATTATAAGATTGAACTGAGACTTTAGTCTCAACAATCAAACACTTGCTTATGAATATTTGTACTCGTCATGAAAACTGAATGTGTATGATAATATAAACAAATATTGCACCGTCCACTGTTTGGAGATAAGGAGAATCATATCTATAGATTCAAAAACTCTTAAACAGAACAGAAGTAACCAATAAGGGTCACAGAAAAAAGACCAGGCCTACATTTAAAAATTAAATCATAAAAAATGAAATGTGCATGAAATCAAATAATTCAGATGACTTTAAATTCTCCCACATAAGCAATTGGAACGTACAGCTAACAGGAAAAAAAATCAGTGGATTATGTCTACTTAGCCTAGATTCATAGACTCCCTGGGAATTTCCAGTTACGGGAAAGGAGCTCGCAGATCAGAGCATCATGCTTAGTTCAGAGAGCAACGAAATGCTAGACTCCATCTAGAGTGGAGAGAGTATCGAAGTCCTGTCCTTCTGACAATGACGGCTTCATTGAAGAGGTGATTTAGGTTACAATGGGATAGCTCTCTTTGAACACTAAATAATTGTTACATACGAAAGAAGTAGCATCTGTCTATCTATATGTCACAGAATTAGAATCACTGGCAATGGATTTGGAGACAAAGCCATCACTCACTCCCAGCTCTGCAGAGCTGTCTGTACAATGTAATCACTCAGACTACCTTCATTTTTTTCCAAAACATGTCAGCGATGCAATGCTCCAGATCAATAATACAAATTAGTACAACAAGAGACACTATAGTGAAATTACCTCACATGTGTACTTCTGGCTTCCAAAGCCATGCACAATCCTGGATGGAGCCAATAATTCTAATTCCCACAAAGGTCCACTGTGGGGCACTCAAAGATATGTTCAAATGTCACCATGAGATCCAATGAAGGCACTAAAACAATTGCCTAAAATACAATAAGCTCTTAATAGTCTTAGGAAGCTTAAATTATCATTTTGGCAAGAATATTTTAAAGAAGCACTCTTACTCCAGGAATAAAATGACTCATAAAGGTCCATCAGATTGGAGGGAAATGGGGACAAAAACATGAGAAGGGGTATCAATGTGTGAGAAGTAATGCACCTGCTATCTGGCGAATGTAACTGTAACCCCTTTATAAATTACAATAGAAAACATAAACTACCCAGGAATGATAGATATAAGCTATCATATCCAAATAAAAAATTTTAATGAAATTATAAGGAAATAGCTGTAGGAAAAAATTATTCTTGAATGGATATGGATAACAAATGCTAAGAAACTGATATGGTGGCTCATGTCTATAATTCCAGCTTCTTGAGAGGTGGATATGGAGAGATCATGGTTTAAGGTCAAACCTGGGGCTGGGGTAAGCCTGAGATTTTACATGAAAAACAAAAGTACTAGGAACATGGCTTAGGCTTAGCAGATACAAAGTCCTGAGTTCTAAACTAAGTACAAGCCAAAAATAAAAGTGAAAAACTAGTTCCTCAAGTTTTTAATTAAAACCTAGTTCCTCAAGTTTTTAATTTTGGAAGTAGAATGGTAAAAGTTCTGATGAAAATTATTATTTGACAATCTTAAGCAAAAAGGCCATGCTGAAACCATAAAGATTCAGGGTATTTTATTATTTGTTTGTTTCTTTGTTTGTTTTTGCCAGTTCCCTTGACCCACAGCACCACTTCCAGTCTTTTCTGTGTATATGGTACTGAGGAATAAAACCCAAGGCTTCGTGCATTCTAGGCAAGCATTCTACCACTAGGTCACACTCCCAGCCCTTTAGAATCAGGTTTTAAGACTAAGTATGAACAATACAAAACCATCTTTATAATGTAATTTAGGAAACACTGACAAAAACCAACAGAATATTTATTATCTCGATTATAATAATCTCAGACTTTATAAAAAATACTCCTATCCTTCACTTTTCATTTCTCTTTCAAGATAATGCACTTCCCAGTTCTCTGATACGTATTCTCTCTTTCTCTTTCTCTCCCTCTCTCTCTCTCCTCCCCTACCCCAAGGCTCCTCTGTTTCTCATCATACCCTAAAAGTTGCTATCCCACTAGGTTCCATCTTTCGACTTTGGTTCTTCCTCCTCTGGTTGAACAAAAGCAAATAGAAAAAGAAAACCTCTGCTCTTAAGGATTACAATATTTTAATGATATGAGCTTGAAAAATTTCAATCTCCAGACATGTAAGATGACCTATAAGCCCTCCAAAAGCCAACATGTCCCTAAGCCAACAGTGTCCTCCCTCGGGTGTCATCATCAGATCTGCTCTTTCTGCAGTGAAAGGTTGTAAAAGTTAACCATTTTCTCAAATCAGAAACCCACACATGTTCTCCCTCCCCATCACCTTTCTCCAATTTGAGTGATTCCACTCCCTAGATGTACCAAGTTGATCCTTCCCTTCTCACTTGAATATTACTTCCACTTGGCTAGCTTAGGCATCATTGATTTAGCAACTGCAACCTGTTGGTTCTGATTTAAAAAATGTATCACGCTCTATGCTGCCCAATTTCATTGCTTTCAGAGCAGTCAAGACTTCACAAGTCACTTGTAACGAATGTTAAAGAGGGCAAGTGTGAAAGTGTGACTGGGTTGTTAACGCAGCATTACTCTCCTAGATTTCTGACTTGAATGTCAGTTGCTATGTTCTGAAAGCCACTGGCCTCTGAAGAACAGGATGCAAGGCCCCCTGAGCCCTTCTGCCCTAAAGTTTCAGGTGCACAAAGCCCCAATCTGAATCTGAATTGTAACCTCAGAAGAAATCCTGAACTAGGCACACCCCCCCTACACTGCTCTTGCATATCTGACCACAGAAACTATGAGATGAAAACTGTTGTCATTATGTCTAGAACCAATTTTCACAATGAATATATAATGAATAGTACCTAACTAATATATAATCTTACTATACAACTCAGCTCTATTTCTTTCGCTTAGTCCCTCACCAAATCATAACCATCACCAACCCAGCAGCAAGCCCTCAACTGGTCTCCACACATCAAATGTTTCTTCCTCCTTCTAATCTACTAAAGCCTGAGTAATCATTTTCAAGCCAAAATCTGATTCCACCTCCTCCTTATCTAATGCCCAATGGTTTCTTCTTGTTAACCAAGTTTCCTTCGTGGATCCATATGACTTAACATCCTTCTTCACCCTCTCTATTGGCTACTTTCCAATCACACAAGATCTCAGGTGTCTTCTGCTTCACAACTGTTATTAGTTTATTAATGCTGATGTAATAAAATACAACCTCAATATATGAGACAACTAAAATTTATTTGCTTACTGTTCTGAAGGACAGAAGTCCAAATTAAGGTGTTGGTAGACTTTGTCTCTCCTTATACTTGTTGGCTTTCAAATGGCTATGTCCTCCTCACATGATAGTTTCTCTGTGTAGGTACAGGCCTGGTGTCTCTTCATTTCCAGATTTCCTCTTCATATAAAGATATCAGTCAGATTTAGGTAGGGCTCACCCTTGCATCCCAATTTTATTTTATTTTGTGATGGTACTCAAGGTCTGGGAATTGCCCTTTAGCTTTTTCTGCTCAAGGCTGCTGCTCTACCTCTTTTTTTCTTTTTTTGCCAGTCTTGGGCTTGAGCTCAAGGCCTAAGCACTATCCTTGGACTTTCTCAAGGCTAGAACTCTGCCACCTGAGCCTCAGCACCACTTCTGGCTTTTTTCTATGAATGTGGTACTGAGGAATAGAACCCGGGTCTTCATACATGCTAGGCAAGCACTCTACCATTAGGCCAAACTCCCGGTCCCTGCTCTACCTCTTGAGCCAAAACTCCACTTCTGGCATTTTGACAGTTAGAGATAAGAGCCTCGTGGACTTTCTCTGCCTGGACTGGATTCAAACTGTGATTCTCAGATCTCAGCCTCCTGAGTAGCTAGGAGTACAGGTGTGAGCCACTGATGTCACCTCATCTTCATTTTAATCCAGTCACCTCTTTGAAGACCTTATCTGCCATTATGCCATAAGAGGTACTTAGGGACAAAGTTTCAAAAGAATTCCCATTCTCCCCTCTGCTGGAAAAAAAAGGCTTTGCTAATGAGAGCAGGACACTTGGTGAGGGAGAGGGTGTGATTGGGGCAGACTAGGGAGAAACACTAATAGGTAAAAGAATAACACATAAAATGAAAAACACATAAGATGAAACATTTCAACACAAAACAAAACAACCCTGGAATAACTTCTACTGAGAAGGTGCTATAGCACAGAAGCCAGAATGTTAACTATGGGACCTCAGGCCTGTAAGTTTTGCTTTTGCAAAACGCCCCACAGAATACAAAAATGTATACTGTCATGCTCAGGATTCAAGCATTTTCCAGGTTGGCTTTGATGAAATATAGCTGCTCAAAGGAATTAAAGTGAAAGGAAAAACTTTACAGAAAGAGAATCTAAATGTAAATAAGTGCTTTAGAAGTAGTCTCAACTCTTAAATTACTGGCATGGGGGGAAGGGGAAAACTAATCAAATATACCTGTTTTCTCAGACATAAATGGAAAGCAAGTCCTGAGTTATGCATCTTGAGTTACAAACACCACTCAGTTAATAAAAAGAAATGCAAGTCATGATTCCCTCCTGTCACAAATGCACTTTAGTGTTCCAAATTTACTCAACAGTGCTCTTATTTTTGTCACCCTTTGCCAATGTGAAATCATTGATCACAGAAATGATAGCATCTGACATTTGAATACACGTTAACAGTTTCCTGGGTGAATGAATGTAATCTCTTCTTTTTCTCTCTGTCTGTCTCCCTCCCTCCTTCCTATTGTTTCTTCTTCCTCTCCCTGCCTCCAGTGGACTCTTGTCCCCTTCTCAAATAGTCTCCTTCCTATGTTCATATATTTTGTTTAGTTGGAGGTTTTGCAATTGCTCTATTTCAGGTTTAGAAATTCTCCATATGTGGGAAACACAAAAATTGTCTTTCTGAATCTAAGTTATTTTGCTTAACTTGATGACTTCCTGTTCCATCCATTATCTTGCAACTGAAATACCTCTTTCTTCTTTATGGCTGAATAGATCTCCATTCCATAAAAGGACCACATTTTCTTTGTCAGCTCTAGTCTGATTCAGTAATTGACTATTATGAATAGTACCATGATACCAATGGACAGGAATCTCTAGTTTTGCTCAAGGCTAGAGCTCTAGCACTTTTTTTGCCAGTCCTGGGGCTTGAACCGGGGCCTAGGCACTGTCCTTGAGCTTTCTCAAGGCTCTACCACTTGAGCCACAGCACCACTTCTGGCTTTTTCTGTGTATGTGGTACCAAGGAATCAAAAACCCAGGGCTTCAAATATGCTAGGCAAACACTCTACCACTAGACAACACTCCAGACCAGGTATCTCTATTTTTATTGCTATTATATGAGTGATGTACAGAGATTATAGTTATATAAGTCAGGTAAAGAGTACATTTCTTTTCAGAGATACCTTCCCTCAGGTATCTCTATTTATGCTGACTTTGAATTTTCTTAAACCTTATTTAATAAAAGGTTTAAAGATACAGAAGAACATTCAAAAGTAAATAAGTTACATAGGTACATAACAATCACATCAGCAAGATTCACTTTAGTGTATGAATTTTTTATAAAAAGCACACAACAAAGTAAAATCTTCAGTCGGGTCTATCACAACTGTACATAAGAGTAATATTTATATATGTACACTTTTAATATGCAACAGTCTCTTTTTTTAAAAGGGGGGGGTGCCACAGGCAGCAAACACACAAAAAGCACTTTTTTCAGATATATATGCAGGAGTGGCAATAGATTATCACATAGTACTTGCTAAAGTTGTTTAGAGAAGGCACAGATAAACAGAAGGCATATATAAAGTTTTGTTAAATGGCAAAAACCCCACTTCAATACATACCCTAAATATTAAGAAAACTGAAGGAATTGGTAGGTTGAGAGGGATGGGTGAAAATATTGAAAGAGGTAAGATAAATTATGATACAGGGTCAGGAGTTTGGCCTAGTGGTAGAGTGCTTGCCTAGCATCCACAAAGGCCCGGGTTTGATTCCTCAATACCACATACATAGAAAAAGCCAGAAATGGTGTTGTGGCCCAAGTGGTAGAATGCTAGCCTTGAGAAAGTCCAAGGACAGTGCCCAGGCCTTGAGTCCAAGCACCAGGACTTGCAAAAAAGATGTCCTACTGCAGATGAATGGAAACAAAAAATGTGGTACATACATACAATGGAATTCTACATAGCCACCAGACAAGATAAAATAATGGCATTCACTGAGAAGTGGATGAAACTAGAGTGAATCATGTTGAGTGAGACAAGTCAAGACCAAAGAAACAAAAGGTGTATGGTCTCCTTAATATGTGGATATTAGATCCAAAAAGTACAAGAGCGAGGACTCAATATTTGGATACCCAAGGTTATAGACACGGTCTTGGAGATATAAATACAACTACATAGACATAAAAATCTATGATGGGATATATACTCTATAGACATAAAGTTTTATTACACAGATTAATATGTATCTGTGACATACAAAGTCTCAGCTTAATTTTAATTATGTTCTAAAATTTTAATTATGTTCTAAAATCTATGTGCCAGTGATTGCATATAGAGATTCCGTTCTTGAATACATGTTTGTTAAATGCAGCATTTCAAAAGTGATGTAAAAATCAGCGTTAATAAAATCTTAAAAAAAAAACCTAAGGAACAAGAGTGAGCAGACTTGATAAGGAAGGTAATATATCGAATGCTCGGAGCCCCAGGAGAATAAAGAATTTTGCTTACAATTGGCTTAGAAAGACTGGTGACACCTGCTAATGGGACTCAAACACCATCACCAGGCTGTATGGTAAATAAACTATGAGAAATAGAGACCATTCAAGCTCAGAGAAGCTACCGGTGAAAGGTGACCTTGAACTTGGATCTTGCATATATTTGAACTGCTGTCACTTGAATTATTCCAATAATCGATGAAAGCAAATTTCAAAGCTAAATTCATCTGAAAGACTTGCAACTTCAGGAAGGACATTATTGCTATTTACTTCAATATTATTATGGGACAAGGGTATTCAACTACAGGTTTCACTTCAAGTTAAAGTTTTGTTGCAGGTCAAAAAGTTTTTTTGATTATGTGACTTGATGTAAGAGAATAGAATGAGGGAGTAGTTGCTGACATGTTGCTTCATGTATGTGGATTTAGTAAATTGTTTTTTAACACAACCAACTTAAATTACTGGGTTTCTGATTCCAGGACAAAAGAATATCTCCCCCCCATAAAAGGAACTTTGGTTACAATAAACTGTATAAAAAATACCTCAGGAAGTAGGTCAGAGTATTGAGAATAAACATTTCACTATGAACGAAAGACAGTAATTAACTATTTACTACATGTCATTTCACTACTTTACTTCTAATTTTTTTGTTGTTGTTCTTTAAGATGAAAGGGAAGCAAACATTGTACCTTTAAAATGAGGCATAATCCTTTAGTATGCTCTCTGGCCTTTTAAAACTCTATCACACCTGAAACTATACAAGTAATAACATCCCTTTGTATAGAGGAAAACTACTGAATTAGAACTAAGTGACAGAACATTGCATTGCTCTCCCACCCCCACCACCTCATCCTTCTTCCGTTAGAAACAAGTAGGGAAAAGAAAACCTCCAAGCAAAATTATCTGAAAAGTGCTCACTGCTAGAAGAAGCTTCTGTGGATTTGGCAATTTGTCACTCTGACATTTACTCTCCAGTTTGCTATATTTTCTGAACAGCTAGACCCAACGTGACAGATTCTGGCTATTAGTTGAAGAGCTCATAAACCCAGATGTTCATTTAGATTGACTTTTTGAGAATAAAAAAATACAGTGCTGATTAAGTATTGCAAATGATGTGCTTGAAAGGCATACCTGAGGCTACAAGTGCCTCATTTTTCAAATTATTATTAAATGGGAAATTGAGCACCATGTTATAACTGAGTTTGAACAGCTCCTGTGACTCCCCTTGAAGCACATGTCACTGTGATCAGGGATATCGTATTTTTCTGAGACAAAGAAAAATCTGATTGTTCAAAGGCAGCACTTTTTTTTCCAGAAACACGTGATTCCTAAGTGACTAATGCAATTGACATATACAAAGCAGTAAAACTTCCTTAACTCTACTTTATCTGGTTTATCATATCTAATTGTCACTGCAAACCACTTCAAGGTAAGTTGTTATTGCTGTTGTTGTTATCTTTAAGCAATTATATAAAGGTATTTCAATCCAACAAGTTAGATTTGTGAATACAAAACATCTTACTACCAATGGCACCCCTTCTGTCCACATAATTATTTTATCTAAATTTTATTTATTTTTACTGTAAAGGTGATATACAGAGAGGTTGTGATAAGTCAGGTAATGAATACATTTCTTTTTGAACAGTGTCACCTCTTCTCTCATTTTCTCCCAGTGTTTTCCCTCCTAACCCTAACCCTCCTCCCCACAATTTGTATGATTTATTTTCAACATAGTGTCTAGTGGGTTTCACTGCTGAATTAGAGGACCCTTTGTCCCACCATTTCTGTACTTCCCCTCCCCTCCCCAAAGCAGACAACCTCATATACAAGACAAAAAGTACAGAAATCCAAAGAGTGACAAAGGGAGAAAATACAAAACACACACACACACACACACACACACACACACACACGTAAAAGGTAAAATTTTAAAAAAAGGAAAAAAGGAATTTAGCCTAGTGGTAGAGTGCCTGCTTAGCATGCACGAAGACCCAGGTTCGAGCCCTCAGAACCACATGAACAGAAAAAAGCCGGAAGTGGTGCTGTGGCTCAAGTGGTACAAAGCTCAGGGATCAGTGCTCAGGCCCTGAGTTCAAGCCCCAAGGCTGACAAAAAAAAATGAAAGAAACTGACCACTTGTATAGAGAGAAAAAAGAATGTGGACTGCAGGAAAGAATCTTGTTTTCTACATTTTTTTTTTCAATCAACAGCATCACCATCTGAATGGGTAGATGATGTACATACGAAGGATTGTTCTGAATTAAATTCTGCTGCTTTTTTTAAGTCTAAAAATATCTGTGCTACTTAATTCTGAAACCAGAAAGAAGTTTCTTGGAGCATTTTTTATATAATTTCAGCATGTCATCTGGGAAGGATGAATAGAACTCTTAAAAAGAAAAATATTTAGTAAAACCACTGAAGAATCTGAGCTTTGTCTTAGTTCTTTATCTTAGTTCAGTGGATGATCTTGTACAAATTATTTTACGTCTTTCCCACTTGGCTGTTCCATCTGCCAAACAGTATAAAGATGTGAATATGTGATGACTCCATTACTGGAAGCTAGGCTTCCTGGCTTTAATATGAAGACCTGTTTGAGCATGTTTGGCCAAATTCTGTGTCAGTCAGCCTGTTGGCATAGCAGAAAGACACAGATGCTTCTGAAAAAAAAATAAAGGAAGCTTGACTCACGATTATGACAGGGCAACAAAACCTCTGTTAACACAAAGATCTAATGATCTTGTGTTTGACTATTTAGCAGAGTTTTGGATCCTTATTCACCTGCTAACTTCAAATCAAATTTCAATGGATAACAAAGTGGTTAATAAAACATGAAAGATTGGATGCACTAAAACCTCTTAAAATTATGGAGCAGAACAATATTTTTGTGGCCCTTCTAATAAGCTTGGACACAAAAGGAAAGTGATCCTTTCTTCACTTGATCACATTTATATCAGCATTCTAGCACTGAGCATCTTCCAGTGCCATGATACTGAAGGTTTGCAAGGGCACAGTTAGCCAGAGATTGAGATGCCCACAGAACTAGTTATATCAGGTTCGCTAAGGCAATGTCTAGCACATGGCCACAAGGACTTGGCAATCTCTAGCTTGTGCAATGGAGTTCACAAGTTTTTCAGCGATGACTCCAAGGACTTTCATCTATCTCTGAAAGACTTTGACAAAGGTTGGAGGATATGAGTACAATGAGCAGTCTACCACTTGAAGTTTCATTGAACTTTTTCCCTTCTTTTAGTAATAAACTCCTCATATTTCTTCAGGAAGAAGACTTTTGAGCTTTGAAGGTTGGATATAAGCAGCCCTGACTCTAGGAAAGGCACAGTCCCAGGAAAGGCCATTTGATATGTTTTATTCTCTTCTGACCACTGTCTTTATGATGAACTGGAAGTCAGAGCATGATACCAAAGTAAAGGACTTCACAGAAATTGGGGAAAAGAAATAGTATCTTTCTACTGAGAGTGCTAATGATAAGGAAAATGGAAGCCCAGAGCAGCTACAGAATCGGACAGTACAATACCTCCCTAAGAATTTAGTTAGGAGGTAAAAAAAAAAAGGTCCACTGTGAAAGTATGGAAAAACATGGATAGAAGGAAAGTTAGATAGCACATCTTTCTTTCAATATCAATTAGGGTAAAGGCCATCAAGGACTATCCAAGAAAACAAATAAGGTATTTATTGGCTTTTCACTGTTGGTTGATGGTCTAGAAGTTAGAAGGTGTCAGGTTAACCTGTAGCAGTTTTTCTTGGAGAAAGCAAATATTTTAATGTCTGTTCAGTGGGAAACATAATCTTAAAGTTTAAAGTTTATAAACTTCTTAAACAGTAACCCATTTTTATATCCAACTACAAATCTTACTTTAGTATCCCTTTGTTAAATTTGTCTTTATAAGTATGTCAAATAATTTTTGAAAGAGTAATATTGTATTTATTATATTCTCATTAGGGAATGAATTAAATAGTTAAATCTTTGAAATAGGCTCTTATTTGCCTAAGAATCATGATTCTTTTTAATTATACATTAAAGAAACAGAAAAAAAGAAGCAAATGGAGAATAGTCCTGACTGTTTCACTTCAGGACATGGAACCTTCCAGCACTGTGCGACTATATCATCTTCTGTTCAGCAAGACAATGTGGACTGTTTCTATGTCTTACATTTACAGTCATGGTGATAAATAGTAGTAATCTCTTCATCCAGGAAAAGGTACTTTTTTCCAATCTGAACATATTGTCAGATGAACCAATGAAACAGAATTGCACAATGATACAAGGATTTGTGGTCTAAACTTTAGTTAAGTTTAGTTAAGTTCTCCCCAAATCATAAGTGTTCTGCCACACTATTCCTGCCACAATAAAAAATAGTGTGCAATTCTATTTACAATAGAAAACCCAGATGCCCCTCAGTTGATTAGTGGATCAACAAAATGTGGTATTTATGCACATTGGAATTCTATGCTGCTGTCAGAAAAAATTACATCGCCCCATTTGTAAGGAAATGGAAAGACTTAGAAAAAAATCATATTAAGTAAAGTAAGCCAGACTCAAAGGAACATAGGCTCAATGGTTTACCTCATTTGTCATAATCAGTAGAAACCTTGGGCTCTTCTAGCAGAGATTTACAGTAGAGCAAAACCTAGATACATAAGGCCATATAGTATGACACTAAAAGAAAGGACCTCCAGGATATAGAAACAAAAGCCATATAATGAGTGATTGTTGTCCTAAATGTACTATGTTATCTCTTATCTCTTTTGCTGTCCCTTGGTTATCTCATATTGTTACAGTATCTTACCTTGTTATCTGATATATTGAATATATGGGTATTTGGTTATTTGAAATAGGATAGGAAAGGGGAAAAACAAGATGAGGGGCAGAGATAGGAAGAGGGAAATGGGGACCAAGACATGAGAAAGGGTATCAATGTTTGTGAAGTAATGCACCTTCTATAATGTAACCCTTCTATTAATTACAATAAAAGTATATGAAAAATAGTGTGCAATTTTGTAAGTTTATTTAAGAAAACTATCTGTATGTCTATGGGTAAGGGAAGAAAACACCCCATTCAGATGAAATAGCAATGTTCCTTTCTGCCAATGGATTCTTGCTGGATCACATAATTTTTCCATCTCTTCAATTAATTCAAATATAGTAAGTCCTTAACTGGGTGCATTTGGGGAAAATAATGGGGTAAAGAGAAAGTTCATGGACCTTGGTTTAATATGTATTCAAACAGATGGGAAAGATCTAGCCCTACAATCTTCAAAATAGACTTGAACAAATGCCTTAGCAGGTAAGTCCATTTATTTCTTAATCACAACCCACAAATTGGTCAAGATCCATTATACATATGCGAGGTCTTTTTATTTCCTTGATTAATGAAGTATTTTCTTTGTTAGTTCACTGTTTCTGAAGTCAGGATATATCTTGTGGTCAATATGTATATATAACATGAGCAGTGTGATAGAGAATATAAGAAGCTGATAGAGAATAAACGAACCGATGGCTCATGCCTATATTCCTAGCTACTCAGAAGGCTGAAATCTGAGGATGGAGGTACTGTGAAACTCTTATCTCCAATGAACCACCAGAAAATTGGAAGTGGAGCTGCTGCTCAAAATGGTAGAGCAGTAGCCTTGAGCTGAAGGGCTCAGGGACGGCACTGAGGCCCAGAGTTCAAACCCCATGACCTACAAAAAGAAGAAGAAGAAGGAGGAGGAGGAGGAGGAGGAGGAGGAAGAGGAGGAGAAGAGGAAGAGAGGAGGAGGAAGAGGGAGGCAGCATTGCACAAAGAAGAGGAGGAGGAGGAGGAGGAGAAGGAGGAAGAAGAGGAGGAGGAAGAGGAGGTGGCGGCAGCATTGCACAGATCACCTTTTTTTTATAATGAAATCTGAGAGCCTCACTAGGAAGCAGCAACACGTGTATTTCTGAACTCTCAGTGGTTTTGTTAGCAGAGGAGAAGCCAAGCTTGTGACTGAACAAGCTGTCCACTACAAAAGGGCTAGGCAGCCTGGCACCCTCCTTGAACCGCATCACTGATTTTGGCAGCTTTACTGTCATATAAATCCAAATATCACCACCAGCCTAGTGTCTTCAAGCTCAGGGAACAGAACAGGGCAGCAGTAGAGGCTATCCAGACCATGGAATTTTCTTGGAGGCAAATGTATAGATTGACAGCAGCAGATGGCCTGAAATCTACCTGAACAGAACAAATCAGTTTTATTAGACTGAAATTCATTTTAGAGCTATTTGTATTTTTTCAAAAAAATAAAAAAACTAAACATCTTAAGTGTCTTGCCCTATGCCTACCCTGTAACTGGTTTCTCTACCCTCCTAAATTGGGCTTCCCAGAGAAATTGAAAAGCCAAAAGCCAGTCTCTCCACCCTATCTCAGCTTGCTTGATTGCCTCTCTCTGCTACTAAGCCAGGGTCAGAAACATTGTTTCCTCCTGACAAATATCTAACTTGGAGTTCAGAGTGAAAGAATTAAAACCAGCCCTTTTTTCTGTAATGTTACCTTTTGGATCCTCTTCTAAATTTGCCAGCGCCATGGACCTTATGAATTCGAATGAACGGGAACAAACTATCCCTACAGCTTTGAAAGTACATTTGAATGAATTACATAAAAGGCAAATCTTCCATATATCAACAGCATTTTAGATAACAGAGAAAATACTTGGAATTTATTATACCAATATGGATTTTGTTCTCCCATGAAATATATGTTATGGTACCATTCTGGAGAAGAGTTGAAAGAGTATACTGTGCTTTGAAATTAAACATAATGCACAATGACAATAAAATGCATAACGACAATAAAAGAAAAGAAAAGAAACAATGCAGTAAAAAGGAAAATTCTCTAGGTATAAATATAAACATAGGTAGGGTATAAAAGGAAGCCAGTCCAGGGACATGGGACAAACCTGGGACACAGGGAGTCAGGCTTGCATCTTTTGTGATAGCTGCTTCCCCCCAAGAAAGAAAGAGGGCTGTGAAAGTTCATAACTTAACACAAAAAGTGAGACTTAAATAACTCATGATATATTCCACTGAGAATTATGGATGAGGCCAAAGCACATAGGAACAGTAACACCATACTAATTTCTATTAGAGGAAAAATGATAGCATAGTATAATAAAAAGAAAAAAATGAGAAGCCAGCATATTATGTGTCAAAGACAACATGCTCTACCAAATTGCATGGTTTAGTCTCAGGGTCACGGATCAATTTAGGTACAACATCCCTAGAAAGCAGTCACACTAACCTTTCTGATCTGGCTTTCCTTCTTTGCCTAATTCATTGGTCCTCCACAGTTGTCATTTGAGATAGAAGGCAGATAAATCACAGGATTTATTCCCGCTAATGGAAGATAGTGCTATTAGTAATTATCATGACATTACTTTCATTTCTGTTGTCATGACAGGCTCTCCTGTAGCTCCTGTTTCCTCAGGGAAACAAGAAACTGCAAGATTTCTAGATATCTGTGATTTCATAAAAAGGAACAAATAAGAATTTAAAATTCATTATGGAGGCAAAATATACAGCTCCATGGTAGCACATTTGCCAAGCATGCAAGAGCCTTGAGTTATTCCTTAATACTGCAACAAAACAAAAAATAGAGTTCAGGATAAGATTTAGGCACTTGCTTTGAAGGGTTAGCTCTCATTCCTTCTGATCCAACATAAGAAAGAAAGAATTGCCTACCTGAATGATAGAGTAAGAATATTTATAACTCTATTTTGCATTTATTAGGGGGAAATTGAGTTCTTCTTAACCCAAAATCCTGCCATAACTAAATATACTGTTATTATTGTTGTTAGTCATAGTAGTGGCAATAGTTTTATTGGTCAGTAAGTGCTCATAAGGATGATCTTTTGATGGTCATTAACCAAAGAAGGAAGAGCAGTTATGGAAAAAGAAGGAGAGATTATGATTTGTATTGAGTTTGAAGTTCATCCTTTTCTCAATTTGAGGTCTGAAGTTCATGAAGGAGGTGAGAGCTAGAAAAGCCAAAGAGTAAAAAAAATTATCTATACTGAAACTAAGGGAGACTAGCCTTCAAAACGAGTAAAACAAAAAGATAATCTACTGGGACACTTTCATTTTAGAAGCAAATAGCATCAAATATGAAAAAGAATGGTCAGTGAGATGACAATCCCCCAACTCCCAGCCTGTAGAAACCAATAGAGAAGATAACCATTGTTCTATGAAAGCAGGAAATGGAAACCGTGGCACTGTCTTATGTAGCTAACTTCCTACATATACAGGGAAGAAGAGATGAAATTGAGCCACTAGCTGAAACTGAGAGGTCTAGTGTTTGAGGGAGGAAGTTTATAAAGAATATTAGATGGCAAGTCTACAACGTCTGGGCACTGGAGAAAATGCTGTAGAAGTTATGACTTAGCTGCAGGAGGTTAGATGAGAATGGTTCTAAAAGCAGCCTAGGGAAAAGTGTTTTTCAGACAGAGCTAAGCTTATAGACCTACCTAGGAAATGAAGAAGAACACAAGGCACAGAGTATGTGCCTTGGAAGGGAGGAGTCAGAGATGTATGTTAAAAGGATTTAGGATCTGACTGGATGGGTTTCAAGCAGGTCCTGCGAAGCAGGAAACTGGTTATTGGGCAGAGCTGTGGTGTAACATAACAGCTTGGATTGTGCTGCATAGTAAGGGAAGGAAGGGTCTAGAAGAAAGTCTTGGTGATCAAAGCTATCAGAGTAGTTATTTTGAGGTTTATTTCTGAGAAGTAAGTATTTCTTTGAACAAGAAGGTATCTTAGCCAGGCGTGATAGCTCGTATCTATATTTCATTGTCTTATGTTTCTTTTAGGGAAATCAAGAGAAGGAGGCTCAAGTCCATATCTGGATCCGAGCAGAGAAGGAAATAAACTAGCCATGGGAGGTGGGACACAAGTAAAATCAAAGTATTTGAATCAGCAGGCTATGAGCTTGAGACTATAAACCAACAAGATCGAAGGCAATAATAATAAAGCCTCAAAAAAAGTTAACAGGTTCTATCTGGACAATTTTTCTTAAAAGAAGGTCTTAGCTGCAATCTGGATTATATAAATCAACCTCTCCTGGTGACCATGATCATGTATGCCTACAGGGAGAAAACACATCTTAAACAACTCTTAAGTGGCTCATACCTATAATTCTAACTATTGAAAGATACAAATTAGGAGCCTTATAGCTAGTGGACAACATGCGGTTGGGTTAGCATGAGTAGTTAGGTAGAACTCATTTCAACCAATAAACTGAGCGTGGTGGTCCGAGTCCCAATCACAGGTTCTATCAGGACAATTTTTCTTAAAAGCTTAAAGAAAGACAGGCAATGCAATACTCATCAAATATGAAAGCTTAGAGGAGAGAAACTCAAGTTAAAATGATCTATAACATCTAGGAAGTGGGGGAAGGAACCAAAGCCCAGCATCCAGTTCCAACATTAACAATAAAGAAATCCAGGCCTCTATGGAAAACCCACTCTTGAAAATAAAAAGATGCTATCTGGGTGTCAGTGGCTCATGCCTGAAATCTTAGCTATTCAGGAGGCTGAGATCTAAGGATCGCAGTTCAAAGCCAGGCCAGGCATGAAAGTCCATGAGACTCATCTTCAATTAACCACCAGAAAACCAGAAGTGTCTCTGAGACTCAAGCTGAAGAGCTCAGGAACAATGCCCAGGCCCAGATTTCAAGCCCCATGACTGACAATAAATAAATAAATACTCTTCTAGAATTCCTGAATTTACAAAGCCTTCTTGGCATTTTATTCCAGTAGCCAGCCCTTTGCCAAACAAACAAAAAAGCCACATGATCTATTGGTAGATGGTAGATTCAAGAAATAGACGGTATTGTATGTAGAGGTGGAGAATAGAATTACACCTATTCATAAATCATTCCATGTGAATATATAACTTAGTGCCAGCTTTCTTTGCATGGTAGGGAAATGCAAACTAAATTAAGTGGATTTTCTATTGCTAGGAGTTGACATGGCATGAATAATATATGTAAACCTATCATTTTACTACCATATGATTAAACCAGAACAATAATTAGAATATTTAATAAGAAAGTTCAATTTTTTTATTCTGGTCTTCAGGAAAAATGAGTAGTGCTCTTCATTCTATTTTTGTAAAAGGATCTATAAACCTTGACACCAGATGCTTTTTGCAGAATGCCTTTAGAATCTAGGTAAAAAAATTGCTCTTGAATATAAAGCACTAAAACCTTTTTTTCCCTTTCTTTTCTTACAGTAAAAAAAAACTTTCTCCCATCAGTGAAGTCATTTTACAAAGTTAAACCAATCACTTACTTTCTTCCCTTCCATAATTTCCAGGAGACTTAGGATGGATTTTTTTTAGAAACTACTTTTCCCTCATTTTAACAACAACAAAAATATTTCCTTGAGTTACCTTTCATATCTGAGTCTGGCTTTATAATTTCACTAACCTGGGGCTGAGTGGTAGAGTGCTTGCTTTGCAGTCATAAAGTCCTTGGCACCATGTACACAGAAAAAGCTAGAAGTGGTATTGTGGCTCAAGAGGCAGAACACTAGCCTTGAACAAAAGTGCTCAAGGACAGTTCCCAGACTCAGAGTTTAAGCCTCAGGACTGACAAAAATAATAGGAATTATTATTAATTATTATTACTATTTCACAAACCTTTGTGTCCATTGTTATCAATACCCTAAAACAAAGCTGACTCACTAATTAGCAAGTTTGGAAATAAATGGAGCCTCTTTCAAGGAAGACACACTACTTCTTTCCTTTAGCAAGAAAGTCAGACACCATCACTTACATTTAGCAGAGATTCAGCTAGGATGTGAGTGGAAGTTATTAGCACTGAAGCTGAAGGAAGAATAACTAAAAAAGCACTTTATCATATATAACTGGTTTTCAGAACACATTTGACTTTCTCTGGTTTGTCCCTGAGTTTGAAGACAAAGGGTAAAAGCAATACAACTGGCAGTTACTGACCGTGCCTTAACAATTGTGGGACAATTGCTGTAGCAGTTGTGGCTTGATACCTAGGGTATTTACAGAAACAGTAATTCCACTGTTTTGTGGTTGGACTATCATCTGGGAGTTTCTTGGTCTCCACCTTTGCTAATATGTAAATGGTGGGCTTATTCGTTGTTCTGGTATTGTTTCTCCACCTCCTGATGGATTGCATTCAAGACTGTCTCAATCTTTTCATCATGTCATCATATCAGTTTGACAATGTACTTGAGTAACGACCACTGTGACAAAAACAAGGATGTATGGAACCAGACATTCCAGTTGCCCAAACCAAGGCTATCCAGGCCCAGAACAAATAGCACAGAGAAGAAAATAGCTTGTCCATTATGGCGTTGTATTTCCTGTTTACCTTGACAATTTCATTGACAGAAGCAGAGCAAAAATGATCAGTGGTGCCAGAGCCATGACTGACTCGGCAACAAGAAATCCAGCAAAGTTTGTCCATCAATATTCTAAAGCAGAGGTTATGTTATTTAATAATGTCTGACAAAGATCCTGGTAAGTTTCTCATGATCCCTTCTTACTTATATGATTCCCACAGGTAATAATAGTAGTCAGACTACTTAAACAATGAGTCAGACATTTCCCCAGGCATAGTACTGAATAATCAAAGATAGTATTGTTGGGAACTTATACCTTAATCAGAATTTTTGGTCTTGATGATTTATAGAATTATAGTCTCTGTGCACAGACAGGTCTCACGATACTATTTCTAAACTATATAAAAGCTTAAAACAAAGAAGACAGTGTCTGAATTAAACAGGTATCCTGGTTACAATGATAGTGCCGAAACATGAATAACAAAAAGGGAAGAATTCCTTCATTTATAGCATGAAGTTAGAACCAAGATCTTAGAACAGCTGATAAATTAAAATTTAAGAATAACTTAAACTCATACCACTGTGTCATCTTTTTTTCTGGATGAGAAGGACATGACCAAGTCACGAAAATTTGCTTCGGGTCATTTGTCCCCATAGATACACCAGAGGAAACATAGTCAGTGATAGTTCTCTACGATCCCTTTTGATGAAACTACAAATTAACCTGATTCTCATCAGGGAATCCAGTGGTATGTGGGTTGCCCAGAAGTAACTAACACTGAAGGCAGTGATTGCTTTTGTGACATTTACATGACTCCATTAGAAGAAAAGGGAAGAAAAGAGGGAAAAGGATATAATGAGTGAATGAAAATCAGGCGTGTATAGAAAATGAGAAGGATGAGACAAGCAAGAAATGTAAAACAAATCAAAAATTACTAAGGGACTATGGTCCAAGATACTGGGTTGCATTTGTCTGAAGTCATCAACTTATTACAAATGTCTTGGGCCAGAAGTCTGATTTTTAGAGATTCTCTTTTGAAAATCCTCATTTTCCCATCTTTTGTTGGAATACCCTTCCAATCATGAGGGATTCCTGTCTAGTATTTAGTTATAAAGTATTTTATTTGTTGTTGAAAATAACTGCGATGGTTCCGTTCAGATTCAAGAACATTTTTCTAATGTCTTTTTTCAGCAGAAAAAGTCAATTGGTTGAAGGCCAAAAAGAGATTGGTTGGGCAAAAGTTGTGGGAAGATAACATATTGGTTGAATATGTAAATTAACCTGTTGGTGTAAATATAAGTTGCATACAATATTTTACAATGTCTTTGTGAAGTAGGAGGAAGCCTCTTTGGGGAAACAAAATTCTCAAATGTCTAGGTCTTAAGCTATCAGTTCATAGAGGGATCATCTATGTGTCCCCAAAGGAGTAAATGGCTTTAACGACACCTAGAAATACTGTGGTCATGTGATTAATTCATCAGCAGCTCTCATTCCTTCATTATTTCCAGAGTATTTTGAAGTATAACAGCAGTCACTTCTGTAATTTTTAAGTAAGGGACAATGTTTTATTGAATTTTTTCATAATAGTTCCCATAAAGTAGGTAGTTTTGTTACTTGATGTAAAAGCTGGTTTCTCCAAGTTAGAAACAAAATCCAGAAGCTTTATAGCAACTGCAGTGTTAGAATACATTGGACAGAAAATGCTGTCTCAACCCTTCACCTCCCAATAGCATATAATAACCATAATTTATTCCAATCCTAACAAGGATAGGGGTTGGATAAAATCCATTTGATGGGTTCAAAGGGCCCACATTTACAGTTTTCTCAGGGATATGGCATTGTCAGATGGCAATGACCTTCAGCTCTATTTTTTTAATATTTCCTACTTTTGTTGATTTAAGATAAGTGGAAGCAATTTTTTGGTACCAGGATGAGTATGTACCAAGTAACATGGAAAAACTGAACTTGTAACTATGTGAAATCATTTGGTGTTGCCAAGCAGCTGACTTGATTAGAGTGAAGAATAAAACCAGGCCTTCTCTAATCCATCTTTTCCAACCTACGAGCTGTCCAGTGATATTTTATGATGGTCCCTTTGATATTTTCCTCTGGAATTTTAGTTAAGATCATAATCTCATAAACTCATGAATGAGTTTAAGATTGCTCATTTGCAGTGAGACCACAGGAAGACATTCTTAGGAGAGGATCACAAAGGCTCAAATAGCTATATGCATGTGATCCTATAAAACGACAGTTGTCGAAATGAACTCCAAGAAATGGAAACAAGAGGGTTTTATGGTTTTATTTTCTCCTTCTGGCTGTTTTGTTTTCTTAACCTTTTGTCTGTATGTAAGTTTAACTGTTTGGGGGAAGGTAAAGAGGGAGCACAGAAATGGTGGGACAAATGTAGCAGTGGTACTCACTAAACACTACATGGAAAATAAACTTTAAGACATGGAGGGAGAACTCAGCCCTGGGTGAGGAGGAGCGTGAGAGGGAGTGGGGAATGTTGTTCAAAAAAATATATCATTACCTGACATATCAGTGTAACCCATCTATCACCTTTACAATACCAATTTTAGAAAAAGAAAGAAAATGAAAAAAATAATTTGTTCATTTGTTGTAGCATTTCCTTTAGATTTTCCAGCATTTCATTTCCCTTGGGCCTCAACCCTTATAATAACTACCTCTCTTAAGAAGCAGAAGTGCATGTAAAATCCCTTAGCTCCATATCCATCTCTGATGAAGGGTACCAGTGGTGAGAAATGATCTTTGTTCTCAAAGCATCTTAAATTACATACTACTTCAACAACATACCTCCTATCTATACAAGTGTTAGTGTCCCCTCCTCAAAGATCTGTGTGTTAAAGCTTGGCCTCTAGAACAGTAGTAATGAAAGAATTGAAAAGTTAAAACCTAATGATAGGTCTTTAGGTTGTTGTGGCATGACGTTGAAGGGCTAGTACTGGCTCTTCCCCTCTTTTCCTCTCATTTCTTGGCTAGGAGGTTAAAGATGTTTCTCGATGAAGAAACCATGAAGCATTGCTTCCCCACAGACACCAAATCAAAGGGGCCTAGCTGAGTCAGTCACAGAATAACATCTCCAGAACTGTGAGACAAATTCAACCATTTTTTTGCAATTAATTAATTACATATTATAGTTTGGGAACTGATGAAGAAATATTCATACACATTGTTAACTTCCCATGCTTTGGCGAGTTGACAAACACATAAATACAAGAAGTTCTTCCACCTGATCTAAGTTTACTCTAAGGTCTTTCATCTAAAGAAGAACTTCAAGTAATCAAGCATAGCCTGCTTGAGAACCTCAAGTTTGGGTTAGTATTTGGGGATAGGATCTATCCATAGGTATTGGATCATGGCTCTCAGTGGGAGGTTGTAATAAATCAGCGATGTCCAGAAACTTTACAATCTGTGAGTAAACAGTAATGAGTTCACTCCTCTTCTGGCAGAGAGTACTATCTCTGCAGCAGGACTGAGAGTGACATCACAGTGTACTGTAATGGGAGCGGGTGAAAGTAGCATGTTTTGCCTGTGAGGAATGAAGAGAGGAGCTTAGGTCTAGTTCAGCAGAGTCATCAACAAACTTACAGTGGCAGCAGTGGCTTTAACACAAAAAGGCTTTGCAGTCAGGTCAAGACTGATATCACCTTTATAATAAAATGAAATTAATAAAAGATCCAGTACTGGTTTGGATGGTTCCCATGCCTTTGAGTTGAAACCAATAGAATTAATTCATTCTGCTCAGTTATGAACAGAGAGAGGCTTCTAACAGTTAGGAAGACTGTTATGTGTTAAGTTATATGCTTTTCTCAGAAAAAAATAAATATGCCAAAATATTAGCCACCACCATCACAATATTTCAGAATGTGATCAAGTGTGATCAAGTAAATTAAGATGAGTTCCTACTAGAAAAGCTTTGGCTCTAAGGCCAATGTAAGTAATGTGCCTTGTAAAGAAGAGACAAAGTGCTATATGGGTACATAGCAAACATACAACAGAGACAGAGAAAAGCTGATGCATATATAAGCCAAGGACACGGACCATTGGGAAATACTGGAGCCTAGAGTAAAGCAAGAAATGGCTCTTTCCTGCAGTTTTTCTGTTGAGAATGCCCCTAATACCACTTTGGTTTTACACATTTTAACCTTCACAACTTGTGAAATAATACATTCCTCTTGTTTTAAGACTCCCAATACACTTTGTTGTTTTGTACTAGGGAGAGCGTGGGAAACAACTCAGACACCTAGAGAAAGGGTTATTAAACAGATCAGCTCAGGTTTAGATTTCCAGAGGATCCCTTACTAAGGACTCAGTCCATTCATAAAAATTGTCACCATGACAAGCATGGTGGAGCATGCTTGAAATTTGGCTCATGACAGGCTGAGGTAAGATTATTATGAGATTGAAAGCCAGCTTGAGCTACATAAAGAGACCCTATCTCAAAAAAAGGGTGTCACAACCTCAGAAACAGTTACTATCTATTTCCTTCAAGATCTAGTTAAACTTAAAAATCCTTCATTTGTCCTTTTGTGGCATATCTAGTGCTGTGCAGCACTAGAGGATAATGATTAGCTGTTTATTTCAAAATAATTAATGGAGAATATTTGAATGTCATTTATGCAAAGAAATTATAAGTATATGAAGTTATAGATATGCTAATTACCTTGACCTGAACATTACATATTGTAAACATGTATTGAAATATCACACTGTATTCTGTAAATACGTAACATTATTAACTGAGCATGGTGATTCATTTACATAATGCTAACTCTGAGGAAGGTAGAGATCAGGAGGTCTATAGTTCAAGGCCAGAGCATGGTGATTTATATCTGTCATCCCTGTAAACAGGATGTGTAAAGAGAGGGATCTTAATTCAGGCTGGTCTGAACAAAACAAATGGCCCTATATGACAAATAACTAAAGCATAAAGGGCTGGCCGTGTAGGTCAAGTGTGAGAGCATCAACAAGTACAAGGCCCTGAGTTCAATCCCTAGTGCTACCAATAAACAAACAAACAAAAAATCCCCACACAATTGCTGGTGTAGGTATTTTTAAATAAGGAATGTCAGTGGCAAATCACCATTCTGCAAAGGTTATTTTGTACCAGATTCCATTCCAAGCACTTAAAAATGTGAATCTCCTTAATGAGTATTTGCTATGTGCTGGGTCCACTTAAAATGATCACCTCTTTCATCCTCAAATCTTCAAAACAATTTGACAAATGAGATACTATCATGGTCTTTTTTAAAATAAATTACCCATGAAATTCCGGAATGATTAAGCTCTTTTCCTGCAAGCTCAGTCTCTATTTTCACCAGCCTGGTCTTGCCTCCTAGGAGCTCTGACAAGTCCAGGAGAGGGCCAGAGTTGGACTGCTTGATAGCTGGTGAACAAGAGATTTGGCAATAACCTAGGGCTGAATGAAGTCAGACCTGGAGTCTTGTCTCCAAGTTCTAAGGTAAAACCAGGCCATGTGAGCTGCAAGTGGAGAAGCCAAATCAATCATGTCATGGTTTTCGAGCCAAGAAGCTCAGGTGGAGACCAGCTTTCCAGATCCCTGTAGGAGACAAATTGAAGAAATTTGGCCATAGCATCGAGCAAAGGAGTTAAATAAAGAACTAACTCCCACCTGGAAAGTGACCAGCTACCTTTGTTCACACCAGTTCTTCCAGTTCTGGACAAAAAGGAACTAAACTAAGTCGCAAACTTAACAGAGGTCCAGGCAGGGTGCAAAGCCCTTGGCAAGATAGCAGTTTTAGGAAGCAGCATAGCTGACACAGAGAGCTAGGGCTAGGAATGGTCTGAGATGGCTGCCTCTGGGGAAAGCCATGTAAACTTAAGGAGAATTAGTTTCTTCATCCATGAAATAGGTATAAAGCCAAATAGGTATTCCTTTAATCTAATAAAAATAATACTCACACTAACTTGATCCAAGCACTATTCTTGATCCATGCTGCCTCAAAATGGTTGGTGGTTAAACAACTGTTTTGCTGGAGAAAATAAATGCAGTAGGATCTGATAGGAGAATGCTATTAATGAAAACTAATAGACATGAATCATAGATACATTATTATGCATCAATTAAAGTGATAAAGCAGTTATTTTTTTATTGTTATCCACAAGAACCAGAGAGATTATTTAAACAAAAAGCTGGCAACTAGGTAATTCTGATTTAGACTCACAGGTATTTAGTTTCTCCTGATTTTAAGAAAATCTAATCTGGTCTAAAAAATATTATCATCTTAGCTCTCTTTCAAGAAAAACTTTTCTAAATGGCAACTCATTTGTACAATTACTTAAAGATGCTAATAAAAAGAAAAAAATTGAAGTGAGAAATCATTCAACTATTGTGTATTTCTATAAATTTCAAAACTTTAGTATAATTGTGCACAGGTATTTTCCAGATTGTCCTCTTCCCTCTTGGTCCAATCACTGATTTTTATACAGGAGGAAAGAAATGCTCAGGACAGGGTATGGATTTGATTAGAGAGATGGAGTAAGAAAATTAAGGAAAAGAATCTCTCCTGAAATAGCATTTTAATAAGATAAATAGTTCTAGAACAAGGTTGTCCAAAGCTTTAGTTAGTAAGTGAAATCAAAGCTTCATGGGTTTATTCTTAACTGCCTTTTGTTTTTCATTATTTCTATTAGATATACATTATAGTATATATCTCAGAATAGTCTTTGCTTATACTTATTTGTACCCAAAGAAAGATACAACTGCCTTTAGAAGAAGAAAATGGGAGAAGAAAAGAGTAAGGGAATCGAAAGAGGAAGAAGAAAGTAACCAATGTGATCAATTTTGATTGGGTCATTCATTTGGAAAATAATGGGACAAATTATTTAAAATAGATACTGCTGTAGCAGAAATGTATCATCATCACACCAATAAAGGACAGCTGCTGAAAGGCTGTTCATAATTAGCTGCCTTGTTCCTAGCCTTACGAAGCAATAGGACAGCTTACAAAAGAAAGACACAGCTAATCAGACCATCCTCCCTGCTCTCATTAGCTAACATTCCAGATTGCACTGAAACCAATGTCTGACTTGAAAGAGCCATTATGCTAGCCACCTATGAGCATGCTAGTGCCTTAATTTGCTTGTCTATGAAAGAATGCGCTGAATGAAATAATGCATTAGCCATTAGCCATTATCTTCTTTTGGTTGCTGAATACCAAAGGCTTTTACATTTACTGTTGCTATTGCTTTCTTGGCTCCTCACTTCTGCTCCCAGCATTCAGTTCTCAGCCTTGGTCTGGCTCACTTCTACCCAAACCTAATTTCTTTTTGAGTTTTGCGGGTTTTTTGTTTTGTTTTTTATGATATTGCACAAGGTATTTATTGCCTGACAAACTGCTTTAAGAAGTACAATAAAAGTACAATATACCATCCAGTCATTAGGTTAGTACAAAATGATACATATTCATAACATATTCTAAATCTTCCACCTTGAACACTAATTTCTTAAACTTCCTTCCTTCCCCCTTTTTCTCTCCTCTTTCTTTCTTTTTTTCTTTCTTTCTTCCTCTTTCCCAAACCTAATTTCAATGTAAGGGTTACTTTCAGAGAAAGGAAGAAGTTCCTGAGCTTCTCATCCTCATTATCACATTATAATATTCTTTTCCCCATCATCTTCTCCCGATTCATCCAAAGAATCCACCCCTTCCATTTCAAATAGTAAAAAACCCTCCTCATCTTTTCCTCAGGATATGTCTAGCACAATATCTGGAAGATTATAAACACTCAAAATATATATATGTTGAGTGAAGAGATTGATAGAGAAATTGATCAATTTAAATACTGATTAAAGAAGAAAATCATGGAAGTATTCTTTTAAACACATTGTGTAATCTGAGTACCATTTGTTTTAATAATAAAACTCAAAATCTTACTAGCTTAACACACAGGACACAAGTCATTTGTTCTTATTAAGATTTCTTACAGGTGCTCTTACCTAGGGAAGAGGGGTCTCTTCCCTCCACAGAGCATCCAGGGTCCTTTTGTGTTGAGGATAGGAGAATGGAAGGCATCTTACCAGAGCAACCTGGAATAGGCTCAAATTCCTTATGCCAGTCTAGTTGTTACAAACACATTTGCCACTTATAGGAGCCAGGAAAAAATGGCATGGAATAGCACATGTAAAAGGAAGAGTTGAGATTTTTTTTTAGACAGCTTATATAACTAATCACAACACACAATAATGCAGACACATAGGTTAAATCAACCTCCTCAATTCAATTCATCAGTCTGTACGGGGTCTGTTAGTTATACACATTTTTGCTTTGCGTTATGTCTGAAATAATGGCCCTGTAATAAGGATGATTTGAATTATTAAGAGAAGAGTCCACCCACCTCATTTTTAACACCTCATTTCTGATGTCATTATATAGCTTACTAAATAATATATACAAAATTTATTTAAAGCAAAATAACCAAAGTCTTGTCACTGTAACTTTACTAAAGATATTCTCTAGTCATCAAGCTTACCCTTATCTAATATATATATGATATATAAGTAATCTAATATAGATGAATATATACCCACAAATATCCTTAGAATAACACTTAGAAATTTAAATAATTTAAACTAGAGCAGCACCATAGCTCGGTCTTTTCTTGTTAGCATAGAAAAGAAGAAATAATTTAAAGATATCTTATTTATTTCAATGACTCCTTCTACATCTAAAACCAAGGACAACTAACTAATCTCTTCTAATGTTTTATAATAAAATATTACCTAAATAATAGTACATATACACCCAAATGACAAATGAAATTAGCAGGAAAATATTGCATGTAATTATCAAAACAAATACATTGCTGGGAATTGGTGGCTGGCATTGTAATCCTAGCTACATAGGATCCTGAAACCTGAGGATTGAGGATTGGTTGTTTAAAACAAACCAAGGCAGTTTTCTGTTCAAGACACTCTTATCTCCAATTACCACCAAAAAGACAGAAGTGGAACTATTGTTCAAACAGGAGAACAGCAGCATTGAGTGAAAAATTCTAAGGGAGAGAGCCCTGACTTCAAGTCCTGAAGCACGGTTTCCCTTGAATATACTAAGGGATGTGGATGGATATAAGCAGTTCCTATTTTAAAGCAAAAGTTAATTCTCTTTCCACAAGTAGGGGACCATTGATTATTTTTCTTACCCAGAGATCTTTTTCTGAAGATAATAACATTAAAATCTTTACATATTGGGATTGGGCTAATCAGACTGTGGACGCTCATCGATTATCCAGGTGGGCACATCTCCACTGACTTGAAGAAAATGGAGTTATTCAAACAATGTTTACCCTCAGAAGACTCTGCAGTCACTCTCTGCAGTCACTCTCTGTAGTCAGGCTCCTTAGTGGTATCTGTGTTCCATGGAGGATCTCCTGAGCTAAAGACGTGGCATTTAGTGATTGAATCACTCCAAAATGAATCTCCAAAGAAACAATCATCCCATTAAAAGATGGGCCAAAGACTTAAAAAGAGTCTTCTCTGAAGAAGAAATAAGAATACCCTATAGACATACGAAGAAATGCTCGACATCTCTGGCCATAAAAGAAATGCAAATCAAAACAACTCTAAGATTCCACTGCACTCCAGTTAGAATGGCCATGATCAAGAAATCTAATAGCAACAGATGCTGGAGGGGATGTGGCCAGGAGGGATCACTACTACATTGTTGGAGGGAGTGCAAACTTGTTCAACCACTATGGAAAGCAGTATGGTTTTTCCTCAAAAGACTAAACATAGAGCTCCCCTATGACCCAGCAATTCCACTAGTTGGCATTTACCCAATTGTCCAGAAACAAGGACATACTAAATCCACTAGCACAACCATGTTCACTGTAGCACTGTTTACCATAGCAAAGATATGGAAGCAACCCAGATGTCCCTCAGTTGATGAGTGGATCAACACAATGGAATTCTATGCTGCTGTCAGAAAGAACAACATCGCCCCATTTGTAAGGAAATGGAAAGACTTGGAAAAAATCATATTAAGCCAGACTCACAGGAATATAGGCTCAATAGTCTCCCTCGTTTGTGATAATCAGTGGGCTCTCCTAGCAGAGATTTACATAGAGCAAAATCTAGATACATAAGGCCATATAGTATGACACTAAAAGAAAGGACCTCCAGGATATAGAAACAAAAGCCATATAATGAGTGACTGTTATTTTTAATATAATATGTTATCTCTCATCTTTTTTGCTGTCCCTTGGTTATCTCATATTGTTACAGTATTTTACTTTGTTGTCTGATATGTTGTATATATGCTTATTTGGTTATTTGAAATAGGATAGGGAAGAGAGGAAAACAAGATGAGGGGCAGGGGTTGGGGGAAGGAAATGGGACCGAGACATGAGAAAGGGTAACAATGTTTGTGAAGTAATGCACCTTCTAGCTGGTAAATATAATGTAACCCTTCTATTGATTACAATAAAAAATATATGTAAAAATGAACTGTATGGGCTAGGAGTATAGCCTAATGGTAGAATGCTCACCTAGCATGCACAAAGCCCTGGATTCAGTTCCTCAGTACCACATACTCAGAAAAAGCCATAGGTAGCTCTGTGGCTCAAGTGGCAGAGCACTGGCCTTGAGCAAAAAGTGTTCAAGGACTGTGGCCAGGCCCTGAGTTCAGCCCCATGACAGACCAATAAATAAATAATTAGAAGCATTTTCATTATAATACTAAGATGTTACTTAACTTTTTCATATTAGTTTTCACTGATGTTGCAAAAGCTGCTGTAGATAAAGCTTCTGGTTTTATGAAGGCAGTGGAACAAACTATTAATAATCCCTGGATAATTTGCCATGGGGTGTGTCCAATTTAACAAGGGTAAAAAGGAAGTTTCATTTATTAATGTTTATAATTAAGCAGTACAGCTCATTAACTTTATTTAATCTTGATCTGAAACACACATCTTTTTATAGCCTATGTAAATAAATGAAAAATGTGCATAAAATATGTTTGTGTTCAGCATACCAAAATCCAACAGTTATCTGAGGACATGCACTTATGTGATCATATGAAATACAAACAAAAGTAGTCACACATTTCATGAAAAACATATGTTTTACTTTTAAGAATGACTGACAGCCAAGCAATCATTAACTAGTCTTCAGTGTTTGTGAGACTTTCTCCATGAAGTAAGTTTCTCACAGGAAAAAAAATTGATAGTATGAGGTATAAAAGACAAAACTGAGGATTTCAGAAGGAAATTAGAATTGGAGAAACTTTTATCCCTCACCATTAGGTTCATAGCTTCCCAATACTTAAAGATCTTTCCGATGATAAAGATAAAATTATTAACAGATAGGATATTTTAATATTGTATAATGAAATGGGTTAAAATTCAGATAAGCTGCTTAACTCAGTGATTCAGTCTTTTCGACAAGGTACATATATGGATAAAATTTTTATTCAAAGTAATAGGTCAGAATATGAAAATTATATTGGTATACTTTTTGGGGCTCTACATTACAACTAACATTTAGGAAACTGATGCTTGTTGAATAATGTTGCAGTATCAAATAAGAAAAGCCACAATTACCTGAAGGAATGCTTCAGCTATATAAATAAATATTTTGACCAATTCTTAATAAATTTCAGGAGTAAAAGGGGAACGTAGCACTTGTCAGGGACAAGTGACAATGTCCCTGTTGGGACAGTAGGAAATCTTATTGTTCTAAATATTACAAGGATACTTTGTGTGATTTTACTATCATAATTTGTATTACCATCATAAGTCTTTTTTTCTTTTTTTTTTTTTCATTTTGTTAGTTGTGGGTCTTGAACTCTGGGCCTGGGTGTTGTCCCTGAGCTCTTCAGCTCAAGGCTATCACCTTACACGTTGAGCCAGAGCACCACTTCCGGTTTTCTGATGGCTAATTGGATATAAGATTCTCATGGTCTTCAGTGCCCAGGCTGGCTTTGAATCATAATCCTTAGCCTCTTGAGTAGCTAGGATTACAGGCATGAGCCGCCATACCAGGCCATCATAATTATTTCTAACAGAAAAATATTTGTTGAAAATCTGCTTTGGAAAAAATTTCCCACACGTTTAATTCTTATATCAACCCTTTGAAGAAAGATACCATTCCCATTGTGTAGTCAGGAAAGTCTCATTCACAAAGCTACTTACTCCTACTGAACAAACACATCCAGAAGCCAGGCAGGAACCTGAGCCATTGTTTTATGGCTGCACTGCTCATTGTCTTTACGCTCTAACCATTGTCTTACACCTCAACACCTGAAATGGGGCTAGTGGGAATGATAAGTATATCATTTAAATGATTAGGTTAATTCTACTTGTTTCTTTTTCCTGCATAAAAATGTAGTAGGTGCTAGGTGCCAGTTGGTTCATGCATATAATCTTAGCTTCCCTGAAGATTGAGAATGAGAGGGTCAAGGTCAGTCCGGGAAGAAGAAGGGAGTTTGAAAGGAATGAAGAGAGAAAGTGGAGGGGAGAGAACATAGTCATAAAACTTCATGCACACTCTGACAAAATTAAGAAAACTGAAGGAAAGGGGTGGCGCCGAGAAGGAATGAGAGAATGAAAGAGATAATATCGATCAAGATTTGCTGGTTTACAAACTGCTTTGTTGAATGACAACTCCTTTGTACAACTATTCAACGTAATTATTTTTAAGTGACAAACAACTTACAAAGAATGTTTTGTAGGGCTGGGAGTGTTGCCTAGTGGTAGAGTACTTGCCCAGCATGCATGAAGCCCTGGGTTCAACTCCCAGTACCACATACACATAACAAGTTGGAAGTGGTGCTGTGGTGGTTCAAATCATGGAATGTTAGCCTTGAGAATGCCCAAGGACAGAGCCCAGGCCCTGAATGCAAGCCCCAGGACTGGCCAAAAATTAAAAAAAAATTGTGTTCCTCAAATCGCTGGATGCAGTGTCATGCACCTGTCATCTCAACCTACATAAGAGGCTGAAAAACTGAAGCTGTAGGGCAGGCTGAGAAGAAAATCATGAAAGATTCCATCTCAGCAGGAAGAAGAAGGGCATTGTGGCATTTGTCTGTCATACAAACTGTAGTTAAAGAGCCTGAATTTGGGCCGGAGTGTGGCCTAGTGGTAGAATGCTTGCCTATCACGCATGAAGACCCAGATTCGATTCCTCGGTACCACATACAAAGAAAAAGCCAGAAGTGTTGCTGTGGCTCCAGTGGCAGAGCACTAGCCTTGAGAAAGCCCAAGGACAGTGCTCAAGCCCTGAGTTCAAGGCCCAGGACTGGAAAAAAAAAAAAAGCCTGAATTTGACAGATTATAGTTCAGGCATGCATTAGGGGAGGAAGTGAGGCCCAGTGTCAAAAATAATCAGTGGAGGTATGTCCCAGTGGAGCAATGCCTGCCTAGCAAGTATGAGGTCCTGACATTAAACCCCAGTAATGGAGAAAAGTGTGGCAGGGACTGGGAATGTAACTCAGTAGCATAATAAGTGATAAGGATGTATAAGGCCCCGGGCTCAAAGCCCACCATGATCTAATTAATTAAGTAATTTAATAAAAAATATGGTTACAAACCTTTTTATAAATTGGCCTGTATTTTGTGGCTGTTAGATAGCTTGGGCCCAACAGTAGTTACTCAAGTTAATTTTGCACAAGTTCAAACAAGTGACTTCATTATGTGCTTCACCTTCAATAAACCAGTTTCTTCCTTTCTGAAATAGTTAAGGGGCTTTGATCCTTAATTAAAAATTACTGACACATATTTTATTGTCCTCAAAGAGCTCATGTAGTTTCAAATGGTGGTATTTAACTCAGGGAACAATCATGTTTCATCATGCCCTTTTAAAACTGTCCTGTTTACATACTTCTCTCTGAACTCACTCCCAAATATGTACTTTCACATGTTTTTTTATAACCACTTTTAATCTTCTTTTCCATTAATATCAAAAATAAGAGACTGAGAAGAGAAGAGCCAAGTAATAGGGACAAGTAAGACAGGCCTGAAGGAGGTATTTGCGTAGCACCCAGGCCTTAGGATTGTGCATTGCTGCCTCTGGGGAGGAGAGGCAGATGGGAAGGAGGCAGGACCTTGAGACCTTCCCACCATGGTTCATCTGTAGAAAGAGCAGGATTACTAAGGACAGAGAACAAGTCACATGATTACATGGGTCAATAATCACAGTCACGGTAGCAGGATACAACGTCAGTAAGCCAACAGCAGTAGCGTTTCTTTTTACTAATAATGAAAGAAATAACTAATCTCATGCACAATGACTCAAGGGGAAAAAAAAGTAGGAATAGACTTAACTATGGATACAATAGATCCCTACAATGAAATCATAAAACACTAAAGACATAAACTGGAGAAGATACTGGACAATGGAAAGGCTTGCCATCTTAAATCAGCAGCATTAACATTGTGAAAATGGTGGCACAATCAAAGTGATCTAGAGTCAATGCATGCCTCATCAAAATTCCAATCATATTCTATAAAAATAGAAAAGCCAAGTCTAAAATTTATATTGGCACCCAAAAGACACCAACTAGTCAAAGATATCCTGAGCAAAAGCAGGATTGCTGACGATACCATAATATCTGGCTTAAAACCATACTATAGAGCCACAGTAACAAAAACAGCATGACACAAAAGCAGATGTATAGGTGAGTGAACTAGAAGACTCTTAAACCCAACATCTACAATCTGATTTTCGACAAATATATATGTTGAAGAAAAAAATATATGTGTATATGTATTGAGGAAAAGTCAGACTCCTCAGAAAGTAGTGTTGGTGAATTAAATAACTAAATGTTTAAAGAAAGAAAAGAAAAGGAAGAGAAAAGGAAACTAGATCCCTGTCTCTCACCTGTACCCAAATCAATTCAATGGATGGATTAAAAACCTTAATAAATGACCTGAAATTCGAAAACAACCATAATGAAACATTTGAAGATGTAGTCATAATAACAACTTTATGAATAGGATTCTGATATCTCATGAAATAATGCAAGGACTGGCAAATGGGATTGTATTCAATTAAAAAGCTCATGCACAGGAAAGGAATGGCAATTACCAGAATGAGGAAATGGCCTATAAAAGAGGGAAATCATTGCCAGTAGTTTATGTGACAGGAGATTGATATCCAGAGTTTATAATGAGTTTAAAAGGTTAAACATGAAAGAACAAGCAATCCAATTAGTAAAATCAAATGAATTGAAACGACAGTTCTCAAAGGAAGTCAGGCCTACCTATGACCCCGGCAGCACCAGAAGTACTGTGGGTGGACTAAAGCCAGCACTGGACCAAAGTGAGACTACTTATCTGAAAAATAACTAAAGGAAAAATGAATTGGTAGTGTGACTTGAATAGGAGAGTGCCTGCCTCCCAAATCTGAGGCCCAGGGTTCAAAGCTCACAACTGCTAAAACTAAAGGTGCACAAAGGACCAAGAAATATTCAATATTCTGAGCCATGGAAGAAATGCAAATCAAGGAAACAAATAACAAATGTTGTGGAGAATAGGCAGAAGGAAGGGAACCCTAAACATGATTAATGGAAATGGAAATGAGTACAACTACTATGGAAAACGACGTGGAAATTCCCCACCAAACTAGATGTGATTGTGCTATTCTGCTATTGCGCACTTCTCTAAGGAATGTGAGTGAGCATACACTACAGATACCTGCACACTCAGCCCTGTTTACAGTAGTCCCGTCATGAAATCAGTCAACTGAAATGGATTTAAGATTTATCAAATTTGCCTATAAAAGGATACACATTTACAGGTCTGGAGGGTGGAATTTAATGTGACTGAATTTTTCTCCTCACTCCAAATTTATGTGTTGAAGTCTTAGTCACTAATGCAACTGTAGTTGAAAACAGAGACTTTTCTTTTTGTCGGTCATAAGACTTGAACTCTGGATCTGGGCACTGTCCCTAAGCTCTTTGAGCTCTTCAGCTCAAGGCTACTGCCCTACCACTTGAGCCACAGAGCCACTCCCGATTTTCTAGTGGTTAATTGAAGATAAGAGTCTCATGGACTTTAGTGCCTGGGCTTGTGTTGAACCAAGATCCTCAGATCTCAGGCTCCTGAGTTGCTAGGATTACAGGCATGAGCCCCCGTGCCTGGCTGAAAACAGATTTTTAACAGTTGACTAAGGTGAAGTGAGGCCATAAGGCTAGAACCCTAATCCAACAGCTCTGGACTCCTTCTAAGAGGAAGAGATTCCCTAAGGGTATACTCAAAACAAAAAATTCAAACCCTCAGCTTAATTTTAATTATGTTCTAAAACCTAAGTGCCAGTGATTGTAAATAGAAATTCCCTTCTTGAATACTTGTTTGTTAAACATGACATTTGAAATATGATGTGAAAATCAATGTTCATAAATTCTTTAATAAAAAGTTTAAAAAAATTCATAAAGTGAGAAATATTTGGCAGCCAAGATAGGAAAAGACTCACCAGAAGCTGGCCATGCCAGCACTTTCATCTTGGATACTCAGTCTCTGGTACTTTGAACTATCTATCCATTTCTGTTCCTTAAACCACTCCACTGATGGTGTTCTATCCAACCCGAGAAGGCAATTTACATAGAGATACCAAGTCATTAAAGTAATTCAGCAGGTGACCCGGAGCATTCAGGACCCACCTCTAAGCCCTGGCTCACAAATCTCTCACTCAGCTCTCTTGGTCAAGTTACTCTCTTTCTCCTTAGCCAAGATGAAACCAAAAGTTCTGGGATAACACTTCTATATGACCAAATATACCTTAGGTAGCATTGTCGATGGAATACAAGTGAATACAGGATGACAAAAACTAAGCCTGCCAAGGGCAGTTTTTCTTGTTTATGTGTAAAATGTTCAAAGTCCACAACACTAGAAATTCATTTTAACAGTGATCAAAAAGGAGTGAAATTGGCAAAAGGTAGGTTTTTCTTAGATTTTTTTTTAAAATCCCACTAGACTATTACAAAAGAATCAAGAGAATTCCCTGAAGGAACTGGCTCTTTCTACAAAGAATCACTGGAAGGTTACATGTAAATTCTGCCGATCCCATGCATGACATCTTTGGTCTCTTTTTATAGTTTCACTGTCTATCTTTCTTAGTTTATTTATTTGTAAAATTAAGAGTATTAGTACCAAAAGAGGAAAACAATAGTTTCTATTTTTCATAAGGTTTTAGCTGCAGTGAAAGGCAAAGACATAAGGCAAAACAGCAAAGATATGGAACCAACCCAGATGTCCCTCAGTAGATGATTGGATCAAGAAGATGTGGCCCTTATACACAATGGAATTCTATGCTGCCATCAGAAAGAATGACATTGCTCAATTTGAAAGGAAGTGGAAAGACTTGGAAAAAAAATCATATTAAGTGAAGTAAGCCAGACTCAAAGGAACATAGGTTCAGTGGTTTCCCTCATTTGTCATAATTAGTACACATCTAGGACTCTCGTAGCAGAGGATCACAATAACTCAAAAGCTATTCACATATAGGATGAGACTAAATGAAAGGATATGGAAACAAGAGCTCTATCTCATGTGATTATTGTTATTTTTAATTTTATTTTAATGTATAAAGGGGTTACAGTTATATTCACCAGATAGAAGGTGCATTATTTCTCACAAATTGATACCCTGTAGCATGCTTTTGTCCCCATTTCCCTCCCCTAGTCTTTTTCCCCTCCTATTTCAAATAAACAAATAAACATATATATAATATATCTGGTAATGAAGTCAGATGCTGTAACAATATGAGATTAACCAAAGGGTGTGAATTGTTGTTCTTAATGTACTATGTTATTTCTCTTCTCTTTTTTTTTTTGCCCTGGTTAATCTCATATTGTTACCTTGTATATTGTATATACACTTATTTATTTACTTGAAATAGGAAAGGGAAGGGGGAAACAAGATGATTGGGAGGGGGTAGGGACAAAAGGGGTATCAATGTATGAGAAGTAATGCACCTACTACCTGGCGAGTATAATTGTAACCCCTCTATACATTACCCCGACAATAAATAAATAAATAAATAACATAAAAAACCAAAAGTTTATGAAAATGTGTAGTTATACATACGTGGAAGATGTATGCATACATACACTTGACAGAAGGATCTTTAAAGCCAAGTTGAAATGCCATTTTTGAGGTGACATTGAACAAGATGAATCATACTCATAAACTGTCATGTTGAACTGAAACCCCACCTGAAACCCCACTACAACTACTTAAAGATAATAAAAGTATAAGCAAAAAAATAAATAAAAGTATAAGCTGGAGCTGGGAGTTTGGCCTAGGGGTAGAATGCTTGCCTAGCATGCACAAAGACCCAGATTTGATTCCTCGGTACCACATATATAGAAAAAGAGCCAGAAGTAGGGCTGAGGTTCAAGTGGTAAAGCTCTACCCTTGAGAAAGTCCAAGGACAGTGCTCAGTCCCTGAGCTCAAGCCCAGGATTGGCAAAAAAAAAAAAAGTATAAGCAAAAAGTAAAGATAATAACACAAAATAAATGCTATCTTCCAATAAAACAAAGAGACAAAAGTGGTGTTAAGGGAGAAGTCACTTATGAGAAAATTACAGGAAATGTTTGATAAAGCAGTGCAAGGTTTGTTGTACATATTTCATTTGTACCTTCACTGATAAGTGTCCCCAGCAATTTTGAGTTGTTCTTCCCCCTTCTTGCTCCTTTTCTTTTTGTCAGTCATGGGTCTTGAACTCAGGGCCTAGTCATTGTCCCTGAGCTCTTTTGCTCAAGGCTACTGCTCTAGCACTTTGTGCCACAGTGTCACTTCCTTTTTCTGGTGGTTAATTGGAGATAAGAGTCTCAGGGACTTTCCTGCCTGGGCCAGTTTTTTTTGTTGTTGTTGTTGTTTTCTGTTGTTTTGTTTGGGTTTTTTTTGCCAGTCCTGGGCTTGAGCTCGGGCCTGAGCACTGTCCTTGGACTTTCTCAAGGCTAGAATGCTACCACTTGAGCCTCAGCACCACTTCTAGGTTTTTTCTATGTATGTGGTACCAAGGAATGGAACCCGGGTCTCCGTGAATGCTAGGCAAGCACTTTAACCACTAGGCCAAACTCCCGGCTCATGCCTGGGCCAGTTTTAAAGCCCAATCCTCAAATCTCACCCTCCTGAGTAGCCAGGATAACAGGCGTGAGCCACCAGCACCCAGCTCCTTCTCTCTTTTAATACTCAGGAGACCCCCTTACAATGGAAGTTTCCTTTGCACATGTAAATTCTTACAGAAAGGTAATTTCTACTCTGTTCTCAGAGATTCTCTCCTAACTACTGTTTCTCGAAATAATCCTTATGCTAACGAGGTATTTTGGGGAGTGGCATATTTTTACCTACCTCATAGAGTGTAAAGAAAGCTCCAGGAAATCAATATATATGTAATATGTAATTATTAAGCAGTGTACACATGTAATGAATATGCAGATATGGTATTCATAATTATATTACACACATGCTGTATATATATGTCAAATATTTGAAACAGTAAATGTTAGTGGATATTACTTGTAGCATATACAGAATAAATTATTGTATACATTTTGGTGATTGTACATTTAATGCTTGACTCTCAGATAGTAGCTTCCCAAGTAGAAGCTACCTGATGACGAAAAAAAAAATTAGTATGGCACATGTCAAAATTGTTCCCTGTCCTCCATTTTTCTTTTCTCTGGGGCACAGCAGATGGAGCTGTGTTCCTTCATGCCAGGCATGGCCACTGCCTGTTTTCAGCTAATGAAATGCTTTGAAGTACAAACATGTGCAGGTAAACAAAGGCATCACTTCCAGATGTAAAGTTCTAGTGCATCGCTTAATTACCCTTACTGTCTTTTTTTTTTTTTTTTTTGCCAGTCCTGGGCTTGAGCTCAGGGTCTGAGCACTGTCCTTGGACTTTCTCAAGGCTAGAGCTCTACCACTTCAGCCTCAGCACCACTTCTGGCTTTTTTTTCTATGTGTGGTACCGAGGAATCGAACCTGGGTCTTCATGCATGCTAGGCAAGCACTTTAACCACTAGGCCAAACTCCCGGCCCTACCCTTACTGTCTTATCTCACTGAACAAAGAAGCTGATTCAATAAAATAGTACAATACTGAATCCTGGTAGAGAACAGGGCTACTTGGAATCATCGTTTGGATCCATTGGAGACTATGGAGCTAAATTAACTACTGTTGTTTAAGTTCAGAGATTTTGAATGACTTTGTTATAGCAACATAAGCTAGCTTACCTGGGCATTATAATCATTCTATTCCCACAGCCCATCATACGTTTTAGAACAACTCATCAGCTATCCTTTGACTACATTAATGAAGGGATCAGTCAACAATTGTAATCAATATTTTCAGTAATTATTTCAACTTGATTCTGTATATAATCAGAGGCATGAATATTTTAGACTGGTATTTAAGGTTGACCATCTTTGGAGTACCAAACCATCATTTTTGATATCAAAGTGTTGCCCATGTTTTGTACTCCAGAGGGACTCCATTAAAGTGTTGTAACATTTCAATCGAGTAAGTTTTTCTGTGAAGTGATCTTCAAACCCATTCTATCTTCCACAGGGTCACTTACCTAAATCACCCTCTTTAAAGCCAGCAGAGCCTTGATGGATGCTCCTGCAAGCCTCTATCTGTGTGTGGTTCCTGCCTCCATGACAACCAGCATCCAGATGCAGAAAATTTTCATAATCGAGTAGATTACACTGGAAACCAGAAGGACTGGGAGGTCAAAAGCATTGGGGAAACATGTTTAGTAAATTGAATTTGCAGTTTCTCTGGCCAGAGCTTGAGGTAGAGGGAATGGAGTACTTGCTTATGGCATCTTTTAGTTCTCATGCCAATTGGAATCAATAGATTTACAAAAATAAATGGAAAATATGAGCCAGATTTCATCCGGCAGTGGAAGTATAAGTAAGATCTGTAGTAGTGATGGCAAAGTCTGACAGAGACTTCATCTTTGTCACAGATGAGCCAAAGTGATAAGCCTATATAGAAAGAGAAAAGAGCCCCTGCTACCAGAGAGGGGGAAACATTTGAACAACTAACCTACAGTCTAACAAAATGAATGCCAGGAAGGTAGGGTGAAGTCAAAGGGAAGGAGTAGATGAATGAAAAGAGAATAGGTAGGAGAATGCAGTCATAAAAAATGAACTGTATGGGCTAGGAGTATATCCTAATGGCAGAATGCCCACCTACTATGCGCAAAGCCCTGGATTCAGTTCCTCAGTATCCACATACTCAGAAAAAGCCAGAGGTAGGGCTGTGGCTCAAGTGGCAGGAGCACTGACCTTGAGCACAAAGTGTTCAAGGACAGTGGCCAGGCCCTGAGTTCAAGCCCCAGGACTGGCCAATAAATAAATAAATAAATGAACTGTACAACTTTTAGGTGGAGACGGGAGGGGAAAACTGAGAGAGAGTGAGGGAAGGGGAGACACAATTCAAAAAGAAATGTACTATGATTTATGTAAGTGTAATCTCTGTACAAAAATACCTGTAAAATTTTGATATCTATCAATTGATCCGTCTATCGATCTATATAATTCAGTGTGTGTACGTGTGTGTGTGTGTGTGTGTGTGTGTGAAAATGGAACTGGGAAATCTGAGTGGATGCGCAAGATGGGAAGCATGATGGAAGGGGGTAATGTGATAAAGATGCAGTGTATTCATGAACTGATAGGTTGAACTGAAACTCCTTTGCGCAATTACTTTCTTAAAAAGAAAGCCAAGGTGGAGGTTCTGCCCTCCCGAGCTACCAATGACATCAGGTAACTCAAGAATTAGCCTATCTCCTAAATTCCCAGGTCCAAGGCCCATCAGGCTGGTCAGCGCAAATGTGGAGAGGTTCTGGGGTCTGAGTGGGCTGAAGAGAAACAAACTAAGGAAGGTTAAGGTGTAGGGGAGGGGTGGGGAAACCAGTGAAAAGTCACTCTGGATCCGCACTGTGGAGAAGCCATGGGCTCTTATATAAGCTAAGGTGCTTATGCATGCATCTTATTCCCACTTACTAGCTGTGTGACCCTGGAGAAATACTGAAACCTCTCTGTGCTGCCATTTCCTACCTGAAACTGAAGATATAACAATAAGCATCAACATGACACATACAATAGAAATATATAAACATAATGTAATAATAAAAGCCTCAAATGATTGTAGCGAGACGTCTATGACTTTGGTAACACCTAATAGCTCTGTAGCCTAAGCCTCTAGCAGGAATCTCAGGGTTGTTGTGGGTCTTTGTTCTTATGAACTTGATGTACAAACTTACCAGTCATGGTCATGACTTTCACCTTCTCTCTGTATCTTCATTTTTTTCTCACCAAAGAAATGAAATCATTCTTCTTTGTTGTTCTTTCTTTCTTTCTTTTTTGGCACTGGGGATCTGAACCCAGGACGTTTCACTTACTAAGCAAGCGTTTGGCCTCTGAGTTACACCCCAGCTCGAACTCATTTGTATGCGATAGATTTATTAGAGGTAGTCATAATACACCCAGCGACCTGTCAGCCTGGCTCAGCCCTCTCAGGAGCAGTGCTGCCTTACAGATGTATTTCTTCCTCTAAGATCCTGAGTAGGGCAGCAGACATCTGACTCAGGCACCAGGAAGTTCAGTGGAGTTCAATGTGGCTAAGGTTTAATGTACACGAGAAGAATGTCTAGGAACTGGAATAAAAGGCCCTTATAATTGTAAAGAAAGGTCCCACTCTCTTAAATATTGTAGCAGGGGGGAGGGGAGAAGGGAAAGGGAGGAGTGAGGGGAGAAGAGGAGGAAATGAAGAGAGAAAAAAAAGAAGAGGGGGAGAGGAGGAGAGAAGGAGAGGAGGGAGGGAGGAAGGAGAGAGAAGGGGGGGAGGCAAAGGGAGAGGGAGAATGGAAAAAGAGGAAGAGAGGGAGGGGGAAAAGGGAGGAAAGAGGAGGAGAGGGAGGGAAAGGGAGAGGGTGGAGGGGAATGGGAAGGCAGAGGTGGAGGGGTACAGAGGAAGAACAGGAGGGGGGTATGGAAGGGGAGAGGAATGGGAAGACGGAGAAAGGGAGGGGGGAGGGGGAGAGAGGGGGAGAGGAGGGGGGAGAGGGGGAAGAGAGAAGGAGGGGGGGCAGACAGAGACCTAGGGACAGAAATCTGGACACACTCTCCATCCTTAGTTCCGGGCACACAGGAAGCGCGCCCGGCCCGGCATTGGCTGGACCCCCTTGAAGCCGGGGCTCGCGTCCCGAGTGTCCAGCAGAGGCCGCCCTGGGCCGGGGAGGGAAGCCGGGGGTGGCCGAGTCGCCGCGGGGCGCGGGTGGGAGGGGTTTGGCGGCGGCGGGGGCGGCCCCGGGCTCGGGCGGCCGGGATGGAGCAGAAGTGCGCTGGGCGCGGGAGACCGAGCAGCTGACGGCCGCGCCGCCAGCGCCTCCTCTTCCTCCTCCTCCTCACCCGAGCGCCCCCCGCGTCCCGGCCCTCCGCTCCCGCCACCGCCAGGAGCGGCCGTCGGCTCACGGAGCGCACGCTCCGCGCCTGCAAACTCCTCGCTGACCGCGCCGGCCTCGGCCCCGAGCACCAGGGTATCATGGTCTGCCCGAGGCTCTTCGCCCTCTGCATCTTCGCGGCAGGTACTTGGCGCGGCGTGGGTTTCGGGGACCCCAGTGGGGACCCCATCGGAAGCGGGGACGACACGGGGCGCGCAGTCACCACTCGTCTCCGGGGGGTTTGCGCCGCTGTGCGCACTTTGATTTGGGGGGGGAGGAGGTGCGCGCCCTTGAAGGTCCGGAGCCCGGCGCGGGGGGGAAGAGGTGGCCCGGTTACTTCTCGCTGCAACCGGAGCTGGCACAAACTCGGTCCTTGTGGAACAGGTGGCTGGCTAGCTGAGAGCCCGAGAGCCGGGGCTGGGCGCCATCGACTCATCGACTGCGGCCCCCCTCCGCCCCCGCTTCTCCAGCGCTCCGGGCTCCGAGCGCACCTGCCTGGGGAGCTCAGGTCGCGGGGCGCACGGGCACCGGACTTCTTGGCAGTGACTGGACCGGGGATCGGGGGCCGGGGAAGCGGCATCTCGGGTGCTCTGACTGGAGCGGCAGCGGCGCTCTAGGCAGGGTCGGATGGCGTTCCGACTCTGGGTCTTCAGAGTCCATTTCTAGCGCATGTTTGGGGATGATGCGGCAGGATCCCCGGGACAGCGGCCAGGTCGGGGCCACAGTTTGCGATCGCCCTGGGGCAGATCCACCTGGTGGCCCCGAGGCCATGTAACTCGGCCCGAGAGAAACTAGTAACTTGGATAAAGTGCCCCTCCCCCCTGCGCGCGCCCCCCACCCCCCCTTCTCCGCGCCCCTGCAGGGGCTCAGGCTACCGTCTGGTAAGGTGTACCAGGAAGGCAGGGGTCCGGGGACTAAGCTTGGCTTGGGAGGGCTCGGGTCGATGCTGAGTCTGGAGTTGGGTACCCCGTTTATCCAGAAAGTTCAGCCCGACGAGGGACTGATCAGATGGGAATAAAAGAAGAAGTAACCCGAGTGTGCGGACTGGAAGATCCAGAGCCACACAGTGCCAGGCTGCACGATTCGCTTATGTTTCCCTCTCCCCGGGTTCCTTGGCTTTCTCGAATTGTGGCTCTGAATCATTACAAGTCCTTTAAAAAATAAATAAATAAATAAATAAGCAAGCTAGCGGCTTCCGGGACGCCCACAAAGGTCAGTGCCGCCGGTTTAAGGAAAAGTTTCTCTCTTTCCCCTTGCCCCCCGCCCCCTTCCTTGCTGTATGTCTGAGCCAACCATTTCTGCCCTTGTATCTGGAGACTTGTCTGCAGATGGTTAGGACAGCTTCGGAGGTGCAGCCTGGGGCGGGGCTTGGAGCTCTGGGATGCGAAGGTGCCAGGACAGGGAATCTGAGCTGGGATTGCCTCCCAGGTAATTTTAGAGTTCCGGCAGCAAGAGATGTTAATCAAGTGAGCATGCCTCTTTACTCCCTCCTCGCACTCTTGTCGTGGGATGCTGGAAACCACGCGGGAGCAGCGGATGGTTGGTTTTGGTTTGCTAATTTGATTTCATAGCTTGTCTCATTTTTCTTTTCCATGGCCAAAGTGAGGTGACTGGTGGATCAGGGACTGGCCTAGCAGCCCCAGGGCTATCCATACTTCTGTTCCATGCCAGCCTTGCAGTTCTGTGGCTTCAGACCCACCCCCAAGCAAAGTGCTTCTTCCCTGAACCTTGTGTAAGGGTCCTGGACAGAAAAGGAAGTTTATGCCCCTGAAAGAGTCTGTTTAGGTGTCAGTTTGTTGTGAGAGCTGCTAGCAATAAGTTCTCAGAAAAGAATAATAGAAAAATTGGCATAGCTATCTCATGAGATTCCCCAAACTGCAAAGTAAGGTGTTTTCAGGATCTTAAATGTCATTTTTTTTCGAAAAGAAGCAGATGTGTTGGTTAAGAAGCAAAGGATAATGGTTCTTTTAGGCAGTAGGGTATGATTTTATCTACTGTACATTCTGAAGATTTATTGGCAAAGCTTTAGTTAATTTTAAAATTGTGTGTGTTTATGTGTGTGTGAGAGAGAGAGAGACAGAGACAGAGAGAGAGAGAGAGAGAGAGAGAGAGAGAGAGAGAGAGAGAGAGAGAGAGAGAGAGAGAATACACCTATCATTGGGCTTGAAAACCCAGCCTGGGGGATTCTTCCTTGAGCTTTTTTGTTATCATAATCCATATTGACCAAGTTTTCTGTATTCAACACAAAATAGCTACTTCCCACCAAAACTAACACTTGGATTCTTACATTTGAGTTATGTAAATCAAAGAGCTCAGTGCCAGCAAGGCCCATCGTGCAAAAATTAAGAAACTATTCAATTGAGTCTATTAAATGCCTAATTTGAAAAGGTTAATAAGGCACCAGTTTAGATCTAACACGAAAGTCCAAGAAAATGCTCAGAAACAAATAAAAGTCTTACCAGGACTTTATTTCTTCCATCGGGACCTTTGCAAGCTAGTGTGTTTAAAAAACTCCACTCAGCTAAATCTTAAAGGTTACATTCTCCAGAGCCACAAATTTTTGAGTAATTCAGATCAGTTTAGAAAATGACAGATCATTTTGGTCTGATGGTTCTAGAATATCTTTCTCCAGAACCTAGAGACATCCATAATTGTAATACCTCTAATTTAACTTTTGCAGGTGGGCCTGGCTTAAGTGCACTTGGATTTTTTTTGCCAGTCCTGGGCCTTGAACTCAGGGCCTGGGCACTGTCCTTGGGCTTTAAAAAGGCTATAGCTCTACCACTTGAGCTACAGCACCACTTCTGGCTTTTTTCTATATATGTGGTACTGAGGAATTGAACCCAATTCCTCATGCATGCTAGGCAAACACTCTACCCCTAGGCTAAACTCCTGGCGCTGTACTTGCATTTCTTTTTTCCAGTCATGAGTGCTAGGCAAGCACTCTATCACTAGGCCAAACTCCCATCCCCTGTACCTGCATTTTTAAGTAGAAAATACTAAGTGTTGTACAGCTTAAGCTTGTTTTTTTCTTTCTTCTTCTCCTCCTCCTCCTCCTCCTCCTCCTCCTCCTCCTCCTCCTCCTCTTCTTCTTCTTCTTCTTCTTCTTCTTCTTCTTCTTCTTCTTCTCCTTCTCCTTCTCCTTCTCCTTCTCCTTCTCCTTCTCCTTCTCCTTCTCCTCCTCCCCCTCCTCCTCCTACTCCTACTCCTACTCCTTCATCTTCTCCTAGTCATGGGGCTTGAACTCTAGCACTGGGCACTGTTCCTGAGCTCTTTAGCTCAAGGCTACCGACCTACCTCTGGAGCCAAACTCCCACTTCCCATTTTCTTTTCTTTCATATATTTTTATTGTAATTAATAGAAGGGTTACATGATATTTGCCAGACAGAAGGTTCATTAACTCACATACATTGATACCCTTCCACCTGTCTTGGTCCCCATTTTCCTCCTCCCCACCCCTCATCTTGTTTTCCCCCCTTCCCTATCCAATTTCAAATAACCAAATACAAATATATCCAATATATCAGATAACAAAGTGAGATACTGTAACAATTTGAGATAACCAAGGAACAGCAAAAGAGATGAGAGATAACATAGTACCTTAAGGACAACAATCATTCATTATATGGCTTATGTTTCTATATCCTAGAGATCCTTTCATTTAGTGTCATACTATATGGCCTTTTGTATCAAGGTTTTGCTCTATTGCAAATCTCTGCTAGGAAAGCCCAAGGTTTCTACTGATTATGACAAATGAGGGAAACCATTGAGCCTAAGTCCTTTGAGTCTGGCTTACTTCACTTAAGTGATTTTTTCTAAGTCTTTCCATTTCCTAACAAATGGGGCGATGTCGTTCTTTCTGACAGCAGCATAGAATTCCATTGTGTACAAATACCACATCTTGTTGATCCATTCATCAACTGAGGGACATCTAGGTTGGTTCCATATCTTTGCTATGGTAAATAGTGCTGCAATGAACATTGTTGTGCTGGTGGATTTAGTATGTCCTTGTTTCTGGATGATTGGGTAAATGCCAAGTCTACTTCCCATTTTCTAATGATTAATTGGAGATAAGAGTCTCATGTTCTTTTGTTCTTTTGTGCACAAGCTGGCTTTGAACTGTGATCCTTAGATCTCAGCTTCCTGAGTAGCTAGGATTACAGGTGTGAGCCACCGTGCCCAGCTTTAAGCTCATTTTCGGAAGTAGTTATTTTCTCTTATAGTGTACAGTAGCCACTGGTTAGAGTGAACACTGATGACTTTTTGTTTTTGTATTTTATTTTTTATTATCCTTAAGTTGTTTTACAATGGAATTTCAATTCAACTGGTCATTTTGGGAGTATATCACATCTTGATCCATGTCACATCTTTCACCATGCTTCCCTGTTCAGTGATGTTTTTAAAAGTGTGTGTGTGTGTGTTTTTAAGAAAAGAAAAGAAAATAAGACAAATTGGCTTTCTTATTACCTAAATGAAATCTGTGGTCAAGGAAAAGTATCCTGTCAGAGCAGTTATGGCAATGTGCTTCCTTTTATAAGACCCTGCCACTGAGACTGAATGAGTTAGTTTGGCAACCAAATGTTTGCATTGCTTGTAAGACTTCACATAACATAGGTACTTAGGAAAACTCTGTAGAGGACAATGGAAATTCTGAGAAGTGGGTGACAGGTCACTACCTGTCCAAAGGTCTGCTTTGCCCAGTGATTGCTCTTTACTTGGAAATGCAGCTCTAATAGGTTATCTAATAGGTTATCCTAGGGACTACTAAATAAGACTCCTTTGTAGCTGTAGCCAATAGCATTTCTTTTCTAGTTACATCATAAATTAGTCAATAGATGTATATAGATTAAAATAGATGTTAAAATAATATTTTCTGATTTGTGTGTGTGTCATTTCTTTTAACATTGCTTGCAACCTTGAAGCCTTGATGAAATACATCAAGGGAATTACGGAAATACATTAAATGAATTATGCAATTCTCTCTCTGTGTTTTTTTGAGAGGCAGTGGTATATTGTCTACTAATAATACACAATCTTGATTGTCCTTTGGTTAGTGTTACAGATTTAACAAATCAAAATATAGGCTTTGCGGTGAAGTTTGTTTTTGAAATAGTGAATCTCAATATATCTTATATAATATTCAATTCAAATTCCACTGGGTGTCCAACGCTTTCTCTCTGCAAATTGCACATGGGGCTTTCAGCTATAGTGCATCTGTGCAATGGGCATGACACATGATGAGCTTCATTGAACTGAGCCCTGAGGGGCTTTAATTGCCTTCTACCATTTCATTAAAAACAGCCCATTCCAGAGAAAACCTGGAGATTTAAGAGCAGCTTGGATAACAACTATGTGAGTGAGGATTCTGGGGCAGCTTCACTCTAGTGAAATGGTTTTATTCTGATTGCCTATCCATTAACTATGCATTGAAGAACACAGCTAAAATTGTGAAATCTCACACACACCCCCAAAATTGGGGGATTTCTCTGTGGTGTTTCTGACCTGCATTAACAGATCCCTTTGATCCTTCCTCCTTCCCCCCTTTTTAAAGTATACTTCTATTAGTAGCAATGGTGGTGCCTAGAAGCTGGAATTAGAAGCAGTCTGGAATCTAGCTGGCAGCCGATTTAAAAAGAAAGTTATAGAATAGCTTTGGATTTCGATGCTCCTTTTTGTGCCAAGATCTTAAGACGTCTTAAAAATATTAATTATATAAGTTTTATGTAATTTCTGCTGGATTGGTTTATTGGTATCACTTAAAAGCTGGAACTATACAGAGCCTGAAGCAATACATTAGACAGAATCTTAAGGAAGAGGTTAAGAAGAATATTTTAAGCAACTGAACTGTGGTAGAAATTTTCAACCTTTGTATTTTAGGTAAAAACTCAGACTAGCTAACTGTTAAAAGGCAAAGATTTGTGAAACTACCAGGTGTGATATTTAGAAAAACATGCCTATTTGTTATAAAAGATGAGGAGTGGATTTTAAAATTACAATTCAGACTTCCTACAGATTAACTCTCATTCTTTTTCTGTATACAGAGTTAGTATGCTACATATTCTATATTACATTTTGATATCTTTACTCACTTTGTATAGGGAAGAAGTAAAACCTCCTTACTAAGAGCAACTCACTTTTAAGTCCTCGATAGATAGTTACTGGTACTTTTGCCCTGTCAAGAAACATCTTCAGGACTGGGAGGTAGGTCTCGTGGTAGAGTGCTTGCCTAGCATGCACGAATATCTGGGCTCAATTCCACATACATAGAAAAAAGCTAGAAGTGGTGCTGTGGCTCAATTGGTAGGGCTCTAGCCTTGAGAAAACTCAAGGACAGTGTTCAAGCCTTGAGCCTAAGCCCAGACCTGGACAAAAAAAAAAAAAGAAATGTCTTCCAACCAGGAGCTGGTGGCTCACACCTGTAATCCTAACTTCTCAAGAGACTGAGATCATGCAGCTCAGGCAAGAGAAATCTGAGAGACTCGTATCTGTAGTTAACCACCAGGAAACTGAAAGTGCAGCTGGGGCTCAAAAGTGGGAAGCAGAGAACTCAAGGACAGCTCCCAGGCCCTGACTTTAAGCTCCACAACTGACTAAAGAGAGAAAGAGAGAGGGAGAAAGAAATATTTGGAAGAAATATTTTCAGTATCATTGGGAAAAGCTTTTGATTTCTGTATTAGTCCATTCATTCTACTATAAGCAGCCTAATTTCATAAATAAGGTAGCATATAAACTAATATTTATTTCTCGGTGATTGTGGAGGTTGAGGAGTTCAAGATTAAGGTGTTGGCCGGATCTGTATCTGGTGAGGCCTACTCTTTGGATCGTAGGTACTTCTTATTATATCATGGTGTAGAGGAGGCAGGAAAGCTCCTGGAGTCATTATACTTTTATGATGGATGCATCATCATAAGTTGACCACTCATGGCTCAACTTCTAATGTTATCGTCTAAGGTTAGTATTTTAATTGGTAATTTGGGGGAGACTAAAATATTTCAACCACATTATGAATCCACAGACAGATGGCAAGAAAATTTAGATGATGGTGGTGGTGATGATGATGATGATGATGATGATTTTGGTGCTTGTCCTGAAATTTGAACTCAGGGCCTAGGTACTTCCCCTGAGGTGGGGATTTTTACTTGTTTAGTTGGTTGTTGGGTTGGGATTTTTGCTTCTTTTCTTTTCTTTTTTTTTTTTTGTTCAAGACTAGCACTCTATCACTTGAGCCACAGCTCCATTTCCAGCTTTTTTGGTGGTTGATTGGAGGTAAGTGTCTTAAGGACTTTCCTGCCTCGGCTGGCTTTCTTTGAACTGAGAGCCTCAAATCTCAGCCTCCTGAGTGGTGAGGATTACAGGTGTGAGCTACTGATACCTTCCCATTTATCTTATTCTTAAACACTTACATCATAGGACTCTTTGTACTGTAACTGGGATTCTTTGAGAAAAATAGTGACAATTATTGCAAGTATAAAACTGTTGTCTTTGTGTGCTATCAAAAGGTATGATTCGCTATTCACATGTGATTAAGGAAAAATTATGATCCTAGTCATTCTATTGATTATGCAGTTGTCACAATATTAGAAGATTTGAGTGCCTCTCAGGATTACAATTTAAGGGGGTCTCTGCTACTTCTTTCTCAGTTGATCTTAAGACCATCAAGTGGAAAAATTTACTTATTTCTTGGTCCTAGAAAGAGGCAAGTTCTTGGTGGAGATCACACACACTGCCAGTCATGGAAGTTCTTGTTACTGCTAACAGTATCATGGATGTTTCATGTTAAAAATTACAGTATTGGGGTTGGGAGTTTGGCCTAGTGGCCTGTGCTTGCCTAGCATGCACAGAGACCTGGGTTTCAATTCCTCAGTACCACATGCATTTAAAAAAAAGCTCAAGTGGTAGAGTTGTAGCCTTGAGAAAGCCCAAGGACAGTGTTCAGGCCCTGAGTTCAAGCTCTACGACTTGCCAAAAAATTACAGTGTTGATGAGGATGGTATGCAAGAGGAGCTGTGGAATCCCCCGGTCCTTTCTAAGGACAGCTAGTCATATGAGTCTGGGCAGGAGAAAGGATTATCAGCTTTTGAGAATAGACGATCCATCCATTATATCCTAGGAAATTTTGGTAGAATTGAATTGCGATATTCACTTACGTGTGACGAGACGTGGACAGTAGGCAGAACAATTGCTCTGTCAGAATTTCTACATTAGCTACCCAACAATGGCTAGAATATAAAGTGACAGAAAAGCAAGGTTGCGGGAATGAGAGGGGGAATGCAAAGGTCCAACCTACTCTTGCTGCTCCTGCTGGAAATGAACAGTTCTTCTGTGTGTTTGGTTTTGAGAGTGTAAAGAACACTTTAACTATATATGACTGTCTTGCATATCCTATTGCTAAAGGATGCAGACTGAATCTTACAGTGGAACAATACAACAACTCTCAAGACAGCCAATGAACACATCCTGGGCATTGGGAAAGAAGATGAGACTAAGACAATGTCCTGGTACATACATCAAGATCAATTCGGGGGCATTGTTTGGATAAGGAGAGCTGAATGGCCTACGTTTTCCATGCCCAGATTCTTCCTAGACTATATTTTAGAATCCCATTACTTGTAGACTCTTCTTTAAATAAAGTGAAATACATACATAATATTTTTAAGCAGGATGTGATTCATGTTATACTATATGAGAAGCAACACAATATGGAAGAACGGGGGTTTATTTTAAGAGGATGGCATGGAATACCAACTCAGCAATCTTATTTCCTCCTTTATTCACTTGACATTTAAACTTTAATCAGCTCAAACTCAACATATTCAAACCTGAGCCCCTAGACCTCTTCCTCCTGAAGCTTTCTTTGTCTCAATAGCTAGCAATCTCAGCTTCCTACTTGCTCAGGTTAAACACCAAGTGTCATCCTCCGATCTTCTTTCTCTCTCAACACCCCTCAATCAGTCCTTTAAGATCTACCTGCCACCCCCATTTCTCTCATCATGGATGAGCCCGGTCTTCCTCTACTGGAGTACTGCAGACATGCTAGCTCTTATCCTTTACTTTTTGAGGTCTGCTTTAAACAAAACAACACTTGGACCACTGGAAATGGGGGATATCACTGCTCTTTGTAAGCCATGTGATGTCCCAGACACTGAATAAAAAGCTTTGGCCTATGGCAGCAACACACAAAGCC